>NC_134913.1:19236250-19875833 GCF_051014615.1 Bombus vancouverensis nearcticus
AGTTTTAGCGGTGGAGTACACGGAATGCGCTGAAACGATTTCAGACATGTGTACATATGTATGTACCTCACATACGTATATGACATCGAGAAGATGATTCCTGTCGTTATTTCTATACGATAAACACTATTTTTTCATGAAATAAAAAATTATCGCACTGTCAATGGGTACTATTAGGATTCTATTGAATTAAAATAGCGCACAGAAATTTATATTGCATGCATACTGCCACAGATTCGACGACTGGAATGAATTCCAAGGAGCTAGGACGCTATGAATAACGCAGTGTTGTATCAAAACACTTTGTAACCCCACATCTTCAATTAAACACGTTTAAAAGAAAAAAATAATTTAAAAAAAGAAAAGTACAATGTGAATGACGGATTTGGTATTTTATATCTGTAAGCAGAGTTACGTCTATTGGATGTATTACTTATTTCTTATGCAAAAATTGTGTATTATATAAATTATATGTACGTTCAATTTCATATACAATGTATTTCTTCATATATTTTATATTTCCGATCATAAATTGATGGTTTATACGATTTGGGAAATACAAATAAGCTTAAAAAGACTAAATGTCAAATAAAACTACGTATGTAGATTTGTTAATTATTAATTCTTAGGTTAAATGCCAATTAAGAAGACAGTAACGAGGATGAAAGGGGATGATAATAAATAAATTACAATTATAATATTAAATACATTGTATACATATATGATATTTGCTTAAATTTTTCAAATTGTCAATGCGATAAATATATACATTTAAGGAAATCTCGTACGGTCTACTCGAATGAACTGTTCCATCTAGAATGAGAATTCATTAGATTATTTTGGTACTTGTGTACAATCATAGATTGCAATTACATTAGGATTATTATGAAAGAACACATAATCTAGAATATTCTACGTGGAAGAAATGTCTGTCTATTTCTCCTCTATTATACTCGATGGAAGTGAAAAAGAGCAAACTGTATGTTTATCACGAATACCAAAGAGGTCAGCACTATTCTGAACGTATGGTTCGCCACGTTGGAAGAAGTTGACGGGTGATTGCTACTTGTTTGACGTTAGGGATTTATTTCTGTAAAATACACTTAATTACTGTTAATTTGATATATTAAGGTGAGAAAATATTATTTAAATAAATTATATATTCCCTGTTCCATCTGAAATTAAATATTAACTGTAGAACATTAATGTACACGTGCTGCAATTTAATAGTAGTAGGGCGCTGAACCGACGAATCGAATATAATGCATTTACAGTATTATTATTTATGCTTATAAAATTTGCATTACAATAGTATAATTAATTCAGAGCGTATGTTATCAATAACTCATTCACATGATTTTGCTGAAAGTAAAATCTTGAGAAAATATATGATTTTTCTTAAATAAATTTTCTCTTAAATGTTTCTATTAGTGTTTTTATATAAATTTATTTACTTAAGATTTAAATAATTTCATATCGAAGTACAATTAAGTAAATATATATCTATGTTGCACTACAATATATCGCTGTGTATTATTTTCTAGTTCTACATAGAAGATTTACTGAAATACCATTTATATATAGGTAATAAATATAAATAATTTATTTCTTAGGGACCCAAGGATGAAGATTAAGGAGTTACTCAAGACTGTCAATGTAGCATGGTCACCACCGGCTCAGCATCCTATATTATTGGCTGCAGGAACTGCAGCCCAACAACTTGATGCAAGTTTTAACACATCTGCCAGCTTGGACTTATATTCCTTAAACTTACAACAACCTGGATATGATTTGGAGCTTAAGATCAGTGTTGCAAGTGACCATAGGTTGGAGATAAATTATATTTGCACTTGTATATCAGATAGTTGACAATACTTCATAAATTTATAAAAATTTTAGATTTCATAAAATAATATGGGGTTCATATGGTAATAATCCAGCTGGTATAATTGTCGGAGGCTGTGATTATGGCATTATAAAGATTTATTCAGCTGCTAAAATGTTAGCTAATGATAATAATTACTTGATAAGTAAAACGGACAGACATACAGGTCCAGTTAGAGCACTTGATTTTAATCCCTTTCAAGCAAATTTGTTAGCAACTGGTGCAACAGAAAATGAAATTTATATATGGGATATTGTTAACACAAATTCTCCCATGACTCCTGGAGTCAGGAGTCAACCACTAGAAGATGTCCAACATATTGCTTGGAACAAGCAAGGTATCTCATAATGTTTAATCTGCTAATGTATTTATATCTTTAATTTTTACTTTTTCTTACAGTGCAACATATCCTTGCTTCCACGTTTTCACAACGATGTACTATATGGGATTTGAGAAAAAATGAGCCAATTATCAACTTAACAGATACAAATACAAAGGTAATTTTACTTACGCTATATTTTGTAATACTCGTAATATCATCATTTGTACATTTATATATACATACAGGTAAGATGGAAAGTAGTTCAGTGGCATCCAGATGTTGCAACACAGTTGTGCTTGGCATCAGAAGATGATCAGGCTCCTATAATTGAATTATGGGATTTGAGATTTGCAACATCACCCTTGAAAACATTCCAAAATCATCAACGTGGTGTCCTATCAATTGCATGGAATCCACATGATTCCGATTTACTCTTAAGTTGTGCCAAAGATAATAGGATATTGTGTTGGAATCCTAACTCAGATGCACCAGTAAGTCTAACAGGAGTATGTTTACGAATACATGTATATAATTTATTTCTTATTTATATATGTATATTTCTTTATCGTACAGAATGGTGAAGTAATTTGTGAATTAGCACAAACAAATCAGTGGATTTTTGATGTCTCATGGTGTCCAAGACATCCTGGGTTAGTTGTGGGATCTAGCTTTGATGGGCATGCTGCAGTTTACTCTTTATTGGGAGGACAACAACGAATGTCAGTAGAAACATCTAACAAAATTGTAGATTCCTTCCCTGGAATGGATCCTTTCACGCATGCACCACCTCCTGTACAGACAGAACCAGCAGTCACCTTGACAAAGGCTCCAAAATGGTTAAAAAGACCATTTGGAGCATCCTTTGGTGTAAGCATCTGTTTTTAAAATATGTAATATTTATCGATTTTTATATATCATAGTTTTAAATTTCTATTATAAGAATCATGAACTTTTTTTTAGTTTGGTGGTAAATTGATAATATTTGAAAATGGACCTGTAGATCCTAATTTACCTCCAAATTCAAATAAAAGAGTGATAATATCACAAGTGGTTACACAACCAGAATTAATTCAACGTTCAAATGAGTTGGAGGAAGTTCTTAAAACCGAGCAATATAGTGATTATTGCAAAGGGAAAGTTGATAATACTACTGATATATATAGAAAAAAGATATGGAATTGTGTGGGAGCATATTTTAGTGAAAATGTGACAAAGAATATATTGAATTTACTTGGTTATAACATAGAAACAATGAATAATAAATTAAATCAATTCGTTTCACAAGAAGATGTTAATAGTATTACAGAAGGAGTTGGTAACTTGAATAATGTAAGTTTAATTTTATATTACTTGAAGAATTTTCACAGTATTATTACATAACAGATACTATTCTTCATTTAGGTACTTAATGGAAACATTATTGATGGAAGCATGGTGTTCGATGCTATTGCACAAGAATCTAAGAAAACATTATTAACTGCTGCAAAAAATAAAAACATTCAAATAAATGTGTCAGATGGTAATTTTATAGTTACATATAAGGAACTTCGTTTCCTAAATTTTCATTACATTAGATGACGTAATTTTACAGATGAGGATGGGCTTATAATTCAAGCAATCCTCTTAGGAAATATAGAAGCTGCTGTGTCGTTGTGCTTTGCAAATAAAAGGTACGCAGATGCGGTCATTCTTTCAATGGCTGCTGGACCTGATTTGTTAGCACGTACCCAGTACAGATACTTTTCAGAACATTCTGGAGCTCTCAATTCTCTTATCAATTCATTAGTTAGTGAAAATTGGGCTGATGTTGTTAACAATGCTGATATAAATTGTTGGAAAGAAGTGTTGATTGGAATATTTATTCATTCCAATCCACAAGAACGATCTGTTTTGTGCGGTATGTATCGTATTATAATGCAGGCATTGTGACAACTTAAGATATATAATACTCAATTCTGTCCCTTTGATTTCATAGACATGCTTGGAGATCGTTTAGCATCATCTGACGATGTAACACTCAAAGAACAAGCTCAAATTTGTTATATTTGTTCTGGTAATTTGAATAAAATGGTTGAATCTTCCAATGTTGAAATTCAGGAAATAGTAGAACTAGTAGTTATAATGCAGAAAGCATTAGAAACGCAAAATATTAGGGACGTACCAATAGAAGGAAAAATTGCCAACGTTTTGTCTCGTTATGCTGACATGTTAGCGGCCGAAGGAGATCTCGATTCTGCACTAAATTATTTGGGAAATAGTCAAGATGAAAAAGTCGTAATGTTAAAAAATCGCTTGATGCGAGCTTTAGGTTATATTGAAGAATCGAAAGTCGTGCCAAAAGCACCAGCAATGCAAGCTTATTACGATCGAACCAGAAGATCTGTAACTGGCATACAAGGTGTACAAAATCCACTGTCTACTGGATCAACAAGACTCTTTTTCGATTCAAACATTGCTGCTCCAACGAAACAATCTTTCGCACCTCCCCCAAATCAATTCAGTACTCAACAGCAACAACAAATGTTTGGAATATCTCCGCTTCAACCACATGTACAATCAATGCAACCTGTACCATCTATGCAACCTATGCCACCTATACCATCTATGCAACCTATGCCACCTATACCATCTATGCCATATGATCCAATATCTCATTCTTACACTTCAACATCCGTTCCTCAATCACTTCCACCACCACCTCCTTCAAGTGCATCAAGCGGAATCGGATCTCGACCACCTAGCGCCGGACCGCCAGCGAGATCAAAATATATAATAGATCCGTCTGTTAAATCTACTTCAACATACGGACAAACTGGTTTTCCTCAACAAACATCGTCGTATCAACAAATTCCTCCAGTATCAGGCTATTCTTCATCAAATATGTATCAACCAGAAGTTCCTATGCCGACGAACACGTACTCCGGACAAAGTCTCGTATCAAATGTTAAAGAAACAGGAACTTTTAAGCCAGTTCAACTTAATGTATTGTCGCCACTGCAAAATCCACCTCAAAATCAAATGTATGAACCAACTAGAATGCAACCAATTCAGCAGACTCAAATGTATGGAAGCGAAAATCAGCCACCAATGGATCGCTCAAACATCTATCAAGCACCGGTACAGCCTGCTGGATGGAATGATCCACCTGCTGCAAAGCCCTCTAGGATACAGGTAAATAGCTTTGTATCTTTTTCATGCAAGTGCGCCAGAAAAATAGTTAGTAATTAGTTATTATGTATAACATTATCCTTATTATATATATATATATATATATATGTATACATACATTTAAATAATATAGCCAGTACTAGCATTATGCAACAAAAAAGAAATGTCTGCGGATCATGCTGGTACCAGGAAGTGGAAAGCAATATATTCGAAGAATATGAATATTAAGGTAGACACCTAAAAAAGATTGAGTGTTGTTTATACTGTTTCATCATTGCTATTTCTTTTTAAGCAAAATATGTTTATTCCCCTTAAGTATCTCTTAAATTCGATTTAGTAAATTGCGAATAACAATTTCCTGTGACTCTATATTAACTAATGTGACAGTGTGAAATACAAGGACGTTTCCAACTGCTTTATACAAACATTGTAGTCGTGGGATATTACATTTTACGATACATGCGTACCATTTTGTTATTGCAGTTAGTATATGAAGGTATTTCTTTCTAAATATATCATAATATTACATTTTCTGCAGTCAAAACAAGATTATCAGCCACAAAACCCGATTTTACATCCATTAAGAGGAACCCAACCGCAACCCGAACCAAATGTAAGGATCATAATAAAAGTTTCTGTTAACTAATAAAATATCATTATTTTCTACCTCTTTTTTCTACTCTAGGTATTGCAACACGACAAATTTTATCCGGATACGCAAGCATCTTTCAACCCGCAACAATATCATCAGAATATTCTAAATCAATCCAATATCAGTCAGAATATTCCAAATATGGCTGCTCAATATGCCAAACCAATGGAACCTACACCACCGGTCGCAATTGCCAGAACACCGGAACCGGAAAAACCAAAAGCACCGATTCCAGAACAGCATATGCACTTAAAAACAGTATTCGATGAATTAAAAAATCAGTGCTTTGAAAACGCCAAGAATCCAGTAAGATGATTCTTCGTATTTATAAGAATAATATATTTTATTATATTATAGTCAAAACTACCAATATTTTTCATTTTTTTTCAGCAAATTAAACGCAAAATAGCAGATGTATCCAGAAAACTCGAAGTTTTATACGATTGCCTTAGAGAGAATAAGGTATGCATATCTCTTTGCACTTTGCTACTATCGATTTAAAAAAAAAGGAAAAATATATTTATTGTGTACGTCTTATTATAGCTGTCACAGAATTCTTTACAAGGATTACATCAAATATCACAGATGATACAAAGTGGAAACTATACTGGGGGTTTAGATCTTCATACACAATTAGTTTCAGGTCCAGATTTTAGCCAGATAGCTTCTTTCATGCCGGGTATTAAAGTATTATTCCTAATCGCTCTTCAATTGAATGTCTATATTAGATAGAATGCAATATATAAAATCTGGAATATTTACGCCTATTCATTTTTATAATTTGTAATTTGTATAATCCTTAACAGCCTTATTAATTTAGCTGCCTAATTAATAAGATATTTACGTTTTATTAATTTTCCATATTATTCAGTATAGTACGGATAGTCACAAGTATTTGTATATAAACTTTATGACTCAATTGTATCATCAACAAAATCATAATGTTTATATATTTACATTTAAAGGTGGCTTGTTGGGATTAGATAAGGTATCATTATTCCGGTACAATTGAAAGTACTCATTACCTAAGACGCATGTAAAAACTAGAACAGATATTCCGATATTGTTAATAAAATTTTGTTTCTTTTAACATAATATATGTACATAAAATATTAAAGTTGGCTTAAGAAAATCGTGTGTATATCTCAAAATAAAAAATTATATAATGATTTAATTAAAATTATGTATTAAATTAATTAATGAAAGTAAGATTAAATTGATTTATTGAATAATTAAACTGTGTAATATGGCTGTTTTTTCATTGATAATAAACTTTTGTAACAATTCATCTAACGGATCGATGCCATCTCGAGCTGCTTGTCGGCGCATTGCTTGTTTTACTTCTTCGCGGACTCCTTTATCTGCTCCACGAGTAGTAATACGTCGATCTATAAAATATTTTTATATAGTCATATTATAGATAAAAATAAAGATATGTATGGTGTAATTTATAAAATAACTTACTTTGTAGAATCCCTGATCCAGTAGCTATATCTAAAGATACACCACCTCCATGTTCTGTCCATAGATATGTTAACTCTTCTAAAATATCTACACATATAATATAAGCCTGAAATAATGGGTAAGAAAAAGTTCCACGATTAATAATCCTTTCCGTAATTGTGGATAAAGCACTAGCTTCCTGCGGCCAATCAATTTGCATTAGAACTAATGCATGTCCTATAGCTAAATCCCCAACAGCACCAGGTATAGAGAAATTTTCCTATCGTACAGTACGTATTGTAAATATAATAACAGAATGAAAAACGTTTTTAATCATAACATTATAATTACCTTTATTGCTAGAAGCAATAATCTGCAACAATACTGTATAACAGGAAAACGTGCAAGCGTCAAATAATGTAAGTGTCTTCCACATGGAACAGTTAAATTGTGAGATACCTTACTGCAAACCGAAGGTAATGCAGTAACTACTAAAACTATATACTCTAACATTGCCTAGAAAAAGAAATATGATGTATTTTGGCATATTTTTAAGTACAAGTAAAGTATAAAAATATGAAAATACATTGCGTACCTTATAATCTTTCAAGAAGAAACATGTACTTGCTAAACGAAGGTGAACAGATAAACTAGCTGGTTCTTGAGATAATCTTGGTAACACTTCATGGTGTAAACCCTTATACATAGCTAAATCTGTTAAAAAAGAATTTAGCCACGAGTCTAATCGGAGTTGTTGACTTAGTTTCCCGATTTCTCTTTGTAAATAATCACTACTATGTAACAAGTCCCATAACTTCACGTTTAATGCCAATCCATTACCGCTGTAATCACCATCGCTAGTTATTACGATTCCTCCATTATCTTCCCTTTTCCGTTTCTTCAATTTGGGTTCTAATTATAACAAAAATAATGAAATTATAGATTAAAGTAAAGTTACAGATTATTACATGTTACACTTCACCTGTGGGTGAATGTACGCATTCTGCGAATGCTTCTACCAAACAATACATGGTTTCATCATTATTAATCAGTGCAGTATGTTCATTTAATATTCTTAATAATACTGCAACAGTACACATTAATAGCTGTCTAGCCACCATTTCCTCGCATAAATTAGCAGAATGTGTAACAGCATATTGGTGCAATCTTTCGCAATATGCTTCTCTGTTCCAAGTCATAGAAAATAAACTACTTAATTCCCATCCTAATTTTTTCCCTATTAATTCTACAACTTGAAACAGTCTATCCCAGGGCTGTTGAATCTGATTATCTTGCGGCTGCTGTATGTATGTCAAATAAAATTCTATTGCTTTACAAAGTAATCTCAAGCTAAGCCTCGGATTTAATACTACCGGCGCAGTACCAAGGAGAGGTAGTGCGTCACAGGTTAATAATTTTCTGTATCCGTTTACCGCACATCCTGGATGACTGTGTTTCTCCGCGGTAAGAAGAGTTTCTACTAAACGTGGCTAAAAATGTAACAGATTAAGAACTAAAACAGCAGATACAAATATTAGAAACACGTTAACTAAAGATACTTACTCCATGAGTGGCAATTGTTTGAGGAAATCTACGCAGTAAAAGAAGTAATAATTTACAGTGCTCCATTGTATCTTCGCTATGATCAGCAGTCATGACAAGCAATTTATGCTGAAGTTCTTGCGGTATATGTTGGAACATTTGGCATAAAAATTCTGCTTCGGCATCGCATTGTTCCAAACGAAGACAAGCTGTTACTGCTTCTATTTCCTTCCATATATCGCGATCGTCCGGAAAATTCTGAAATCTGTTTTTTCATTTAAACAATTGTTTACGTGCAAATGGTTCTTATAACATAATGTAATTTATTTCATAGACTTGCATTTCACTAAAACATTTTGCTGCTTCCTTCACATTTTTTGAAAGCTTTTCGATCCGATAGGCTTCGAACTATTGAACACACAGCACAATTTATTATTGAAAAGTTATTTGCTTATTATATAGTAGATGTTAAAAAGATATCAATAATTTAATTCCATGACATAATTTGTAAAATGTCATTTGAATGCATGACACATAATAAGCTATAACGCACGACACACTATATAAATTAAAACGAATTGAATACTTTTTGTATAGATGTCAATAAACATTAAGAATATTAACCTGAACTTTAGCACTGTGAGGAAACAACGATCTAGCAGTAATTAACCAGGACTTAGCTGCATAAATGTCAATTGGTAATGCATCTTTCGCACGCATAATTAAATAATCTTCTTTGGATAACTGGTTGTTATCTATACCAGATGTTTTTTCTAACATATTTTAAATTATTAAAAATTTACAGACGAAAATAATGACAACCAGTAAACATCGTTTACGACTTCGACGAGACCATAGACAGTGTATAAAATAGATCTCGCATTTAATGGAATTTTGTGTTACGTTCTGAACTGAAATACCGATCGTTAAAAAATCATTTTTGTCGCTGAAATACGCTGAATGAAATGTACGCTTTGGAGTGGTGAGTGTAGGAACTAAGAAGAAGGGATAATAGAAATAAAATCACAGATAAGATATAACAGATTTCTGTTTTATCAACTGCAAATGAAAATGATATCCGTATATTATAGCATGATAAGAAGACTTAAATTCAGTTTTGAAAATACAGCAGTAGATTTTTTAATTTATAAAATAATCATGGACATTTGTTTGTATCATACTAATGTGTTTTCAATTGAATGAGAAATATCAATCTGAATGTTTGAAACAGGTATGTTGAAATTTTTACGCAACATGGAAATTCTTTATTGACTGAAATTATCGAAGCGAAGCGAAAACAACAGTGCCAAGAAGTTTTAAAAAAATAATTGACGATTCTCGACAGAAATATAATATTGTAAATCCTGTAAGTGATAAAGGTTGTCGCTTTTCCATATACCCTAGGAGTGGTTCCATTTATAAAGATATAACAGGGGGCACTTTGGGGTGGGAAAATCCGCTTTACTCCACAACGCAGATTCTGTTGCAACTTTGGTCAAAGCCTCCTTAAGTGGTTATAGCGCTTTGGCTTTGTATCTCGCGACTTTCCGTATTCCAATGAAGTACCGGAAATAAAGTAGCATTAAATGCACCACTTTTGTTTTACGCGACAAAATAAAGTTCCTGGACGCTATTTTCTCGTTCGAAATTCCCTTAAAGATATTATATTTGTTATTACATTTTAACGGTTACGTTCGTATATTTCCACATAAATTGTTTGTGCACAAGTACGTATAAGAGAAACAATGCATTAAAGGAATTATGCGTATCTTTCATTCGTTTATGGCACACTATGAATAGCAAAGGAATGTCTAAATTTCATGCGCTCGAATCATTCCGAGCGGAGAACCACGCGGGAATGGTAAGGATATCGTATTCGTCTCCAACTAAATTTTACGTCTACGAGGTGGTTAGGGGATGCACACTCTGTGGTTGTGTTTGTTACCTTACCCTCTGTCTCGGTGCCTCTCTCCACCCCTTCAGCCACAATGGCATTAAAATTACCAAGGAAATTCAATTCCCAGTTGAAAATGTATCGCGCACGTGTAGGTCATACTCGTATAGACGATGTCGAGGGTAACGTAGGTAAAAGACAGGGACGTCGAATCATTGGGCTCCCACGAGTACACCGTACTTTTAACGCTTCAATCAATCTTATCTCTTTTTTTCTTTGTCACTTCATTCTCGGATAATTAGAAGCAATCGTATATTCATCGCGAAATCGTATTTTCAACGATCGAAATGTATTTATAGCGTATCGTTTGGAACAAAACTAACCAGAATCGAAGTTCGTTTTCTCGATCGGCAATTCTAAAAGAGAAATTTACAGATCGAGATCTATGCTAAATTTCGACGAAATACTAAAGTTATTAGAAAATTTCAAATTGTTAAATGCGAGCCAGGAACTAGACGTCCCTGTTTGAAGCGATATAGAAAAGCGTATAACACACGCACATCTGGCGTACGTACGCGAGTTCGCTGTGGATAGCTTAGGTTGGTTAGTTAGCGTGCAAGTACACGTATCAAAGGCACTCAGAATCCGAGCTTAACAAAGCCAGCTTTGGGTTTACCAACCGTGTCACGTAGTACGTGTATACCTTACCTGCTCACGCTTCGCAAAACCTAAACCTCCTGTGGCCCGTCTAACTTTGGTCTTAATGCGTCAACGGGGAGGGATAAGTTTCGTTGGGGCAATTAAAACTAATTATTCTCGTCCGTGGTGGCATCGGCTAACCGAGGGACCCTTGCGGCCCGATCGTTCGTAATTATATACCACGGAATTGGAATCTCGTTAACCGTGAATTTATAGAAAACACTTTGCAGGTCTAATTGAACGCTATTGAATTAGCCACGTTATCCAGTTGTCTCTAACTTGAACTTTTATATCAAAGCTCAATCCCATCGAACGCAATACAGAATATTTTTAAGATGTTTACGGTAATATTGAAATATCGACGACGATACCGTTCCTCTTAACAGTTAAATCATTTCTTGGTACAACAATTTACCACGAAACTTCATCAACTGTACCCTTATACATCTAATAACAGTTCCTTTTCAATTTTTAACCATTTCGTATTAGAATATTTCTTTTTAGTCACAACGTGATATTATTAAGATCAAAATATCAACAAGATTACACTTATCGCGCGTCAAGATCGCTCTCTTCTATTTGATAAAACAATCGCAATTTTGCCATTCCGTTTGAAAGGAAAACGCGCGTGTCGATGGTTGGGATCTCCGCGAGAGCACGTAACATAATAGCGACCATAAGGGTGACTGAATTTCAAATAGATTACCGTGACGCGTCCAGGTACCGGTGATGCGTTCGTATCGCAAATGCGCTGAGAGATAGCATCGCGAATCTAACACGCTCGTACGATCGTATGTATCGCTGGATGGGATGCGGAGAGGGGAGGGGAGGGGCTATCGAAAATTTTAAGCCAAATGTGCAACTAAGTAGCTACTTAGGTCCCATTTGACGCAGGGGATTGAGATCGCATTTGAATGGGAGATTTAGTCGACGGATTTTCGCCCCGAATTGAGCCATTGTGTCATTTAAACCGACCACCTGACGGTTCTTGACACGCCACCGTTTGCCTTTCTGCATTTTAAATACGCTCTTCCTCGTGTCTGCTTCTCTCATTTGTAAAACGTTTCCTAGCGAATCGCCAAGTTCTTGCAAATCGGTCCCGAACGATACCGAGCAAAAGTTACGTATAGAAGAAGGTGGTGTACCGTGTACGGTCTTCTATCGTAGACGTTTCTGGCAGCTGTCTCGATTACTTCTTTCCAAGCCACGGCGTCAATATGCCCTAAAGCACAACACGACAATCTAATAGCCGATTCCACGCCCAAAAAATTAGCTCAAATGAATAAATACGATCTTGACGGACCGCTAAAGTATTGGCGTTTCTCCATCTCTGTCTGTCGCTTTATGAAAGATTTTCTTTCGTACAGATTTCGACGATCATTTTTGTCGATAATCGTCCACCTAACAAGAAAATTGTGATACGTTTCAGACGACGTGCGAATACCGAACGATTACAGCGACCTCGATAGAGATTGTAGCGAAGAAAATATTTTAACGAGGAATTTTTCGACAATACTTTACCGAGTTACGGCGGATGTTTTGGCACCCCAACGTGCAGAAATGGTCACCCCTCTTGTAATACACGGCACCCCATCTATCGAATTATTTTGATTCTGCGATAATTCAGCCCGCCTAATACGACATCCCCTCCTCTTCGAATGCGGCTAGGGGGGAAAAGGCGATTCGAGCATTTTGATGGAAATTCGAAAACACGAAGGCGCGACGATCTCTCTCAGGATTCGTGTGCAGAGATTAGCAGGATTTATCGACGACCACGATCGTAGGAACGCAATGGGAAGTTACGCCTATTGAAACGCGTGTTGTATTACCATCGAAAGCTTGATCGTACCGTTTCTTGTAAATTTAAAACCAGCGTTAACCCTTTAGTAACGGTAATACGACACAATGGTTTCGACATTTTCCACGCGATATTAAAAAGTTTTTAGGAAATATAGAGATTGTGACGCGTCTATCGTGCTTATTATCGGCTTAACGCTTGGTCGCGCGTGCTTCGCACAGAAGCAATGCTTTTAACGCGATTCAGGCGATTCGTCGAATCCTCGGCCCGTGACGAATCAATGGCGGATTGGTACGCTCGATTCCGATGTAGTTTTTGGAAAAGTATACAGTCGGAGAGACGCGATAATCTGTCGCGGCCGGCATTGAATTTCGGCGCGGAATTGAATTTCGTCAATTAGATTTTCGGTGTTTACGGTTGGTTAGGCCGCGTACTAGCCGACACAATAGGAGAGAGAGTACGTTTCCTGGACAGCTGTGTCGAGTGTCCGCCTCGATACGTACTCTTTCGCCACCCTCGTGGCTCCCTGGCCGTTTCTCGTATTATTATAATGTGGCCTCGGGCCTGATTTTACCGGATCACGACGCCGTGTCTAATTCATTGTCCGTCTTTGCTCCTGTCGTCAGCGATTCGATTAATTGGCGGCGAATTTGTCGAGTTCCGATCGCTCGTGAAATTTCCCCGTGACGTCGTAAACCGTTAATCGTATCCGTGAAAACTACGCGGTAACTACGATTGGAATCTCTAAATACGAATGATCGTTCGTCGAAATGTTCGCGAGAATCTTCAAGGAAAATAGTCTGTTGGATGTTTTCGGTGCGAGAAGAAGCGATTGAAATGCTTCAAAGAGCTTCGCTCGAGCGGACTCCGAGATTTGAATATTCCAGCGAGCTAATTTGCGACTGACAAAAGATGTTATTCCCGTGCTCTCTTCGTCCCTCTTTCATCGAAGAGGTCTCAGGCGAAGTTTCAGGCCGCGACGGACGTCTTGGTTAATCACAACAATTGATATTCCGCTGATATCACCGCACCGAGTGACGGAGTAACGTAGTAACGAAGTAACCCGATTAAAGGGAGCTTCTTATTGGCCCGCTCTCGCTCGTTCTATTCAATCGAGTTACATGATTAGCTACGGGGCGCGGGAAAGCGAGAAAGAGGGCAGTTCCTTCCCGACGAACCTTCGCCATCGGTGCAAACATCAGAGAAATCTACGAAAGGGAATTATCGGTGTTCTCGTTATCGGTGTTACTCTGATTAAGTATTCGTAACGCCTATTAATCTCTACCTACTGATAAGTTTATTGCAGTGGAATAAATAAAACCGTCGAATAAGATAAGAGATAGGAAGCGTCATACTTGAGTACGATCGACCAATAGGCTACTTCGTATTCTAGCAGTTTGACTAAATGGAGAGGTTCCTGGAGCACTCCTGTCATACGCGTAGGGTTGGTCATCGTGGAGTTTTAGTCGGTAGGAGTCCGACACTACTCTGTTGTTACGCGATTATTAGAACAGCGGAGTGTCCATGAGGATTTCTCCACGTACAAAAAAAAAAAAAGTTTGACTAAATGGAGAAAAATCACAATCACTTAATATTCGTAGTAACGAACATTTACACTTTCGAATATAAAATCTATACTTTTCTTTTCTTACCCTTCCTAATAGATACAATTTAATCATCGAAGCCGCTGTCTCCTTATTGCTGCCAAAGCTTCGATTTCAAAAAGAAACGACAGAAGAGAAAGCGCGAGAACCAAGTTACAGCAGTCTGGGCAACTTCGTTCCTTCTGACAGGGATTCGTTTAGCAGAAACGTATTGGCGACTTCCGGTGACCGGAGGCAACCGGCCGGAGAATCTACGTCCGTGGACAGCCGCGTATGCACACCGGGAATCGTCAAAGCGAAATCTGGAAAACCGCATCACGCAAGGGCGTGATTACAATACGGACCGCTGATTTCCGACATTAATGACATATTTGCGACAATAATGTTCTGTGTAAACGAGTGTATTATATAATGACGAAATACGCGGTTACGTGGAAAGAGGAGATACCCGGCTGGTTTGCCGTGTTCAACCAACATCCACGAGTTGCCGGCTCTCCGCGGTCTCTGCATGTGCACGAATCGGTCGTTACGTGCCGGTCGTCGTCGTCGTGCTTCCCCGTCTGCGACTCCCGTTCTGTGTATGCATCCACCCACACACACTCCCGCTAAGCCGTTTCTTGTCGACGTGTGGGTGGAAGATACTCACGGTCGCAGGAAACAGCGTATCATGGTAATAACCGTCATCAAACGACGACCACTTAGAACCAGACCAGGTTCCTCGTGGAAAATTCGTCCTTTTGCTACTGCCCGCGGAAACCATGCCCCTTCCAACGATCATCGACGATTCGACGCTTTACTTTTTGCCCCGTTCCAGTAAATATTATTCTATTCCATATTTATAGGAATCTCTACTGGACAAGTTCCAGCGAACAGTGGAGAATCTAAAGCTTCGATGAGGCTTAACGGTGAAATCTGACCACTCGTTTTGTCGAGACGCTCAACGGTGTTCGTATTAAAAGTTTTAACGTGCTTTAAGCAACTTGAACAGTGACGAGCAATTTCAACGAAGCGTTTCTTACTTAATTGATGAGATGGCTCGTTAATTTCGTAACGGCGGTTCACGGTCGCGAGAAACACGTGTCATTGTAACAACCGTCATCGAAAACGACCATTTTTACGAAGCCGTATTCGTCGTAAAGTTAATATGTTACTTTAAACGAATCTCGAAGCTTGTGAATTCCAAGATCTGGTTCGATAAAAATTATTCTCGTACGCTACGATCGAAACAAGCAATACTAAAGAAATCGTTGTTTCACGAAGGAGCCACGTTCGCCTGGTATCTTGTAACGCCGAGCTGCCGAGGTATTTTCTATTAGATCAAAGTATCGTCCACTAACGAGCATTCGTGACGGCGACACGGTATTAAACTGTCGACGATATCCGCCATTTGAAAACGAGCTGCGATGGGAATAGACAGCGAAAAAGAGCGCGATAGAGACGGATAGTGGAAAACAGCCGTAGGAGGGAAAACAGAGAGAGGCAGAGCGCAGGGAGGACTGGCACGGAAAGAGAGGAAGAGAGAGACGGATGGACAGACAGAGAAATTACAGCCGCATGCTGCGTTCAGGAAACGGCGCATTCTATTGTGCTTTTGTCATAGTTAAACTGTCAGGCCAATTTTGCGTCGAGCCAATTTATGCTCACGTGTCCCGATGTACTCGCGATTCTCCCCGCCGCGCCGCTGCCCCGAAGTGGCACGTTATGCTGGACTGCATAATTTTGCAAAATTTTCTGCGCGCTCGTACACGAGAACGGGAAACGAAGGTGAACCAGACTATCCGTGTTGTTTTCAGACACGTACGACGCGGTCCCGCGTCGAATTTGAATTGCACTGGTACCTCGCCGGAAGACTACCAACGCTTTCAGCCCGTTATATAGCCGTCGCTTCAACGATGTTATGCTAATCGTTTCCAGCGAGACGATTCTTTTCCTTTCTGACGTCATCTGAACGTCGATCTCCTATGGCGGAACCAAAATAATAAGAGAAGCAACAAAAATCGAGTGGAACGATCTCAAGCATCGCCGCAATTACCATTACGATAATTCGTAGTTTAGCCGATGGACGATGTTGCGATTTTGATCACGTACGAAACATGGACGATTCGTTAAAATTCTACGAAGAGTTTACATCGACTTAACGATCGGAGCTCCTCCGGAGCGGTCGGCAAATCGCGAGGGTTCTCTCCCTGTCCCGGCAATTAGCGTAATTAAATAATAATCGAAAGGAGAGAACGGTTGGTCGAGAGAGCTAGTAACCGAACCACGCCCCGAGCATTCGTGATATGCCGACCAATCGGCCGAGACCACGATGTCCTCCCAGGCTCGTCTTAATCACACTACTCTATAACTATCCTTTAATCGAAAGGCCCGCCTTACAAAGGGGCGCGAGAGCCACCGACCATCGCGGAGATATCGTTCCAATCGGACAGCTCGTACCGGACCATCCGATCGTAAGCTTTTTCATCGGAAAGCAGCGGTTTCTACCGGTTGTTAAATGCGTTCCTCTCGATCGTTAAATCCATCTATATCGTCTGGAAAGATGGACGAATATTATCGAAAGCAACGATTTGTTGCGACGCGGGCAGAATTTAAAGTCCGCTCATGCATTATGCATAGTGCGAAAGTGAAACAAACTACGAGCGAAAAACTGGTCCATCGTACACGGCGGCGCTGAGCCTCTTCCAAAATCGATCGGATGCTGGCGTTACACGACAACCGATCGCGCCGATCGTCGCCAAACAGCTTTATTCCGCGTCGATCCAAGAGTATCGCGTTCCATGATATCCTCTTGAGTAAATACACGTATGTAGCACAGTAGAGTCTCGAGACTAGATAGAGAGGAAGAAAGAGAGAGAGAGAGAGAGAGAGAATGAAGAAATTTGTCGACTCGCGAGCATTATCCCGCTTCGAAAGAGGGATCGAAACGGACGAATGCGAGAGAATACCGGTTGAAATCGCGAAAACGATACGCAATCGAGCCTTCCAGCGAAACTTTCATTCGTAACACGTATCCGGCCAATTAGCCGAGGCGTTAAAGTATTCTATGGTTTCAAGGAAAGGCGGTTTGTGCACTTAAACACAGCCGAGTTAACTCGACCCCGCTCAACCGGCAACACTTTCGATGCCCGATGTACATGAATAAAACATCATTCGGAGAGACAGCCGATGCACGAGTGGCGTGCACGCTTGAAGAAAAAAAAAAAAAGAAAAAAGAAGAAGAGAAGAAGAAGAACTCGTAATGTCTGAGAAACGATACTTTGTTCGCGTTCCCGTGGAATCTCGCGAGCAATTACGGGCCGGGACTCGGCCGAACGAGACCGTAAGCGGCTAAATTATTCGGTAAATGCGATCAGTTCCGAAATGTAAAGCGAAAATTGGAGCACCGATGAAAATTTTAAACGCGCGGCAAAATGAATTTTCGACAGCCGTCACGGAGGGGTGGCGCCGACACCTAGATCCCTGTGTTTCAACGTAATTGCGTTATGACACCGACGCGCTTTTGATATATCCTCGATGACGTCAGCTAGTTCGTTCTTCGTTAACGAAACATTAGTTGCCTCAAATGTGTTCTATATTCGAGAGTAAGAATAATTGAACTCTTCGACGGAACGATTGTAAAGTATATGCGCGTCTCTGGTGTCTGGATGACTGCTTGCTTGTCTCGGAGACGAGGACGTGTACGAGAATAGGAGTGAATGGCTGCTGGCACGAGTGTATGCGAGGCTGGTTGTGTCTTCAAGTGCTAGCACGATCTTCCAATGAAATCGCAGTGCATATATACGTCGGGTGGTACAAGCCGGCGCAGACGCGCTACGGAAACAAGCAGGAGGGCGCGTATTTCCACCCTCGACTTGGGCTGGTAATGCCGTGGCCGGGGTGTGAAAATCAGGAGCGAGCCGCGGTGGAGTTGGAGGAGTCGGAAGAGAAAGAGAGCAGCGACAGGAGGGAGGATAAAAAGGGGAGAAAGAGAAGCGTCGGGGTAGGAGGAAAAGGTTGAGGAGGAGCGGAGAGGGGCGGAGGGGACGGTCGGGGAAGAGGGTGAGAAGCCGAAACACCCCTGGGTCCAGCGAGCTAGGGAGGATCAGAAGAGGCAGAGGAGCGAGATAGAGAGGGGGTGGATAGTCGAGTGAGAGGGAGAGATTGCCGCCATTTTACAGTGGCGCGGATCTGCATAACGATCAGAGACTGTCGTGTTTATCAAAGCTTTTCTCCGCCATCTGCATAATTTTCTGCCGCGCCAGGATAGAGAGAACGGGTGGCGAACGGAACGCTCGGACGGGAACGCCTAGATACCCTTGCTCTCCACTCTCGAGTGCATTTTATGTGCACGACTTATGAAACTTTAACGCCCTTACGAATAAATTACTCGAGTAAGCGTCGGTCGCTCTAGCCTTCCGGACGCGTGATTGGGCCATTTGCATTTCAAGTGAGGCGAATTAATAAAAAAATATTTGCCTAACTTCTTGTCAAAACCTGGATTCACTGTGCCGCCTTTAACGTATTCCTCTATCTTGGTATAAATAATCTTCTTGTCGGCAATCAGAATAGATATTTCAATGTTAGAGTTGCCTCGTAACGAACAAACGCGATCGTATATTTGTCCCATGTCGATTATCCGATTCGAGGTAGGAGGAAATTCCTGTGGAAAAGGGCGGCGAAATAAAATTTGCAAGAGACGGATCGATGTTTCTACGTCGACGACATATGTATTCGCGTATTAGAGCATCGACACGGCCGAATTCCCAAAGCAAACGTCGAGAAAGAAAAATATTTAGTGACAGTCCCTATGTATCGATGGGGTGGTACCCGTTATTAGGATTCTTATTAACCCAGCATATGGACTAGAAGGGCGATCTCAGATACTGATCGAGCCTTCCTCTCTCTTTTACTCTCCGTGTCGGTGATCGCGCGCACAGATACCGCAGTTTGCAGTAACAGGTCCTATTTCAAGGGATTACAAATAGATTTAATCTTTATCGGCCATCTTCTGTTTTCCGATCTATCAGCCAGAATGCAAATGCTCGCTTCTCTCGGACCGTAAAAGGAAACTTGAAAAGAGCGAGCAAATCTCGTTTCGTGTAACGTTATACTTCGATCGTTCGGTGTACCATTTCATGGTTTTAAATATTTTTGATTCCTCGTTATGAAACCCACGTATACACCACTTTTGAAACGTAAACTCTAAGAAGATAATAGACGAAATTGTATTTCTATGTTTGTAATTAAAACGGGATGCTCTCTCTATTAAGACTCGAGAAATACAGGAAAGATGATATATTTTTATTCGAGCAGTGGATAATAAATTTCCAAACGGAACAACAAATTTATTAATTCGTTTATCAAGAAGTTCAAGGGTAGAACAGTTAACGCGTTAGTTCACTTGATTTGGAGGCTTAATGAGCCCGTTGACACTTTGATGCAGGGTGTCCCGCGTGTCGCCAGGGAATTGCCAGTTCAATAATTCAGAGGCTGGCCGTAATGGAACTTGTCCGCGGGACTCGATCTATCATAGGAAATTGCACGGAGCCCTTTTACCGCCGCTCATAAGAAACATACATATTAGAAGAATAACAGCGGCCTAGCTCGTAACCTCGTGTGTCTGTCGTTCCGTTCCGAGAATTGATTAGAGCCCGGAAATAAATCGTGCGTGCGTGCGTGTAGGTGCATTCGTCGGCATATATCTATCCACGTTCGAAAGAGAACCGAGACATTTCCTCTAAAAAAAAAAAGAGAGAAAAGAAATAAAAAAGAGAAAGAAACTTGTCAAAAAGGGAAGATATGATCGGATTATGTAGAACGAGAGAGGAGAGAGTAGCGCAACATTGGATACGAGAGAAGAATTTCAAAGTTTATCGAATTCCCCACCCAACAGAGATGCTCGCTAGGTGGCCGCTGTTAATTAGCCGTCGATTCATTTAACGGGTTGACTGGCGCGACACGATTATTTCAAGTTTAACGAGCAGTCGATTAATATATTAATGACGATCAGAGGGACTTTGAGTTTTGTTGATGGTCGCGAGACGAAGATGACACGCGGCGTGATTAATTGGTGCATTCGCTTCGAAAGCAGAACCGGTTCGAAATAATCGCCGATTCCGTTTGTGCGAATTTTTCCGGAAGCTCTAAGCTCGTTCCATCTGTTCGAAACGAGAGAACTCGTAGCTCCGACAGCGAACCGGCCTCTCGTCGTCCGTCGGCACCGAGAAACCCTCGACGTCAAAAGCAAAGCTCAGAGGCAATCATGAGCTTTCGAATGCAAAACAGCAGCTTTCGCCTAGCAGCACTCGGCACTTTTACATTTAAATGTAAACTCGCTGAGTGCGCGCCGCAGAGCCACCCTCGCCATATCCTCCCCCATCAAGCAACGGACCCCTTCTCGACCCCCTTCACCACCTCTCGCCCTCCTTCTCTGCACATCGTGCACCCCTATCCGCGTACCGTTTCCATCCGCCTGCTCCACCACCTCCTCTTCCTCCTCCTCCTCCTCCTCCTCCTCCTCCTCTCTTTCGAGGACGTAGGCGATATGGCGGAGGCGCCTGGATTTAATATTTTACACCTCAAATGTTGGGCGCGCGCGCGCCAGCCAGCAATGCAAAACAGCTCGTCGAGTATCCCTCGAGCTGCTGGCCTCCTCCCTTCGTCGCCGTCCATAACGATTCCCTCCCCTTTCGGCTTAGATTGGATTTAAAACGCGCTAATTTGTCGAGCACGACGCGACCCACGCTTTGCACAACCGCCCCGCTCGCGTGTCTTCGACCGTCCGTGTGACCATACTCCTTCTGTAGTCGGAACTGCGTACAGTCGCGCGCCTCTTTGCCACAGAGGTATGTGTAGAGGTGTGTGGGCACGGTGGGCCACATCTAAATTTAAAATCTGCTTTGCATAATGCCCGACCTCGTCGTTGCTCGTCGACCCCGGGACCGCCTAATTGCGGCCTCGTTCGAGCCCCGTGTCCCTTCGACACCTACAGCAGCCATTCTCGAAAAACCGGCTCATTCCGCCCACCACCCCTCGCTCGCTTCCGCCACTTTGAATCGACCGACCAGATAACCGGACACCGTTCCCCTCGTCCTGTCCCTCGTTATCGATCTACCCTTTGTACGAAGATCGATCTTCGATTTTCGAGTAACCTACAATACGACGTTACGTCTTCTCTTCACGAGAAAAGAAATTTATGTTCCTCTAAGATTGAATGAATGTCGGTGGAAAGTTTCCACATTTGACTTCGTCATTATCATACAGCTCAGATATTTCAAAGCAATATCCGAGATCTATCGACTCATAGATAGATGAGTCGAACCACGAAGACACGTAGTAGCGAGGCCATATCTTTCGGCCAGTTGTCGATAATTACCAATTATCAATTACGTGGCATGGTAACGAGGTAGCGTTCGATCGCTTCACGTAGCCGAACACACGTGCGGGAACGTGAAAACCTCGTTGAGAACGTCGGAAGTCGATCGAAGGAACTCGTTTCCACCCGTTCTTTCTTCCAAGGATAATGGCTCTAGTAATCTAGCTTAACCTGGCGATACAGTACGAAATGAAATATCGCGTATCTGGACTGTAATGGCCGCTTGTACTTGAAAGAAAATCAGGTTTCTTCGTTAAATAACACCTGCATGACAAAGAGCCTGTTTAAAATTACGGTTTGCAAATGAAATTCGTATATGACACGAGGATCAACGTACACACACAAGATCGACGAGCATTCCGTACACGTGCCTACAGATTTCCATCCCTCGCCCACTAATACAGTCATCGTGACGCATTGTCCAGGAAACTTTGTCACAGTGGTCACGGGGTAGATCGTTCTGTATCGTGTTTAATGTAGTATTAAACGCAGCTATTGTGCCCTACCGTCCATCGTGTTCACAAATTTATTTCCTCGCTTCCCGCTGTCCATCCGCCTCTCCTTAGAAAAGAAAAAAAAGCACGGACACGTGCCACCCCCGTTACGACGCAAAGAAATTCGAAAGTAATGTGATTACTCCCTTCTGTGTCCGTTTCTCGAGCAGAAACGGTCATCGGTCTGCGTTTCAGTAGCCTTGCATTTTCCACTAGCGAGGGAAGAAAAGAAAAAGAATCGTACCAAGTAAGAGGCCGGCGATAGGTATCCTCTTATTCACATGCTAAGACGTTTCGCCGATATTCGCGTACGATTCTTGGCAAATTAAGTTTTCGGTCATGATGCACGTAATTTCCCATCCCCCATTTTTCCCCCCTCTTCGTCTTATTAACATTGGCTGAAATTTGTAAGTTTGACGCACAACGGAGCATCCAAAAGAGTTATTTAATTTGTAAGACCGTAGGATGTTGGTCGAAATACCATGGTTTCATAGAAACGATGCATCCGATATTAAGCCGCAAAGAAATATCGAGGAGCAAACGGGTAAAGCGTGTTCGCAAGAGTACCTACATGCCTCTTACTGTCGTTACTGGCAGTTTCCTGCGATAACCCCAGCATTATACTCGTGGCCCCTGAATAACAGGGGAAGAGAATTCACAATGGGCCACAATGACTGAGCCAACATTACGAATTAGGCTCGGTTACGCGTTTATTGCTGATTCCGGTCCAGGACAGCGGCGTCGCAGCGTGTTTTCCAAACCGTGCGAGCAAACAGATGAGCTACGAGATACACGGTCGCGAAAGGACGCCACTGCGGAGATGCGAAGTATTAGCATTGGTTAGCTTTATGGGGCGTTCAGTTCCGCCGTTCTATCATCGTCTCTTTCGCGCCCGTGGTGTTCGTCTTTTCGCTCTCTCTTTCCAGCTCACGTTCGGGAGAGAGCGAACGCGGCAGATCAATAAAATCTGTCTGTCTGGAAAAGTAATGCCAAATCGACTGTCCGTTTTTGGCGACGAACAAATAAATGTCACAAAAGGAGTGGAACGGCTACGCGTACCGACCATTCCGTCGAACCAGACGCTTTAAGGTTCGATTTTCTCCTAGTTCGAGACGATCGAATCTATTTGCCAAAACACCGAAAGGGATCGACTTTAGAACATAGTTTGATACCGTAAACGGTCTTTATGGAATATTGATCAGGTGAAGTGTTCTCGTAGGAAATCGAAGAACCTGAAAAATTTGTTTTTTCACGGTTCGGTGACTAGCAAGACCGGAAAGCACGACAAGGGAACCGAAACTGGGACGCAATAATTATTAATCAATTTCGTATTAATTGTTTTCTGGGCGTCGAGCTTAAGTGGGATGTTGTGTTCTGGCTTCTGGCAAGCTCTGCCCCGTAACCAGCTAAAGTGTCATACAAGAAGATTAATTACGTCGCACCACCCTTTATATACACCATGCGTGTGATTACCCTTCTCCTTAATCCTTGGATACTCGTAAAAGTATTCCAAGTTGCGCGCAGATATTAAAGAAGTGTAGTAAACAGCACGTCATTCCGTGAGAAGGTATTTTCTTCGGGAATGACATTCGACGAAAGTTTGCATTTCGCAAATATTTAAAGAACAAGTTCTTCTGGAAATAATAACAGCTATTGTTTTACGTGCCAGCTTACAAGTACCCGTTTATTTCAGACTTATTTCAGTACTAAGTATCATACAAATTTACAAGAAATATTTTAAGGAAGTAACAGCCGCAAATACGATCTTCAATTGATTTAATCTCAGATCAAGACCTCTTCGTTTTTTCGAATAAACGCGACTCCTTCGTGGTACATATCTACTCTTCGTCGAGTTCTTTTTCGTGATTGCACCCTGGTTGGTGGAAAAAAAGGGGTACGCGAAAATAAAAGAGACTCGAGGGAATAAGATTTCGCCGGTACTTCGTTCTCGATCCACGAAAGAGCCAAGTTAGTTTTATTTTACAATCCATCGGCTTCCACGACACGGAGGGGTGAGTTTCGCCGTCTACTACTGGTAGGTAGGTACTTCAGTCGAAAGACGAGAAAGAGAGAGGAAGAGAGAGAAAGAGAGAGAGAGAGAGACAGAGAAGAACGTGGAATGGTGGTTGGAATCCTTCTGGATGGTTGGACGAGTGTCGAGGAGGGTGTATAAGTTGCGAGGGGGCGGACCGGCTGTCAACTAGTGTTTTAAAAGTTTGCGACAGTCTACAAATTGGCTCGCTCAGTTCTTTTTAAAAGCACCACCAACCAACCACGTCGCGTACCCCACTGTGTCTGTCCTTCATGTTCGCAGCCGTATCGTTCAACGGAAAGCTTACGAAAGTTTTTGCTAGCGTCAATTTATACGTCGAGGATATATCTTGTTATCGATAATCACGTAAATTGACGACATCTTCGAGCTTAACCTAACTCTCGTGTAAGGAACACGAAATTGAGAAACATTTGCGCGGTGAAAGGATATTCTAGAATATTGTAAAAGTTACGCCCGTTGGTGCGTTACTATTCGACGAACGCAAATGATCGCCTAGGAACGTGGTGAAACGCCCGAAATAAATCGTGAGAAGGGTCTTTTTCTATCAGCTATTGTACGCTCGATCATTATTCTCGAGAGTTTCGAGAAAAGTTCCAACCATTTTTGGACAAATCGACTTCCATCTAGAAGACGCCGGTCCTTGTATGGGGAATATGCTTGCGTGCGATTCAAATCCCGGAAGTTTAAAAGTATTTCGACGTAAAACGTGGCCATTTCTCAAATTTTCTATGCAGCTACGCTCCGCCGTGGGCGCATTTGATACACTCTATTAGTCGCATCCCCGGACTGATTTATCGAGTTACCCGCATTATTATACATTTTCCCAGTTACGGGACCGAGATTCATCGTATTCTGGTAGTTTGCCTGCTCTCCGCACATTCCATTAGTTGCGAGTGATCAATGGTTATTACGCGGACTTAAGATTCGAATCTTTTCTAGAAATGGAAATGTTTTGAAAGAAAAAAAAAGAAAAAGAAAAAAGGGAGGAAAAAGAAACATAAAAATGATATCTATACGCGTCTCTCTATAGAACGAATTATGTACGTACTACGTGTATCGCAAAAAATGATAAAACTTGAAAGCAGTTATTGATTTTAATGCTAAGAAGTTAAGGTTAGGAGTTTGAAACTATGAATAAACATACGAATGTTAAATGAACTTGCAACGCGTAAGCAATTAATTACTGTACGTTTTACCTGGTTTTTTCTTGTTGGAAAGTGCAACATAGGGACAAAGTCCAAAGAGTCCACAAGTTTGCGTGTATTAGCTATTTGGATAATATCGGAGATGGTCTCGGTGAATCGAACATCAAAAAATTCTGCGAGAGGAACGATGGTGATTTTAATCCGCCGCCATTGTTCGATTGCATCGTCGATGTGGTTGAAGTTAGTGGTAAATCTGTATGATTCCGTTGTTCCTCGATCCATTCTTTCCGAGCATTATACACAATCATCCATATGCACGCAGAAAATACTGAATGAACAAAACGTAAACTTTGTCAATCATTCATACGGAAGAAAGAACTCGATCGACAAGTACAGTCTAATTAGACATACTCTCTATCGGTGAGTTATATAATTTTAACATACTCACCTAGATAGACACTGCACAGTGGAATGTACCATATTGATTTATCGTAAACATCATATTGCTGTTCGTGCGTCAGATGAATAGACAACGCTACAGACTGATCTATTATGCTAATCACTTGCAAATAAATCCAAGGCACGGCGCACTTAGGTTTCCTCTGTGAACGTAGACCGAAGTTAGCAAGATCGTTAGCGAGTTTAAGCAAGGTTGCTACGTGCCGAAAATACGTTCTTCAAATAAAGAAGTCTACGATCGATTCACTTTCAATACACGACTACAACGCCTGTTGTCTTTGGTCATTTACGCATTGTATTTCGAACTTATCGAGAAACATTAACCAGCTAAATATATACTTACGGAAATTGATCCCAAGGCGAGATACGCACTGGCCAGTAAAAACGATACTATGTATACAAGGAAGAAAATCACGGCTGTTTGTGCTAAGAAATTCAAGTTCTACATTAGTGTCATGATATTTTTCGAATAAATCTATGCGTTCGTCATTGTACCCACCTTTATACCTTATTTGCAAGTTTTTCAAAACTTGCAACCAATTAAAACCAAGTATACCCCAATTTTCGACGGAATTAAAGAATCCTTCATCCGTTGTTTTCGAAAAATATCTGCTCATCAACAGATTTATCATAAGTATTGACAGCGACTAGAAAAATGCAAAATGAATAGATAACATAGTAGGAAAAAGATATAGAAATAGAATATATAACGTAGTAACGATAATATTCGTCATCGATAGAAACAAGTCTGAACAGTAATTTAACAATATTTTCCGTTACCGTACCAAGTGTTCAAAACCGGTTTAAGTGACGGATTGTCTGTCACTTACCATGGTGTAGGTGCTGATGATCCTTGTGATCAACGCTAGTCCGATACAGTACATGTTCTTGTCGAATTGTTAACGTCTTGATACGATGAACTACGAATGCGAAATGCTCGAACCAGCAGGAATGATCACTGTTTTCGTTACTACGTCAAACGACACTTGACTGATCCTTCGTAAAAAATGTAAACACAAATGTCCACAAGTAAATACGCGCTTAAATTTTAAAACTACAAAATTCAATTCTTATAGCAATTTGATCCATCTACTAATTCCTCTGATTATTTCTTCATAAATCTACGCTCGAATCATTATTATCAATAGTAATCGATAATACTTCTAATCGATAATAATTAATTTCGCAATAAGGAGAAAATATTGCATTGGTGTATATATTTGATAATTTTTACGTGATATAGCGATCATTATAGAAAAATGTTATTATTTCACTCAGAAACGTATATCTACAAAACCCACATGTGTTGACAATAATATAAGCTTCTCAAAAAATAATGTTTATTATATTTCTAACGTGGATTTAATCACAGATCGAAAGAAGACTGTATTTTCGACAGTAGCCTCGAAGCCAGCCGCGCGCAACGATCTGCGCATGCTCAGTGTCTGAACTAGTCGAACGTAAATGTGTGTCTGACATGTGCTTTTAGGTTAGTTCCACGTTTTTTAATACATATTGTGTTTGTTAATCAATAATTATAGACGTGCGCGTTGTTCTTTTTGAAAGTGTACATTAAAAGAATAACAGTTCCAAATGACTATACAAGATATGGATATTTCTTTGAATATATGTGCAAAACCTGTGGATAAAAAGGTAAGTGAAAGGTTAAAAATGTTGTTAAATTGTTATTTTCATGGAGAATTGTAATTTTTCAATAGAAAATAGGGACAGAAGATGATTCTGTCCTTAATTTAATGAGGCAGACAAAAAATGAGGTAGCTAAAAGTAAAGTTCAAAACAATAATGAGTCAAAAAAAGTATCCGTTAGAGAAAATAGTACGACTAAAAAAAGAATTAAACAAAAGTCTTTAGGAGCAATTGTTGCACTGAAATTAAAGGGAACTAATAAAAATCAATCTTCTGTTGTACAAGATAAATTAAAGACTAAATCACAAGTAAATATTAAACAGAAGCAATCGCAACAAGACATATCTAAAGAGCCTACAAAAGAATATAAAAATGATATAGAAATAAGTGACTCTTTGAACAACAAAGTGAATGAAGATTCTGATGTCCCTGTTATTTCATTCACTAAAGTTACCAAAGAAAATTTTGGTAAAACTTTGTTAGCAAGAAAGAGAAACGTTACAGATACAAATACTAAGAAGACATTGTCTAGCATATTTTCAAAACGACCAGAATCTGAAGTTAAAGAAACTAGTTTGTTCGATTCGTTAAAGACAAGAGAACCAGATGAAAATGATATATCAAAAAAGAAAGCTAAAGAGGAATTTAAAGAAGAATCCAAAAAACCTTCTGATTTACCAGAAAAGATAAATCTTGGCAAGAAAAAAAAGAAAAAACAGCTAGAAAAGTCTAAAACTGATAACAATAGCAATGTAGGAGATAATAAAAATACAAATTTCTCTCATAAACCTGTTGGAAAGATATCTTCCTTATTTGGGCATAACCCAGATATACCAAACATTGGACAAAGATTAGTAAAACCGATAAACGAGCCTATATTTACAGGGACAACCTTTACCGATCTTAAAATTCATCCTTTCATGGTTAGTATCGTAGAAATGGCATATCTGATATAACAATATATATTTTAATAATTATGAAACATTTTATCAGATATCTAACTTGGAGCAAAATATGCATATCACTAAAATGACTATAGTGCAGCAGAAAGCAATTCCCCAGATATTTTCAGGGAAAGATATTCTAGTTAGATCACAAACTGGTTCTGGGAAGACATTAGCATATGCTTTGCCTATAGTTGAGTGTTTACATAAAATTAGACCAAAATTAAGTAGAAATAGTGGTTTAAAAGCTCTTATAGTTGTACCAACTAGGGAATTAGCACTACAAACTTACGAGTGCTTTCTGAAATTAATAAAAGTAAGTGCTGCATTATTAATTATTTATCGATCACTTGAGTACATTTCCATTCATTTTCCAACGTGTTTAGCCATTTACGTGGATCGTACCAGGATATCTAGCAGGTGGTGAAAAAAGAAAAGCAGAAAAAGCTAGACTGAGAAAGGGATGCAATATTTTAGTCGGTACGCCGGGTAGATTACTAGATCATATAAAACGAACGACGGCTTTAAAATTGAGCGATGTTAAATACTTCGTTTTAGACGAGGCTGATAGAATGTTTGACATGGGGTACGAGAAAGATATATCTGGGTATGTTCTTTATCCGTAGCAAAAAATATATATAAATAAAAATAGAAGTAAAATAAAAAAAAACTAATGTTAATATTTTTATAATACAATACCATTTCAGTATAGTAAGTGCTTTGAAGGTGTCACTCCCAAGTCAAAACACAGGATACGATGCCATGAAAATGTTGCGTCAAAATATAAAGAAAGTTTTTACGGATGAAGATCTTGAGCACTTGGAAAATAGTGCTGATTTAGAAGAATCTCGAAACGATAAGCAAAAGGATAACTTATTGGTTGAATCGAACAAGGGTATAGATGTAGAATCTGAGGACGATGATATTGTCGACAATACTAAACGAAAACAAGTGTATCATTCTAGCAGTGACGATGATTCCGACCAATGCGAGCCTTACGTTAAATCGAAAAGATCAGATAGGCAGAAAGCTTGTTCAGACTTTGTGGAAAAGAAGGAGTTTGATACCCTGGAAGATAAGACGCAACTCAAAGAAAATGATAATCATAGTGGGGACGAGTCGAGAAGGCAGACGATTTTACTTTCCGCGACATTGACACAGGCGGTAGAAAAATTGGCAGGCCTTGCTATGGATCATCCTGTTTTCATCGATGCTGCTAAAGAAAATTTGGAAACAACCGGTGGTGATGCAAACGAGCTTAACGAAGATTTAGTAGTTCCACAAAGCGTGAATCAAAGTTATATCGTCACACCTCCAAAACTGAGAATGGTGACTTTAAGTGCTTATATCGCGGGAAAATGTCAGGTAGATTTTCTACATGAAACTACAGTACTATTTTTTCGTACTTAAAATTTTATAAGCTTGCTTGTACTATTAATAGAGTCACGGTCAACATAAAATACTGATATTTATGGCCACGCAAGATATGGTTGATTATCACACGGAGATCTTATCGTCTGTACTAACTAAACCCATCGACGAAGATGACGACGATTCTGATCCTTTGGTCGATGTGGAATTCTTCAAATTACACGGTAGCATGACTCAAAAGGAACGAACCGAAGTATTCAAAACTTTCAGACAGGCGAAAAGTGGTGTTCTACTCTGCACGGTAAGTAACGTTTTATGCATCTAATAGTTAATAGCTTGGAAATTTTCAATGATTTCGTGAAAGCTTACCCATTAGCCTAAAGTAAAATAGAGTCACGAGATCATTTTATGAAAACAGCGAAACTCCTCTGTGAGAACAAAAATTATTACAAAACAGTGGCAAATGAGAGAAACGGAGAAGGAAAGAGTAGAAGAAAAGCTAGAGACACCAACGGCACTCCCCCAGCGGTAAATTACCCCGTGGCTTATTCTTTCGGAGCAGAATTTAATATCTCTGGACCCACGCTGTGCCCGGAGGTTAAAAATTATGCGCGCACATGAGGCCTTCGTAACGAGTATAATTATGATTGTTTGTCCGTTATCTGCTAGCCCTTTCTTTAATTGTTTTCTACATTTAAATAACGAATGCTCGCATTAATAATGCTTATCCTGATAGAGAGATTTCATCGGGAAAGCCGTCGGTGCTGATACTGATACTCACGAAAAATTCTAATTCTGGAATGCGAGCATTGGCTTGAAAGGCGTTTCCTACGTGTTATTTCGAAGAATAACGCGATGCAACGGTTTACGACCGATAGACAACTTTCTTTCCTTTACTAATTACCATCGTATTAGACGAATCAAATTAATCGTGTATCGATTTAGTGAATCAACTTTCTGTTATATCGTGACTCCATGACAACTGCTTTATCATTTTAATTAGTGGTGAAAGTGATCGATCCTGACGCCCGATAAATATCGTTAAAAATGCAGTAGTAATAATTAAATTCATTATCGTTCGCTTTGCAATTTTCTTCCTCGTCGGTTAACATGAATTTAAAGCGCCACTTGAACGAAGAAAAAGGAAGAGACCATCAAAGTCCAGCGGAATGCACGAATTTTAAAATTCATGATCCACGACACGCAACAGTGTTACACATTACTCACAGCAAAGATTAATTTCTTTTAATCAGGCGAATGCATCGTTGATTCAACACGTGTTTCACGGTAACTCGTTACAGCTTGTCATTATTCTTTCTACCTTCTTCATTAGTCTCTATATAAACCGATTAATTGCCATTAAGATTATCGAATAAATAAAGCAAAGAACGTTTAAGGGAAAACGGACATCACGAAACGTTTGTGCCGGTGTTTTCGTCTTCGTTAAAATTTTGGCGCTTTACTTTCGAAAGGTACAAACGTTGATCGCAGAGTGCCTGAACAACGATGGCAGCCGCCCACATTTTACAGCGTCACTTGAACGAAGATTCTATGGCAGCATTATTAATTTCCACGTTGAAAACTCACGAGAGCCCCCGCGGATGGAATGTTCCGCGGCTCTCAGCGGTGGTGAATCCGGATCCACGAGGTGATCTATGGTCCGAGTGAGATGTTTTGAGCGGACGATCCGTTCTCGATCCTCCGAGCCACGATCGCGGCCTCTCTCCTAAACGATCGTTTGTCTTAATCGCTGCCATCGATCGCTCCTCGTCCCTGTTTTCGTTACATTATATCGCACCGGTGGCAGCTGCGGTGCTTGTTTCATCTAAAGATACGTGGGCGTCCTCGGCCGATTTCACTTTATCAGACTATCTTTCGGTCGAGTTCTAATCGGACTTGTTTATACCCGCCGATCAATTACGACGATCTTGAAATATTCCTTCTCGGGAAAATAGTCGATCATTTAGTATAATATATCTGTATAGAATAAGTTTATCGTGGAAAAATAATACCATAATCAGCGTGAAGAAACGGATGAAACAAAATCGCGCCGATAAAACACGGTTCGCCGTCAGGATCAGTATTTTATTTCGATAGGGCTAACTTCTTTCTCGTTTTCCTTCACCCCGGCGCCTGGACCGTTGCGTCGTAGGTTGGCGTCGAATTAATTCGATAAAAAGATATAAAAAGGAAGAAGACAGACACATCCGTATCGTGCCGCGAAAGAATTTTCGGGGCTACGACGCCCCCCACTGGTGGTCCGGGATTAGTCTCCAGGGTCGTCAAGCAGAAACTCGATGTGCTCCGTTCGGTAAATCATTGGTTAACCGAACGCAAGGAAATCAGGGCCGTGCTCAAACGTTCGCTGTTGGGGTTTCACAGCGGGCGCTCGCTGCCAGCCGCGCGCATTCACCTTCGTACAAAACGAGAAATCGGCACGGTTTGTAAGACATTTGTACCGGCAGATCGCACGCTCTCTCGGTCCTTGCTCTCGCCTCTTGGATTATTATCGAAGAACAACATGTCCGAATCATCGGCCACGGCACAACTTTTCTCTCTTCAAGTTTTCCATAAGTATACTTTTAATTTCAAATGTACACGTTCGATTCTCCTTATTTAGGATGTTGCAGCTCGAGGATTGGATCTACCAAAGGTGGACTGTGTGATTCAATACACAGGACCGACGTCTGCCAGGGATTACGTGCATCGAATCGGTAGAACCGCGCGAGCTGGTTCTTCCGGTTCGGCCACTATCTTTTTAACCCCGCCAGAAATTGAATTTGTCCGAATGCTCGAGTCTAGGCGTATCAGAATCAGGCAAGAGATCATGGACGATATTCTAGACAACCTACTGACTCCCCTGTCGAAACATTCTTCCGTTCACAACGCAGCGATCGAGCTTCAGAATCAGTTCGAAACTATGGTGTTGGAAGATACGAAATTGCGGGAAAGAGCGTGTAAAGGTAAGTCTGCTCTAAATACGCTAACGTAGATGGGTGATAGATGTATGCACGGAGGTAAGAGCTCGATAGAAAGTGGAGTCGGCTTTACGGTTTTACGCTTAATCCGATTTTAACCTCTGCCATGATGAGACACAAAGTACTCATGAAATTTAGCGAAGGATGAGGAAGCACGCACTTCGATTCAGTTGGATCGGAACGAAAGCGAGCTGACTTTGGGGGACAGTAAGCCAATTCCAGCGGGCACCCTACTCGCATATAAAGCAACCCTTACACGACCGCGTTACAGAGCCTTTGCTCCGTCTCGGTTTTCGTCGGCCACTTGGATATTTACATACTCTCTGGATGATGGGAGCGATGATCTTGTTTGCTGTGTCATGGTTCCCCTATTAGAGTCGTTAAGCCGAAAAATTTATTTGCTGCGATAATAAATCCATTAGAACGCGACGATTCGAGTTTCATTCGGAGGGAATATTTATCCTTATGCTCGAATATTACGAGCCAACTGTAAAGTACGATTTGCGATGGCAGAGAGACATAGTCGATAGTGTCAGTAGTGTTCTCGCCGTTCGAGGGTGATCGATTCCAAAACGAAAAATAAAGGCCATAAATCTTTCTAAGAGGTTTTTGAATTTCGTAGTTGTATCACGTCAAGCGTGGCTTTACACGAAGGTTAGCCACGGTTTTTGAGCGCTTAGCCGCCTCCAGATTTGAGTGACGGTACACAGTTAACCACTTGACCGTGCCTCTACGTGCCTCGGGTGATTGATAGATTAATTGTCGTTGATAATTCGACGCTGCGCTTTCCACGAGGTTGTGCCGTTACAAAGAAACAGAGAAAGGCCGTGAAAGCAAGAGATGAACACAAATTTGATTTAGTTGTACGTACCTTGAAATCGGAAACCTTTCAGACGATACCGTGATTCTTTTCTTTTTTTTTACAACACCTTGAAAAATCATAACGATGACGAAGCAATATCTAAAAAAGAAAAAGAAAAAGTATCAAACACTTCGTAACGATATCTTTCGTTCTTTTCTAAGTCCAGAATTTAATTCGCGAGCAATGTAGCATCCTGGCAGAGCGCATAGAAGTGGAAATCTTGCTAATTCGTAACATTATCGCCCCAATAGAGCCGAACAGCCCTCAATAGTGAATACAACTCCATAGAACAACCCCCTGGCCTTCGACCACTACCACCAATCAAAGAGATTCATCCACTCCAGCTCGTGTATATGTGTCGTCCTTTATACCAGTCCTTAGCTATAACCGTTTCAGTGTAACTTTGGTAAACGATTCCGATACTTTTCCATCTTTATTAAATTCTATGAAAATTTATACCATCATCTGCCCATTTACGTTTCTTCGCGTTTGTGTTATAGACTTATTACCGATGAAACGATATGTAACAAATATTTTTTTGAACGAAAAACGTAATTCAACTTTCCGAAATAAAGGAATTACGAATGTTTATCCCCGATATATTTTTTACAAAATTCTTTCTACTAAGAGGAAGTGGATAAATGGTACACAACAAGTTAGATCGAATCTAGTGTAGACCACTTGCACGCCTTTCGCATGGGGGTGGCCGACACAATCCAACCACTGAATGTGGCTTCCGCCAAAACCACTTACGCTTTGTGGCGAGAGACTCTTAACAATGCGATACAGGATACAAATACAATAAGACGCAGTTACATCACTTAGGAACAATGCCACCCCACCCGGCCCACTCTTGCACCCCCTACTCGCGTTCTCTCTGCCTTCTCGGCTAGATACCACCCCCGCGGGTGATTTATGTGCTAAATGGAGAAAAACATTTCTCCCTTTTCAACGTCGACACCGGGCCACGAGAGAAAGATCTTTGCAAGTTTCTTATGTACGGAAGCGTCGAGTCGGGATAGAAGGCAGACGGAAATCAAGCCGGAAAATGTCAAGACATAAGGTCTACGTGGTGAATTATCGGAATTAAAGACGCTTAAGTTTTCCTGACAGAAATAGTCGTCCAAGTTCTTTTTACTAGATCTTACGTTTTAATTTTCACGTACGATATCGGTTCGACAAACAAATTTGATATGCGCTCGGAAACACATCGGAAAGAAACAACGAACTCGCAGATATTCTTTGACATCGATAATCGTAGCTTTCGACTGGGATGAATTTGATCGAGGGGGAGAAGCTGAAGCATGCCGATCCGTCAAAAGAGCGGACAGAGAAGCACTTCACGGTAGATTTTTCGCACGGAGTGACAGTAACACTGGCACATGTCAAGTTCTCTCAGGATCGGCGAACCCCCGAGTTTCTCACCCGCTCGCGGAAGCTGGAGAAGTTAAGAGGGAATAAGGGGGATGACTATTAGCCACAGCACTTGACTCGACCCCCGTTAATGCCTCTTAATAGCACACCGCGGGCCACACACCCCATAGAATCGCGTGCGCTGCCTGCCCCCCGTGGAACTTAATGGAAGCTCGATTAATAAGGGCGCGCAGTCAATGATTAACATCCGAGTTACAGTGCACGTGGCCTCATTTACACGTGGACGGGATCCACGCAATTCTTAAAGCAGTTCGCGACGATTCTCGAGATTTTGTTCGCGTTGCTCGTCGAACGTTATTAGAGCTTGTAACGTCGCACGATCAGCTGCGATCAAACGCGCGAGTAATCTGGGATCTGGTTGATTTTCAGCGTACACCTCGTGGATACGTTTCTACTCTAGCTACCCACGCGACATGCGGGAGATCTTCGATCGACGAACCGCCCATTTGGGTCACTACGCAAAGAGTTTTGCTCTAAGGGAAACTCCGCAGCGAATCGGTGGAATAGGGAAAAGACTGCACGAGAAAGACAGCTCGAAGCAACAGCATAACAACAGGCTCACGAACGAGAAGTAAGTACTCGATTTTATTTTGCGATGTCTCTATCGTTACGTCATCTTATTCGATACGATACGATAATCCGAACGGATTCTTATTCGATTTCAAAGAGGAACAGGCGAGACAGACTGCCGGGTGACCGGTTGGTCGATGTTTGAGGTAGACAATCACGGAGACGAGCTCGCTCGCAGTATTAATGACGGATTCATGCGTGGCTTAGCGTGTTAACTGCGGTGCACCCCTCTCTCCATCTCTCCCTCTCTTTCCCTCTCACGACAATAACTAACAAACGCAACCACGTGTGTTAACAGATAGTACACGCAAACGTAGCGGGAGGACAGCTCGTGGTTCCTAGAGAGGTTAGATACGTCAAAACTGTCGCTTTGTGTCATTCGTCATGTACGACGAACGGGCGGACATGGTGTACGGTGGCTGGCAACCATAAGCCATACGGCTCTCGTCGTGCTCATCCTCGTTGTTCCCTATCTCTCTCGGTTTCCCTTCGTTTCTCTCTATCTGACGTCGGTTGGCTCTCGTTCTCTCTAACCGCGTCTCCGTCTATCTCTCCGGGTATGCATTTCACATGGCATTCGGCTGGCTTCTGCCCTTCTCCAGGCTTCTCCCGTTCTCTCTCTCTCTCCCTCTCTCTCTCTCTCTCTCTCTGACTATATCTCTCCATTGTTCATAATTATACAATACGGCTATTAAACAGACTGATGCGACCGCTACTTCCGGCCCTGGCTGCGCCATTTACGGAAACCACGGGACGAGCACGAGCCTCCCTTCACTCTCTGCTTCTCCTGTCCCCTGTCTCTAATCTTCTCCCTCTTTATGGAAAACTCTCACCCGCAACGTCAGTCTGATTTTCTGGCTATCGCTCGTTATTTCCTCGACATGCCGTATTTTTTCCGGTGCGAGGAGGTCGCGTTTCGTCGATCACGACTATCGGCCGATAAGACGGCGCGTGAACCGTAACGCTAAATTACTCTTTCGCTGTACGACGCGACGACCGTTTCGAATAAATCCGGCCTTTCCACTCTCATTTGTGTCTCCTATATTTGGCTATTTCGTCTTACAGTTCTAATCGTAGAACTTACACAGTAACCGCCTGTCGCTCGCTCCAAAGGGTATTTATCTATCGAGATGTATATCGACGTTTCGTTAGTGACACGCACCATGCCGCTTTCTTTGGGGCAGACATTAAGCACTAACTTGTTTAATGCGATTTGAATGGGCGTGCTTTCGATGCACACAACGGGTAACCGACGGGTGCCCTCCACCCGTAGAGAGAGAACAAGTTCGTTTTAATGGGTGAAAGGCGGGCACCGAGCTGACGCTCCAATGGATCGAGAGACCCATGGTGTACGCCTCTGTGGGTGCGATTACGCCTGTTGTTGTGTGCGTTTCTCTATATATATTTACCGACTCACGCCAGGGTATACGTGTCACCATGTGCGCCCGTGAACACGTCTAAACACCATCTTTTCCACGATGGATCATAGGATACGCGAGAAGGAAACGCTTTAGGAAACGTTCGTCTTGGAGAGGCGAATCGAAGGGAACGGTTGTTTTTGGCGAGGTTGCAGATTTTTGCGGTCACATCGTCGTATCGGATGCTTCCGTAGAAAAGAACGATTCCGTTTTCTTTCTGATTTCGATGGTTCTTTTGTGGCGCAGCATTAGCCGCCGCCGAAGATTAGGCGAATAAAACGGATCGACCGGGAAAAACTTAGTGACGAACGTGAAATTCGGCACGGCAGTTGGCCGAAATTCCCTGGCACGCCAGCGGACCAGGGGGTGTATTGCCGGTTTTTAATGCGAGTCCGCTTTTTTGTCGATTTTCGATTACCTCGCTCTGTCCTCGCCACATGTCGTTTACGTCGAATTACCGAAAATTGCGGGTTAGCCCTAATGCGACGATTAAGGAGCGTCTCTGCGTTTTCAGGCTCGACGGGGAGCCGGCAAAGAAGCAGAAGCGTCAAGGTGACGAACCGAAGATGGGGTTGCTGAAGAGAGTCAGAATGCTTAACACCTCCGAGTACGACAGCGGCCTCGAGCCCGTGAAGAAGCCAAAGAAATCCTGAGCTACGCATTATCACCTCGACTACTATCGAACAAAATGCGATTTCGTTATCGTGATTCCCACCTCTCATGTAAATACACTGCCTTCCTTTAAGCGCACGGTTAACCGGAAAATCAGGTTACTCGCACTTTCCTCATTTTATCGAAGCTGCTGCTTGCTTATTCCGTTATACCATGCGATGTACATATCCGTAGGTACATGGTTGCACAGATCGATTGTCTTGTATATAGAAATATAATCTCGTTCGATATCACGTATGATATAAAGATACCAAATGTGTGAATATTACGGAAGGAATAAACTCGGCTTACGAAGCTTGCGCGTTACGTTCCTCGTCTACCTCTCTTCCCAAATGAAGTAATTAAATAATTTCAACGAAATTCCTCGCTCCTTGCACAGTTCGTCGTATCGTATACTCGCAGAGCATAGTAAACAGTGCACTAAATTGCGCTACGCCGAGTGTGCGCGGATGTGGTGTTTTTTGGTCGTAAATATGCGAGGACGAGGCGTAAGTATGTCGGTATGCAGACGAACGCAGAATAAAAGGGGGAGACAGAACCGAAAGAGGAAGGGGAGGAATAAGGGCGGAGGGATATGATTAATACGGCAGCATTATTTTCAGATTTTTTGCAGCGCGATCCGCGAGCGCAAATTGCTTGCAAATAAAGGCGGCGTCGACTATCGCCGCTGGTAGGACAACGAAGAAGCGGAGGGGAACAACGTTGAAGAAGAGAAGGGGTGGAGGCCGAGAGCTCAGCCGGGCTTAATTTAATTTAATTATGCCTTCTTTCTTCGCTACCAACGCGCTGGAAGATAGATGGCGTGCTCGGAATCGCCTGAATTGCCTCTCCTGCCGGCATCGGCGTTCGGAATTGCGATTTTCTCTGATAGATTTCGACTTTCCATTAATCGGTCAACCTTGCCGATTAATCGTTGCGATGGCGACATTCGCGAATTTTTCATTCGAAAGTTCGATTCAGCGTTCGCTATTGCATTCGCGATTCTACTCGGCAGCCGATTTCCAAGTGGCGGCTGCGTCACGAAATAGAAATTTATTCGGTCTTCGCGTGCAAAGTTCGTTGGTCGATTTACCCGCGACGAGGAATAATCACCGAACAGCGATTTTTATTCCGCGTGACCGCATATTTTCGAAAAATCAAGCAGATGGTCGTGAGCCGACCCATCGTGTCGTTCGGCTCGTTCCTTCGAACTTCGAGCAGATTCATTTGCCTTAACGATTGTCCGCGTGCCGAATAAAGTGTTTTTCATCGTCGAAAGAACAGTAAGCGTCGCATGACACGGTGAAATTTAATTAAACGTAATGTCCCTCGCTCTCGTCCCGATGCCTTTTCGAAACCCACCCAAGTAGCAATCTGTGAGCGGGCACATTAGACGAGACGGGGCAAAGAGTGCGATATTTATTCGTAATGTGCATCGCAATTCGTCGTGGCTTAGCATCAGTCATAGTCATCGCGAGCGTGCACACGCTCATAATGAACCGTACGATTAGGATATCCCGTTTGTTCATTCGTCGAATGGGTTTCGTGGACGAAGAAGTAATCGTAGATTGCTTCGAACGAATAAAAAGGAAAGCCGAAGAAAGGGTGTAATTCTCATTACCGGAGGATATGCGCAGCTTGAGTCCGATTAATATGACAGAAAAGGGAGGAGGGAAGGAGATGGAAAAAAAAGAGGGGAGAAAAAAAAACGATAAAGAAAAGAGCCGACTGCACGGGGACGAACCGCGTATCCACCCTCGTGTTTCGTTTTTACGTAGAAAAATGCGTGTCCGCGACTAATGCGCCACTGAAAAAACGTAAGCAGATATAAAAGGAACCGATTATTCCGGGCGATTACCGATTTCCGGCCAGTTAACGATTTTTTCGAATCGTTTACACCGCAGACCGTGTTCGTTATTACCAGTCGTTACATCTGGTATTTCGTTGGCTGCTTTTGAATTACGCCAATATCGAAATCAACGCGCACCGTTCTGCAACAGATTGCAAAATACGGTTTACGAAAGAATTCGTTTAAAAGGCGTCGAAGTTCGATTTTAATTGGATACTTTCAATCGTTACGTTATTTCGAGAATACGCGACACGTGTCGCACGATTCTACTATCGAATTATCGCAGCTGTTCCACGGGAAATATCACGTGTGTCTCACGCGAGCCTATCGTTCACGTGACAAAACTATTTGACGATGAAAAGTATGTTTTGTGATTTCACGCTCGGAATTAAGGATAATATATATCGAGGAGATGATCGTCGATGTTCGGACACGGGTTCGACGATCCCTCTCGCTAGTGTAGCATATTTTTCGTAATAAGTACGTTGTTATCGCGTGCATCGAAAGATATCGAGACGTTTGATCGACGCTCCGAAAGGAAAAGAAGGAAAGAAAGAAAAAGCTGGCGCGATCGTTCGTGTATCGGGCGAACCATGTTAATAATTCAACCGTGTACGTAGATATGTAATTGTTGCTCTAATTATTCCGATAACGGTGCAATTAAGTTTCACGAATAACGCGATTTATGTCAGCGATGCAGTGCACTCTCTCGCCTCGACACAATGAAGAGAGAATTCTTTCGTGACGGCAGGAAGACGAGAGAATTATTTCCTCAAGAGCGGCAAGTGAAATCCGTTCGAAAATGCGTCGGAATCAAGGCGATTAGCATTTTGCAGGCTGCTCATATCCCATGGAAACGTTTTATTGGCCTGTCGTGTGAAGGAGCCATTGCCTCGGCCAGGCGGCGGTAGCAATAGTTGCACGTTACCTGCAATAGCTCTACTCTTCCCTCGTTATTTCCTCGTCTATACGATATGGATACATTGCACTGCACTCACTGTGTATACTCGAATCCTTGGGTTAAACTAAACTGCGATCCGGTTACTCAACGTTCCCTCTATACACTCTCTACGTCTCTATTCGACACTTTAGATTATCTTCTCCGACGCGTTACGGAGATTCTACACGTTGCGTTAATAAACAGAATTCTAATAGAGAATTAAGTTTTTCGTCGTCTTTGGTCGACTCGATTGGAAGGGGGGAAAAAAACGGAAAACGCATAACGGCGAAAAATCGTGTAAGCGAAAAGTTGCGAAAAATGTATTACGATGTTGCATTGTACCGTTTCGAACATCGTTATGTTCAATTCATGGTAGATTTGCCGGTCGATAGGATTTCTCGTGCATTACCGCATTAGTGCACTTCATCGCGATAAGTAACAAGCTGTAAACTGCTTTCCCCGATGTGATGCAGGACTGCGCGATTTTGTTGCCTCGGTACAAACGATAATAGCGCCCGTATACACCGGTTACTTAACGTTCATTATAATTAACACGCTCGATGCCTTAACTTTCCCAGGAGGAAAGCGAGAATAATGTGCGTTTGTAATCGCCGACGCGTACGCATTTAAGTTTATCATTTCCTCGAGTCGCTAATGACCAAGGAATTTACAAAATTTAACGTACCTTGTAAGTAATTTTAATAGATCTCGACTCCTTTAACCCCTGCCACGTACCGTGGATTCCGTTAGCTTTTAATTAATATAATTACAGCATCGGGCAACGCGTCATATTTCTACAGACTTAATGCAAACACTATTCGCGTGATTCTTTAGAAGGTGTTTTGCACACGTTAAAGTACAAATCGGAAAAGGCAAAGATTGGAAAAAGTAGCGGCGTTCGCCAATTAGAAATATTTGGACGAAAAGTAAGCCATGCAGGCGGAGTTTAATGAACGATCGCGCAGAGCGGAAGCGTGGAACTCGGTGAAAGCAACGCAATCCCATTTCGCGAATTCCGGGTGTCTTTGAAGCGACGATCCGCCGCGATATTCGCGCTCCGTGTTCCACAACAATTAACCGATGGCAATTAAGACATCTAAATTAATTCGTTATAAACAAGCCAGATATTCCGTAGCGAGCGAAGCCACGTAATTGCCCGGATTCTCACAAGCCGCGCAGAAGAGAGAGAATCCTCGGTGCACACCTACAGCTGCATCAACGCGCGGCGTGTTATACATAATGTATATGCATGTACACCTGCAATTTACCAACACGAGCATCGTCGCCCGGTAATAGCAACAATTACTTTATTTTACCATCTTCCCGGTTCTCAAACGAGCGCGCGAGCTTCACCTAGGCAATTTCATTTCCTCGCATTTTAAATATCCGCCTGTATAGAAGAAACCCGTCGTCAAGGCGACTTTCTTTTCTCGCCGCGGAATCGGCCGACTGTTTAGACGCGAATTAAAAAGCCTTCTGCGCATTTAGCTCGCCTACCGGCTGTCGGTGCGCGCTAAAACGAGACTCGAACGTTCGGGAAACAATGCGCTGATTAGACGCGATCTTCGGTATTTATGTCTGCCGTTGTAGCCTCCACACGTAACGATGGCCTTAATTTGATGATCAAGATCTGAGAAAATTATAAGTTACCGTTTCCTGGAACAGCTTCCCGTTGCCGTGTAATACACCAAATTGAAATTGTAATTTAGTCGTATGAACGCTTACTTACGCTTTGAGTACAACGATGCTTATTCTTTTCGTCCGCTTATGACGAGTCCCTTTTGCCCATCGATAAGCATCGATAATTATATGCATCAGAAAGAAAAAGAAGAAAATAAAACCGTCCTGTAGAGAGTTCGAGCTACGTAGGAAAGTTAACAAAGATAGGACATTCCGTGCACGAATGTACGAACAGGAACCCCGGTTGGCGTTTCATCGTCGCGAATACACGGTCCGAGTGGTTTTATGTAATAATTTCATTATTGCACGAATCTCGATAGCTTCCTGATGCCGTGTTGTTATGTTACACGATAATTGTCGTTTTTCACGTCCGTTTCCTCGTTTCGAATTATTCTAGTTACGATCCGAATATAATAATAATAATGCCCGGAGCGTACGGCATACGCTTCGAAAACTAGGCGTTCGATAATGTCACAATAAAACGCGACGTCGCGCATCACCGCGACAACAATTCGCTCTTTCGTTTTATACCTCGTCGTTTACGCTAGTTTTTTCCTTTTTTCTCTGCCAACGTTTCACACGGTTTGAGCGCCGACGAAATCGTTAGAAACTCACTGTCGCAAACATACGTTTTGCGAAATTTTATGTAACAGTTTCGTCGTCTCGCGACTCCTGCCAGTTTCCTGACGGGATAACGCTGCAACGCACGGTAATTGTCATTTTTCACGTCCGTTTCCTCGTTTTAAACCATCCTGCCTATTCGCTGAGCGACATTTTAACGTTAACGAGTATGTAGTAGTTTAACGACACTCCTGGGACTTAATTGGCTACCGGTGGATTCATCATGCCGCTCAGCTACGCCTGTTTCTTTTGTTTCACGGACGCATCAATGTTGCGCTTAACTTTGCAATCCCTTCTCACCGGTGATTAATGTCCTGCAAACGATGCACGATGATGAACAATGACAAATCACTATCGCCGAACTGGTCGGCAATTTAAAAATTCGAATTTAAATAACGAAAATATCATCTCTCCTTCCCTACGACCAACGAACGAAAGAAAAAACGAAAGAATGGAAAGACGACAACTACGGAGACTAGTACAGGATCGTATTGGCGAGAGAACATCGTTGCCGACAAATTGCAAGGAGTATCGACAGTGTGACGTTTAGCGAATCGATGATGTTGCTGGTCGACGCCTCGCGGTAAAAACGGCGGTTTGAAAAAAGAAGGAAAAAGGAAACGACGAGAAGAGGGAAGGGGTGGGGAGGGATACTCGAAAATTATTCCGATATGAAACTCATCGCGCGGCGTATCGCGTCAAAGGAGCCAATTTAAAACAGCCCTTTCCAAGATTATCAGCGCGTCGTTGCGGTGGGATTAATATATAAAAAAGACGAGTACAACGAAGTCGGGGAAGGGTGAGCCGAGAAGAGAGATAAAGAGAGAAAAAGAAAGAGTAAGAGGAGGGGCAGAAGCGTGCGGGATTGGTAAACTTCCCGGTAATTTGTTCGTCAGTCGCTTTGAACCTCTTTTAAACAACTACTGTGTTCTCTTCCACGTTTTTTCGCTATCTTCCCCCACCCTTCGCGTTGCTCGTTTGAAAGAGGAAATTATTGCAGACTCGACGAACGAACGAAGGAAAAAGAAAGGCGGAGAAAGGGGCAGGGAAACCCCTGGACGTTGGAGGAAAAACTTCGTGATTAAAGGTGCTTCGGCTTGTTAAATTATTCGGTAAGAAAGTGCTTGGGATGGCATTAAAGATTCTATCGTGAGAAGTTTCGGATGGTATTTCCCTCGCAATTATCGACGAGTCTAATGAATTTGTTCCTACTTCCCTCTTGCTTCATCCTACGCCGCTTCTCTGCAAATCTCAAATGCATTAAACATTTCAGTGTCACTGGTGAACGACGAGCATTTCCATTTCTTAAGTAATTACAGAGAATAACGTGGATTTCAAGAATGAGAAAATTACAGCAAGGGATTGTGTTGCCTTGTATCCTTAATTGCCCCACTTTTAAACGTACATCCTGGATCTTGGTATTAACGACACGCGAGCTCCCTCCGAGTGGTAACGAATATCCTTCGCAGCCGCAATAAAACGTTAATTTGGAGTATCGACATCATGAAAGCAACTGGGCGAACACGATAAACAGATTACAAGATACTTGCCGACCGCAGTGCCCTCGGGCCGGGTTCTACGTTTCTACGTATTTACGTATTTGTAATGCACTTAAATACATTCTGATGCAAATTTGAACAGTTTCTTCAGATCGAAATTATTAAAACAGAAACTTATCTGTATTTCAAATTCCTTCAAACATACGTTTCTTCGCGTTTAATTATATGTGTATCGTTATTTCTACATCTATTAACTGCTATCATACCATATTAAAGGCGATTTCAGAGGCATTATGAAACATAGTTATAAAAGATAAGATCGTTATAACTTACCGCGTAATCTCGGTTACGGATCTCGGCGTGCGTAAAATGGCGTTGAATTTTCCGCTTCCTACGTTTGTCGTTAGAAGGTATTTTTATTCCTCCTCGGTCCTTACGTGACTTCTCATTGCTTCTTTTCAAACGAGACACGCAAACACACACATGTCGACAGATGGTCAATTGAACGTTCTACAGCGTCGTTGGCAATTCCATCAAACGCTCTTGTAACTCTCGATCGGATAGAATGATAAAACTTTTCGAGGTTTCCTACTTCGTTATTGCTATTTATACCGTTTCTAATTACTTGCGATTACTCTGATAAAAAAGGTCAGATGGATTATTTCATTCATTGATAAATATTATTGTCGAACCAAGTGGGAATGACATCTCATCGATATAATTTTCTGCTGCGTCCAAGTTAATTCGAGGAACAGTGCAACACGGTTCGTTGTACCTTCGAGGCACGAGTAATAAAAAGTGAAACGATCACGATTGGACACACCTGTAACTGCATGGCCATTATGCGATGTTGTCGTGTCGATTTCGAAATTCGATCGCCTCGGATCACCTAAGGTTTCTCGACCGTTACTCGTTGTCACCGGCTCTGCCAGATTATATTTGGATTTGCATACGATCGACGCGAGTCACGAGCTGCCGCGTTACAATCGCACTAACACATATTCCCGTTTCCGTATCGCATCATAGGGAACAATTCAACGCGTTAATTACGGAGGCACAAACGAGATATACGAGAATCTCAGGTAGAAACGTGTCACGCCGCGAAAACACTTGATTAATTAATCGGGTACGATGCGAACATTGCGCGGCGAATTGAACGTTGACAAAAAAGTTAGGTTACGTTCTACTCGGCGAGTCAAAACGGTTCTTACTAATCACTGAATATACCGCGTTGATATTTATCATAATTGGATATCGTAAATCATTTTAATTAAAAAGAAAAGAAATACATACTTGCGACAGTCCGATATAGATATTCATAGAAAAAAAATTATACGTGGAATTGTTCGTACATACATTACACTGATTAGACTTTCTTTTACACGCTACTTCCGCTTTCGCTGCGCCGGAAGTGTTTCCATAATTAATTCGTAGGAAAGATACGTATCTGGATTAAACGAGCGGTAAAGCAGAGAAAAGATTTCTTTTTCGATTTTAACGTTCGCACCGTTTCACCGTTATTTTCTATGGTAGAAAAGACGGGACACCGATAGGCGCGGGATAAAGTTAGGTCGGCGTTCGCGCATCGAGGAATTCGATCGGTCCATCGATAATAGATTCTAAATCCGCGAGACTGCGCTGTTCGATAATAATTGGAAGAAGAACGGTTCGCGCTCTAGTCGGTAGGGTGTGTGTACAGCGCACACAGGCTGATGTTAGACGTTTGATTAATAGCGTCAGCGCTCATTGGTCACGCTACTAATAAAGGAGCGTTCACACGTATTAAAAGTTCGCGCCTCTGCGTCCACGCCGGTATGCTCGTCGTCTTCGGTCGTTGTGGTCGAGAGTAGTGCGATATAACGAGGGAATGGCGTGTCTTGCTCATAATTGAAGCGAGCACCTACAATCCAATCGTTCTTAATCATTCGAATTCATCTCGCCTGCGAGTTCCGTTCTCCATTATTGCTCGTTGCCTTGCCAAGTCGCGAAAGTTATACGAACCTCTGCGCTCCGTTACTGCCAATAACAAGTACGGACGAATGACGTTTGGGCAGTTACCGTCCCAGTTCGAGTAAAAATATAACTCGACACGGTAGGTAAGTTTAAGATGTTTGCTGTTATTCGTCCAATGTTAAACATTCGATTTTGTATGCTCATACATCGTACGATAGCAGGTGTATATATAAGGAGGTAACGGTAATTGACGCGAAAACCCGTGGATTTAAATACGTGCTCGAGACAAGCGAGTGCTCGTAAATTAATTTTTCCCTCTTCTTCGTAGTAAAAGGGCGAAGAGATTCGCGAAGAGCGAAAATGGCGGAGATTACGCGAAATTATGCAAATGCGCGGCATTGTAAAGGGGATCTGTTTTTCGTTTTATTGGACTGGGGCCTGCGGTATCCTCGGTCGTATAACCGAAACAAAAGCTTACCTAACGCAGAAACAAAGGGTGTAGGGGCGAGTAGAAATCTCTTGGGGGCACACATGCAACGAATTTAACTGCTTCCCCAGGCATTACTCTTGCTGGGTTTCTTTTATTCCCGCCTATTCTCTAACTACCCTCTCCTATCGGTCTTCGTATCCTTCTCACATGGTTTACTGTTTGCACGAGCGAAGATCTTTCGGCTTAACCTTTATCCGCGATATAAGGCATTGTTAAGAAATCTGCACACTGATACATTTTACGTAACGCCATTCTAAATATCGAAATATACATTTACGCTTAGAACTATTTATTAACAGTAGATTTTCTTCTGACAGCTTATAAATCGATATGCAAGCTTGAAGGACGGTTGCTTTGAAAGGATATTCATTATGCCTCTGAAAGTCCGGAGTCTTCGTAACTGCTTTTAAAAGGTGACAAAATCCCCTTAGAGCACGCTTCGCAAGGGTGGACTAAGTTACGATTAATTAATTGACTTCGAGTCCCTGTAATTCATGCGGTGAGTCAAACTTAATTAATTATCCTTTAGGATCAGAAAGGAAAAGGTTGGGTCAGGAAGAACTTTTCACCTTCCGATTCTAAAGGCTATTTGTAATGCTTTTGCCTATAAACTATTTTACTTTCTATAAAAGTGTACATTAACGATCGGTTTCTTACACTGATATTTAATCAAAGAGCGAGTCGCTAACGAAGATAGAAACATTATTCGTATTTCGAATACTTGGTAAGAAGTATTTTTAAAATAAGTAGTAGAATTAAAACTAAGCGCCGTGTAATAATATCAATGAATGTAGCCACTTCACCCTCCCCTCCATATCCGACATCGCTAAAATAGGTTGAAACGTCAGTGTGTGGGAAGGCTATTAATTACAAACACCCTCCGCTATTGTAACGTCGCCGATAACTTTTCTATTATCCTGTTAAAGGGGATTTAAGGCCGTGTAGTCTTAACAACGGTACGCTCGTGGGGCGTATAATCCTTACTATCATTATCCATATTTCCTTTTTTTAACATGACTTTTACATCTGCTCCGAGACGAATAAAAATTCGAAATCTCGTTATCCGGGAAAGACGATGTTCAGCTGTTAGGTTGTACGATACGCTCACAGATGTTTCACTCGCACGATTTTTACATCTGTAAAAGCGCAGGGGCACGATTTCGTTCTTGAAGTCATAAAGTTTGAGGTAAGGACCACCGCGTACACATATGGTACGGCCCTTTGTTGTTAATGGAGGCCTTGATGATTGCGGACGATCGCCGAAGGTGTCTGCCTGTCTGACAAGCCGACACTCTACATTGTAATTAATCAATATTACATCGACAATGGAGTTCGAGGCAAGGGCTATTGTTGTAATTTGCTGTTCTTCTCCCTTTTGTTTACGCCGCAATCGGCTACAGCTGCGATTTTAATTGCACCGCTTTAGCGGGATACAGAGCTGTGCAACTTTCGAAAAATCGCTCAAACGAGATCCTGCTTAATGAGTCCTTGCGATACTGATTGCATCGCCTTCGTTAAATAGCTTCGTCGATTTCACACGCGTGCCTATGTGAACGACAAAAGTCCTACGTAACAATACAATTAGTTAACTAAACGATTCCCTCGTTCTTTCTTTTTTTTCTTTTTTTTTTTCTTTTGGAAAATTTACCTTAAACGAGGGTGAAAATTAATTGCTAGGAGAGAAAAAAGGAAGAAGAGAAATGGACGAAAATTCGGCGAGATTCTAGCGTAGAAGCGGGAAAGGGTAATTACTAATGATCGCGGAGGATCGTTATTAACCCTTCTGGTGGCGAGGCATCAGGCTTCGGACGTAGCAGGACCATTGTCCATTCCGCTAGGTTCATTACGGTGTTCCAGTAGGGAATGAGGCGATGGTCGGCGGGATGAAGTAAAAAAGGGTAAAAGAAAAATAAGAAAAGTGTCGAGGTCAGAGGAGACCGAACGGCTACCGTGAATGGCGTAGCCTGACCCAAGAGCTGCCGGGCATCAAAGGGCCTCAAAAGGGCCGCTTCGAACCTCGGCTGTCCGAAGCTCATTTGTTTTCACCGGCGTATGGAAAGATCGATCGGCCGATGTCTTAACCCTAGACTCTCACAGAATCATCTGCTTTCGATAAGAAAAATTCTGAGGCATTAATTAGATCGGCCGGTAATAGAGTCATGATGGAAAACTGATTGCCGCGTGGAAGTTCCGGCAATTTACTTACGTCAAGCGTCTTCCACTATATTTTCTTCAACAATTTCTTCCTGATCTTCTTGTACAGGCTTCTTGCGATACCGGCGATCAGTTCGATGGATAGTCGTTAATTTTAATCGACGAAACGATTTGAAATTGTTCGCTCGAAGAACAAAACGACAGAAGCTACGACGAATTCTTCCGATCATCTACGAAATCGTCGTATCTATATGTTCTCACGGCAAAAACACGTTAGATATCTTACGTGATCGCAACGAATGAAAATTCCACGAAGTCAGACGTGCAGACTGGAAGCGTGTTGGGAAGTTTTGAAAAAAAAAAAAAAAAAAAAAAAATCGGATGAGGAAAAGGTTACGGGGATACTAGGATTGCATTTACAAGGAGCGCGCGCGGTAGTCGAGAAACGAAGTGAAATTATCGATGCGATTGCCACTGAAACATCTCTGGACGAAGGGCCGACAAAGGGTCGATCAGCGATTCTCTCCATCTCGCTTCATCTCGTTTCTTTTTCGAAAGATAACCCCACAGTGGCCACCTTTTTGTTTGCACAGTAAGATTGCTTGCCTCTTGCTCGGAAATTGACCGAAGATTGCGGCCGACCGACGTTTGCTCTGCGGCCACGGCCTTAACTTTTGCGCTACCACAAAAATATCATTGGCTTCCTCCTTTTCTCTGCCAACTTCTTTCTCTCCTTCTTCTCCTCCTTCTTCATATTTCTTCTCGGTATCGATTTCTTTTGCATTTTACGCGTCCGTGAAAAACCAAACGATCCTTTAAATTTTTCTTCGTCGAAAGATTCGACGCTCGATACACGTCATCCGCTTTCGAACGCACTGCTCGAAGAAGTTCGTCATTACGAGATACCGTTTCAAATTTCTCTTAAAGACTATCGAGATAGTTGCACTTTGATAAAACCGTTCTTTCCTTGTACGATTTACAGCCGATGTAAAGGATAGTCGTTGGAAATTATATCGTACAGATTTTAATGCGAGTTAACCGCAAAACTTCTCTTTTCCCTCACGTACTTCTCTTTCCTCTCGGCTCGAAGAGATGATGTCTAAGCTTATTATCGAGCCCCTCGAGACTTCTCTTTCTCTTCGTCTGACTCGTAGGCTTTGATCGAAGTTGATGGAGCGAGCACCGAGCTAACCGCTCAGAGTATTATGTGTCGAAAAATATTCAAGAAAACCTCTTGGGCCAGTCCTTCGAGGAGCAATGACTTTTGTTCGCCACGATACTGTCAGAAGCGATTACTCGTAATGGATCGCGCTCTTAATGCTCCTCGTGGGTTAGAGAATTATCCGTACTAGCGTTGGAGCAGCTAGCGCGTTTAAAAGGGCGTCGTACGAGGTCATCCGATGGCGGTAACGAGCCGCGTGATTTCAACGTACAATTAAAAGTAGGATACGACCGAGTCGAATCGTTTGATCCTCGATGGAAAAATTCGCTCGATTCTGCGTCGAGAGAAAGGAAAGATTTATGACGTTTCTAACGGCCGTAAATCATTGGTATCGTAAACAGCCAATAAGCCGAGATCAAAGAGACATTAAACTTGGCGCGGAGGAAGAGAAAGAGCGAGAACCGGTTAATCGTTGTAGAGGAGCGATTATTAAATAAAAAGAAGAACGACAGATTATCTTCTCCTAGAGAGGCTAATTACGAGAGGCATTAATTAACCACTAACGACGGAGGATTATTAACGAACAAATCGGTTCTCCTTACGAGAGGACAAGGTTTGATCGACGAGCCATGGAGTTTAGCCGGAGGCAACTACGACGACCAATCGATCCGTCGATCGATCGATCGGATTACCGACGTGCATGATCCTCGTTGCACCGGCAATCGTATCGACGATGTAGGATCGATTGCGGGACGAAAGACTGTGAACTAATCCGGGAGACACAAGGGAGGACAGACGCACGGGAAAGACGCTATTGAATTACCATAAAACGCCATGATTAACGTAAAGTAAACGAATATAATGCCGCAATGACCGCAGCCTGTTCTGTAGCAGTTAAAGTATGTGCCCTACATGGTTTCCCGTATCTCTCTGCCATCTTATTTCTTTCGCGCGTTCGTCACACAATTCTCCACGAAATTATAATTCTATTATATTTAGGTAAATTCGAATTTAATTGTTAGTTGAGAGTTACGATACGGATCTATAATGAGAAACATATCTGGCAAAATGAAATTATAATCAACGCCAAGTTAGAACTTCGCACGATCCTTCAACTAGATCTTACTTAGATGTCTGATTACCTGGGGGACAATTTGATTTCTCCAACCTTTGGAATCTCGGGACACGATCTAATTGTTCCAGCAGAAATTCCGGTGTTTTTTCCATAAAAGACTTAAGTGGCCGATGTGCGTGCACGAGTGCGTGAGAATTGACATGCGTGCGTGCGTGTGCGTGCGCGTGACGGTGTACGGTAGGACAGAACATATGATACATATGGGAACGTTAGGCTCTGTGGTTTGAAGCCCGTAACGTGTGGCCAGGGCCGCAGAAGCTGCGAGGCGCTTGAACGAGAAAAGGGGGCCGCGATCGGCAAGGAGAAATAAAGAAAGAAGCGAATACTCGAACGATCGCCGTGCTTCTGCGTCTTGCCACGTATTACACGTGCATTTAGCCTTCGTGGATTGCGCAAACGACCGGCAGGCTTGATTTCCGATCGATCGCAGTGTCTCCGATGACAGGAATCGTTATCGAAGCCTAGTACGATACCGAGATTCTTCTCAAATTCCATTCCATTCGATTAACAGAAATCTTTCGTCTCGAAGGTTGCTTTACTCTAGCTCCATTTCACGTCTGCATCTGACGTTCGACGAAAGCGATCTTACGATCGAAAGAGAGACATCAATCAGATCTTCAACGTTACTAGGTTATTACGGCTGAAAAAATCACGGTGTGTGGTCACGGTGGTCCCCTGGAAAGAGAGCGCCGAAAGGGGTAGTGTATCGATATATATTGTGTATCATTCTTCGGTGCATTGCGCAAGCTTGTGAGAGAACCGATTGACCGATCAGTTACAAAGTCTTTCTTGTGGCAAGACCGCATTCCGTCTTTAACCGGTCCCTTCGTCGACTCGTCGGCTCGATCTCATCGATGAATTCGTCGATCCGGCAATACCCACGATTTTTACGATCCTTCGACCAGGATCAGGCTTCGTCGCTTCCTTTCTACAGGAATGTAACGCGGATCGGGAACATCGTACGATACGCACGCAGACCACGTACTTGGAAGTTCCACAACTTCCGCAACCGGTAGCATTTACTAATCACCGCATCTATCATGCAGATTCCACGTAATTTGAAATTTACAGCGTGTCTTCGAAATTACGCATCTTCTTTCGACTTGCAACAGTCTGCGACCCCCGTCGCTTTCGAACACACGATTTAACGTCGCTGTTTTGATGAATGTGCGTTTTCTATATCTACCTCTTCTTCTATAACCTGCTCCAGCAGGTAGCAAGTCCAACTTCGTCTGATTGATAAAACACCAACGATCTGCATGCCGACACGCACTTGCGTAAATACCTATATGCAAGAGTTATGCGTTGCTGGGTTCAATCCGTGAAAGAATCCTCGCGGAATATACAAACAAACGCAGAAAGTAAACCCTTGGCTGCTGACTGCAGCATCTTTATCTCTTGTTACTCTTGTTATCGTTGGTTCCTGCTAATGACGTAATCGACTAACAAGAATTCCAGCTACCTACTTCTCGTGCTCGATCGTTTCCTCTCTCCGTTAACGTATCTCGGACCATCTCGTTCCTCAATCTCGGTAATCGTTTTAATCTTTCGGAGTGGAAGCAACTGCGGCTAAATTGAGATCTCGCCGCGCCGGTTCGTCCAGTCTCGCCGAGGTGAATTTCATCGATTCACCCTTTTCCCTCTAGGAAACTCGACGCGCGTATAATCAGCCGCGGTCTTTCTAATTTCGCGCTCTCAATTTCGTACGGTATAGAAAAATGCATAATTCGTCGGGGTTCCATTGGTTTAAAAGTTGCACGGTTTGAATTATTGGCATGGTTGGTTGGCGAGAGAACGACTCTTCCATCCCGAGGGAGCCGCAGGATGGGAAAAGGTATTCGTCATAATTTCTGCTCGTATAAAATTGGAATCGCGTGGTGTTTAAATCCGTAGTCTGGACGTAAAGCGCAATTTATCGGATTAGACCGGGGGTCGTTTCGTTTCTAAGGAGCAACGAGTGCATCGATGCGCGATACACCTTAGGCGAGAATAAAATCGCCGGGAGTGACGAAGGGTCGCGGCAAAAACGCGCTCTCGAAGAGCTAATTTTTCATTCGTCTTCTCGGTCTATTTGGCTCCTCTACTCCCTTGCATGCTACCACTTACGTGTAGATCGGCCAAAGCATCCATCAACCACGCGGCGGTGGTGACTTCTAGATGCAGAAAAACTTAATTACCTTCATTAAGCGAGGCTGCCTGCGTGATCGCGGCTGATCAGTCCCCGATTTCGTCCGCGCCGTGTTCCTCGATCATTTTCGAACGATTCGTCTTGGATCGCCTGTCAAATCAACATTCCTGCCACCAAGCAAAAATTAATTTCGGAACGAAACACCGGACGAGCTTTCTCGTCGAGCTTATTTTAATTTGCAAGTTGGTCGAGTCGAGTCGAGTTATCGGATCCGCTCCGATTCCTGAATCTAATAATCGCGTAATCACGCCGGTGTTGTTCATCGATTAAAAACAAACACGCAACGCGAGCGATCATGGGCAATTAGAAACTTTATTACTCGGCTCGTGCCGTTGCAACCGCGCCAAATGGGAGCGAGAAAGAAGCCGAGGCTCGAAGAGCCGCGAATGCGTGTGCGCGTGCACATGCACCGCTTCGCTTTCGCAGTAACGCACGAGATATTATACAATGCCTTCCCCTCCTTTTTTCCCCTCCCCCGTCCTCTTAATGACTCGCCGCCGTAGTGCCGCCAAAGGGGCGAGCTTCGTGCCATTTTATTTTTACTTCCGCAGGCACCCTATAGGCACCCGCTATTAATTGCCGTCGTTCCGCACCGACTTCGCCGCGAATCCATCTACAACCACCATCACGGCGAATACTTCTGCGTGCCCGCGGGGTTTCCGCGCTTAAACTTGCGACCAAAGACCACGCTAATTTCTCGCTCCGTACTCCCTGTAGTCAGAAAATTCAATCGACTATGTAGGCGGAGACCGCCATTGTCCCTCGATACGTAATAATTTGCGTACGAGTCGCGAACGAAGGATATTACAACTTGACGACATAAAGCGTAACCACGATCCCGATTTCGAGCGTATCTTTACACCGTTTCGTCGTTGTACCACGTACGACAGAATTCCTATCATCGAACTTTCCATTGGTTTTGCATTTTTTAATTCGTGCGAGACGAAGAGAATCTTAAATTCCAATTGAAGATCAAATTTCTCTGGCTTCGCGATAACGCGTGCAAGAGAAACCGTACGTTAAACGTTGCTCCAGCGGACAAACGATGAACTTTCAACGCGATCTAACTCTGTACTGGTTGGTTTCGCGTTATCGACGTATAAAATCTCCCATAACCCGCGACATATGCATTCGTTCGCCGTAGACAATTAAGAACAGATAACTGTATCAGTTACTGTATCATGCATTAGCCGTATTGTCAGCAACGTCTTCATGGTACCTTGAGCGCGCATGTATAACCTGGCACGACGTGAATGTGTTCCCCTGGAAGGGGGCAGGTGTGGAGAGGAACACGCCGATTAAGGAGGTGTCTATGGGAATTTATGCTCGCGTTAATTCACGGCAGCGGAGTTCAGCTCCGCTCGTAGCCGCCGCTTCGTTATAGTCCTTTGCTCTCGTTTAACGGCGGGCAATAACGAGCGGACTACCCAGCGACGCGATAATAAAGCAGCAACGATAATGACAGCAAGAAGGGAGTCTCGTCGCGCCATTACTCTTATCGTCATCTTCGAACGCGGATTGCCATTGTCATGTACTGGAAAATTGCCTTCGGCAAAATGCTGGTGGAACACGAAAGGGGAAAATGAAGGTATTCCTTTGCCAAAGCGGTATTGCTAGCTGCTATCTCGTCCTCTAATTCAGTTACACGATCGATACCGTGCGACAGAATGTTTTCCAGGATGGGAAATCGCTACACACCCGGATACAACAACACCGGAAGAAATATATCGCTAATCGCGTAGTACACTGATTTCAGCAGCGTTTGTTGCGAATAACATGGTCGCACAGTACTTTGATCGCTGTTTTACAATTTGTAAACGTCTTTTTACGCTTAGAACTGGAAGAACCCTTTTGTCGTGGAACGTCAGGGATTTTAAAGCTCGGAGAATTACCAAGAATGGGGATGATACATAGCGAGTCAGGTGTCGTAGAACGAAGACGAAGCTTGTTAAGAAACGAAAAGGAAAGTAAGGGTAGTAAGTGACTCGATTGTTTAGAAGATAGAAAGCTATAAAGAGTATTTTAAGATTGCAAACGTTTGAAGATTACGATGAAGAAGGATTACGAGCAATAACGTAATCGGAACGTTTTATTTTCGCCTGTACCTGTTTCTACGAGACTCGTGCGACGACGAGTTGTGCAAACAGAAGGGTTTCTCGAGGTTGCTGCTGCTGCGTGCACGAACTATGGAGAAGCGTCCGGACGTTTCGACCTTTGTCGGCAAGAATATTTCAGTAGCAATCATATCGGTAATTCACCAGGCTGATTGTCCCTGACCGCAGTCCGATCTACGAACGGGCATCGTTCTTTATTTTATTCCGTCCTTATTTGGTCAAAGATAAACTCTAACGGATCCATGGCTAGCCGTATCGTGGAGGATTATATCGACGAACAGGAGGGGGGGAAAAGATGAGATCAAAGGATCAGCATAAACGATCCAATCGGTCGAGTAATTCGCCGTGATTGCGTGGTATTGGCGCTCACGGACCGTTCTGCTACCGTGCTGAATATCGTGCGGCTACGTTAGAAAACAATCGTCGAATTCCTGCCGGACCCTTGTAGAAAACGACCGAATCTCGTTCGATCTTGCAGTTCCCACGCCAAACAACTTCAAGGTTAACGCTTTAGCCGAGCTGCCTTCTATCGTACGAATACCGTAAGGGTAGTTAAGACACAGAGAACAAACAGTTTAGTCGATCGGACGTTTCGTAGTCTCTTATAGACGAGAAAAATTGAGTTCCTCTCCATACGAAGATACGTATCCATTCTTTACCACCGTTTACAGGAAAGTAGATATTTTTCCTCGGTAAAGATTACACCTTTGCCTTGCGTGGCTTATTAAATTAGGATGATACGCTGTCTCACGTCTGGAACAATTACGATCCGACGGGTGTTTTTAAAGATCACCGCCGAGGCCGGCACGGTCAATTAGTGATCGGGATCGTCACCCGGGTCCGCGTATCGTATTTCCAACGTGGGAGGTCCATGGTATCTCTTCCGAAAGGATGAACTCGTGGAACTCCGTAAGAGGCTTCCATGGTATGGCCTCTCGCGCGTTTGGAAATCCTTGGTTTACGTGGAATACAGGAGAAAAATTTTCGCGACGCTCGCACGACAACCTTATTGAATATCGAGCCGCGACCGCAACAGATCGTTTCTACAAAAAGACCGTAAAATATTTTAAAGGATCTCGTTCCGTCGTATCAGCTAGAAAATCAGACTCGCTCGCGAGGAAATTACTATACGACGACGCGTAGTTCGAGAATTATAATTGCTGGACTATAGAGGGATGATCGAGGAGGATTGATGTATCGAGGGCGTTTCCCGGCGTAATGTGACTGTCGATTACGTCGTATCGGCGTGAGTAGTTAACGAGAATCATTAATATACATTGTAGCCGATCGTGAACGAGGAGGAAGGTGTCCACATGTCCGCGACGGACGAATTCGGGTGCGATCATGCAAGAAATCTGGCCGAACGAACTGGAAGGGACGGGTATCCCGTAACACGATCGGGCCAGTACGATCACTTCGGTGATCCCTGATGAGGTACACGTATGTAAACGTGAAATCGTGATACGAGATCGTCGTCGGAGAAACCGGCACACTCGTCCTCGCCTCTCTACGGGAAACGAGACGAGTGTCGACCTGTCCCGAACGATTAGCGCGTATACTGTGACGCGAGCCAACGGGAACCAGAATTCTATGAAGATTTTAAAAGCTTCGTTGTGCCGGAGCACAGGAAGAAGCGTGTTTCACTGTGGTTTCGCATTACTTTTCTTACATGTGTCTCGTTTGTTGTTGCTTCGTTAATAAATGATGCTTTGAAGTTGCGACAATAGGCAGAATGAGACGTGACTTTGCGAAGACACGTCTACGGAGGAATATTAGTGGGTCGTTAGAAAGAATTCTCCGAAGAAGGAGAAATTCTTTCGACGCGGTGTTCGTCCGTTGCGAATCGCTCGGAGATCGGCGAATTTGACCGAGAAAACTCTACGGGGATGTATATATTGTGTGGTTGCCTTAAGGGCCGCTCAGCCTAATGGAGGATGTCCGAACAAAAGGAGGAACCGGGTGTCCTTTCGGCTTGTTGACTAAATAAAGGATTGCAAATTTTCGATTCGAATGACCACAGGTCTGTGCACTCGGCTGGTTAACGGTCGTCGATTTGTCACACAGTTTATACCAGGCTCCGCAACTTTGGCTACCCGTAACTCTACGAACAAATGATTCGAACGTGGCTTTCGTGACACAATACCTCGGTAACTGGTCTAATGTACCGAGGAAATTATCGGGGGCTAGACTTTGTAAACGGCCGCTTACGGAGGAAATAGATGCCGAGTACCGCGTCGACGTGACTTAATGAACCTCTCTAAACCAGTGGGAATAATCATGAAAGCAATTTGTCTTCCGGATTCCAGAGGAATCGATCGTCGAGGAGCTAATATTCGTTACTCGGACAATATCATTGGACGTGTTTAAAAAAAAAAAGCACGAACCGTTAGCACGTGTGCTACCGCAGGTTTCAGCGGCGAGGTATTGGTACGCGGTTGTAAATTAACTCTAAAGGGAGTCGAACACCTGCGCAGATCCATGCATAAACGTTACGTTGATAAGATCGAAGGTTCATCTTCGCGAACGTAGCAACGCGCCAGGGTAATTCAGCTGTTTCTTTCTTTACGATTTCGGTTGTTCTTTATTTCCTTTTAATTTCCATATATTACGAGGCGAGACGTCAAGGCACGCTCGGCTATGCTCGTGTGTCGGTACTCGTGCAACGCGTCGAGTCCTCGAATTAAGGAAAAATTATAAATTGAGGCCAGCTATTCGATTATCTTAATGAAAATACTTTCACATTTCCATGTGGGAAGCAATATTACCGCGACTTGTCCAGCGATCAGAAGAATTGCCGTGCATTAACAGGGACACGAACACCGCGCGCGAGCCGGCCTTTTTGCGATAGAGTGGAAGATTACATTCCCGCAAACGTGGAAAGTAACGTTTGCCTGTACGCCGGGTACAATGCCGTGGAAATCAACGAAAACTTTACGAATCGAGGATTGCCATGGTACGGCACCCACGATGGTAGCGTGGAATTTTACCTGGACGACAGATAAAGACGTGACTTCACCGAGACGAGAGAGCAACACCGCATCGGAGTCCCCGCGCATGATGTAATATAGCGATGGTAAGATCAAAAGTTCGCATCGACGTAGATACGAACGCGCGCGGTGCCGGGTCGTCGTCTGTAATAGATAGAAAGATTACGTTTGCGATTGGCACCGGGGATAACATTTTCTCCTCGCGGCGAGTGGGATTAGTGCAAAATTACAGAGGCCAGAGTAGCAGAGACGTGCCCGGAGATCGCGCGAACGTTTCCTACGCGGGATCGTTTCGCCCGGACCTTGCTGCGTGTAATATAACGAACGCACACCTTGGCGGAACGTATCGATGCTTATCTGCCTCGGATCGAATGCTCGATGATTCGGGACGCATCTTGATGTTGTTTTTAACGCGTTCCAATCGGGCTCGAGTACGATAAAGATCGAAAACGTCGTACGTTACTTTCGTTTATCGTTCGATCAGGGACACGTCCGCGTTACGCACCGAATTTCGTGATATTGTTTTGCGATTTTAATTTACGCGATATTGGTACGCGCTGTCCAACCATCATCCTACCAGTGAAAATTTAATTAAGTAACGTCGCGATAAGTGATAATCGTGGAGCGGTGTTTGAGAGCCCCTGGCTACAGATGTCTCCGCCTAATTAGGCGGGCACACGGCCGGAATTATACCTTTCGGACCAACTGAAATGAAACACAATTCATTATCTTGGCCTCGTACCTTTAAGCTCGTTGCCACGCGGAATGCGCTCGTGCCCTACAGGACAAATCTCCTTTCTCAGCCTCTACCGCTAAGCATAATTGGACGTTAGACAACCGGCGTACGGTGCAGCTGTGCAGATGGTACCCAAAGGAAAATTGAAATCTCTAATTGCCACCCTCGCGTTTTTCACTCCTTTATGTTTCTCGTGGCTCCGTTTTAATCGCGTGTCTCTGGACTCTGTTCTTCCCTTTGTCGATGACTCGAGTCTGTAGTATACTTTGTCTTCGGATGTCTTCCTTTCTCGAAATAGATACTTTGTTCGTGTCGTCGACGAAAGTTTGCGCAACGCTTACGTACGAGCGACCACCATCTCCCAAACGATCCCCAAGTCGCAACTTTAGGTATTCTCGTTGCCCGTTAAGTACCGTTTACACGGAGCGGACTGACCGCTCGGGATTTGGTTGTCAGCGGCGCCAAGTCTAGACTCTCCAGAGCCGTAAGTCATGAAACGTCCGAGCTGTTCGTGTAATTCAGCGAGTTATCACAAAAGGCAAGTACAAAATCAGGGGTGTATACGCCAAGGTAGAACGATTTACCCCACAATACTCGCGGGCAGCTGGGACTGCCCGTTGCTGAGGGGTAAAGGCCATTAAAGAGGTTTGTCCCGAGACCGTTGTTTACGCGGCGGAAGTGGACTATAATCAGACCGTGGTGCACAAAACCACAAGGCAACGATATTACTGTCATTTGAACGGACTCTCCCTTCGGCTCGACGAGTCCTCCCTCGCACCGAGTACAGGGGAACCTAAGAGACCTGGAAATTAAATGGCTCGGATTGTTCCGTCGTTATTAAGGGCAAAGGAGAACGCGTAATTTACCACCGATCGCGCTTGACTCGTGGAAAAAGCTGTTTGTGTGATTGCGAACGATCGTGTCGTTGGAAGGTCCTACGAAACGCTCCTGGCCAATCATCGAGGCCCTTATTATCAATCTCGAACGAGCTTCGGCCACTTTTTGATACGGCCACGGATATACGAATCGGCGAAAATTAAGTGTCTCTCTGCGGACCGCTCTTCGCGATTACGGGGTAATATCGTTTTGCCCAATGGTAATGACATATTTGGAGGAGGAATGGTTCTGGCGTTCGTGGCCGCTGCTTCATGCGCTTGGACGAAAATCCTGTTCGGATACCAAACGTTTCCAGATTATCGACGTCTTATTTTTTGCTTTCTACCAAGCAGAAGGAAAAAAATAAAAGAAATAACAGCGGTAACGACAAATCGTGGCGAAACCGACTTTGCCATTACTTTAATCGGGGCCGCATTTTGTCCACGAAAACTGCGTTCGCTGCAGTGATTGCACACGATTTCACGGAGCATTCAATTGGAAATCGTGATCAGTCGCGGACTATACTTTCGTTATTATTATTATTATTATTATTATTATTATTGGATCGTTACTAACTCGATCGGTCTCAACGTCGTTTTCACAAACTGAAACGAGTCGCCGAAAATTAAACGTTTCCTCCAATCGTTACGAAAGGCATTTTTAGAGCAATCGACGGTAACGATATTGGAGGGGGGGTGCGGAGGAGGAGAAGGAGGGAGATATCGGACCACGTTCTGTCTCACGGGGCCCTGTTGTTACCAGGAACGGAATGGATCGTCCAATTACAAACGATGTCATTCGGATGGGAATATACTTTCTAACGGCGACCTATATCTCGAATCGTGATCAATCAATTACAGACGATTCTACGATAAAAGGCAACGCGTTGGTTCTCAGTCGAGTACCTGCGTCTCGTCGAGTATGAAATCGGTCGAGTCGACGATACGGTGATTATCGAGGAGAAAACTCGGATGTCTGGCAAGTAAAAGCATATACTCGGTTTCAAATGGCGAACAAGACGAGTCGTACTTACTTCACCTGCCGTAAATCTCGACGAACTAGTGAACGCGTCTCGTTGGGATGGCATCTTCCTCATCGATCGGTAATAATACGCGGTACGCCGTGAACGATGTCTTTACGGTGTTTCTTACTCTCGGTGCGACTTAATTTATCGTTTTACGGTCCTTTCGGGGGCTGCGAGTGGACCGTAGCGCTGCTGGAGAACCCCATCGTAGTCGGATGGGCCGAGCCAGCCAGCCAGCCAGCCAGAAAAGAGAGAAAAGAGTGAGAACGCGAAAACGAGAGAGGAAGCGGGACCCGGGCCGAGAAATAGCGGGGGTGAAGGATACGAAGGTACGAAAAGAGGCGAAGGAAAAAGTGGGAGGAGGATGGAGAGGAAGAAAGACAAATGAACCGCGAAACAAAAGGGCATCGGTGCGATAGATGGAGTGGGGTTTGGCCAGTCGACTAGAGAGGGTAAACGAAGAAGGGATGAGGGGGCAGCTAGGAGGCGTGGCACATGCGGTATTAAGCAACCGCGCCACCGCATTGTAAAAGGCAAAGTGTTATTGTTGCGACCGCCGACCGACCGACTTGAAGCTCGACTTAATTGGATTTAAAAATTGTTTGCGCACCTACCCAGCGAGACATCGTGTTGTTTTGCCGACAGAGGACGTAGTAGTAGTAGGAGGATCTTTGCTCGCTTCTCTTTGCTACCCTGTTCCTGTCAAGAATTCGAGAGGGCAAGGGAACAGAGGACTGATTTTATCGCGGCTAAAGTAACCATTGTGAAACTGGCAGAGGCACTTTTAGAATACTATCATCGGTAGCACAAAGTTTTTCAAGTATAACGATGGCTGGTATTATCATCATCTTTCGGATTACCCGGTGCCACTAATCGTATTTCCTTGTTGCGTTATCGATGGTTGCTGGCAACAGCTATTTTCCCTTCGAACATCCAAGAGAATCGGTCGAACGCGTTACGTGGAGTTCTCCCCGGGTTTTTTTCAGCTCGCCCCTAACGCGCTTCCCTCCGCGATGGGATATAAATTATGCGCGTAACCGCGCGTTAAGTTCAACTTTATTTTGCACCGGATGCGAGTAACAGGAACTTTCGACTCGGAGCCACTCGGCCACGATACGGAATAATGAAAGAGCCGAACGCGAGAGGGAAGGGGAGAAAAGAAACGAGACGCTTCTCCGTGGAGTCCATTCAAAAAGGTGAGAAGGTGTATTCGTACGGTGTGTAATTAGAGTTATTACTTTAACAAGCCTGTTACCAAAGGAAAAGAACGAAGTGTAAGAGCCGCGGGGGCGCTGAAGGGGTTGAGGGAGAAGCGAAGAGAGGGGGAAGGTGGTGAGAGGGGGCGAGGTACTGGTCGAGCCATTGTTACCAGCTAATGCTGGCCTTCTTTGCATCATAAAGGCAATGTGCAGACCTGGCCTTTTATGCAGGCGACCGTACAGCAGGATAGCGCACCCATACCACCGCCTCGTTGCTTCTCTACGGGCACGCACACGCGTGTAATGCACGCGAGAACCGCACGTACGCGGGCGGTGGCCCGTGCTACTTGCCTTCACGGTCTGCTATCTGTATGCTAACTTATCGGAGTCAATTAATTTCACTTAGGACCAGCTGCTTTGGCCGGCTTGTTAAGTGAGCATCGACCGGGACAAGGATATGTCTTTGTCGATCGCGTCGTAAACCACGCGGTTCACCAGGTTGCATTTCGATCTGGAAACCGCGTGAACGCGCCTCGTACGTCCCTTAAGAAATCGATCGTTCGATAGTTAGGAAAAAAGGATTTCGCATCGCGTGTTTAACGAGCGCGAGATACCGTTCGTTATCGCGTCCCTTAATCGATATCGAGAACAAAGGTCGTTCCTCTTGCCTGACTTACTCGAGTAATGGCAGCGAGTTCTAATTAATCGCGGCCGTTAATTCAATTAGACCCCGACAGCGGCTTATCTTAGTGTCCTCAACGCGGATCGGAAATTCACACTATTGACTTTGCGAATTAACGGCGGCCATTAATTTCTAACTGCAACGGGTACGTTAACGCGGTGCATAATTCAACGCTTGCTAATTAAAATCCACGGAAAGAAGCGATCAAGGTACGTTAAGTGGAACATCGTTCCCTTTAGAACACGACAGTAATTAATTTAATGATCCGAGGAGACGCGTTCTTGAGAAGGAGCGCGTTTCAACGTCCTCATGCGCGTCGTTTCATCGCGCGCTCACGAGCTTATGTAGTACTTATTGTAGGTTCACGAGGCGAACGATCGCGCGCGCGCTCTCAAGTTTCTGCAAAAAGGGAACGCGGAACGGAGGTAAGAATTGTCGTAACGTCCCGTGAAATAAGACCGTTCCCATAACGTGCTACTCGGGTGCAATGGGCCGGATAAATTGTCAATGTGTTTCGCAGAGGAATTTCGTGACGCTTCATTAGGCGAAACCATGGTCGCGCCGCTGCCTCGGTGACAAGTTTGACAAATTATTCCGCAGCGGTCTGTGCAGCTTGCGACGTCCTTTAGCTCGGCTGAAAACCCGTCGGAAGGTCCTTCAAAGGATCAACCTTCCGCGTTAACATCGGCCAACGAACGAAGCCGGTACTTTTGGAAGAAAGTAATTTTGTCGGGGACAAACGGTGGAAATTTTGGTCGCCCGGGAGAATTACGCGACGATCGCCACGCAATAACCAGTAGAAGAGATAACCGAGAGAAGTCGGACGACGCCACGGTGACAAAAAATACGGAGAAAAAGGAGAAATCGGATAACGCTAATAGTTCGGAAAAGATTTGGCTTTAAGAGCTGGCAGGATCGGGATCGCCGGGAGCTCGGTCCAACAGCAAATTCGTAATTCACAGTTTCGTCGGAGCTCGTTTATAAGAGGCGTCGGGGGCACCGGAGTCGGTTTTGGATTGGCTGCGAGAAAGTTTTTGTCCTGTTATTTTTGTAATTAAAATTAACAACCGGCACGCTGCCAAATTGTCTTCTTAGTACGGTCTCCTCCCCATCGGTATCCCCGTGTCGTTTCTCGCCGATCTCCCTTGGCAGTGCAACTGCTTTGAGCAAAGAAAAGGACGGCGATGCCTGGCATCATCAATACGTGTCATCGTGTTATACGCTTATCTTTATACGTATATACGCGTATTATATAACGCGCACACGATGCAGCATTTAGCGTACAACGGCGTGCCACTATTATTTCGCGAATTAATCATATTTTTTGCCGCACACGGACGACAGAGTCTCTGATGTTCTCTATGCAGATTTCTATTAAACTTTATTTCTTCTATTCGCTGTTTCGCCTTACTCGATGCAACAGGAAATGTTTGTCCCGGATCGGATGCCCGCGAGTGACATCCGTCATACACAGGCCAGAGCGAACAATTTCCTCTGCCGCCAGTAAAATTCGAGAATCACGACGATCGTTGATTTTTCGCGTTTCCCCTTTCCTTCGTGCCACCCCTTCCTTCCTTCCTTCGTCGTTATCGAAGATATGTATCCGGCGGCGAGAAAAGAAAAAGGAAAGGTCAGAAAAGAGGCGAGTAGTAGTTAAAAGATGGCAGTGCCACCATCATCAATATGTGTCACGGAACATGTACTGCTCTCGATATATATAACGCGCACAGCCGCACACCGTTGCACACGGACGAGCAAGTATTTACTACGGGACCGCCTTAATTATCTCTCGCCCTCTCTTTTGGCGCGGCCACTCAGTGTACGACGACGTTGCCCGTGCTTTTCTGATATCTGCCGCGATCGGTCTGTTCGTTCTAACGACCGGACACACCGTATAAACTCGAGCCGCTCGTCTCTCGTCTCTCGTCTCTCGTCTCTCGAACCTCGACCGTGTAAAAGACCATCCACGTGTGTTCCAGAGGAACCAATATAACCAGCTGCCGTGCATCTCCTTTTCCCCCGAGCTGCGTTATCGTCCGAGAAGAGAAGACGACCCCTTCGTCGATAGGCGTACGATCGAGTCGAGTGCTCCTCGATTTCTCGACCTGAAAAAGGTTGCGGTCGTCCTGTGCAGATGGTACGCTCGAAGAGATCAACACGATCCGATCCGTTGCTTTAATTAAATCGATAGTTGTCGCGTTACGAATTTATCGCGTCACCGCAACCTTCAACGAAAACGTGCAGCGACGGTGATGCTAATTGCAGGACCACGAGGGTGGGATAACATTCTATTTCCTTCTTTCTTTCTTTCTTTCCTTATTTCTTTCTACTAATTACATCGCCTGCTGTACGAGATCGGACCTCATTGCTTGACCTCAAGAAACGTTTCTGCTTGGCAACTTTTTTCTCGATCACGAAGATCGCGAACCTTCCATGGCCAAACTTTGTACGAGAGACAGAGAGAGACAGAGAGAGAGAGAGAGAGAGAGCGACGGAGCACAGTGATGCCGGCTAAAAATGATCCAATTTTCAAGATAGATTCCTTAAGAGCAGCGAACACCGGTCAAAGAGAGTCGTATTAGAGACGGTATTCGGTAGTCGAGCGTAGCGGCGGCCTCGATCCTCGTGGATCGTTGAAATGATTCCACTTATCCGCTACGGGGAGTCCCCGAAGAATCCAATGCCGGTACAAAAGCCGGTGGAAGCGAACTCGATCGCCGCAGGACGCCCAGCTACCGAAGATATTTCATTTACCGGACAAAAACTGCCCCTCTTCCCTGCCTTCCGCTTGCCGTTGCCTCGGTTCGTTGCGAGGACGAGCGGTCTAAGGGAGGAATTCGAATTAATATTCGGCGCTGACGTATGAAATTACAGGCAGCCTTGTCTGCCGTTCCTGTCATCGTCGTTCGCGTTGTTGCTGCTGCTCTCTTGCCGTCTTGACGCCTCTTGCCGTCCCGCCAGGAAACAAATGAGCGACGATCATCCTGTCCACTCGAGACACAATGGGAAACGACCAAGTCCGCTGAAACCGTCTCGGATGCGCTGCCACGCCGCGCCGTCACGACATCCTACATATTGGATAACCTACTGTTCTTTAAAAGTGCGCGCTCAATTTGGCTACCGATTTTGGTATAATGAAGATCATTTTGCCCCGGTTGCCGAGTCATTGTTGTTCGGTTATTTGGTCCACTTTGAACACACGGTCGATGGAAAAGTCGAATGCCTTTCGGTCTTACCTTTAACGCCTAGCCTTCGTGAATAACATTTTGTCACGGCTCGGATAGGGGTTCGACTGTGTGAACCGTCTTCGTTCGTGTCCGAAGAGGAAGCTTCGTTTAGCGAGATGAGATTTCTTTCGTCGTGTGCGTCCGTTTCGTGACTACGTGTCTTAACGAATTATTTATCGACGAAAATGAAACACGCGAATTTTTGACGGATTAGGCGGATAAAATAACAGCAGGAGAGAAGAGATACCGACGAATAATATTCTACCTAACAGACTAAACTTACTCTACATTTATCGAAAGTATTTTTACTCGTGAAATTTCTTGTCGTCGCATGCGCTGTTCTTTCAGTGGCTACTTAAGGAAACATTAGTTACTGCAATCTGTAACACCATCTCACGTGTAAAAAATTTAAAAAATTACACGTAATTTGTTCTCACATTCTAATCTTCGATCTGAAAGATTTAAACCAAAGCTGAAATACAAAGTGGAGTTCGTTTACAAATACGTACAACCTGATTCTGTCAAAGCGAAATTATTACGAAGCGAGAGGGGGGCGGAAATTCGAAAAAACGTGATTACGCCTTTTCCGTGCATCGGTTCGCGAACAGGGCAACGATCTTCCGGAATCGAAATACGAAGCAAAAGAAGACTTCTCACCTGTTGGCCCCATTGTCCGCGAGATAATTTGGTTAAAGTAACTAATCGTTCGCTCTCTTCAGTCCCGCCGCTTATATACTCGATGCCGAACCGCGGCCCCTTTTGTCGTAATTAATAGTCCTCCCCGCAAGACCCTACTGCTTCTTCTCTAAATGATTCTTCATCCATCATCGTGCGCCCGACTTTTGAACCTTCGCCTTTCGATTTCCCAGAAACCGTTTCCCACCGGCGATTGCTCGCCTCGCTCCTAATATCGCGAACAGCGATTCAAAATCCTATACCGAATAACGTCAGCGAATAAATCGACAACAGATCGAACTGGAAATCAATTTCCTCGATTCCATGAAACAACAAACGTGCCGATTTTTTTCTTTCGATCTTTTTTCTTTTTCTTTCTTTTTTTCTTTTTCGACATCGGAGGATCTCGACTATTTCTCGCTTTGTGATAGCTATGGTTTTCGTTCGGCTGTCTTTTCGGTCTTTCATCGTCGGTGCCCCAGAAGTCGTTTCGGTGGATAATATCACGATCTTGAATTCGTTTGCCGAGTCATCTCTTAAGATGATAGTAATTGTTCGTTAATTTGGAAGGAAAGGAATCCGTTTCCATTTTGCGTTTCGAGGGAATGTTGGCTCGGTAGGTAGAAGAAAAAATTAGCTACGTTCCGTGGCAGCTGTGGCGGCTTTTAAGCGACACACCTGCTAATTTCTTCAAATGCCCCGATGGAACTGACCCGCGAGTAATCTTTTTTTTTTAAAAAGGAAAGCACCGCTCGAAAGGGACCGCCGGAGAAAATATAGAGGCGAAAAGTCGACAGCTCGCGGTAAAACGTTTCGACTCGCGGGCAATCGATGAAAGGAAGAACGAAGCACAGATCGAACGATCGCGTGGATCACGCCGCGGTTCTCGAGTAGTCTAAAATTTAGTTGAAAGCGAAGTCGAAGAGGAAGAGGCAAGAGAAAGCGTATGATGTACGCGCAAGGGGGGGGGCTGAAAATATGGCAATGATTTAAACCAACACGAATCGCGACATCCGCAGGAAAGCAGCCAGGTAAACAATCCGTGTTCTCAGCGGTTCTCGCTAAATTCCACCTGCCGCGTCACTTTCCCCTTGCATGGCGTAAATTTATCGGACCTGCCTCTCCTCAAGGCAACGAAATTCCCTGAATCGATGCTCCGTGCCGAATCCAGAACCGTTTCGTCCGTATCGTGCAATACTCGACACGCTAATCGAAATTACGTATTTCCAACTAACGAGGGAATCAACTTCTCGGTAACGAGGGAATGTTCGGCCGAAAAAGGAAAAAAATACCAGCGTTCATAAAGCAGTCGCGGGCAAAAGTCGTAAATTCCTGGCAACGTATTTTATAAATGATTTACGAAACTCGTATGCAAATGTTTCCGCGCGCTAAAACGATAAGTTACAAAAATGTTGATAGTTGAAATATATCGTCGATTGGTAAATCTGATTCCCGCTTCCTCCTTTCTCCTCTTCACCGCTGTTTCGCCCGTTCGTCCTTTCTCTCTTCCTCTTGTTCCTCTCGCGATCGCGCTCGCTCTTTCTGCCTTTCGACACCGCGCCTTTCCCTCTCGTCCCTTCGGCCCGTAGTCGCGCGCACACGCGAGAGTGCGACTGCACATGCAATCGCATCTCGATGACTGTACCTGCCGGTGATTTAACGACTTGTCACCCACTTTATCAATTTACCGCCGCTGGAGACCTCGGGTTTACGCACGTAAACTGGGCATCCAGCGTGTACTTATAGTTTCTACCCACCGCGCGCAGTGTATCGGTTTAAGTAATGATTCTGTCGTCGTGCTGACTGCCGAACGGTTGCCAGGGACATTACTCACCTATAATCTGGAATCGAACTCGCCGGTTATCACGTGAAATTTCTTTACGTCCGCGTATTAATCAACGCTGATTTCGAGTATTTATCGTCGTCCCTCTTCATCTCTCTCTCTCTCTCTTTCTCTCTTTCTCTCTATGCTTTTCTTTTTATCGTTCGACTTTATCATGTCCCGAGAAACAATTAGCCGCGACACGGGAAAACTCTTGAACGTGAATCCTGTAAGACGATATTTCCTCCCGATGCAGCGTGGAACACACGAGCACCGTTGCTTCGAAAAATACGTTACAAGAAACGAGAAACGTGGATGTTATATCTTCGGAGGAGCGTTTCAACCGACGAGCAGGACGGGCCCAAAAATGGTCGGGATCGAGGAGGAAGATAAGGCGGGACGGTGTCCCTCGTGTTTTCGGAGTTTGCTTGGTAATTGTCCGGGCCATATGCTCGGCCGAAGCTCGCCCACCGAAACGATGCTCGGTGCTCGACCAAGCTCGGGCTTCGGGTCTCGATTACGCGTAGCCTCTCCTCTTAATTACAATATTTAAATTCTCGCGGCCATGTGTTTCCCCGTAGGTTTCCCGGGCTTTATCTCGGACACGGCGATGCGTCTATTTCAGCCACAGGACGGCTGTTCGCGTGGGCACACGCTTTCACGCACGCAAATTGCAAGGGTTACGCGGAGAAAACTGTTGGCTAAACATTCGACGGTTATCGCGATCGGACCACGATAATTCATTACCTTAATACGGCCACATCAGATACAGCGTGTAAGTGGCCGCTCGGCAAAGAACGAGCTGCGTTTCGATAATTTTACGAGCGTCGAATGAATTATTTTTTTCTCCGCTACATGCGATACCAACGATAATCGTCGAAAACCGCTTACAACGTGAAGTCCTACGCGACCGTTGGATAATACAATTACGATGGACACGTTTTAACGAATTGATAAATAATACCCGGATCGTAGTTAGAGTCTATTTAGGTTGTACAATTAAAGTTCGAACGAAGAGTGAATTTTGGCGAAGTTTTATGTAACGTGTTTATGTTTGTTTCGTATAGAAAATTGATACAGTTGTATTATATAACACGATTATACTTGTCGGTGGCCAGTATGACATAATTCGATAAATTTCACGATAAAGAAACTCAAGGAGAAAATATAAACGATTCGCCGAGAAATTATACTTTATTACGCTCTTATCTCCATTCGGCGAATGATATTTGCATATTCTCGTTAAGTCAATGGGAAGGAACGAGCTTTTTCTCGAGGGGTTAATAAAGGCAGGCAACCGGGGTGACATTAGAGTATCGCGGTAGAATCGTCGAATTGGCCGGACGATGATTTGTCATCGAATGGGCAACGATGCAAGCGACAAATCTCACTCGTCTGGCACATTGACGAGCGCCGATAATATACGATACTCGATAATGACAAGCTACCATCGATTATATCGTTTTCACTCCTCGTACACCTGCACGCGTCACGTTATCGTTTCGAAACAGGCGCGCAATTAAAGGATTCGATTAACGATAAACATCTCGTTCCGCGGATCTTACTTTTACGTTTTGTAATTTATCGTATCCTTAATGATGAATTATAGCGAGACATAGTTTCACTCTTGACTGTGAAATATGTCGTTCGATTAAATTTTATTTACAACATCGAAACGAAACGAACGGCTAAAAGCATTCTAAGTGTTTTAATAGAAATTTACGATGCGGACGTGCCACGATATTATTTAAATACGCGGCACTTTGACCTCGATACGACCACTGATAGGTACAAAATAGAGTGGAGACACGGCAAACGTTCGGTCGACGAATTTCATTGGAGCAGAATGGCTCGGTTACCGACCAATTTACCGGCCCGTGTTCGATATTATTCCCAATTTTCGCCAACATGCTGGGAATAGAAGGCGAGGCTGGTTGATTTTTCGAACAGGCGTACGTTTACGCGAGTAAAGTGGTTGCCACGATTACGCCTGGTGATCCCTCGCTTTTTTCTCCCTCCACGCTGGTTCATCCTGTCACGTTGACTCGACCAACTGGTTTCGTCTTAATCTTGTTCGACGAATCTCCGTGACGTCGTGAAAGGAAGATCGTTAACACGTTGCCGAGAGGAATTTCGCGCCACTACTTACCCATATTTCGACGTTTCGGCGATCCATTATACGTGGTGCGGATCGTTGTTGATCGCGACGTTTCTCGCGCCTCTTGTCGACGAATCGATGCTTTTGTCGCTTCTTCGAGGTATTACGACCACCGAATCTTTCGCTTTTCTACGAGCTGTTTACGAAATGCGGCAGCAACGGTTTCTGCTCGCAGGTTCTTCGCAGAAATTATTACGCCTATTACGTGGCGCGACGTATTCGTTATGCCGGCGAAAGAAGCACCGAAGCTGCAAGATCTGGAAATAATGAAACTTGCCTGCCAATTTGTTAACTGTTTAACGTACCCTCGTAAAATCTGGTATAAATTATGGTTGATCGTCATCGCTCCATACTGATTTTACACTCGAGCTCGCCCCGAGGTTGCGCGAGAGGAATTCATTGGATATTCTTCAATTAATTACGCCAGGTCTCGCGTACCCTCGAGGTTTCCGCGGCTATGCGCCCGATCTACATGCAATAAAGTTTATAAGTATTTCCCTGTTAAGCCTCCCCAATTACCACTGATTTCCTCGTAAAACGGAATCCGCAATAAATAATTTCGTGACGAGGCGATTAAAATACATTGTGCTCGAGGCCGGCTGAACATCCACTTTACACGAGACCGCTTAAAAGGGCATAAGCTTCCGTGCTCGCCTTTCCGAAGTTTAACCGAGGGCATAATGCGTGCTCTTAGCGGTCGCGCGCGCGCGTCAGCGTACGAGCACTCGCGCGAGCACACGCATCGGCCAACAGATAAAACCGGCGGGAGCGAGATGGACGTCGAGGGAGAACACGAGGCGGAAGGTAGAGAAACAAAGAGGGAGAAGGGAGGCCGGAAGTGGGAGCAATTAACGATATAAGTGGTTCGCTGGTCTCGGAACGAGATAACATCGGCTAACTCGAGTCTAGCTCCTTTTCTCGAGACCATTCGATGGGAAGATAGTAAGCTCGAAAGAAGCAGGTGCCTTTTGGACACATTATACGCTGTTACTCACCTCGATCCACCTTTTTTCCCTCGCTCTTTTCTCTCTGCCCTTCTCTTTCTTCCCCGTCCTCTTCTTCTTCTCCTTCTTCTCCTTCGTCTTCGTCGTCCTCGTCGTCGTCGTTTCTGTTCGATCTTCCGCTGTCGTATCTTTCCCTCTGCTACATTTGCGATCGCGCGTTCCCCCTCGATCGCCGCGTAATACGAGCGGAACCTTTTGTGCCGCGTTCGATCCGTTCGCGATTTGCCGATGTCGTCGAAATAACTTTATTTACCGCTAACCGCGATAATCGATCGGCGACCGGTTATTTGCATTTTATTAAATGCCCACCGGTTAATCGCCTTCCGCCTCGCTCGTCTTGTGTTTCCAGGCGACGCGTTATTAATATTAAGTAGACGTCGCGTCTCGACGTTCTGGGTAAGCCAGAGGCCAGCGTACGTACATATTGTCAGCGCTAAGATAGCAGGACGATAATCCATTAATCTTGCCCCGACGCCTCGTATCTATATCTCTTTTTATCTCTTTAACTCTTCATTTTGTCCAATTTGTCGATCGATAAACTGTAATTTCAGTTGCACGCTGCGTATTTGTTACGACACCGATACACATCGTACCGCAGCAAAACGTGGAAAAGTAGACGGACGGTAGATGGTGACGTTCGGATCTGTCGAAAAGACAGAGCTAGACTGTAAATGGAGGATCGAGAGAGAACAGGATGCGGGGGCAGTATACGGCTGTACTTTTGTTCCGGTGATTCTCTTTTGTCGCCCGTTTCAGGATGCAGAAGCCCGGCAAAAGCTCGATTTGACCGTGGGTTAACCACATCCTCTCGCCAGTCCCTTCTTCCCTTCTTCTTCTTCTTCTTCTTCTTCGGTTTCCATCAGGCAGTGTACCTTCGCGAAACGAACCGCGTGGAACCTTCACGCGAAAAAATGAAACTGTGATTTCCTACCGCTTTCAGCTAATAAGCGCATCCGTTCTCGGCCACGGTCTGCAATTATGCAAACCGCGCGCGCGCGCGCGCGCGCTCGCTGCGCTTTCTTAAAACATTTTACGAGGCACACGTTCGGTGCGCGATATTTAACAGTGTGTTGCATTCAAGCCCTGTCCCACGGAAGTGACGCTCGTTCCGCCGGCAAGCCTTCCATAGAAAGTATTATAAAAGGAGAGGAAAAAAAGAAGAGAATAAATATCTCACTTTCCTCGTCCACGCGGTTTCTATCCTTTCACCGAAAGATCGTTAACACCCTATCCGTGACGAAATCTTTGCCTCGTCGATGCGTTTCCTGTCAACTACGACTGTCTGTAAAACCGAGCAACGATCGTTCTAAGCGCAACGTGGTTGCGCTTTCTCAGCGCCAATCCAATAATATTCGCAGCCATCTTTTCGCGTTAACGAACGTAAACGTAAACGTACGCTTCGTAAACGTAAGTAAGAAACGTTTACGTGATCTGTGGTTTACGTTTAAGGTATGTTTTACGGGGAAAGGAAACCGAAGGGGAGCCGTTGGGAAAAATCGTTGACGCGGCAGCGGTGGGCCACCGCTAATGGGATCCAAATTAATTTCACGTAATTGGGGATACACGAGAATGCGCGTCGTCCTGACTACCCGTTTTACCCTAATAGGAATAAAATAAGCCCTTATGCAGCAGTTAGCGCTCGAGCTCGCTCCTACATAATTGCAGCGTCGGCTGACCAACGCCGGAAATAAGCAAACGCGATTAAGCCCCGAGCACGCTGTCACGCTTCTCGGGTTTTACCTTCGACGACTAAGGCCCTAGCAAATTACACACCGTGGCACGGTCGGACTGCCGAAAATTCGCTCGGTAATGGAGACGAGACAGCCAGCGTCGTAATAGTCTTTACGCTCGAAATTCTTTCACGCGAATCGCGAATAAAACTTTGTCCATCCAATCTCATTCTGTATACCGTTCTGTGTAGGATATAGCGTTCTCAAAAAGACAAAGTGAAAAAGAAAGAAAGAAAAAATAGGACTCGACACCCTCGCGAAGTATACGAAGGTATCGTACAACTTGTAAAAGTTTCGTACGACCGGGTTACGTTATTCGACTATCGCGATTATCGATACGTCGTTGGGTCGTTTGCTTGTTTAGCCGTAAGATGCGAAACGCGATCAAACAATTTACGTAAGTGCGTATGCAAATGGGAATGCAAATAAGCGAGCAGGAGGTGGACGCGATCTCTGTGTAGGCATTAACCCGATCGTAACGTCTTGAAATATTCATCGTCGCGTGAAAAACTGCTCGAAGGGTTTGAGTCTTTCGTTTAAAGGAGAATCTGCTCTGCGCGCGTTACCCGTGGGAAGTAGCGATCGATAGGCGAACCCCGAAGGATCGCAACTTGCAAACGATAGTTTGATTATGGCGATTTACTCGCGGAAAGAAAGAAAGGATGGAACAGACACACCTTCTTCCTTTCGTTTTCGTCTAACGATCCAGTTAATTTTAATTGTAATCTACGATCGCTTCCGGCTCGTCGTTAAGTTTCGCGAACTAAGAAGAAAGTGCTAATTCGAGAATTCAATTAAATTGTATACCAGCCGCCGTGCAAGATAATGCTGGAAATAATGAAATTCGCTAAATCTGCGAGTTACGAGTGGTTGGTCGCGCGGACAGGCAATCAAAATGTTTCTTGCTACATTGCTCGCCTCGATAACATCTATAACCTTATGAATACTAACGAACTTATTACCAGCGAAAGGATAGGATATTCCGTTTAATAGAAAAGATGAGAGAGAAGTAAGAGAGGCTGAGCGTTAAATTTAGTATAATATATTTTCCATATAATAATTCTCGCTATACAGACATTATTTTACAAAGCATGATTTATACTATGTACTTCTTGCTGCATTACTTAACGTTAAGTCACACGATACCGTGAGACTCTCCGATCGCGTCTCGTCGGATTTACAACAAACGTCGTCGTTCCTTTAAAGTGTTCCTTTACTTCGTACAACACCTGTTCTCGCCATCGTACAGCCTAATTTTATGCATTCGTAATACTGGTATTTCATCGCTGAACACGCAACAACCGTGTCTGCACCGTCGAACTTGATCTTTTCTCCCTATTCAGCCACCCGACCGAAACATCTTTCCACGAATAGCGTAACTCTGAACACTCCACGCGACGATCAAACGATTCTAAACGATACAACACCTTCCGACGGTTCAAACACGTCCCGCGCGTTCTTCTACGTATACTGGAATCTGAAAAATACTTCGGAATACCTTGTTATCACGGTTGGCTTCGACTTACGCCTTACAAGTATCTGCGATTTCGACGCATCCAACCGGCCTACTATTCGACTTACATACGACTTCATCCTCGAACGTACCTATTTACAACAGTTGTCCGTTAAATTATATCGACGATACGTCGCGGCGAATCGCGCGGATCGAGTTCTAATCGTATTTACAACGGGAATTTATTCCCTACGCCGCGAGCTCGTCGCGTGGTAGAATGGAGGAGCCGCGCCGATATCAATCGGCCAATTTTCTGTTGGCGCTTCGCAAACGAACCAACGGTGAGCAAAAATGTCGCGTGGCGAGAAACGCTATTTGATCGTTCGAACAGCCTAGCGGTCCCTCCACGCTATGTATATACCGAAATTCTCCGGCGTCTTCTTCTTTTCCGTCCGTTCTTTTTTCTTTTCTTTTCTTTTCTTTTTTTTTTTTTTTTTTTTTGTTCAGCGACCGCGTGTAATTTCGTGTCATTTCGGATTTCTTCCCCCGCAGGCAGGTCCCCCTAATGTCATATTAATTGTAGATTCGCGTTCGTGCGCGATTGGCTCGTTTCCTGGCGCGACTCCAGTCGTTCTCGATGGTAGGTCTAGCCGACTCTCTAACCTATTCTTTATCCTTCCCCTTTCCCAGACAGGTGAACAGTTTTTATTTACACCGCGAAAAGTAGCCGCTTCGCGTCGTTCAACGACGTTTCTACCAATTAACAACCGTTTCCTTTTGGCGTTTACGTCCACACGCGCATTCGTACATGCACACACACACACACACATACACTCATGGATATACAGACAGGCACACACGATCGACGAACCGTGTGAGCGTTACGATAAATCTGTCGAGACGTCGTCGATTAGTCGATTCGCTCTCTTCCGATCTACCGGTATAACGATTATTACATCGAGTATGAATACTGTGTTTCAGCGTACCGTTGGTTCGCTAAATGTTCCAATCGCGAAACTTTGGTTAACCACATAACGCTTCCTCTGCGCATTCTCATTATCTAGGAAATCCCGGACGTCCCGTGCCATGTCACTTCCTGTGTTCCACCTCACGAAATCCATTGCCAGTTCCATTGGACAGCGAACCGGCGAGAAAATTTTTTATACGCGCGTTCTTGCTTACGTAACGTAGTAAGGATTCGAGTAACCGCTATAAAGCAACGCGTGCTGCTCTATTAACTCGATCGCTTCTCTCCGCGTTGCTTCTCGATAGACGTTCGACTTCGCGTTCAGTTGGTCTGATGCGAAAGATTGGAACGCGTTGCCGATAAAGCTCGTATCCGCGTTAAATATCGCGAGTTCGTGGAAGTTGAATCTCTCCGTCGAACGCGCCAACCTTTCCAGAGGATTAATCGTCCTCCTCTTGGAAAGAGCCTGATCGATCCTCCTCGATCTCGACGTAGCTGCTTCCTAATGGTTCTCGTAGGTCGTCGAACCTTCCTTCGGCATCTATACCCTAGATATCGTGTATACTTTCGTCGTCGCTGTCCGCTCTTATACTCTGAGGACTGTCTTCTCTTTTCGGCGAACGACTGCTGCTCCTGTCCCTCTGTCTGGTCGCTCTCGAGTGTTCTCTCTCCCTTCCCTCGATCATGTCGGGACTATCTCTGTAGTAGCTGCCCAAACTCGACAGACCCGAATTCGCCGTCAATGATCCAATGGTATTACTAGGCCCTGCCTGAAGCATCGTAGGTGGATAGAGTCTATCGTCTTTGCATATAGGAGATCTTTCCCTCAACGCGGGACTCTTGCTCCTGTCCCTCTGTCTCGATGCTCTGTTCATGTTCTCCCTTTCTCGTCCGTCCACCGCTTCCGGACTGTCTCTGTAATAGTTGCTGAGGTTCGAGAGGCTGGAACTCGCCGTCAGAGTTCCAAGGTTGTTACTCGAACCGGCTTGCACCATCGTTGGCGCGTACAGTCTTTCCTCTTTCATCAGTGGCGATCTGTCGCTGAGCACGGGACTTTTGCTTCTGTCCCTCTGCCTGGACGATCTCTCCATGTTCTCTCTGTCTCTTCCATCCGGCATCTCTGGACTGTCTCTGTAATAGTTGCTAAGATTCGACAGGCTGGAGCTGGCTGTCAGAGATCCAAGGGGATTGCTAGGCCCTGCCAGGATCATCGTCGGAGGATACAGTCTGTAGGGAAGGGGTTTCTGCAGGGTGACCGCCGCTGACGCTTGCTGGTAGAAGAGACCGTTGGTTGGTAACGCGTGTGCACTAGGATACGGCCAGTATCGTCCTGCCGCAGGATGCGCAGGAACCGCTGCCGCTCCGCTTCCGTACAGCTGCTGGAAAGCCGCCACCGCGAAATTGTTCTCCGCCATTATTTCGAAGCCCACGATCGTCTGCCTCTTCCACTTCGTTCTGCAAAGAGAATACAGGGAGGAGCTTAATTTCGATCGTACGATTCCTCGTCGCTCTGTACGACGTTTACATCTTATCGACGCGCCTCTTGCAACATTATTAGCGAATGGTCGGGAATTTCGTCGTTGATCGTTCGTAGCTATCGCTTGAGAAGTAACGCCTCAACGATATTCAAAGGCATTTACAGGGGGAAAATTCTTCGTGGTTTTTTTACGATTTCTTCGAATTCACCCCTAACTGTTCCCCGGTTGATTCGATCGCCTCCCAATCTCTGTCCGCGTATGTAAATCTCGATCTGGGACAATTACGCTAAAACGGGATGGCGTGCCGTCGAGTGGTTACGTTGGCCACACTGTTGGCGGGCTTATTATACTAACAAATAGCCCGTGGAGTTTCACCGCCTAATCATCGCGTATCATGCCACGCGCGCAACTTCCTACGCCGTGGTTGCGAACGTTAAAGCGCCTTTGGACGTGCTTGGAGATGTGTCGGTGTGTCTTTTCCACGGGTTACCAGCCGATGGACAACGCGCACGGCCCGATAAAGGCAAAGTGCACGGAGAGGTTAGAGAGTGAACTATCGCGTGGGGTGAAAAAAACAATGAACGATGCCGCGATACGCGTGTACGCAGTCGTCGTGAGTCGCGGGACCAGCACGATGACTCGAGGAAAATTGCGATCATTTGTAAAATAAAAGGGTAGCATTCGTTCGATCCCGGTTAAAGATAGGGAAATGTTTCCGACTATGAACTTGGAAGAAAGAAAAAAAAAAAAAGAAAGACGAAAAGAAAAGAAGGGGGCGCGATTTCGTGCTGTACGCTTTTCATCAGCGTTATTATGGAAATGCGGGATAAACGAAAAGGGCGAAACGCGTCCGTGAGGCTTGCGACGATGATAGCAGTGCACCGATTGAACCAATTACGCAACTCGTTGCATCGCGCGTAATTATCAAAGAGCGGAGTGGAAAATTATAGTCTCGCGTCTGAACCGACACGTGGTGATTTAGCTCTCTCGCTCGAGTTGCAGCGTATTACTCGTTTGTTATTACTGTAAACATAATGTTACGTCTCATTGTCTGGTGGACTATACACGCGCGGTGGCGTACACGATGGTAAAACGTCCCCGAGACGTAGCAGCGCGTCGTAGGCGAAAACGAAGATCAACGTTGTTAGTCGATAACGTTGGAAAAATGAACGGAGCACGAGCAAAGTACAGACGAGTATCTATGCGTATAATTTAGTGCACGCGAACGGCTGATAAAACAATTTTTCATCGATGCAAAAATAATTTGGCCGTGCATGCTGGTTATAATAATTAACGGCAGTTATACGCGTAATCGATTCCCGTTTAAATATGGATTCATGCTCCAGTAATCGAGGATCGATCGACCCGTTCGAGGTAATTACCGCGAGATAATTAGAAAACTTGGCAGCTTCGAATCGCGAAATCGGGAATAGAATTTCGGGCAATCTCGACCGGCTCGACGAGCGCCGTCAAACGTCACGATTATCTACGACGATAAATCAGCTCGGCGGTCCGCTACCCTCTCAATTAAAAGCCGACGATCCGCTAGCTGCGGAATTCGGGACGATAATTAACGAGCCCCCCAACGGTCGACGGGGACATTCGTTACGTTTTTCCATAAAAACCGGCGGCACGGGATAAAAATTAAAAAAATGAAAAAAAAATAGCAGAGGAAAAACGTTGTGCCTTCGAAACGAGGCCGCGAATTTCACGGGAGGCCAGGCGAGAGGGGGCGAGCAGGGGGACGAAGTTCGTTGTCAGGGTAATTAATAATCAGGAGATCCGTGGCTGGCAAGGGACAAAGCGGCTCTAACGGATATGCAGCTCGCACGGAAAATTCGACAATTAATATATTTCGTGGGGTGCATGCCTCCCTCTTCGCCGCCCCTCTCGTCCACGACTTGTCTCTCTTACTCTGCACGCGTTGTGTGCATCGCTCGAAAATGTGGGCCACTCTCTCTCTCGATATGCCCCCTAGCTTTCGGCCTTTTGTGACGCTCGACGATAGGGGAGGTAGCAGTAAAATCGTTCATGAATTTTAAACAGGACCCTGCCCGAATCGAGCCACGATCATTTCTCATTTTTCCGCTGGCATGCTGGCGAAAAGGAGACCGGCCGATGCACAGGCACGAGAGAACGAAACGGCAGAGAGAAAGAGAGAAAGAGAGGAGGCCGCCGTGTAACCGAGAGAAGAGGGTGAGTTACGGGGTGAAGAACGGAGACGACAAGTTGCAATGAAAACCACTCGTGCGATTATATGATGAGTAATGTTTTTTAATACCGCCGCTAGGGGTGGCCGGTCATTTTCGAGTGCAGCCACTCTAAAACACCCTTAATTGCTGTGCCTGCTCTTTGTAGCGGCGGTTGAATAACCGCGAGAGCGAGCGAGACAGGGCAAGGGTCGGAAGTAGCTGCGGAAAGAGCAAGAGTCATTGATTTATCGTTCTCGAAAGGTTCCCGCTAGCTGCCTTCGTCTTGCCTCGAATAAAACGAAGGGTAAACTGGGGAGAGAGAGGTCCGAGGGAAGTGTTAAGAAAAGTGTAACGATCGGGCTTCCATCGGGCTTAACGATCGTCGACTTTTCGGAGACGAAGGAAACCCCAACCCAACAGGGTTCCTTCGGTGACTCTGGCTAACGTTTCTCCGATCGTCGCATCTTTCCACGCTCTTCTAGAAATTCAATCGGCAAATTTCTTGCTATTTTTTCTTCGATAACGCGTCGCTTCTAACGATACGACGATAAAGAATTACGCGAACGACGCACGTTTAAAAGGCGTGTGGGGGAGGGGAGAAGGGGGGAGGATAAAGCCAAGGGAGAGAGTTAATGCATTTATAATGGTGTTTGGGACTGGTCGGTGGTTTTGTGGTTACGAGTCCTCGCGACACTAATGCAACCAAGCTGTCGGCTCGGTTTGCGATAATAATGGCGACAGACAGAGAACGGAGGCAAAGAATAGGGCGACATATTTTCAAATTATTATTTGCTCGACTGACTATGGAACACATGTTCCACCGGATAGACGGGTGTAATATACGTATCAATTTTCATTCGCGATACAAAGGGATAAAAGGAGAAGAACTCGAATTAGCATTTGCCATTACGGAACGCGTTTACATTCTGCAACGCTCGATCGCCGGTATTATCGAGTCGTGTTCACCCTTTAGAAGCGTACGAAGTTTAGAAAAAGAGAGAAGAGAGCGAGAGAGAGAAAGAGAGAGAGAGAGAGAAAAAATGACCGCCTAAAGGGTAGCTTGTAACGAGCCGAGAAAATAACGATAGAATTGTACGAGACACGCTTTCTCAGGCAAGATTGCCGTGCTATTTAGTATTTTTAGATGGAAAACTTAGCTGGAACGTTACAGGCACCATATAGGCGGACAAACGCGCATGCAAATATATCGTTACACCGCACACTCCCCTCGGTTATCGGGTACCGGCCGGTTAGCCTCGTTTTTCTAGCTATTTCGCGAAATTCCTCGGCCACCGCCCATTCCGTACTTGAAATCGTGTCGGTGCTCGGTGGTTTCGTGACACGAATTTTTCTTCAATCACGCCGACCGTGGATGGCTGGTTGCCTCGGCAAAAGATCGCCTCGAAACCAGTGCATTTGACTAGCCGAGAAATCAAGACGATCCGTTATAAAGCGGTTTGCCAGAGGCGTGGGAAGCTCGTGTGTTCTTCCGGCTGGTGTCGAGAAGCCTCAAGAAACAACGAAGCCGGATTCTCACGATTGCGATGTATCACGACGCGTTAGCGATGTCGCCATGCTGTTACGGCGCCGTGGCTTCGAGTAAAAGAGGAGAGAAGAGAGAAAAAGAAACGAGAGAAAAAACTGCTGTTTCTTCGTTGCATTTCTCCTCGTGTTTCTTTCAGCCGGTCCCGCGGTTAAATTTGCACCTAATTTACCGTTTCAATGGAAATGTTTTGCGCGCGTCTCTAATTAACAGATCGCCTCGGGTGAGCCTGTTCGTGTTTAGCAGCGCCTCGATCCGACGCTTTAGGTAATTGCTATATTTACGAGAACTTTCTCTTCGTTGGTCGTGTCCTTTTCCGTGTACCCTTGTTTGCGGCACGCTGAATAATTGGTTCGTTAATTCGAAACACGGACGGTGTAACGGTACGATCGGAACGAGACGCCGGCTACAAGGCAAAAATATTAAACGATGAAACGTAGTATTTACGGTATATATAGACGGAGCGGAATATTCATATACGCGTGATACGTAGACGTTCGAACGATATTCGTTATCGTTTCGTTCAATAACCGAAGGACAAAGGAAAAACAAATTTCGATTCGTTTGGAGTCCTTGGTCGAGTCGTTTAGTCGTAACTTAACCAGCAGGGCGCTAACATCGTCGCGTTATTAGTTTCGTACGTCGTAAAATTCTATACCGTTCTGTTTCGTTTCGTTTTAACGACCATTATATACTATACTTCGTTAGCGTAATGTTCTCAAGTACGTGACTCACTGTTTTAGTTTTACATCTAAATTTAGCGTCAAACGTTCGATGTTTCGCTGGAAGATGGAAGATGGTCGATAACGGCCTCCTTGTCCGACCAAAAAGGTAAGAGAATAAACACGTAATTAGTCTTAAAGCGTAGAATCGAACTCTTGGCTAGACGCAAACGCGTAGCGTGTTGGAGGGCAATTTTTAATTTCCTCTTGACTTATCGGTATCTTATTATCGTACCGGCATCTCTATTGCGCGGCCCGTTATACGCGTATCACTCTTGCTTCTTATCCAATGTGTGTATGAGGTATTACTTCTAGATAGCCATGTAGTAAAATATTATAGCGTGTTCATGGTTGATGGTGTTTAGCGTTGATGGCATATAACGAGCGCAAAACCGTGTGAAGGACTCTTGCCTCCCTCTCGGAATCATCCTGATCGCTCGTGACGTTTTCACTTGCTCGTATTTTCATTTAACGCGCGATAGTTTCGTCTCTCTTAACGCAACGGAATTCTTTTCCACTTAAGATTCTTCTTCGTCGTTCTTCTCTCTCCAAAGCATGATTTTCAAACGGTACGATACAGCGGCTGAGAAAAGCGACGATGATACCATAAACCGTTTATAAATTTCACTACCACCGTAATGAGCCACGACCGCCGTAATTACATTGATAATAACTCGAATCCCTTGGATCCCCGTTGACATCGTAATTCCCGTAACACGCGTAACGCGTTCGCGAGAGATTTCTGTCAATGCGCGAATACTTTGGCGAGCAACTGTTTTGAGAATTTGGACTTTTCTATTTTTTTTTTTTTTTTTTAAACGATAGATTCGAAGATTCTTTTTATCGCAGATGCGGTCGAAACTTTAGTCGTATCGGTGTAACTTTATTGTCTGCGATGACGTTCTGCGCGTACCGTCTACCGTAAAGGCAAAGTCTCAGCTTTGGCGGATTCGGCAGCGCGGCAGATTCGCGTGCGTGCGAGGAAATACTACCCTCAGGACGTGACTCGTAATTCTAGAGTATTACGCGGTGGCTCGGTGCTGCTTTCCAGCTCGGCTTACAGTTTTTCGAAATCGTTACCCGTGCACCACCCTCTTTTACCTGCGCGTCATCGTGCAACTTCTCCTCGACGATCGAACGTTCATGGAATATTTCCTCTCCTACCTCTCGTGTTCTCAATTCCACGTAACAGTAACGTCAAAGCGTTCCATGTCCATCGATTTGGAAACGATTAGATTACAACTAATCCGGATAGACGTAACGTTGCGTCGATGCGAATAGAATTTTCCGCTAAGAAGGGTAAACGTCATCGAGGAGGGTTAAGGCCGCGATTCGAACTAATTAAAGTAGCAGGGCTTCCGTAGTGGCTTTGTAGCGATAAATCCAGCCACGAGCGCATAAATCCGCCGCGGATACATAAATCTACGTGTCCGAATACATAAATCTCGATGCGCGTCGCGAATTACATAAACGAGCGAGCGAGCGAGCGAGCGAGCGAGCGGGTCTCGTGGCGTTTCATTAGAATGCAGTTTCTGAACGCGGAGGTAAGTGTGCCGAGGGGACGCTAAAGACCGAAAGCGCGCCAACGATCGGCCGTACGGCGTGTGTGCGCGCCACTTATGGATCCACCGATGCACCGACCCGTGTACGGCTGTGTACGTAATTAGCCGATAAGTAGGGACTGTGCGCGGTGAGTAACGTAACGAGTCCTAATGACTTCTAAATAACCAACTTCGCCGTTGCGTATGGCCGGCATGCAGCGAAGAAAAAGTGGCGAGCGTATCGCTTATCGGGACTCGACGAGGCAATTTAACCGAAGCTGCCGGGCCACGATCGATTTCGCGGAAAATACGTCCACCGCGAGAAAATCACCGCAACTCGACGACGGTTTTAGACGGCGATCCTGCTACCGTCGTAGATTCAAGAACGGGGTAAATACCGGTCCAGTGGAACGTTCATTACCGGCAACGACCTGTTCCGTTTTGCCTCGTTTCTTTTTCTTCTTCTTGTTCCTTCTCGATCTCGTTACGAACGATCTGCCAATTGCCGCACAGTCGCGGAGGCTCGCGTCAGGTTCCAAACGGTTAATTAATCGTCGATCACCGCTCGTTTTCCAGTGGAAATTAACTGAAAGCGCAGGTACGCGTACACGGAGAGACGGCTGAAGGTAGTAATCGCGTTGAAAAATCGTTTGCCACCTTTCGAAGGTGATAGTTTAGCCGAGAAAAAGGGATCCGAAATGCGTCTAGGTGGCGCCCGAGGTGTGGTCGGCGCCTCCGCGAAAAGGCGCCGAGTCACCGCGGCCGCGTACACCGAGCAACAAAAGTTTAAGCGGGCACTTAAGAAGCCGGCTGACAGAAGCGTCACTAATTTTCCCGGCTTTTTGCGCCCTCTTACCAGCCTTTCGTTCTTTCATCCATACCGGCGATAATCATGGCACGCGTATCGTCATCGTCCTTCTTCTCCTCCGTTAATTAATCCTTTTCGATCATTCGTGAATATTATTTCTGTGTCGTACGCGTATGCATACGTATGTCGGGTTTACATTAGAATTAGGGTTAGGGGCGTGAAACGAATCTTCGTTTGGGTTACACGTTGTCGTTATGCAATAGAGAAGACATTGACTAGTGCAAATACGATTATTATAGAACCGGACAAGTAACCGTGGTAGTTAGGTACTCGAGAAACTAATGGCAATGATCCTAGGTTCAATAACGAATCCGCGGTCGACGGGATGATAGATGAACGTACTCACGAAATCTAAGTCGGACGCGTAATATTCACTGGTCGTAAAGGGTTACTCTTTTCATCGATGAGATCGCGAGCGAGAATGACTTTCCCGTGACGATGATGCCACAGAGGAAAACTATATTGGGGTGTGTCTAAGGACACGAGATCATCGGATTCGTCGAGAAAAGCCTTCGTTCAGAAAGTAAGGGAAATTGGCGTTGCCGCTAATTGGTCAATCTCCATATCGGTGGTTAGAAAAAGATGCTAGTCGCCCTCGAGGGAAAGTTGCTAGTGGGAGACGCCGCTCGTTGAAAAATAGGTCTCCCCTATTTTCCCGTAGTTGGGACAAAGACTGTTTGTCTGTTCGAAGGACTTTAGTTGACTAAATCTTAAGATTTATAAAGGGCCCGCGAGCTAGCTGAACATGTACTGCGGAGACGCATCGACATCTGGCAATCATCTTACTCGAAGAATAGGGTCTGCGTGTGGCGAGCTACGGGACAGACACCGTTGGAATGTTTACTGTCGAGTGTTACAACTATTTCCTTTTTAAGGAGAGCTATAGAATTATTCCATGCCTTTGTTAGACAAAGCGTTCATCCCGTGACCGCGGCTACGTTCGGCGACTGACTGTCGCCTCGAGCCCAAGCTCACTATCACGACTCTCGAACGATTACAATCGGATTGAATAACTACAATTGTTCAATTACAGCTATAGTAGACTCTAGGTTACAATGTTGCGGGATTATCCAAAATTCCAAAGGCTCCGGTGTTCTTTCATCTCCGACATGTATATAATTAAACGAAAGTTACACTTAAGAACCTTGAACGTCGTAGAGATCGTTGCGTCTTCTCACGGCTTCTCTCTCGCCAACTGGCAACGATTCTTAACAAATTGTCAGGTTGCGGGATAGACGCGTAATACGCGGCCAGTTTGCTCGCAAGATGGGAAACGATTTCAGGCTGGCCGCAATTAGATCCGAGAGACTGAATGGACACCGAAATACAGGTCGATGCAATATAGCTGACAGCGTGCACGTCTGTGATTACGGCGTTCGGTCGCCTCGTAATTGACAGTCTAATGGCACGGTTTAGAGTCTAAGATTTGCCCCCCTTGTCCCGCGTTCTTCGCTTTTTGTTCGCCGCTATACGCGAACCATCACGGGCCTCGGAGATTCTCATTAACGATTCGCTTTCTTTGAGCTCGATGGGCCGCTTGTCCAAACTAAACGGCCACAGAAGTCGCGTAGTCACGAGTTGTGGGTGTTTCGAAGCTAATCACCCTCGGAGGGCACCGAGCCACCGGCAACTAACGACGGGGTGGAAATTGGCGTGAAGCCATTTCGAGGACGGAAAGTCATTGGAAAGAAATTTTGTTCGTGATAAACGAAACGTGTATTCCGACGAGGCGATGATTCGGGCAAGTTTCAACCCTTAAACGCTCAGGCGACTGATTTCTTCGTCGCGTGACACCCTGGGCTCGAGCTTTCACGTTCTCTCGGCTTTTTGAATATTCCTTTGTGCATTAAACCACGGACGCTTTGAAATTCACATTTTCTATAAATTTGGAGGTCTTTGAACGCGCTGGAACAACCGGAGGACGAAAAGAGCGGATCCTCGAAGCACGTTCGTTTCAATGGCTACGTTTTAAAATGCAAGCAGCGTCGAGTTTAATTGAATTCGCTTTGATTAGAAATTCTTCTTCCACCGTTGAGAACGTCGTTAGACTCTGGAAGGATTATTTACCGGTCCAAAGAAGTTTCAACCAAACAGTTTGTCGGATGGGAATTATTTTCGAAGCCCGTTTGCAGCCGGTCGAAAAGCGATCGCAACGGCGTGGACGGATTGCTGCGAAAGACAATACGAAGCCTACGAATTTAATTTTCCTCGCTCGATCTTAAATACCGGATTCTCGTGACTAACGAGCGTGGTGATCGAGGAAAGATAGGACCGCGAAGTATCGACAGGACGAAATTGCAGGCGCCACTGAATGACTCGGTAGAAACGCGCTGTTCGAATACAAAGGATGCCGCCGAGGATTCGAAAATCGAGCCTTCGATTACACGTATTGGCCTATACCCTCGTTCTTCCGATTCTTCTTCGTCCGTCTAATATTAGATTCTCGAGTAATGAAATTTTTTTAAATTTCTGCACGTTTGAACTCTTAAATTTCCAAACGTTCCAGTCTTCCAACTAATATTTCGTCTTTTTAAGATTCGAAAATTTCGAAATCCTCGAGCGTCTAAATCATCTCCAAATTTTCATTTGAAACTTAAAGTCTGTAGCTTCGAAAAGTTGAATTACCGAAACGGTATTTTGGTTGATTCGTGAGATCCGATAGCAACGACTTAGGCGGTGAATTTCATTTTTGTCAAGTGCCCGAAATGTATCACTCTTTCGCGGTAAAAAGCCACGGTTCCCAAGAGTCGCTGTTTTTTAAAGGATCGTTCACGCTGCTACGATTATCGACGTTCGCGAAGCTCGCCAGAAGAGCTACATGACTTTCGAAATATCGGAGCAGAAACGTCCGTACGGCCGGTGATCCTTGCGTTTAACCACGTAAACAGCGCCTTTGTTGGCCGCCGCGATTTCCATTTACGGATTCGATACGGGTTGTCACGAAAGGCCTCGCCGCTATGCTACTCATTCCGAGATGCCTTGATGAGCAGCATCCTCCGATTGACATGCACAGAGTAACGAAAGTGTCGAACCACCCCTCGATCGATCGCCTTCTTCGTCCGCTTCTTACTTTGCTCCTTCAAACGTTTTATAAAGTAAATTCTCCATTGTCTGTCCGGTTTCTTCGTTCATCGCGTATCGAGCACGGTCGTGATTCGCGCGTTTCTTTGTTAACATGGCAAAAGGATCCTGGTAGTTTATTAAAACGTCGGAACCACAACATCCTCCTTTATCTGCTTGTCTTCTCTTTAGAACTCGACGAAGCTCGCTCTCGTCCGAGGTTATCCAAGTACGCTACTCGAAACAGTTAGCGTATCGTTCTTCGCGTCGTGTCATCATTTTTCTACCTATCCATCGTGTCACTGTACGTTTCTTCGACGATCTTCTTAAAGTCAACGATGCTTGTTATCGTGAATTTGTATTTACGGGGAACTTAGAAATGCGTATTGCCGCGCGAATGATACGAAACCTTGAAACGTTCAAAGCAGAATATTCGTTGTATCATCCAGTGAAAGAAATAAATCACTATCTAGCTTTTGCTGCCTTATGAATTTGCATAAATATTCACGATCCAGTAGTTACGATATTATAGCTAGGCATAACGCGTCAATCGATCAAGATTTCCTCGCTCGATGCGATTAAAAACCTTTCTCACCAATGATTCTCTAATTGTTTCGCGCAGTGTATCATTACGCGAGGCAGTTTATTATTAACCAATTTAGACTCGGCGGAGGCTTGTTTCGTATCGCACGGTTCTCAAGGAAGAAGAACGCTATTTTCCATTATATCCTCGTACAGCGTTATCACGTCACAGGGGGTTGTTTGCCGCTTCCGAAGTTGTTTATCCACCGCCATTGTCATCCTAGACAGCTGTAATCTGTCAAACGAACGATACATTTTTGCGAGTGGTAATCCTACCTTCTGTTCTGGTACCACGTCTTCACTTGGGTGTCGGTCAACTGCAACTTCGCCGCCAGTTCCATCCTGTCTTGCACGCTCAGATACTTTTGTCGCTCGAAACTCTTCTCCAGAGTTTGAAGCTGATGATCCGTGAAAGCCGTGCGCGCCTTTCGCTGTTTCTTGCTCTGCGCCGAGCTGAGCGTGCTGGACGAGGAACTCTTTGGATCGTCCTCCTTGCCACCTGAAACCCCGACAACGTTCGATTAAGTCTCGCTGCGAATCAAGCGGTTCGTTACTCAATTGATTAGCCACGTTAAAAACTAGATGCTTTCTATTTATCGAGTGAAAGGTCTATATCCTTTCTTGCTACTCGAACGACATTATCTTCCGTATTCTCGTTTTCTTGCACTCTGAGCGAGTCGGCTTTCTGTCAGTTGGGATAAGGGTGAAGAAATCAAATGACAACTTCGCTGTTTCTGTATGTTTAATGTTCTTTATTACTCGTTTTTTTCTTATATTAATACATAGAAATACATGCTTTCCATATCAACGGTTAAAATTGTATTTCGATTCAAATATTCGCTTACGGTTATAAGGGGAAAAAGCAGCGAACAAAATCAATATTCCAATATTTCGTGTAAGTACGTGTTACACGCTCGATCGACATTTTCGGGTATCGATTTTTATGTTTGTTCTGATACGTAGAATCGATCGCGCGTGGTTATTACCACCCTGTATATTAATCGAACGGCAAGATTCTTTTGTTATTTTCTAAATTGAAGATATTCCGTCTGGACGATTAAAAATTCAGTTTCTTACGATCTAACTTTCACAACGCATTAACTTTCACGATACAGAGTCTACGAAATGTTTCATTATCCTAAGTTACTTCCAAATGCTATAGGAACTAGTAGGAACGCCTACCGTCCATTATAAAATCCTAATTACACGTAATCAGAGATGAGCTCGTATCTGGGAAGAGAGTAAACGTGGAGATTGCATGAGCCGGGCCGTGGAAGTTTGCGAGGTCGGAGTTCGAAGAGGCTTTATCGCAACCCGTAGGGGAAGTAATCGATGCCGTGGTGCGCTCCGTATATACGTAGCTGGCGTTTTTGCTGGTCCCTGCATGGCGATCACGGCCGCCTCTCTCTCTATCGGCAGAGATCCTTTTGTTCTCCGTTCGAGTCCGCGCAGCCGTGAGCCGATTGGCTGGTATCGCGGATTGGACCACGCAGCCGCGTCGAGACGCCGCAAATTATCCCCCCGGTTCGCTGGCACCCACGGAGAGGGTGGGATTCCCCGAGGAAACCGATTACACTCGATACACGTCGGCAAGTTGCGCTTCTCCACGCACACACGCTCGTTTCCCGGATCAAATCTGACGCGAACCACGCAACACCCCCTCCTCTCGATTCGTCTCTCCCTCGAATCTCGTTAACGCCGCTCCTTTATTTTTCTCATCGTCCGGGAGACGCAATTTGCCTGTCTGGATCGCAGGAAAACGCGTATCAAGCGATCGATTAACTCGATCGAGATAAACGCGAATCTACGACGAACTGCGGGAAAATTGTTTCGCTCGTTCGGAGATCGCCTACGTCTTCCAGGAGACGTTTCGAGCGACGAAAGGCGATCGTTGTCCGTAGTTCGTGGATGCTTTGACAGATCGATACGAAAATGCAGCTCGATAGACGGGATTACGGTCGGAAGAGCGTTACGTTCCGATGCAGAACCGAAGGATCGGTTGGCGAAGTTCGGGGGAATCCCGTCAGGGGACCGATCAGCCGGCTGCAACCCCACGGGAGATGTTCTGTGGGCTTCTAAAAGTATCTAAAGGACTGTTGTCGCGAGCTCATCGATTGGAACGGTCGTGGGTGGTGCGGAAGAAACAGCACCGAAGGGCTGCAGTAGGGGAAAGGATGTGGAGAAACGAAAAGAAGAAAGAGAGACTCGTGGGGTGGGGAGGACTAGGAAGAGAGAAGTGCAGGCGCGAAAGGGACAGAGGGAAAGAGAGGGAGGGAAAAGTGGGATGGTAGAGAGCCAGTGGATCGAGTTAACTCGAACGAAAGCGTGGCTCTTAGCCTCCGTTTGATCGGCCAGATTCGCTCGAACGGATCCAGGACTGGTCCGCCATGTTGGGAAACATGGCCGACGATCCCCGAGGAAAAGCTCGTGCAGGAATTTCATCGTAGACTGCAGCTCGAGGTCGACTCGCGAGGTTCCAGAGAAAGAGAAAAAGAGGGAAGACGATAAAACGGAGGTTGGAAAACTAAATTTACTATGTGATACACTTAGAGCCCGGGTCTCAACCAACGCAGTTCTCTTTTTTACACACTTCCGAGATGTTGGGCTGGAACTTTTTCAGCCCCTCTGCTATCCTCTCGCGTACACAGTTTGAAGTAACCCGAGAACTATCGCGAAACACACGGTCGTTCCCTTCCGTCTCCTTCGTCACCATCGTATTCCGCTCCTTTCTCTTCTTCTCCTTTCCGCGTAAAAGCGCTTCTGCTACTACGTTTCTTCCACCGCTTACTCCCACAGCACGTACTTGCGAGCTTTGTCCGTGTGTTGGCTCGTCTTTACGAGCCTGTTCTCCGCTTTGTAAGTATGTTTCACTTTGCCTCGACCGGTAATAGGAGCCGATGCTCTCGAAGGGGATTCGCAAAAACGTTTTCTGCGATGTACGATCGCGATCGAAACGACGACGACGACTTCGCCAAATGAAAACGATCAACGTCAAGCCGGACGTTGAAAGATATCTTTACTGCTTATCCTTTTATCTTCCTCTTTCTCCTCCTCTGATCAACCATCGGTTTAATTCGATGAAAAATGAAGAGACTCTTTTCTACCATGGAAGCACGAGTGTACAGCGACTCCGGAACCGTTCCAAAGTACTCATTTTTCTTCCTTTCCCCGGTGACAGTATTCTTTTGACTTCTTTCCACCACCTCTTTCTGTTACAAGATGCTCCGAGTTTCATTCGCTTTTTCCTCGAGAACCGGCCACCGTCTTCTTCGCGACTTTCCAACAAACAACATACATCTCGCGCTGTCCACCTAGCACACGTTTTCCATAAACTTTATTGTTTTCGTCGTACGAGTTTGAAATCTAAGCGTCGAGACTCTCGAGATTGTTTAGCGACATGTTTGCCACGAAAACTTTATTGTTCTCACTGTTTCGCTCGATTTCTCACTGCGTAAATTCGCTTCGAAATTAATGGATCGCAGCGTCGAAACTCTCGAAAATGTTACTCTGTCCCTCTTTTCCGTAAAGACAAGAGGAAGATTACACGACCGTCGTAGAGTCGCGTTACTTTAATTAAGTTTGTACAGATAATTGTCGCAACGGACATAAAAAAAAACATGCCGGTGTACCGGATACACGGCGTGTATGCGCCAATGAAAATTGTCGTGTTTCGTGTGCGAAAAACAGAGAGGGAAATCGAGGCCCTCGCGTGCTACACCAGCACGCCGACACCGTACAATGTATGGAACATAAAAGTGAGATTAACAGGATGTTTATCGAGCAATTATTCGCTGCCGTAATTAGTGCCAGCACGGTCGCGTCCACGTCGCTGACCAGGTATCGTCTTCGTTTAAGTCCATGCGAAGTACTGTTTGCCCGGTTTACAACGAAACGCGACACCTGCAGGATGTACAGACGATTACGGCGGAACGGACATACTCGGCCGACCGATTACGTCGCTCTGAGAGGCCAACCACGCGTATTTTTCACCGATCCACCGCGATCGATTAAATCCATCTACCGTGAGACTTTGTAGGTTACATTCGGCAATTCCACGTTTCCGGCCTTGGTCTTGCAATTGCCGATTATTTGTCGGATGGATTAGTCTACATTGGTGTAGATCATATGTTCGAATTCGTGCAAAAGTTTAGGAGGAGCGTGTCGATCGTTCAACGACCTTGGTATTGGGATCCTATAACGATCTATTAAATAGATCGTTGTATAGTAAACTAAAAATTGTAAAATTATAAAATTCCGCTTTGATATGACAAAGAAAAGAATTTATTTCAAAGACAGACCGAAGACAAAAGCGAACAAATAGCCATGTAACCATCAACTATCGAGACAACGATACTGCAAAGTACGAATTAAGACAAGTACCAGACGTATCATCGCGTAGCAATTAAAATCTACCAACTACGTTATGCCTCGATATTACTAAAATAAAAGGATGAAAGAGACGAGTTAAGCGTTTCTCATCGAACGCGACGATCGCAGCCTCTGCCGCGTGGCGCTTTTTATCGCGCACTGTTACGTGCGGTTTACGTCTACATTCCGCGAATGTTAACGGCATTGCGCCAGCTTTGCGGGTAAAAACGCACACCTGCGGACTAGTTAGCCGCGCGGCTCAGCCCGCGACGAAATAAAGCAATAAGCAAATGAAATCGTAGCTACCGGCGCACAATGGAGGACTTTCCACCCTTCCGTGCCGCCCCCCCATACGTCCGCCCTCTTTTCTCCGCTTCGTTCCTCGTCTTTCTTTCCAGCTATCTCCGCCAGTCATAAAGCAACGCGGAGCAACGGTTTGCGAAACTTTTATTATCGCTGCTTTTACGATCTGTCCAGGTTAACTCGAAGCTATACCGAGTTCTGTCAGCACGTTGAATTTTCACGTTACGATCTCGTCGTTTATTCTTCGTACACGTATAATCGTTCGTACATGCACAAACCGTTTAGCCAGCCGAAGAATGTTCAGCTAATGTGTAGTTTGCAATTTGTCATTGGCAATTAACAGGTCGTGGGGAGGATATTTGATAAAAATGGAGCTGAGAGATTCAGAGAATTTAGCGTAGGAATTTAGCTTTCTCCGTTCGAGTCACACACCCCCTTTCTTAGTTTGCCCTGTACGCACCCTCTCTCGTATCGTGTACAAGGGTGGTGGTCCCCGACGGGGGTAGAATTTGACCCCTCTTGTGTATTGTGTTACCGTGTCACCACCTTTGGGGGTAGAGAACACCGGAGATAATGTTATAGGGTTAACGTTTTATTGCCTGCCCACTCTATTTGCAGTCACCCCGGCGGGGATAAATTGTCAGGGCGAGAATTTGAAAAAGAAATTACGCCGATGCTGGTGTCGAATTAGTATCCTGACGTGCATAGTCGAATTCTTAATTGCCATGGTCAGCGATCGACACGCTGGAAAATGAACGTAGGAACGCTTCTCGTCTTCTTTTATCGTTTGACGAACAATTTCGTCCAGGCGAAGCCTCGCGCTCGTTTTTAAAGGGATCTCAGCGGCGGAATAAGGACGGCGAGGTGTCGAGTGTCGGCTCGCAGAACGATCTGTCGCAGCGTGGAAACATTATAGGGAAAAATGCAATCGGGAGTTACTGTCAGATCGAATTATGCGAGCCTAAGGTTTCGCGGGGTCCATAACGAACGCGTTTCTCGAATTTCATCGGTGCATTCCGCGTGACCGGTGAATAGGAATACGACTACTGCACCATGCGATCGTTCCGAGGTAATTAGCTAGGATACCGGAGAACTTTTACGCAGTTTCGTCGACCGCACGTATTTTCTCTTATTCGTTACGGACCGGCGATATTATCGTTTCGAACGTCGATGTAACGTCGACGATTCGATCGACCAGGTTTTCGAACGCAGTCCCCGGAAGAGGCCAGGGGGAAATTAATTCCATCACCGGGAGAAACATCGTTTCCGATACACGAGGCCGAGGACGATGAAAAGGCAGGAACAAGATGGAGGGTGAAACGGGGACACCGGGTCCGCAGAGTTGCGAGCGGAACAAAGTACAGAGCAACGAGCAGCTTGCCTTAATTGCGAGTGGCCGACGGGAAAGCGCATAGTCGCGACTCGTTTCAGCTTCAAATCGGATTTACTTGTATCGACGAATCGAACGTTCTGCGCGCGTTGACCGAAAACCGGCGGAAGCTTGATCTTCCTAAAATTTGGATCGTTCGTTTAGTCGTAACAGGGACTCGAGCTGGAAGAGGCGAAGCGTCGACGTCGAACAAACAAAAGGGAAGCATCGGGGACGCGGTTGCGACGGTCCCTAGAAGGTGTTAGCGTGTAAAAATTCGTAGGGCAAAGTACAGGTGGAATAATGGAAAGTTGGTCGCTGAAATGGCAGCACGTAGACACTCGTTGCTCGTTCCTGCCACGCCGAAACTCGGTCCTTGTGATATCAAGGCCGGCCTCCTGGTCACGCAAAAGTCGTGTTAGCGACTCGCCAAGTGGCCTCCTAGCAGTCGTCAACGTTGCTCTAGGGGGTTCGTGTACACGTGTCCACCTTCCTACCTTCCTGTACGTAGTCGGTGGTACACATTGGCGACAGCGGTTGTGTGGGTGTGTTACGTTCGTGACTATACTCGCGTGTTAATTGCGACTGCATTGGGCGTAATACGTGGAAGGAAATTTCGGCAAACCGAGATACCGGTGCCAATTAACCTCGGTGACGTCGACGAATGGGGCGTTCTTTTTTCTTTTTTTTTTTTTTTTTTTTTTTCTTGCGGCGCCGAGCTCCACTTGGCTCGAGAATGGCTGTTCCTCGTTATCGAGTTAATAATAAGCCCGTCAGAGAATGGAGGAACCGAAAATTACCGGAAGAGGTGGTTAGAAATTTTTGTAAGGTGTCGAGGAAAGGAAGGCACACCGTTTAGCGATTCGCCCGATAGTAAATAAACTCTTCGGTTGAAAAATGATCATAGCGTTATAGAGTTTTCACGATACACAGAAATATCGCGAGATATGTAATCAGGCTGGACTATCGGTACGGTTAATTCGCAACACGTGGAAAGCGTCCAGTGTTTACAAAGTGGCCGATCCTAGATTAAGCGAGCATGATTAATTATTCGAGCGCTTGCAAAGTCAGCCGTTTGAAACAATACACCCTGACCCGATTAAGTTGACGAGATGTTCGCGTACAACGACGTTCCTCGATAGTCGTTATGCTTCTACGATGCGACGACAGTTTAACCTTACCCCTCTCGCGATCAACGTTCCCGCTCGCGTCCTTCGAAGTTCAAGCACCATGACGGCGGTGCCTTTGCACCCTCGTGTTCGCAACGTTTCTTTCCACCGATCTCCATTCGTTCGATTTATACTTTTTTATGGATGATTTACTTAGCAGGTTGCATCGTCTGGACGATCGCTTTATCTCCAGTCGTATAATTTCCAGTGCAGCAAACAATGTAGAAGTTGGCTGTTTAAAGGTAGCGCAAAGCGAGGTCAGCGCTGTCAACGTTGGAACAAGCTAGTTAAGAGGATTTGCGATCGCGAATCTCATTAAGAGAACGTTGAAAACCAACCGCACGAATCCCAACGACAGCAATGTAGCTCACTGGCGTTTCAGTGCCGAGGAATGTTTAGGAAATCTGACAATTCGTCGTCCGCGTGTGCTACCACAGTTGCAAAAGCATAGAATCCACGACGATGTTTCTTACGCATCGACCGACTAGTTTCCAACGATCTAGTTTCCAAGATGGAATTTCCCACTGATATTTACGCGAATTTATGTTTCTTTGGCTAGAACCAACCAATAAAACAGCGGCATCGAGTCAGACGTTCTTTCCATCCGTTGAAATACCACTTTACGCATCTTTTAATTTCCCATCGATGCACAAACACGACATACTTCGATGCAGGATATCTCACTGGTAAGAAATCGTTGCGTGGAACAAAAAGCGTGTCTGGGCACTTACAGGAAATTCTACTCGCAGGCTGAAACTTTTCCTAATCTCCAAATCTATTTTCTCGCAATTAATTCTTCTCGATTCGAATCGTTGAGAGTCGACTTTGAAGGGCTCCTTCGGTTACCCTTTTCCCTTTTGATTCTTTCAGAAATCTCAAGCCCGTTCCTACGATGTTCATGGCGATATCCTTTGACGTTTCTATAAAGAAGCGCGTACCAGGCCTCGATTATTCGGAGCACGGATTAATCCTGGGCAGATAGTCTCGTCAAAAAGGTGACAGCCGGTTCTCGTTTGTCAGGCTGTTCTCGTATGGGGCGCAAAAAAAAAAAAGAAAAAGAAAAAAAAGAGAAAGAAATAGCAAAGAGGAACGAAGAAGTCGAAGTCGCCTTTCGGCTCGGCGGCTACGACGCCTCTCATAGAATTCCTAATCCGCGCCGAGATCTAAACGGTTGCCAATCATTTCCGGTTCTCGGATTAGTCGCGCGCGAAAAGTCGGTTCCCTTTTAAGGGCGTGAAACTGGCTGGCCCCCGGATCCTTCCGGCCCGACGCCAGAAACCAACAACAATGAGTGCCAGAAACGAATGTTGGCTTTGTAAGCCGATTACAAACGATTTGTACACGCGCTCGAGAAACTCTCTATTTCGCGAAGCATTTCACGCGTTTGCCCGCTCTCCGAAGATTCCATCGAACGCACTGCTGTACTCGATATCTTGCGAGCAGATCGCGGATGCTTATGCATTTATGGGAAATTAAAGATCTAAAGGTATACGGAACGCGCACAACGTGCAACGATATTTAAATATCTAAAGTGGAACAACGATCGTTACGATGTCTATCGAGTGGAACTATACCGTAATTATAGGTTCCATTTTTTCAGTTGCTTTAATAAAATTATGAAATTGCACAAACGTGACAGAAGTCGAGTTACGAGGTACGATTTACCATCGAATCTGTCTCTATTTTCATAGTAAAATTACGCGTGATAGGTGGCAGCGAGGAAAGTGGAAACGCCAACATAAAAGCTGTAGAGAATACGAGTTTGATTTTTCATTTCGCAGCGTCTTATCGTATAGGTTCTATCGGAAAGAATAATAGACGCGCAGAAGCGTATAAAAATCTACGATTGATCGTGGAAAATTGTGGAGCCCGACGCGGTGCGAGCGTGTCCGACGGCAATTACATCGGCGTTACTCTTCTTAATTGGCTTTCATTAATTCTTTATTGGAATGAACGAGCAAGATGGACAACGGCGCATGTACCGACAATTACTCCCGCGAGATTAGATATGCACACAAAACAGCTGTACGAGATAACACATCGCGTCGACAACGACGGTTTTTTTTTCAGTATTAAAGAGGAATTCTACTTTGATATCGTCGCGAACGTATCTCGATACTCGTTCTTCCTCGTTGAGCCAGGTGTCGAGGATGGTTTGGTCGTGTGGTAGTTTAGCGACGAGATCGCTCGATGTCAAAACCGTCAAATATATTTTTCGATAATTATAAATACAGAGTCGACCGTAGATTGACTCGATCGGTGCTAACCGATTCGCCAAAGGCTGTGCGTTGATCGCTGCTAAAATCGCTCGAGACTGAGACTGAAACATCGGTCACGTTGCGATCGTGTTCGTTCATTTATACTGTCTCACACATTGTGTGAACAATTGACATTGTTTTACCCGGAGTTGGTTTATTATTGCACGATGTATTGCATCCTAACGATGTTGATAATCCGAGGCAAAACGACAACGTGACTGGAACTGTCCTTTGGCTCGTGCGCAGCTACACAGGCAACGAAAAAGTAAAAGAAACGATACGAAGAAGACGAACGTCCTATCAAGGGATATACGGGTTAAGCGAAATAATTACGAATCGACGTTTTGTAGGAAGATCGGCGCGCCTGTTAAACGATCGGGGTGGAAAAAGTTGATCAGGCGAGAAAAGATATGGGAAGTAAGGATGTTGGCGTCGAAAGCGCTGATAGATCAAGAGGATGGATCGTGTATAATCACCGGTTCGATCATCCGGAAAGCATGTTCACCGGCAATTACAACGGCGTTACTCCTTCTAATTGGCCTTCATTAATTCTTTAGTCGACGCCGAGGCGACGATTAGCCGCGTGTGAGGTTAACCGCGACTGATAACGGCCCTCGAGCATACGTTATTCGGTGGAAAGAAAAACGTCGACAACGATATATCGGCCAGCTATCGCGACACACGCTTTCCCAGGAATATTTCAACTTTGCGAATCGCGATCTACGATCGCTCGGTACGTTAGAGTAGACGAGACTGCGGAGGTTGCTCTGCCGTTCTTTTATCGCGAATCGCACGCTTCGCCGCGGGTACGCGGATCCGGCAACGACGACGACTATCGACGAGCGATTACTCTCGCGTTACTCTCGAGATTTCCGAGACCGACGATTCGGTCACGTTGAGGATCGCTGATCGCTGACGAACGAATCGCGAAACGGCGGATAAGTTCGTAGGTGTCCCGATTTCTTGCAATTTCTCGCAGTGTATAACACGGTTAGACGACGAGAGATCGATGTCGAGGGAAGAAACGAGGGATCCGTGATTTTACCTAGCGAGAGTAATTGTTTAGAGGAGGATAAAAGGCTGTTTCCGTTTTTGCGAGAAACCGTCTATTCGGTTCTCACAGTCAGAAGCAGTATTAGTGCTCGGAACCGTGTCTCTAATCACGTAGCCGTAGTCATGCGCGTAATTGTTCTTAATGTACTTTTTGTGCAAAATAAGCCGATTACGATGTAAGCGTATGAACTTAGCCTCGAAGGAAAGTACCGTGGAGCGCCGATCGACGGCAAACGTAAAACGGGAATGTACAACGCGGAGAGAAGGGTAAAAAGCTGGTTGTAAATTGACGGAAATCGTCTCGAGATGATTGGTATTAGCCGTGCTCTCCCAATGCCTCTGTCAATGCGGCTCCGAAGCTAGCTGGAAACTGACAAATGCCTGTAATTAGCGTTTTTCTTCTCTTTTTCTCTAATAATCGTAACTAGAGAAATATCACCGTGTAGCCGACGTTTAATCGCTAACGCGGTTCCAAACGTTCTCCCTGGGAGGAAGTGGCGTCCGATGTTTGTATAAACAAAGGAGAACACGATCTCGAGATTACGGCTGTAATTTCGAGTTACGGGTCGGCGAATCGGTGGAAATAAAAAAACAGGTACGTCATAGTATCTATAAAGGAGAACGAGCGTAGAATAATGGACGGAAGTGTCGAAATGGCGAGCTTCGACCGGGTAACGATTATTCGGGATTCCATTAACTCGAAAAAACCGCGATGGCCTCTAATTAGTGGACGAGGGCCGAAAACGAAAAATCATTGGATCGTTAAAAACCGCGGCGTTCTATGAAATTTCGAAAGGCAAATCGATCACGGCAGTAGGTACGTATTACGCAGTGGCCGATGCCTCGGCATCCTTAAGGGTCAATAGCCGTGAAGCATCGGTCAATTAAAGGATAGGACCGAGGTAAACTCGCGATAGGTCCGTAACAGGTCAGAAATGATGAATGAAGGAAGCGTTAGACACCGACTGGCCGTTCCCTCTCTTTTTTCTTCTCTTAAGAATTGATTGTAATTTAACCGTGGAGATTTATCTCGTGGAAAATGGTTCCTTTAACACGGAACGTACACGTATACGCGGCGTTTCCCTTTCCGGTAAAAAGATTTTCTTGCGCGTCCCCTCTCTCGCGGTCGTCTCGCGGAGAAGACGTTTACCTACTTGCCTCTCTGAACGGATCGGCAGAGTGCGAGCGAGAACGGTAAATTCGCTTGGCACTGGGAGGCCCCGAGGGTGCTAAACGGCGGAAGGCGGCGGCTCACGAATACAAGAGTTAAAGGAAACAAACGAGGGTAACGTAATTAAAGCGTTGGAGCGCCCGAGTCCGATTCCAGACCATTAAAAACCCTAAACGATCGTCGGGACAGAGGCGGATCGAAGACGGAGAATGGGGCGACCGTAGCAGGAGGACGGTTCTACCATCTCCCGGGAAATATCTTTCGATTCTCGAAGCACGGTCCGAGTTGCGTTTCGTGAGCTCGCACAACCACCGACGGCCGACACGATCTCTCACCGAGTGGAACATCCGGTCGGGACAGTCCGCCCCATAAATGTCCTTGACACCTTCGTGAAAGTCCACGCGAGCGGTCAGGTGAACAAACCGAGTGGCGAAATTAATTTCGCGCCTCCTTCGCTTCTCTGTGTCTCCCTCTTTTATTTTCTCCCCACCGCCCCTCCCTCCCCGTCCCTCCCTCTCTCTTTTCCGTTTCTCGTCTCCTTCTACCGTCGGTCGGCCAATTAGCCAACGCGGACGACCAACGATTAGAGGCTCGTGTCGCGTATACCGTAGGCGGCGAATCTCTCGAATTTCGCTGGACACGATTCCGAAGCTATTCCGCGTAACGATTTAATCGAGGTTGGTTCGCGGAAATATTTACGCGCGTCGACGAAACCGAGATAAGGACATAATTGACCGCTTACCATTAGAAGTAACGGAAGCACCGTCGTGATGACTCGCGTCGCTATCCTCGTCGAGGTTGCTATTGTTCAAGGACGTTCTCGACTGATGCCTGACACTGAGGTCCCTCGGCGTGGAGGGCGGACTGCCGGGCGGTTCTTGAGTCTGCAGACCCGCCTGGTGCATCTTGCTGGACGCGCCACCGAGGATATCGGTGATCATAAATCGCGATCTCTGCGGCATCGTGGTCGATGCGTCGCCGCGTTCCACCAGACCGTTGTTGTTGCTGTGATTGTTGTTCCTGGCGTCGAGCCCATTCGACAGACGTTCCACGCTCACTCCGTTCCTCTCGACGATGTTCTCCAGCCTGTGCGCCTCGAGGCCGGACATCCTGCTCAGATTCAGACCGTTATTGGCCACGGCGACGCCGCTGCGAGCCGCCACGTGGTGATTCTGATGATGATGGACCGTCATCACGGTACACGTAGGTGGTTCCTTCGGGCTACGGGCACCTGCAGGTGCCTCTGTCGCCACCCCAGGACTCGCCCGGTACCTGGGAGACAGAATCTTGCCGACGGTGACGGCGTCGCCTCGGGTTAGGAACTTCGTTTCACCGAATCCCCGCGGGCACCTACACTTCACTGTATCCGATTTATCCCTCGGTACGCCGTTCTCTCTTCTTCCAGTGTCTCTCTGCGTTCTTTGCCAACATTCCTCCCATTGATCGGATCGCTATCGTTCGAATTTACCGGTGACGTTGCACGATCTTTCCTTCCGTTCCTTCGCCGATTCTTCTCGAACGCGATACTTGGCGTCGATACGTGCGGTCGAACTTTCGTCGGTGTGGAAGACTCGGACGGAGAGTCTCGACGAATCTCGTGGTCGATTTCAGAGCGAGAATAGAGAGTAAATGGCGCGTGAGATGGTTACGATGCACCTTGCGCTTCCTCCCGTTCACTCGGTCGCTCCACCTCCGTCTCCACCTTCTTCGTCGTCCTCTTGTTCTCTGCAATTAAGGGGCCGCTCCGCTGGTCTCCTTGGTTAATTGCTAATTGGCCACTTAACATAATTGCCGCGCGTAACAGCCAGTTCGCCGGCCATTTCCGCTCTCCTTTTTCTTCTTTTCTTCGGCCGTTTAATTATTAATTATTTTTTATATAAAAGATCCGACTTTATCTCTCTCTCTCTCTTCCTTTCTCTCGTTCTCTCCGTCTATCGCTACTTCCCGCGATAGTGCGTGTCCCAAACGACCCGTACACGTACACAAGGTGCACCGTCGAGAACTCGCCGTCGCGTCAACCAATCGCCGCCGCGTTAATCGCGCTCGTTATACCTGTTCTGCTAAGGAGAACGCTTAATAGAGCTGGCTCGTGTTGCCGACGCGATTCCTTCCAACCATCGATAAGACACTGGATCGTTCGACCGGCTAGAATCACTAGGATCGCACCGCGATTAACGGACAGTCACCGAACCGGTTTACTACCTCTCTCTGTTCCTCGTCTCACGTTCACCGAACTTCAACGTCTCTTTTATCCCATCAACTGCGTCACATCGATCAACCGGCTATCGCTCGAAACTCGATGGTTCACAATATCAGACTGTCTGCCTTCTCGCCGATGGAACACCAACGATCCGCGTAACCGTTAGCGGACGTCATCCTCGAGCCCGGTCTTGTGGATTCGCGCGACTCGCGCTTGGCCAGGTTCTCTCGATCTCTGGTCGTCGATCTCGTCGGCACCACGTACGAAGGAAACACGCGTGCAATCGAACTCGCGGGTGATTTCGACGCGATCGATCTCGGTGGGATCGCGCTCGGATCGGAGCGATCGTCGAAGGAGAGAATGCGTTGCGTCTGATGATGAGGCGTCGGGAGCGTTGGCTGGGGCGAGGCGTGCGTGTGCATCGGGTTGCCTCGACTGATCTGCTCGCACTGAGCAGACCAGGCGCCTCCGTACGTTCCTGGGCGGCCATATCGGCGTCGTGGCACGCCCTGAGCATTCCCCTCTGCTCCTTCTGCTCGACCAATCCTCGAAAGCGGCGCTAACTAGCCAGCCAATCGGCGACACGGCAACCTCGGCGCCTCCGCTACGTGGCGCGGCTACGCCCAACTAATTTGAAATGTGTTTCAGCGGTAATTCGATATAAAATTGTAGTTAATATCTTTCATTATAGCGCGGGGAGGGAGGGTCAGGTTGCGCTCGGAGCGCAGCAAAGTGGAGGGGTTTCGGTACCGAGGAGGGCCAACCGACCGAGAGAAGGGTAAAGGGAGAAGGGGTAGAAGAGGCTAGAGGAGAGATTGATACGAACGCTCCCACTTCGACCGCTTTCCGCCGCTCTCGTTCTCTCCTTGCCCGTTCGAGATCGCTTCCCGGAGCAGTCGAGCGGGAGGAGAGGTCCAACGCGTCCACCTGGAAGGGGTTGAAGAGCCATCGAGGCCGAAGGGTGGTCCTACCTCGAGCTTCTGCCGCGAATCCACCGGCCGCCGTCCACTTCTACTTGCCTCGCGCTCTGTCCGTGCCACGGCGGAAGGTTCTACTTACGAACGAAGCCACGAGCGCGCCGCTCTTCTTTTTCCTCCATCGTCGTCGTTTAGTCGATTCGATCGATCGACCCCGCTCGGTTGGACCAACCTCGCCAAGATCTCTGCGAAGCCACGCAACGATTGCAACGCGTACAAACGAACGAGTGTTGGTAAACGGCGACGACCATGCCTTCGAAAGGGAACGCAACTTTCCATCGAACATTTCACCATCGATCGATCACCGAATCGGATCTAACGACCATCTGGTTCGAAGGTGTGTTTCCACGCTCTTCTTCCTCTGTCCCTTTTCGCCGCTGTTGCGGCGTCCGTCGACTTTGTCCGTTCGAATCGGTCGAACCGCCGTCGCTTCTCTGCGAGCCGTTCGAGCGTTTCGAAATCGCCGCTGCAAGTTCGTCCAAGCTCGGAAACAATGCGCGCAAGCGTATCCGCCGAGGAATAATTACAGCGTCGTACGAACGCGACCCGGCACCAAATCGAATTAGCCACGCGACGGTAAACCGAAATGGAAGAATCGTAGAAAATAGAGGTAGCGACGTCGCTTAATCAGGGCAGCTGACCGCCCATAGTTGCGCTTATTTATGCGAACAGCCCATATGGCGCGCGTACTCGACGCCGGGCGATCCTCTTCGCGACACGCCACCGTGTAACGTATGCGCGTTTCGATGTTCGCCTGGAAACTTGTCCACGCATTCTCTGCCCGAGGTACACCGTGCGAAGACGTATAGTATGCAAGAATCTGAAAAATCCGCGAGACCGAGGCGACCGGATCGTTTTATCGGCCGGGTAAATCGCGAGACCGAATTGCGTCTCGGAAGTGCCCCCGTCGTTAAACGTTGAGCTATTTGCGCTAACTACGCTGCGTGACGTGTACCATTAAGCGACGATTAGGTATTGCACGCCGTGGAAAAAAAACCAAACGGTATATCAACGTCTCTTTTTTCGCTGTTGTTTCCCTCGCTTTTTCCCCGGTTTGTACGAATAAGGTACCGCATGAGATGGTCTTGGTCCGATGAAAAAACGGGTTAACGGAGCCTGTAACGAGACTATCAAACCGTGACACGCTGCAAGGAGGCAACGCTCGGCTTTCCTTCCTCCCTTCGTTCGCGCCACCTACGCCTCGCGTTCTACGCTGCCCTTTCGCGGATGTCCGTACAGCCGCTCGCGCGTTCTTCGCGCGACTAGTGCACGTGGAAAGGTTAACGCGTTCGTTCGTGGGCGGCTCGTTAAACGAACACGAGAATTAGTCACGAGCGTCGCGACCAGAAGGCGGCGAAACAAAAGCTTCGCGTCGTTAAACAACGGCGCCGCGAACAACGACTTTTCCACGAGTCTCTCCCCGTGTAACGTGCATCCACAACGGCTGCAAAAAGAACGGGAATTTCGTTCGTGTTTCTTGCGCGGTTGAATTCGGCCGTGATCGATTCTAAGGGAAATCAGAGGGGAAGTTAAAGCAAAGAGGCGAAGCAGCTAGGTGCGAAGAAATGCGCTTAGGTCGTTGAATTTTTTAAAGCTCGGCGTCGCTCCCGGCGAATTAACATAGATACACGTATCGCGTTGGTAGCCTAGACAAGTGTATCCACGTGTCGGTTATTAAATATACATGAGAGTCTCGCCGTCAGGTCTGAGACACCAAGTGAAAAGTTAAGAGCGTTAAAACTGTTTTCATCAACTTGCAATTAACCCTCATGAATGCCGTAGCCTTGCGCCGTGGTTCGCGCTAGAACGAGCTTTGGATATTGCTCTGAAGGGCTTTCAAAGATCTTAGACTCGACGCGTGGCAAGAACCTCGTCCAAGAGATTCGCGGATTTACCGATATAGCCGCGACTCGTGTCCAGTGGAAAATACTCGCGTTTGCATTCCGCTTCTTATTCGACTATTTCCAAAGACACGAGCACCCCGCTCGAGGCGCGAGCCGTTAAAATAAACTCCAGCCCGATAACCCAATTTCAACGTCGTTCGCGTTTCGAAGATCGGCCGGGAAAATCTCTTCAAAAAAATATGTTACAGATCGGTCGTAAAATTGGCTTTACGAGCGAATGAAAATCCGTAAAAGCGGCCATGCTTGCGACAAATGGCGTCACGAAAGGTCGTCCGGTCGGCGATACCTGAAATACCTAGAACGTCCGCTCTTGGTTCGTTCGTGGCGTACCGCGGACAACGTTCCGAAGATCGATGTTCGAATTTTCATCTCGAGAAGGGGAATCGGTCGACCGCCGACAATCGTTCGTAAAGGGAGGAGGAGGCGACGTGGAAGGATCCGCGGCGGGCAGGCGATAAACGCTCGAAAATTAACGATCCTTTAAAACGGTCGTAAAATTCGACCAGATAAGGATCCACCTTCCACTTGCTTCCTCCGTAGAGCCGTATCGGCCGGCACGCACGAAACGCACTCGCGAGCTCACAAATTACTCCCACGCGCGGTTAACAGTGTCTCGCGCGTGCAACCTGCGCTCTCGGCGAGCGGTCAGCCTACGCGCGAACCCTCTCTCGCGCAGCACGAGCCGACGCGGCGATCCGCTCGCAAAAATGAAATCCTGTTGGCCGGTGAATTACGACCGACCAACCTTCGGGACGAAAGCAACGTTTACGCTGTTTAAATGACCACGCGATGCGTAGGGATTAATCGCGGCACGCGATTGGCCCAACCCTGTAAACGACTCGGTTCGATTCTTCCGATTCTCGTTTGCAGCGTTGCGGCTATCTCGTATACCTACGTGTCCGACGTTTAAGTCGAAGTTCGTACGAACGAACGCGAGTCGAACGAGCATCGCGGTGATTTTACGCGCCTTCCTGTCCGGTTTTCTCACCAGGCGATTGGCGGCGCGCTCGCGATCAGCCCGTGCACACACCGTTCAAACTCGTGTATAAAAGGAAGGCGCGCGCGGCTCGACCGCGTGCACGCTGGCCGGCAAACCGAGCGTAAGCAAACACACGAACGAGGCAGACTCGCAGGGGCGAACGGTTGCATAGGTAAACGTAGCCGTGGCTGTACGTGGCACACGTACGCGCGCGTTTACATCGGTGGTAGACCTCATACCGTGTCCAATGCATATTCATACGGCCATACATTATACCGAGCAGTGCACGCGGCAGGCCAGAGCTGATCTTAGATTAAGGTAAACGCCGGTTAAGTTAACGGCTAAACTTCCATAAGTCGGAGGTGCTCGCATGCGCATCGCGTGGTATAAACCAAAGCCTGTCTCCTTTCGATTCCCTATTTCTCCTTTTCTTTCTTTTTTCCTCTTTATCTTCTTTCTTTTTCCGCCTCGTACCGCCTTTAAACGTCGCGCGTTTCCACCTTTTTTCCTTCCCTCGTTTCCACCCCTCCACTTTTATCTCGCTTTCTGTCCGCTTCTTTCACCTTTTTCCTCCCGAACCTTGCCGCCCCTCCTTCCAGCCCGGTCCCTTTTCCCTTCGTTCGCCAGCCCTTTTAACAAACGCGCGCGCGCGCTCCGGTAGTCGAACCAGGCCGTGCGTGTACCGTACAACCTGGCAACCCGATCCGATCTTACGTTTGTTATGCTAAGTGCTCATTAAGATCGCAATGCGTTCCCGCGGGTGCGATAGCGGAAATTTGGCGCACGAAAGAGAAAAGCAACGACGATGTTGCTCGAGCTAGTCGCGAGTAAACGCGGGCTTAATCGAAGGTGAAACTACGTCGTGTTTCGCCATCAAACGCCGCGGTTTTGCCGATGCAAATTGCATCGTGCATGAACGTTACGTGTCTTTACGCGAGCCCACTGTTAACACGAACGTTTGGTACTCGATGATTTTCAACGAAACGTTTTTGCGGCTACTACAACCGTCCCATTTTCCACTTGGGCTTTTGCAACCCGGTTGATCGCATGCAAATTGCTATGCGATCGCGTTAACGACGCATTATCGATCGCTAGGCGATTTTCCTGCGATTACGCGGCTACTGGAATTGATCGATCGCGAAACGAAACGGAGAAACGGCGAATCCCTCCGGCGTTTACCACGCGAGTTTAAGAAGTTTAAGAAGCGTCTCGTAGTCGAGCAGCCGATGACGACGATTAGTCGATGATAATGGAAATTGTGCCGAGGACGTTAACGAACGAACGTATAGCCTGCCGCGATTTCTTCGCTCGGTGCTCGCGTCGACTCATTATGCACGAATTCGCGCGAGCTATCCGAGTTTCCACGGGCCGGTATGCATGAGAAATTAATTAAAGGCAACGCGCGGAGAAGCGCTATTGACAGGATACGCGGCGGCGGAAGTTGCCTAAAGAGCGTTGCCAAATACGCGATTCGTCATCGTGGGTGTCGACACGAATTCGTCTCGGCCGTGTCGTAATTGCCAAACTTAATAACCGTCGCATCGTAATAAGCGGATAAAAAATTTTCCATTTATTCTGCGGCCCCTTCTTCTCCTTCGAATTAAAGGCTCTTGCGTTCACACGCGAACGCGTTTTGATAGCATACGAGATTTTCCGTCGACGACACAATCGCGCAGGTGAGACGATTAAAGAGAACCGACAAACGCCAGCTCCCTTATTCCCGTACGTATCCGATTTCGTCTAAGAGCCTCCATTACGGGCAATTTGCATTGATAGCGAGCTAGATAACCTTGAAACCAATGTAAGAGCCACTTTGCGCCTCGTAGCCCGTCTTTTAGCCGCATAACGTTCTACATGACAAACAGCCGTGCAAGTATTCGCGAAAATTTTCGAAGGTATCTCGCATCTTACGTTTAGCCCGTTTCTGATCGAAAATCTGCAACTGTTCCCATGGCCATCGACGAAGGGATTTGTTATTATTTAACGTTTCACACTCCAGTTTCTACCGAGTCATCGTTCGCTCGGGATTGTGCAACGTGTGGACGGTTTCGTTTAGGGGTTGATAAGTGCGCACCCTATGTTCATCGGCGGAGCAATCTCGACCCGGTCACACTCGTTAACGCGACGCAAAGCTGAAAGAAAAAAGCGTTTCCGCGTAATGGCGGTACTTTTCTATAGCAATTAAGATAATATTTGCATTCGGGGGTTGTGATTTCCTGCAGGTGTTTCCACCGGCCAGGGGTTGAAGTCTCTCGTTAGTTATACCGTGTGTTCCGCCTGTTACACACACACACACACACACGCGCGCGCACGCGCGCTAGCTGTTCTCTCATGGTTAATGCTTTGTGTCGTACCTTCTGTCGCATAGGCGTCGTTTCTGACAATTATCGCCATACAACGATGTTTTATACCCTCTGGAATAAACGCTGCGAAATCGTTAGCGCCTGCTTCCTCTTTCGAATAAAAAGGCACCGAGCCGGCGTCGATCGAGCGTAGTACACGACCACGATCGAATCGTGCCACGTTAATCGTTTCGCGGTAACGATCAGGGCGCCGTTAAACCGCGACCGTAATGGTCGCGTTACGGCCAACGTGGAAGCCAGAAATCGCGGAGAATTGTTACGCGCTTTTTCGACCACCGTGTCACGAGACACGCTAATCACCTTGTGACGGCGTATCAATCTCGAAAATTCTACGCCTATGTCCCGTGTAACTAACTACTTGTAACGTACGTACACGCACACAAGTAGTGGCGCACGCGCGCTTTCCAATACACGTATGCTCTGGTCTGGGCCATTGGCGTGTTCGCACTCATCGTTCACGTTCGATAGACGAGGAGGCGTTGAGCGACACAAGTGGCGCGCGTATGACACATCGAGGGGGTTCCTTCGCGCGTACATACACACGCGACACCGGAGAATTAGCGAGTTGAGCGAGGGCTGAACGAGAAGGGAGGTGTACGCTCGCTATTAGATCTTTCTCATGCTGATAAAACTGTATAATGGACTTAATCGCTTTGCGGCCGGCCCTCGACTAAATTTTCGTTATTTTTCATGGGTGCCCGGGCAGCGGTGGCCGCAGACCAGCTCTATCGCCACGACAGATCTACTCCCGTTTTTCGGCCTCTCTATCGGCCTCTGTTACGTATCTTTCTCTCTCTCTCTCTCTCTCTTTCTCTGTCTCTTTCTCTCTCTCTCTCTTTCTCTCGTTGCTGCGTCGGATTCGCTCTTTTCTTCGTCCCCTTTCGGCCGTTTCGCCTTCCCGGCCCTTTGTTCCTCGGCCGCGAATCCATTGATCCCGCGGGGCGCGGAACACGCACGTCCGGTGCTAGCTCGCCGATGAAGCACTTTTACGGGCATCCATCGTTCGGGAAATTTCGAAACAAAGGAAGGAACAACGGCAGCTACCTACCCGCCCCGCCCGCCCCTCAATCGTGACCAAGATTATTTGTTACTTGTCGCGTCTCGTCGATCCCAGCTCTTTTTCGCTTTTTACACTTCCCCTCTGTCTGTCCAAAGCTCTCTCTTCTTTCTCTCTACCCTTCGATGCCTTGTTTCGAACCTTTCAACTGAAATTTGCGTATTTATTGCCCGCTAGGGTAGGTATTTTACCGCCGTGAATTTTAGAATCGTACGATTTCGAACAACCTCTGTACGTGTTTCGCGTCGTTACGAAACGAAGGAAATAAATAAAATCTCGGTTCTTTTACCCTGCAAAGTTTCTATAGCGCCGCATCGCCGATATTCCACGAAACGAACCATCGTTTCCAGGTATACGATCGCGCACAATTTTCTACGGTTTCACGGGTCGGTCCCGATGCAACTCTTTTCTCGTTTCACTGCTGGCCCGAACCACAGGGAACGGGCCGTTACCAGTAGTAGCCGACCAATGCAGGAATTCCGGGATCCCCTGCCGGATCGAACAACCGACAATCTGCATGTTGCGTTAGCCGATGGCGCGCGAGACCGCTTTTTAAGGTAGTTACGACGATTACGGTAATGCTCGAGGTCGTGCGAGTCAATTCCGAGGAATCGTCGTGCAGTATCTCTTTGGAGGAGCTGGGAAGTCGAAACTGCGTTCAGCAATGGATGCGATTGCCTTGGAATTATAACACGTGGAATAAGATGCTACCGATACTCCTCGTTGCGTTTTAATCGTGATTTAATTACTTATTTAAAAGCAATTGGATTGTGCAACAGCAAAAACGCACTAGATAAAGTAACGATAAAAAATATTACGACTCTCGCGCTCTAAGTTAAAGAAACTTTACACGCGAGCGAAGAGATAGAAAAGCGAGTCGCGAGTTTTCTTAGCCTTTTGGCAACCAAGTCGACGAATTAATGGATATTTCATGCAGTACGCGCGGATGAGATTTCTTACATAAATAAAATCCACGCGGGATATTATCGGTGCGCGTCGAGGGTTGGCGCAAAAGTGGAAATTGAACGGAAGGGATATACAATTACGAGGCACCGGCAACGACGTACAGATGCAAATGTTTCGCGCATATATTATCGTGGCAATTAAAATTGCCTGTGCAGTTGAGGGAACGCGAGAACCTTATAGATATGCGCGAGCAGCCGAGCTACCCGCAAGGGCGAACCAGCTAATCCCGAGCAACTAAACTAATATAGAAACTTGCTCGTACTTATTCGCGGTAACGCTGGTGACAAAACGAGTACTTGGGCAATACGTGCACGTGACCTGTGTCTATACGCAACCCCTTTGGATTTGCAAGCCAGACACGAGGCATCGAAGGAAAGTCCGTGTAAACGAGATACCGATCGTGAACGAAACTTGCACGTTTACCTATCGTCTTCGTTGATTTTTCTTGTCCGATATCTTCGAAAAGTTAAAGAGCTTGACCTTCGAACGAAAACGAATCGATTTTGCGATTAAATGGCCGATCGCGTCGTCGTTGCTCCATGAACACGCGTTAATTTATCGCTTATTTTCGATCAATCTTATTATATTCCTATCTATCGGATTATTCCTTTCTTTGATTATTTTACGTCGTAGTAGGTACGTTTTCTTGGCTATCGAGTGACACGAAAGCGAGTAAATCGATAGAGACGGACATCGGTTGCGATAATTGCTTGAGAAATTCGTTGGCCGAATACATCGAAGTCGCGACATCGATCGGGCAAGCTCGAGTGTACGTCGTGCGGTTCCATCTTTAACTAAATTTGCGCGTGACGGTTGGAAAGCAAGGTGGTCCCGGGCTCTTCTGACGAAGTTACACGCGTATATCGCGGCAACTATTCCCTTTGGGCGAAGTTAGGCCGAGAGTTTCTGTATTAACTAGAGCTGTTCGAGAGACTCGCAGGGAAACACGGTCTAAGAGTCCTGCTGCTCCCGCGACTTTAGCCGCCGCGCTGCTTCTCGCTGGCCGCGTGTTTGCAGCTTCGTTCGTCTTGGTGTGGCTCATTAGCATAGAAACAGCGGTAAACTCGTGGCTAGCTTACCGAGCTAACAGCGTGTAAAATAACCGCTAAGTTGTCAAGACAATGCTCGTACGCGTAGCACGCCTTTGAACAGGCCGAGCCTGAACACCGCCACGGGCTAAGTCCTCCACGAATTACTTCCTTCGTCGCGGCATTGTCCGAACACCAAGAGAGACGTCGTGCAACTTCCGTTTTCCAGCCCTCTTCCGTTTATAACTAGACCATTCGAGAATCGAGCAACGAAAACGAAAAATACCGCACTCTAGATGGGTCTGAAAAACTCGCGAACGATGTAAAACCGGCGTATCGTAATGTACGATAAATATTTATATTCGTTAAGGAATTGGAACGGACTGGAAGGTAATTCTTGCCGACCAGACTTATAAATTCGTAACTGTCGGTGTTCTTTCTCGCTGGTCAAAGCTGCAGATTCACGTCATTATCGAGCGTTCGTGCGTTCATGGTTTGCTGAATGCGTGATAGCGAATTGAATCGCGCTAGGCGTAAGAGCCGGGGCCGGGCAATTTCATATAATATAAATCACCGTAATGGCGGCGAATTAGTTTGATGTCAGGAAGTAACTATACTTCATTATGTGCTACGGCAGTCGTGAAAAACTTTTCGCATTGCACGGCGATTTTGTTGCTAAATACGAGCGATCTTATCCGTGCCCCGGTATATTTATACATAAGCAGAAACACGAGCGTGTACTCGGCTCGCTGCTGCTAATTCGTTGTTTCATTTTCTTGCGCATTCCGCCTTCCTCCGCGGCCGTCCCCCATGAATATGGATCGCGGATGAGTTATGAAAAGGGAGGGAGAGAGAGAGAGAGAGAGAGAGAGAGAGAGAGAGAGAGAGAAAAGAAAAACAATGCAACCGCGTGCCCGTTATGTGCACACGCGTTGACGTGTTTTTTAGCTTAAACCAGGCCAAGGGATTTCTGTACCGCGAATCGTGGCCAATTACAGCGAAATCTCATTCAGGTACCTCTGCTTGGTTTTGTTTCCCCGTTTTTAGAAATTTCTAATCCAATTACCGTTGTCGAAACTTTCCATTGCGATCGTGAATAGATAGGAGCGCGGTTAAGTCAAGTAGCCGTCGTAATGTAACGAACGTTAGAACGAACAGCGAGGCGACGTACGAACGCAGAAAAATCGCCGCAGCCGTAACGGCGTGCATGAAATTTAAAAGGCGCGTAACTTTTTCCCTATATCAATCGTCGGTGCTTTCACATTCTGCCAGGCGATTGAAATATTTCCAAGCGGGTACCACACGGGCCGACCCTTGCGAGTATTCTTGGAAGGCAATTAACTTTCTGGTTGGATATAGCTGGTCGAGAGGCACGATCGAAACGATTACCGAGCGTCGCGTTTACGAGGACAGAAAATTCCTCCAAGGACTGACTTAATGATAACCTAAAGCTCGCCTAAACGCGATACCATCTCGCAGGAAGCCGTGAATGCGTTTCGCCGTCCACCGAAAGGAGAAAAAATATTGAAACGCAACAAAGTTTCGTACGACGCTGCCGCCGTGGAAATCGCGTGATACCGGGAGGAAGAAGGAGGTCGACGAATCGCGATCAAAAGCGGCGGTTCTTAATTGCCGTCAGAAGTGCACACACGAGCGTTCTCCTTCGTTTCGTTCGTTTACGAAAACAACGTCACGGAATCCTTGGAAAAAGGAAAATCACCGAGCAAAAGGAGAAAGAGCGAACGAAGGAATCTCTTCTTTCGAACGACGCTCGCTTTGTAACGTTTGGAAAAAGTTGGTTTACCGTGGCCGCTAGCTTTTTCGTCGTTCGTTTCGCGCGCGATAATTAACCATTCCTTTTCCCTTTTTATCGCGGAGAAATCAAAGACCATCGAGGAGAAAGTTTTTCCGTGGAACACCGCTCCGTTTGCAATTAATCGCGGGCAAAACGAATTTTCAATAGCTCGCGCGCACCGGAAACGCGCGATCGCCGTTATCCATCGATCGTTGGTATCGACGTTTGTCGTTCGAGGAAACGACGTTATCGTAGACGCGTGGAACATGCGAAATGTGTACCACGTGTACTACCTACGTTTCTGCGAGATGCCTGGAATGGAAATACGCGCGAAGACACCTCGCGATAAAAGTCCCTTCTTCGTTGTTCCGCCAGCTCTTTCCAATCTGCGCCGGTTTCCTTTTTTTCTCGTTTGCGAAACGCAATTAAACCAATTACCGCGACCAGAGCGGAGAAATGAAGGCGCGGGAGTTACGTAAAGTAATTGGACGGCTCGGCGATGTGCGCGCGGATTTCCTAAAACGATAATTAACGAGTTATTAAGCGCCGGCTATCCTGGCTTCGACGTTGCTCGTCATTATCCGCGTTTCACACGAGCGCCGAGTGAAATCGTCGGTGATCATTCGTAGATAGGAGGGGAGAGATAAAAAGAACGGAGTTAGTCGAGGTAGCGAAAGAGGAACTCGAGCCAGGCCGCGCGAAAACTACGCGATTTGAAATGTCCGCGTGAAATATGGCACGACATCGGCGGCCAACTGGTGCCGCGTGTGGACAGACCTTAAGCGTACAGGATGCAATTACACACGAGCTTAAGTGTTATCGTTAAAAGAAAAATATGCGCTCATAAATTGCCGGTTCTCAAGTCGACGCGCATCGTGCTGCGGTAATGTATCATGCAAATACGCGAGTTTCATGCCCGTACCTTTGGAATTCATTAGACTTAATTGTTCCCGATTGAGACGCTACCGCGTTTTCATCGAGTCGCGGTAATTGCGGGTGCTTCAACCTCTGCGAATTCTCGACGCCTGTGTCGACGTCGTCCACGTATTCTTGAAGCTGTAATTTAGAACAACCGATATCGTACGTTGTTACGCGATAAATACAGATTTTCTTTCTCGTACGTGCCGCTGTGCCTTCGCAGCGTTGGACGATTTCAAATTATTTCGAGGCAGTTGTCCGGAAGCAAGGCTAATTACTCGAACAACCTCGAACCAGTTCCGATGAATAGCCGTTGCCTCTTAGAGCCTCTAAAAGACGAGTTGAGAACCGTGAAAATAATTAACGTTATAGGGCTCACTGCTCATCAATGATGGCTGTCGGATAAGGCGTACTTGTTAAATTACATACGTTCGCCGAACCACCGTGCGAGGCTACGGTACGTGAAAGCGGCCATTATCTAGTTTTGCTTTTGCGCAACTGTGTTACACCTTACCAAAACGCGACGTCCCCTTCTCGAGGCCTAGTTATTCTTACGTGACGCAACACCGCCGCCGTTCCATGCAGCTACAACAATTTGTCACGAGGGAAAAGTCGACGTTCGCGTCGTTACATAGAAATCGACGCTTTTAACTCGTTTCGAGCTATCGCGTTTCATCTTTCGTAAACTTTTGAATCTGAATTTTTTCGAAAAATCGACCGCCTCTCTTTAAATATCAACCGATTGCCGAACAGCTCGAGTTTCGACCTGTTCGAGTCGCAATCTCGAATCCCAACGTTCCTTTATGGACGTCTCGAAATCGAGCAACGTTTCAGACGTTCGAACGCCGATACATCGTTGGTAAGCTAGATCGAAGGAGGCAGACTCCGGAACACGCGTGCCTGCAGGAAAGACGAAACCATCCCGTGGCTCGCGAGGAAGATGCTGGAGAACCGCGTGATTGCACGTCTTCCCTGGACCATGATGGCCGCTCTGAGCACGGCTATTGGTCGATGGGTAATCACACGGTCTCCCTTCTTCTCCGGACCGTATGCTCAAAGATAGCCAGAGCCACCGCGAAGGCACCAGTGCTGTCATTACTCGATCATTTTTTGTTTCAACGGCATTTAATTTGAATCGTTCCCATCTTCTTCCTTCCTCCCTTCTCGCTCTATTCCGCTCCTTCTATCTGCACGTTTCACCGAGCGGAGCAGAAAGCTCGGTTGCTTTATCTCTCCCTCGAAACCATCCTCCTATCGTTCTCCCTCGTCCGACGATCTTCTTATTCTGTGCCCCGCGTACCGAACCCCAAACCCGTTGCTTTATCCGACTGACCACGATTCATCCTCCAAAGACGACATGTTATTACAGAGATTCCGGTAATGGATGTTCCTCCGATGGACGAACGCGTGGATGTAATAATTTGCTCGTTTTACGACCGAGTAATTAGGCACATCCAGTTTCAGACAGGATTGTCCTCTTCGAACGACTCTGCTTCCCTCTTCGGCTAATTCCACCATTTCTTTGATGCTACGTAGTACAAAAAGTGTATATTCGTCGTAAGCAGCCTTTCGTCGGTCATGCGTTACAAGCGGAGAACGCGACAAGAAGGAGAAAGCGATCGCGTTGCCCATAGCACTTTTATTTCGCCTCGTTACTTCGATACTGTTTGTCTTGCGTCTTCTCACGCTAGACAACGTTACGGAAATAAGTTATACGTTACGATAAAGCAGACGTTAATTACGCGTATCCGGATAACGATGAAGAAGAAATTTGCAGCAGGTGGAATCGATCGATTTGAATTTCGACGGGCTCGTACGCATTTCGGCCTTCGAATGTCCCATTCGTCGGAACAACGATTCGTCAAAACGCGTATCCCCTGTGACCATAGTGCTATTCCCAGCTCTGTACCGTATTGTACTTCGTCCAAGTACGTAATCGAGTCTTGTCGCGAGCAGCGAGCGATCTTCCACGGCGCAGTGTGAGTTTACGATCGATAAAGCCGAACCACACTCTGGAATTCGATGGTTCATTCCATTGGATTGTTGCATCGCGTCAATTAAGGCTCTCGGACCGTATGATTCCCCGGGCTTCCAATCCGGGACGAAATAGCTTGGCGCCAGGTAAAGTCCTGGAATCGTCCCACGCAAAGGGGACACGGGTCGTCCGTCGGTTCGTCTGGACGATGAAACAGGTACACGACGAGCTAATTTCGTGGTGCAACTGTGACCACGGTGTTCCTTCTAGCAGTCTTTCCCTTTCCGTTTCTCTCTCTCTCTCTCTCTCTTTCTCTCTCCCTCTCTCTTTCTCGGACGCTGGTAATTCTTGCACGCCGTTTCAGACCGCTTCTTCGCTGGAGCGACGTGAATGAAAGACTCCCCGGGGCCACGAGCGATGTTTCGATCGCCGCGTCGCCGGGCAAGGACGGAAATCCAGCCGAGAAACCACGGTCCATTCAGCCAACCGAGGAAAAAAGAGGGACCGCTGAAAGAACCAGCCGAAATCTCTGAATGAGTGTAATCTCGTGGCTCGGAGGGCGAAGGAACGGGAAAAACGAACCTGCTAGACCAGCGTTTCTCAAACTTTCTAGTATTCCACGTGCGTCGGGCTAAGTGCGACGGATGTCAACTCGACGGAGTCGTTTCTGTATTTTGCGGTCGGACTACATTGGTTCGCCAAAGTATTTAGAACCTCGTCGCGGAAAGTAACGTTATGCTTGTCACTGAAACGGAAGTACTTTGTGTATGTCCGTATATGCGTAATACGTTCAGAACGTATTTACAAAAGATACGCACAAGCGTTGCGATACTCTCGAGAATCTGTGCTTGTCTAGTTTCATCGGAAGACAAACAGATCGTATAATCGACGCAGTGGCATATGCGATAGGAGGTTCTCTCTGAAAAAGGACTTCGGAAAATGTATTAAGTCGCTCGAAAAGTCTCTTTCGTTTTGTAAAGAAATAATGGATGCACAACATTTTTCGTTTTATATTGTTTTCTCGAATTACGTACGATCCATTTTGTTCCATCGAAATAAAGATCACAACGTTCGACAAATTGGGTTTCACGTTTGTATAAAGACGCATCGTTGTAAAAGACGGATCTGTAAAAGAAAGACACTTTCCCGACAACCTGATATACAGGGTGGTTGGTAACTGGTGGTACAAACGGAAAGGGGGTGATTCTACGCGAAAAAACAAGTCGAAAATATAGAATAAAAATTTTCTTTTTACTTTTTTTTTTTAAATTTTTCCACCGAGACAACGATCTACAGTGAGGTCCGTTATAACGTACCGCACGCGTACCGAGCGAAAATTCAAAGTCGATTTTCTCGAAAACAAAGCCTCGAACGAAAAATTTTTATTCTATATTTTCGACTCCTTTTTTCGCGTAGAATCGCCCCCTTTCCGCTTGTACCACCAGTTACCAACCATCCTGTACGTTTCAACGTATCACGAATTTCAGCTGCATAGATACGGGAAAAAAATTATAATTCGCTGTGAGAATCGCTGTCGAAGAAGAAGAGTTAGGTCGAGAGGGGACGTTAGAAACAGAGATGGTCGCGCGAATACATACACAGAATGGGTATCTAGGCGTGTGTCCGTAGGATGTCTACGGCGCACGACGGGGACGACGAGAGTGTTCATCTACGCGGCATTCCGCGTCGCGACCAACACGAAATTACAAGAAATCAAATGACACACCCGCCGCGGATTATCTTTCGAAAACGACTTATTAAGCCCTCCGAGAGCCGGACGATCCACACACGAGAGCTCTATCTTCATCGGTCCGTGTTGAATCGCGTACAATTACGTCGATCGAGCCGCTCCGCTCTAGCATTCCCCTCTTTCTCTTCCTCCATCCACGTCTCTTTCTTCGTATACCGTGGTCGCCGACCGCCTCGTCGTTCCGCAGAAAATCCGCCAGCGGACCATTCGATGATATATAATTTCGATAATCAATCGCATGAACGTCGTTTAATTTTTATAATAACGTACGCGCCGCCTCTATATCTCGCATGGGAACCACGCTGCGTCTGGATGCAATAAGACGCTGCCTGTTCAGAACTCGTCCAAGACGAACACAGATCATCGAAATATTCGATCCGAGAAATATCTCTTTTCCATTCGATCTTCACGGAGCGCTGGAGATCTAACGCATCGAGAACCAAACGATGGCATAACGGGGAGAAGTTGCGTAAATTCGATTAAATAATATAAACGAAGCAAATTATTGTTTTATCAAGTTGGAAAAAGCGTATCGAAATAACAGACGCGTCGTAGAAGCAAATTCTTGAAATTTCGTTTCGTAATTACGAGGCGAATCCGATAGACGTTAACGCAACTTTGCGCCTTAATGGGTTAACTGGGTCGTATTATCATTCCATTAGTCATATCCTCCGTCCATGAAAGCGTAACATCGACTCGTAAAGTTGGCGATGTATAATTTGTACTAGAAATTGCTGTTTAAGAATCGATTTTTAAGGACACGTTGAATGGACTGTTAGACGTAGTTCTTGTCGTTTCGACGAGCACGCTGATCCCACGGGCAGAGTCCATTCGCCGGACTATCTAAACACGGAAATAATGACCGTGGCTTATCGCGGCCGCGAAGGAGGTACAACTTCTAATTATGTAGCAGAGCCCTTCCAGCTCTCTCGTTGTGCTCGCGTCCACCTCCTTCCTCGATGAGTTCTTCTCTATCTGATTTATCCTTAGGAAACCGCGCGGTGCCTATATCGTCCGTGCGGATTGATGGTTTCGCGAACGGAAAAAGGGTGCGCGTAGCTCCTCCCATGCGCTATCTCTTAATTAGGCGATCCGAAACGCTTGTGGCGCGTCTTAATTGAATCGACCAATTATCATTCCAGCTCGAACGTTCGAAAGTCCAAGGAACGAACGTCTCTCCGGTTAACGACACTCGGAACTCTTATCCATCCGTCTGCCCGGCTATAAAATCAATTTTCTAGCTATTTCTTGCGCGAGCCCGTTCAACGTCATTGACTTCATCGAGTTCTTTTTCATCGAAGGTAACTCGCACTTTCTGTGTTACGTTTCGACTCTTTCATTACGTAGCTTAACATGTCGATCCCGCCGTTTCCATCGCTCCGAGAACTCCAACGATAATTTCCCACTATTATTCGCCGCGACTCCACCTCGATCCGACTGAAACAACTGTTGTTATTGCTCGACCATATTACCGTATTATTATTATTGTTGCCGCGACGACCATGGCTAGCGCAACACGTTTCGATTAATAACGTCCGATTTAACGTAATTAACTCGACGATACGGTGCCCCGTAGCCGGTACTTGGCGATTGAAACATCTTACGATTTATCGCGGCTAGATCGCCGCGTCGAATCGCCTCGGGAAACGTTTTACTTCTGAATTCGCATAAGTACGTATCTATCCGTGCAGTTTCCATCGAGGGACGGAACTACGATCTTGATATCGTACGCAATACACATAATACGAAATGCAATTACCACTCGGCTAGCGAATTATCTTCATTAAGGGTGCTCGCGTTTTGTAAGTCGTGGCACCGTGCTACCATGTAAAACGGAGGCGAGCGGGTACAGGGGCGACGGTCTTATCTCTGGTTACATAGTTACGTTAATTACAATACACATTACGGTCTACGGAGCGAACTAATTCGGGCCGTTGGCGAAGGAACGCCGCGGAAAGGAACGATTTCCCGCGAACTCGTTCGCCGCCACCATCATTTGCATGAGCATGGGTCGCGCGATCGTTCTCGCGTCACCTCCGCGATTACGATTCTTTTGTTGTTTTGTCGAACGGCCATGGTAGGGAAAGGGAAGACGGCGGGGCGGGGGGAAACCGGCGGAAAAAATGAAAAAGAGCAGAGAGAAAAATACGTTGCGCACGAAACGGCGGTGCGTGAGCGAACACCCGCGTGTTGGACATTCACATACGCTTAGCGAAACAATTAGACGATTTTATCGCGGTACACCACCGGTGCATTCTGTCCCCTTGGCGTTGCGTCGGTGAGCCCCCAACCGAACCGGAAGCTGCGAACCAGCCGCAGGAGGTGCCGTTCTCTCTCTCTCTCTCTCTCTCTCTCTCCTGCTTCGTGTTTCTCGCCTGCCCGGAATTCCCCTCCTTCGCGTGCACGCGTACGCTTCCGGTGACGCTCATTAACGCCCGCCATGGATTTGTTATTCGTAATCGCGTACGGTTAATTCGATTTTCACGAATTTATCGCGCCTCTAGGTTCTTCCTTGTTTCCCTTGCTTTTGTTCTCGAGTTTTATGCCGGATGGTCTCCATTGTGGATCGGCATTTACGATCGCCTTTGTTTGTAAGCATGACTAAGCGTCAAAAGTTGAATATAGCAACGTGCAAGTTGCCGTACAAAGTGTAAAGCCATACCTTACGTTGGTGTGCGTAATTTTTCTGCAGTAGGCGTTCGAATCGTTCATTAGAAACATACGAAACGATGGATCTGCCAGACTGTTTGGCGTTGATTTCAGCATTAAATTAATCTTTCGCGATCGTACCGCGCTTGGATACAAGCGTCACGGTGGTTGAAATAAATTGTCGTTGAACCTGTTTTTGCTGAGCATGTTCAAAGATTCGGAATAAAATACGTCATCGCTGAATTCTACTTTACGTCATACGCTTCTTAAAAATCCTACGTATCTAAAGCGTGACTTTACGATTAAAACTTTGTATTAATTATTTCTACGAGAGATGCGATCGAGAGACTATGAAAAATTTCTTCGCTGTTATATGGCTCTGGATCGGACAAGCTGCTGCACCTGTTAGGGACGACCAAAGCCGGGTGAAACTTCCTCGAAGATGCTTTTAGGTGTTTCGTCAGCGAAATTACAGGCATTTCCGAGACATCTCGGAGCGAGGCGAGGAAAATCGAGGTCGAACGGTCCGGATAATTCAAGAGGTGTCCCGGGACGAGGTAAAACCTTCCGGTTAGTTCGATGGGCGTCCACTTAAGAGGGCTTTTCATGCCGGTAATCGAGAAAATTGGTAAAGTGGAGCACTGGAATCCGCGGTAATCACCGGCCGCGGCTGACAGCGGCCCGTTAATTTATCGACCAAAATCACAGGCTTGTACGGCCGCAAATCGTTTTTTAAACGCATCGTTTCGCCACCAAAACTTTTCTATTCGATCCGTTTTGCTAATCGATCGTTAATGGATTTCCTTCGTTTCTCTGATTCTCTTCTCTCTTTCCATACGTTCCCTATCTCTGTCTAGCTACGTGAAATTGATTCATAGCCAGTCTCGTGAGAAATGAAACGCGTATCCGTCGTAAAGAAGATCCAAGTAGTGAAAAAGTAACGTTTTCATGGAGAGGGACGTGTCTAGACGACGCGAGATCGACGCATCCTCGATCGATGTTCGACATGGAAACAGACGCCAGCGCCGCGTCGCTCGTTAACGAACACGTCGTCGGTCGTGTCGATCTTTTAATTTCCTCGTAAATCGTGCCGGATGTGACGTAGGAAAGGATGGCGAGAAGAGAATGGGACACGGAATCTAGGAGGAGAGAACGGGTCGATCACGCGGCGCCCGTCCATTAAAAAGATATTTCGAGATGCCCAGGGGGCAGTCTGACGGATACACGTGAATGGAGCCACGTCTAATTGGAGCCTGATTCGGTCAGCTTCTATATAACTACGTGGATTTCCACTAATTTCGACCAATTTTTGGAGACATTGTCTACTTTTTTCCTTTTTCTTCCGCCGGTTGTACCGCCCGTGGCTTTCTTCGTGATCTCGACAGCAGGTTCCAGAAACACGCGGACTCGATCGCACACCCACACACGAACTTGGACTTTTCTCAACGGCCAGCTATTCATAAGAAAGAGGACGATGTTCGGTAGCGGCAATTTGTTCACGATCCGCTCTCGAGTGGGGCGAATAAAAAGGTAACGGGCACCCCTGCGGTGCTCCACGAGTAACGTAAACGAAACCGGTGAATGGTCGTTCCCACCTTGTAGATGCCGCGCCTCGAAGATGATTTAAAAAACGCAAAGAGTGTAGCAGATGGCGCGTTTAATGACGCCTCGATGGAAAACTTTCTCGTTTTCGAACAGATTGGTCGATTGTCGGAAAATTTTCATTATCGCTGTTCGGATCGCGTGCTTCGTCACTGGTTTACGTATCGATTAAATAACCAGGATTATGCAATCGATTCGTTTCTCTTCTCTTCTGGTTTAATCGCGTATTTTTTATTTTGGATTTCTTTATTCGTCTTAAAATTATCAAAATTTTTCCTAGATAATTGTACTTTCCCAAAATATCCTTGAGAATCCAAGCTATCCTTGAGAATCTGACAACGTTATCGTAATTTTTCGAGGTTATTGGGCGTTCGAGTTACTTTGTTTCGCTCGACGATATCCAGGGACGATATTCTGTCGGAAAAACGATCTTCGTGTCATACAAATTTCCATTTTTTTCATTGGCGTGATCGTTTATCCGCGCGGCCAGGGTCGGCCATGTTGGCCGGGCCGACGCGTTAATCGATGCCCAGAAAATTAGATTAACGCATTTGGACGGCACGGCGCGCATACCGACGCGGAATATAACACTGACTAACGACTTTCGCCGGTGCGTTAAGCGCTCCCATTGTTCTGCCGCGGAAGTTGGCCGGTGAGCCGGAAACACTCCACTCGGCCGCAGTCATTTTCGCTGTCGTGAATGACAGAGCGTGTTCGTTAACACCAATTACCATGCGCCCGCTCGGTCGCGTTTCTATTATATTGAATTATCGGAAAACTCGTCCGAAAGTGAATCTGCAAAATTTTCACCGTTACACGATTCATCCGTGCCTCCACTCGTGCAAGTTAGCCAATAAGCTCGCTTCGAAACGAGCTTCGTAATTCCAATTTTCACGCTCACTCTCGTTTTAATCCCTTTGTCTTTGACCATACAATACGAACCAGCGTATCGTTTCAAACGTATCAACAATTTTTTAACAGATTCCTATCGATAGAAATCGAACAAACGATAAAGCGTACTTAAAGGCTCGTTCACACTATTCCAGTTGCTTGAATTTTAACTAATTGGAAATATTTGTAATCTGTGCGAACTCGTTGTTTACTGGACCTGAAATATCCTTTCAAGTTTCACGTCAATCCAGATTCTTCGAACAATCTATCAACGTTCGAACGTCGCGTACCAAACTTATTCGTATGTTTTACGAAAACAAACCACTCGAATCTCCAAAAACGAATTGTCGTAGATTTTTCAACGACTTGGTAACGAGTTACGGATCAGCGATTCTGATAGTCGTATCGCTGAAACTTACAACACGCCACGGATGAATAAGCTTGTCCCTGACGAGGTTCAGTTTCGAATACAGCTTTCGATCGTTGGCATCCGATTACGAGTAACTAACTCATCGAGCAACGAGTATAATATATCCTACATACCTACTTCCACTCTATTTCAACGTCTATGCTACTCTTCGTATACCGAACAGCGGAATACATATCCGATGACGTAACTCGCTAAACTATTGCCGCTCGAATTCAAAGTAGCGCGTTCGAGATCGATTACGGCGCTGCTCGGCGATCATTACCGTTTCCAAGAGTCATCGCGAATCCTTTTAACTTTTACCGTCGTTAGTGTACGCCGATCACGCATCGTTGGAACAGCAATGAGAGGCATTAGACCGATGGAAAGGCAGGATCGAGGAAGTTGCGGTTACGGGTTGTGGTGCCGTGTTTTCGCGGCCGAACGGCCACGCGAGCAACGAATAATGAAAAAAATATGGGGGAGACTGGCTGACTGATGACAACGGTGACGGCCAACAGGGGAGAAACGGCGACAAACAGAGCGAATAGGGGAAAGGTAGAAGAAGAAAGAAAGCCGGATGGAGCAAGTGAGAGGGGTGGAGAACGCGCGCGGCATGACAGAAGTCAAGCATCCCGAATGAATCGTCAATTTCGAGGCTTTTCGAACAGCGCGAACTCGAATGGCATAAAGCGGCCATATGCCGGCCTTTTTCGCTTTTTATCTTTTTCTTCGGCCAAGGCACGTTCCTACGTCCGAGGTCTAATTGTTACTTAATTATCCGTTGGTCCGCCATGTTGCGGTTTATACGCATTGCCGAGTAAATTATTACGAGGCAAGCGAGCGTGGCCATGCAGCTTTTCGATTCCAGGCTTCGAGTGTACCTTCACCCTTAAATACATACGCGATTTTTTTCACATACAACGAAATTGCCGTTTTACCTGTGACGAAATCACAGGTAGGAAAGTAATTTTGCGAAAAAGAGGCTATACAAGCAACATCTAGTATATATAAATAAATTAAACGTTGCTTATCTTTAATCTTACTGGTTGTATAGCATAATTTCTGAAATACTTTACCTTAATAATAAACGCTCCAAATATCAAAATGAAGAAATAGCTATGAATAATGTTAAACTATTCTGCTCGTGAAGATAATAAGGCAATAAATTAAAAGTGATTTATGAAGCTTTATATTGGTAATCTAAATCCATTCGAGAACACTCTGCAATAATCACATTTCTGCTATAGTAGTTACAATACTAAATGGCAACACTATGCATTTAAGAGTTAGACGCTTCGTTCGATATCTCTTTCTCCATCACGATTGCTTGGCTTGCCTTTTATCTTCTGTCCTCGCCCAGTTTATGATCCTCCGCGGGATTAATAACGCTCGTATCTTCGTCGTTAGTTCGATATCGTTCGACCCCCGTGAGCTCCACGCCATTTTCGAAGCCTCCTTTTCGCCTCACGGTTCCGAGAAAAATCGTAAAACTGTGTCGGTCGTTCTCGAATCTCGGGTTAACCCGATGGATGGAAGGATCGTCGAGCTTTGACGATTTCGCAATGGACGATCGAGCGTCTCTCGCCGGAGGTAAATGGCGTCGACGACGCGATCGAACACGACTAATATTTCATCGAACGTTTCCCTCGTCGGCTACATTATCGTCGGACTGCAGCGAAAATGTACGAGCGGTGTTTAATAAAAATGACGATAATATGAGCATCTCGTGTCGCGGTAATGAGACCCGTGGATCGACTATCTTCTTTGGCCCGTGTCCCCGATAACCAGGCTGCATCAATCATCCCCCCTCCCGCATCCTGCATCCGCCCTCGACATCACCTGGTAATAAAGACGAAACTTTACGGTATCCCGGCGAGGACTCGTGGGTCGCTTGTTCTCGTTCATCCAAAAAGAAGTTCGAACCCGAGAAGTTGACTAATCGTTCTCCATGCAGTTTCACGAATTCGAACGATCGATCGATCGCGAGAAGACGATCAAGCCTGAAACAACGAGGGTTCGATCGATTCTGACTCGTACAGATATTTCCAGTTTATTCGATATATCTTAAATTATATTTACGCGTTATCAGTAACTAAACCAAAAGCTATTGTTCACGAAAGATCTTGTTTCTTACGTAAATTTAATTATCACCAAGCTGCTGATATTTTCATATGCAAATTCGTATTTTTACCAATAGAATCAAAGAGCCAAAACGATAACAGAGATTTGTTTCGGTATTCCCGAAGCGTTACGACGAATACCATACTTGTTAGATATTTTATGCTACATACAATTTTACTATTTTCCAATTTTACAATTTTTATATTTCCCATGTAGATACCTGTCACTTTTTTCCCCTATAATCTTCGTGCGATATAATGGCAAAACAAAAGACATAGGTAAATCAAATGCACGTTCGATCACACCGTTGCAATTATTTAATTAAACGTCTGGCCGTGTGCGTATCGTCGATCGAATGGAATTTCCTTTCGACCTCGAGGCGATCGTGGCGCGGATCGAGAAGGCGACGAATGAAAATCAGTAAAGCGAACGAAGGTAATCGCAGTGATTACGTTGTCAACGATACACCGACTCGACGACACGTAATAACGGTAATGAGAGAAAGAGACGGGCCGGTTAGATTCGATTACACGAGGTTCGAGGCGAGAAGTCGTATTTTCTCGCGGTCCGTTTACTTACGTAAGCCAGTGGAAACGCGACGCAACGCGACGCCTCGATTCATCCGCGCGCAAATCGTCGAATCCGCTTCGCTGACAGCTTCTTTCAAGCGTTTCGCGCCACGCATGTACCTCGTGTTATAAGATGCCTTCAGGATCTCCACGGAATCTGTTTGCTCGATTTTTTCTCACCATGTTGCAGCGTGGTGTAACTTTAAACCCGGCGTAGCTCGGATTTAACGTGTGTTCGGCATACATGATCTGCCTGAAAACTAGCAGCAGCTGTATTTTTTAAATCGCTTCGAATTATATAATTTTTACCGTAATTCCATGTCATATATATTTACATAGAACAAATTGCAGTTACTTAAAAAATATACGTTCACTCGGTTTGGTTTTTCCTATTGACTTCTTCCGTCTGAAACTCAACTGTTCTTTGCATTAACGTTCTATGGGCTGGAGGCTTAAAAACGTATCCAGAAATCTTACTCGTATTAATTAAACGTATCCAGAAAGTCCAGAAACCTATCGATTCGTTAGCTGACCGTTTTCAATTTTCTATCGATATTTGAGGAAGCACACTTCGACATAAAATTTGCGACAGAACTAAGAAACGTTTGAATCGACATATAGACGATACCGTTACATTTCGGACGGTCTACGTACACGAAACGAGACTTGGATCCAGCACAGCATCGACTTTGCACAGCGTAAATGATGGCCCGCGGCTAGCGTAATTCGGGTTTAGCGTGGTTCGAATCTACCGACTGACTTCGACTCGACTTACCGTGGATCCATAAATCAAACATTAGCAAAGCGTAGGCGTAACGCGAGTTAATTTTGTCGTAAGCTGTGGCTTACACTCGGCTCGAAGTAATTTGGATTCAAGGTAGCGTGGGCGTAATGGAGAATTCGATTCCGAGTGGAAACTCGGGATCTAGAGCGGGCGTGGAACGTAGCGTAACCAAGATCGGAGATAATTCGGAGGTCACGCCGCTCCGGACACGTGTGTATCCGAATCCGAGTGACTAATTCGTGTTTAATACGACGTCGGTAAATTACGCGGTAATTTATGGGAATAGGTTGGTGTTTTTTTTCTCTTTTTTTTTTTTTTGTGTTGGACGAGCGTGCGTTTCGCCGGCACCGATGACGAAATCCACGAGGTCGTGGAACAAATTTGTACGAACGCTCGAAGGCGCTGACATAAATCGTCGCCGAGATCTCCGCGAGCGAGCTCTTATATAAATGGGAACGATTTAGTCTAGCGGCCTCGGCGGCGGATATCTTAATTTCGTGTACATTTACCTGTTCGAAGAAAGGGCGATCCGAGGTGGAAAGCACGCGTATACTACTTTATCTGGCTACGTGGTCTTGTAGCTAATTTATAAGGCGAGTTAACGGACCGATAGGAGGACCTGTTCACAAATTAAACGTCTCCATTCACCGGTATCCCTCAGATTCTTCGAAAAACGAACACAATTTCGAGAAAGAATTTTCTTCACACCTTCGACACCCTCTATCTTCCTTTTATACTCTATAAAAATTGCACTTTCGTCCCGATTTGTTTCAACGAGATACAAGTTCTCAAATACGTATGATAAGTAATCTTCTCGATTGGTGATCACCGAGGTTGACGAAGAAACTCCATTTCTCGGGAGGATACGAGGGAGAGAAAAAAGATGTGGCAACGTAACGTAAGGATCTGATAATAAGTTTCTATAGGTCTGCAGCTATCCGACAACGGTCGTTTCCTCTGGCCATTTCTCTCGCATGCGTGTCGCGCGAAACGCATTATCACCGCGACAGACTTTCGTAATCTTCGCGCGTAGCGTTTATACTTTATAACGGCTCGTCCATCGCATCGTTTACTGGCATGACAAATGGTAATCGCGCTTTGTTCGTTCCTCGTCCTTTTATCTCGGCCTCCCTCCACGTCTCCGGTCTTATCGCCGGTTCCCGGTGTAATATTATTTCTCTGCCTCCTACGATTGTCTTTCGCCTCTTGCCTCGAACCCATCGAGACGCGTTTTTCGAACAAATTATTTCTCTCGACGTTTTCGCCAAACGAAAACTGGATAAATCTCGAACCGAACAACTTTGTCCTCCTTTCCTTCTTCTTTTTCTCTTCTCTTTGCCTTTAAAGAGACTGGCAGAGAGAAGTAAATTTCAGAGAAGGCAAAATTGAAAAGCTGAACGTTGTCAGAGGGATTCAGGCGGACGATCTAGCGAGATTTCTAGAGATCTTTTGATCCAAAGGATACTAGTCGAGGAATCGAATATTTACGCTTATCGCCGTGACATATTTCGCCCTCTTTGCCTCCTTCGAGCACGGTTATTGCGAAACGTTGTTGCACGGCGGCGGCCTTTCGGAATCAGAAAAATCGCGTAAATGACGACAGTTTGGTTTTCATCGCGACCGATGGGGCACGGAAATCCCGGCGGTGATTCGCGGTCGGCTACGATCGTAAATCGACGTGTAAGTAGATAAGACCGAGCGTTCGTAAATCGGTAGATGAAACGGAGTTACGAGCCCAAGACGAGTTTCGAGACGCCAAGGTATAATGGTGGTACACTTTCCCCAAAAAGACGACCGTGTTCCAGACAGTATCGTAAATTTTGGATTCCTCTCTTATTGTTCGAAATTTGTACTTTCGTTATTGATTCTTAGTCAAGTGCGACCAGACAGCGGGTCTTTCGATCAACGAATAATTAACGCGAAGACGCGATGTAAAGGACAGTCGTCTTTTAAATATTCAAAGAATATTGCGAGTTTCGAATTTTTCTTTTATCGTTTTAACCTTGTTCTTTCGTAATTCTTGGTTGGACGCAACCGCTAAGCAGAAGCTTTTTATCCTTGAGATTTTTCCTTCCAGTCGATCCGCAGATCATCGACGTAAAGAAACGTTTAAACGATGACCGACTTCCAAAGAGCGCTGTAATCTCTGGATCTCTCCCCTTTTCTCAATTTTCTTCTTCCTTCGTTGAACATCGATCGAGCGCGACCAAGAAGATCTTCTTACTCTTAAAATTCGTCTTCGTCGATTTACGTAAAGAAAAACTTGCTTAAGAAATAATCGCGTTTCACGGAGTATTGTGAACGTTATTCTCACGTTGTTGAAACTTGTTCTCTAGAAATTGATTCACGGATAATTGGTATAAAGGAACGTTTAAGACCGTGCCGTGTAAATCGATCGTTTCGCACTTTGGAGTGGACGAGGGACTGGGATTATTTTTGGTTGTTCTTGTTGGAACGACGCGACGGGTCCACGGGCACGAGGTCCCAGCCTAAAACGTTCTATCTTCGAGAGGAAGGGACACGATTAGTATAAGGCACTCGCGTTATCTTAACAGAGAACGGGTATTCGTTGGTACCAGAGTCTCGCCTTAATCTCTCCTAATCATGGCTCTATTTAGATCCATGGCGGAGCAGAGGATTCCTTTAAGAGGATATCCGTGTTTGACTCGACCGCGCTCGCTTTACGACTCTTTAATCGTCCGAAATTTGTTGCTGACCACTAAAAACGTCTTCTTGTCACCTTGTCCGAGGATACTTCCTCAAAGTTGCGCTCACGATTACACACAGTGGTCCCGTGAAATTCTCCCCCTGTTGTTGGAGGAAAAAACGTTTTTACCGAACACTTGCCGACCCTTCTTCTTTAAGATTACGCTAATAGCTATATATTTACGAAGTTTACGCATCTTGAATCCGGGAAATCCTATTTTCCTACGAATTCTTCTATACGTCGCTTTCAATGCGGTTTTACCTGCATCGTACGTGTAGATATCGTCGCTTGTCTATCGACGATACGACACCGCAACGGTAAAATCACGCGAGATAAAACAAACTGTGTAGAAGGAAACATACGATGCAAGATATAATATCTAATATCTAATAAAGAAACTGCGATTGTTTACGTAAAGTCGTATTTTTACAAGCATGATCTAACCTAATTGAAAGAATCTTTCATCGACGACTCTAGCTGGTACCGTTCATCGAAAGTTTCGTTGTAAATACAATGCTAGACCGAAGATGTCAGTAACCATGGGAAAAATGGATTGTGACGAAATTTGGTCGGTTGGAGTCGCGCGATCGCGGTAATAAAATTAATGGTATCCGCCAGCACGAGTTTCCGATGGCTGTTTCACCCTCGTTGGCTCACGGCCTGATTGCCCCGTCATTTCGTTCGATCCGTCGATCGGATTCCACGTCGAACGTATCCCCGGATCCATTGAACGACTGATTACGATCGTTTCGCAGTTATCGCAGTAATAAAAATCATGCTCTCCTCTTGACTATCAATTCAACTGAAATTGCTACGCTCCCGCCGCCGCTCTGTCCGGCGGATAATGTACTTCCATCATTAACGTCACTACCGATACTTCATGATCGTTACGAACAGGCCAATTACTCATACCATCCGTCCACGATCCTGCCGCAATTCGTATCTACTACCTATCCTTGACAATCATCCTGACCCGTTCACCGTCTTTGCTTTTTTTTTCCTTCCAAGGGATCTTCTTCTTCTTCCTACGCTTTCACCAGTCCCATCCATATCTATCGACGCATTGTTCTTTACCGATAGCCTCGGATGAATATAGAGATTTTTTCATCGAACAGTTCAACGAGGCCTTACGAGTTACGAGTTGCGCGTTTACCCACTCGCTTTTTTACCATTGCGAAACAGAATCGTTGTTTGCTGAGTAACTAACTGCAACCGGTGTCTACCAACGCAGGGATTATTCTTAATTTTAACTTTCGCTTCCTTCGTTCCTCTCTGACGCACGAAATTCGTCGATGAATAAAAAAAACAGGTGGCAGAGTGAATCGAAGGGCCAGCCAATTTCAGACGGCAAGATTAGATCTATCGCGAGTTCGAAATCGAAGATCGCGCGATCTAGTTACGTGGCCGCGAGTATTTCGTCAAGAACGCTCGCCGAAGGTTCCAATTTACCGTTATCTCCGTGAAAAATTAATACCGGCCGCGGTTGATCCTCGAGCACAGATACCGCTCGCGATCCAACCCCTCAACCACAGCCACTGATCGGCCTATGATTTCGATCGGGAAGAACAGGGGAGGGAAGGAAATGTACTCGCGGGCCGCGGTCGCTGCGCAAAATCGTAATTGCGCCGATTGCACCGCAGCGGCTGGCCGTCATTAGCGTGGCGGCCAAAGAACCGAGCTAAGAATCGAAAGACTACGAGGGAGGAAGGAAACGGCTGCGAAATAATGAAAGAGGGTCAGGAAATGGGTATATTAATAATATCAAATGGTAACAGAGCAATACTTATTACTACTGGTAAGAAAGAATTTATATTTTACATGGTTAATAATTAAAGGACAAACAGGTTTAGTGTATTTTCTGATATTTATATTTACGGATACTTGTATTTACGATATTTACATCAGCCACCTGTACCGTTATTCACGCCGGTACGTTTATCGTGAGTTAGAATTCGCAGGAAAATTCTACCGTCGTGTCTGATGATATCTGTGCCTGAGAGAGTCAAATGCTAACGTAGACATCTCTTTTCCTACGTTTTAAAATCTAGAAACTTCCTTCTCCTCTACCTATAGAGATAGAGGGGAAAAGAACGGGCGAATACGCGAAAGAAAAGCCAAAAGATAGAAGGAGGAGTGGGAGGAAGAAAAAGGAGAGAAAAGTGTCTGCATCGGGACGAGGTAGCGCTGCCGATTCGGGCCGATTCGTTCGAGCGTAGCATTAAAATTAATAACATTTCAGCCGTGCGTTATCGTCGTTATTGCCGGGACAGGTAGTGCGGCCGGGCACTGTGTGCATTCGTAGTTACGATGGTTTGATTTCGCGTGACTAGCCGATATTGAACTGGACACCCGTACAAATACAAAGCGTACGTACATAGCCATTCGTGCTTTCTATGCATAGTCTAGACCCGCGATTGTCTGGATATCCGAATACTAATTCGATTCGATGCTCGTCGACCGGTTGCTCCGAGATTGCCCGACGGATATTGGAATCTGCGCGAGTACTACGTTACACCGGTCGCTCGATGAAACACGAATACCGAGAGGAAGAGATTCTATATCCCAACCATCAGAATTATTTGCTCGATCGAAGCAACGAGATCTTACTTTTTCTTCGTTTCTCGAAATCTCCATCTCTTCGTCGTTCGTTCACAGACGTGTTTTACTCGCGTAGCGACGAAAAGGTTCCCGAAATGCTTGGAGCGTACGGAGTAGCGGCGATGTTGATGCGCTACGTGATTCGTCGAGCGAACACCGACTGCAAGAATATCGTGACAATGGTAAGTCGTTTGCTGATGATATCGCCGCCACGTGCCGCTTGATCGCACTTAGATTTCCTCGATTGCCCCGGCCATTAGACGTAGCTACGTAAGTCGAATTGTTGCGGCCTTCGAGACTTGGCCGAAATCGCTGTTTTATTTCGAAGTAATCAAGGAACGAATAAAAGGGAACGAAGGACGATTCGGAGGATCGACTGCGAAACGTTGGCATAGACCGATAAATGGCTTCACTCCGTGATATTATCACGACGTTCAACCACTTCTTCCGCGTTCTTCGATATAATTTTTGGTCGAGTGAAAAGATATTTCAAGGTAAACGACGATCGCGGTGAAAACGTCTCGTGATCGTTGTCCTCCGTGGATAATTCGTTTCCGTAGTTATCGTCGTGGAATTCCTTTCTTCTTAATGTTACTCGATGGACGGCGAACGTCTCTGTGTTCGACGATTCTACGATCGAAGGAGCAATTAGGAATTTTTTTACGCGCAAGAAGAGTTATAACTAGGAAACACGCGGAATAACGCTGAGGAAACATAGCGACGCGAATAATGGGTTTTAAAGTAGCAAAGTCTCGTCGGTGACAAGGAGCTCGTACCAATTACTAGCGTCTCACGGCGGCTGAATATAAAAGAGCGAGACGCGGAAAGCGCGAATTGCTTGCCCCCAAAAGCGCGACGCTTTGAATCCATAATCGGGCGTCTGAAGCTTCGACGGTATTAAAACCGCGACCGCGCGAACAATCAACGCGTTTCTCGCCGCCTTTGAGGGATACAGAGCTGTTGATATCGAGTCGCTTTGAGCGCGGAGAAGTTCACCGTATGAATTTTAAGCACCACATTCGCGGCAGAGTTGCTCGCGAATGAGCGCTTCTGCGACAAATCGCAGAAAACTAATTTCGTTTCGCCAACTTCCTACTACTTCGCTGCAATTTCATTCGTATAAACTTTGCGAACCGGAAGATTTGCTTTATAGTTGTTATGGTCGATACCAAGCTTCGACCTTAACGTGCCTGACATACAGCTTTGAAGGTTACATACACCTCCGTTCTTAAGTAGTAATGGGACACTTGCAGACGGACGAGGTAAAACCGATAAATTATAATACACGTTAGGAATATTGGAAATATTCTAAAGATAGGAAAATATCTAAAAATTGGTAACTCGTTTGGAGGCTTAGATCGTAAAGAATTCATTCGTTCGGTATTGTATTAAAAACCCTATTAATTACATACGTATAATAAAGTTGAACGTTCCATATCTACCGTATCCATTGACTGCTGATTTATTCAATTTTAATATTCGTATTACCAGATTTCCCATTGCAATTGTTACATCTTAATGTATTCGTATTTACATCAGGTATTCCGTTATATTTCTTCTACGCTAGATTTGGTCTATTTTATTCGCGTTTAATTAATTCAATTCTGCCAACTCGACATAACTGTTAATTCGTTGTTTTATTTTCCTCTGAAACGTTCTAACGCCTACGAACGAGCATTAAACTTGCTGAGATCATAGTTTTCTAAACTTTAACACCGCGAAGACCAACTTTCCAAGATATATCAGGCTTTGATTCTCAATTTCGTTTGAAAACGACAACGATGGTAAATTTAACGATGGAAGTTTCGCGTGACCGGTGGCTTCGCCACTGATCGACTCATCGAGGGCGAAGAACAACGAATCGCCAGTTGCTAAATCGTTGTCCGAGCGCGAGACGTTTTCGTCGGAAATGAGCTAGCGTGTCTGCGAGATCCCATTCAAACGACAGATACAGTCCGCAGAAAACTAACAAGAGCCGAGGCCTGTCATAACTGCCTTTCATCGACAGCCTCGATGCCTCTCAGCGAGGCCGGCGCCACTTTCGTGACCGTGAAATTTTCGCTCGACAAAATTCGCCGAGTGTGAAACTATTTGCTCGCCGGACAAAGGACCGAGAACAGGTTGCCGCGCGAACTCGCGTGACGAATCGCGTTGCCAAAGGACGCGGAATTGCTGAAATTCTAACCGAACGTCGATCGGGATATCGTCGACAAACGCATCGCATTCAGACTTTGTAATTGTCACTTGTGATCGCGTGACGTTGCTCGGGGCTTCGATTCGCTTCGGGGTTTCTGCATCGAGGAAATTGATCGCTCGAAAGACGTTTTCTTTCCTTTTGTTCTTCGACATCTTTTTACAAGCAAAGTGTATAATTTCTTGTGTCAGCGTTTTGCACGTACGTTTGTCAATGTTTCGGTAACATTTACAAGTTTTTTTTTTTTTTTGAGAAGAGTGACAAGAATGAACGATAGTGTAAAATTTTGAAAAGCTTTCGATGCTTTCAACGGTAGAACAATCCCTCGATGTAATGGGAAATAAAATTTAAAGGCATAAAACTCTACTTTCCAACATTTATAAAGAAATTAAAGGATACGCCGTTCTACGCATTCACAAATGAAATCATTCTCGATATATCCGTAACAATACTCGACTGCACTTTCGAGAAACCCTTTGAGCGCGCGCATCCATTCTCATCTTACTCGCGTGAGTCCGAAAAACAGTTGCGAGAATAATCGCGTTGCGGTTCGTCCGTCATGTGTTTCGGATATCCGGTATTCTTTTTGCCCTTATCCTTGCTCTCATCCCTGTTGAGTCTGCCAGTCGAGGAAATCACAGGATCACCGGTGGTCGATGACGCCCGGAGCGGGAAGAAGAGCACCGGCCGGCAGCTGGCCAACCGAGATCACGAAACGCTGCGAAGTGCACGCGCGTGCAGCCTGCATAATGCGTTTTTGCAACATATGGAGGGGCGAAAAAGTCTGGCGGAGACGCGCGTGATTCCTTTACCGGCCGCGCAACACGAAATTCGCGGTTTCTCGATTTTGCGTTGAGATTAACGCCGCCGATTCTTCCGTCTCCGGTTCGTGACGCTACGATCGTGCAATCATCTTTCGAATAAAGGAAGCTAAATCGTCCGGTCGATTTTCGAACTTAAACCGATCCAAAATTGATTCGAAACACTTGGCGGCCACGAAAGTATTTGCACGCTCGTGTTTTCTAAGGAGATGTTTTCTTGACGATATTCTGCATTTCATTCCAATAGCATCAAACTTTCGTACGAAAGTAAATATTACGAAAGTAGACGACAAGACATTTAACGTACTTGAACGTAATTAATTAGCGCAATAATAATTACATCGCCGTTCAAATACTTTTTGTAACCACTGAATCGAATTGAAATTTCGTCAAAGTCCATATCGATTGACGTTCACGGTAACCGTGCCCAGAGGAAATTTTCGAGGAATTTTCTTCGATCCCTGGTGACGCGACAACGTTGAATTTCATAGGTTGACTCGTCGATGATCCTTTTGAAGCGGAGTTCCGTGTCGTCCAGTCACATGCCCCGACACCGCCCGCGATGTCGTTTCGCCTTCGACAAACGAGAATAAAATATACATGAATCTCTTTTTCCGAAATATTCAAATTTGCAGTCCTCAGATCAAATAACTGGCAGGGTATCGGGTCGCCGTGTTGGCCCCGAGGTGGTCTCAGGCCATGAATATCATGACTGACCAAACTCGGTTCCCATACTAGTCACGTTCTGACGATTCCCGTAAGGTGTGGTCCGCAGAGTCGGTTTCCGGAAATCAGGCTATCGGGTTTCGCGCCTGCTCGCGCTCGCTCTTCGGCTACGTAGCCTGGTTTCCGTTTGGAAACCGCGCAGCGTGATACATTTCAAACGAGCCTGAGACACACACCGTGAAACTCCTCGATTACCATTAATTATTAATCAACTGCCTCTAACGAAAAGCGATCAATTTTATCGACTTTAGGGAAATTCGAAATTTCATAATAAACGTTTCACGACCGTATCAATTGTTTGAACTGTGCTTTTCTTTTTATTGCGTCGATAGAATCTTTATAGAGATTTTTATCGCAGTCGGATAAAGAATAAGAAGAAACGAAGAGGGAAAGCATCGAACAACTAACCGTGTCGTCGGCTGCTCATTTATTGCGTCTACAGGAAAAAAGGCGCCATTATTTCGCGAAGATAAACTGGCAATAACTGTCGTATTCAAAGTTCTCACTGAAGTCGTTAGTTTTTCGGGCTAATGTCGAGTAACCTCCAACCGTTCGCCACCCAAACGATTACATAAATAAACGTCTCGTTCCTTCAAAGCGAATTCGACTTCGATTTCTGCAAGAAAACTTCGCAAAACCTAGTGCGTATACAATATTGACGGCATCTTTGACAGTAGAGAATAGAGAATCGGTAGAAAGGTGGAAAATCACGAAGCTCCAAGTTTCGCTAGGCTCGTAAATCGGTACTCGTCGATGGTAGACGAGATTGTTCGCCCTTCTTTCAAAGAGAACACGATCGAATACACCTCGTTTGCCTTGTATTTGAATTCCGGTATAACGAGACCTGACTGACGTTGATCGTTTACACAAAGCGTTAGTTATTTTGTTAATGGCGCTTATCGTCGACGTATTGTCGATAAATTCGTTCGCCTGTGACATTTATCGTCAACGATGGGAGGATCGTTCCGGTGGAAGCTCGTTTCTTTTCCTTTTGTCAAATCGTAACAGTGACAAAACGACGATCTCTGGTCTGCTATATCGGTCTGTCCGAACCTGGATGATTGATTTTCCTCGCGACATTAGATAACGAAACGTATGCAAAACGCTCGCGGCTGCGTGATCGCCTGGGCGGAAGCTATTTGGTCGCGCTGCCATTATCTTCGCTCCCGTTTTCGTCTGCCGACAGAGGAACGATTAGTCACGAGTTTAACGCGTTTACGTGACCGTCGCATGGAAATTTCCGATAAGTCGGGGAAAAGGGGCAGAAGAAAATGCGAACACTCGCTACGCGTCTCATTTTTCTCAAACGTCCGCCTTCGAACGGTTAATACTCCTCGCGCGTTCACCAAGGTCGTTAAAAAATGTTCCACTTCTTAACTACTAGATTATTTATTTAGATACTCGAAACGATTAGCAAACAATTAGATTATGCAATAAGTACGCGCTACGAAACGTATACGCGCATTCTCTTATATTCCAACGAAGCATTTTTTTATCAAGTTTTACGTTTCGCCTTCGTAGTGAAATTTTCCGTCGTCATACGAATTCATCGGCCTTTGATCGAGTATTTTTCGTTTTCTGTTTGCAAAGGATTCGGAGGCAGCGATTTCAACGTGCTTTTAAAATCATCATCTTGCGTCGGTATCGCGATTCTCAACCCTCTCCCTCGCCGTATCGTGGCCATTTTGCATCGAGGGCGCTCTCCTCTTCGCACTCGTGTCGTCGTGTTCGCTCTTAACGGATAAGAGCTTCGAATCGCCTCGTAAACTGTCTGACGGTTAACACTCGACGTTCGAATGGTGGCGTTGCTACTTAACTACTGTACAGCCTTTGGTTCATCCATCCTCGCGTCTCTTTCCGTTCCTTCTCGATCACGCTGCTCTCGGCTTTACGCGCATCCATTCTCTTCGAGACCGAGAATATGGTCGTCAAAGTCTGAATACAACCGTGCTGTTGTTTCAGTTGCAATACCAGTTGGTTACACCATGTTGGTACACCATTTAGCTCGAACTAGACTTGGAGCTACTTGTTAGCGTAATTTTACAATGGATTCTTCGGAATTGTCATCGTATGCATCGTATGATTTTTTTATTAGCATCTTTTATCATTGATTTTGAATTGGCATCGTAAGATCCTTTTCATAACATTTACAATTCGTGTCGATTGCGTCGGGAAGTTTCACTAGTCGACCGAGCAAACGCGCGAGTTTCTCAGTTCGAAACGCGAGAGTTCGAATGAAATAACAGTTTTAGTAACAGATCGTCGATTGGTGCGATTTCGATCGACGAAAGTGCGGATGATTCTGGCGTGCAACAAGGAAAAATCGGTTCGAATTGGGAGAAAATCTGTGGAACGTCAACGGTAGCCGCTCTTCCGCGTTCCATCGTAAACTCGGTCGTTTCCTATTCCGCACCGATTCGCCCGTGGATCCAGTTCTCCTCGTAGCACTCCCATTAACGTCGACCAACGCGACCACCTGCGAACAATTCGCGTAGAAACTATCCACAGGATATCTAATTGGTTCGTGGCTAACCTTTTCGATTAGCGAAGATTTCTCCTGGATTTCACGTTTCTCGGATTTCTTCGGACAGATTTATGTTCGAATCGTCGGTTAAATCGCTCGAAACCAAACGTTCGATAATACCGTGTTTTACATAATTACATGACTTGAAATACGGACCAGTTTAACGCACAGTCAACCGGTCACGATAAAACGTTTCATGCAAATTGCACCAGAAAGGGTTAAGCTTCGTTAGTTTCTCGAATTCGAAGGATTTACATTGGTTCGTATGATTACTTCAACTGTTTCAATCACACGTTAATTCATGCTGATGTTTGTACATCCACTGGTATTCTTTTATCAGTCGATATCTCGCTGTTATTATTCGCAGTTACGTATCTCGCACACACACACATATGTATATATATAATATATAATATAATATACGTTTCACTAGTGAATTTTCCCGCAAATAAATAAATTGAAAGCTTGTAAAGCATAAAACACGACAACTTCGTAAATCACTTAATTTATAAATACTATTTCACGGGCAAGACAAGAGATACGTTCGAATTGTATAATTACGAATATAGTAGTTTCGAGTGCAACGTGGAGTCGCCAGAACGGTAGGTTGCCGATGGCAACGTAATCGCGATCGGGCGCCACGCTATTCAACCGCGTATCCAATATTCGACAGGGACCGGTGAGGTGTTACGGTAATACACGATCGAGGAATGCCATTTGCCGGTGCTTGATTTATGCATTACAGAATATAGAGACACCGCGGCATGTCCGTGGGGACTCGAGCGTCGAGGCTGTGGAGCGCGCAACGTGAGTATTATTCAAAGTGTTGCTCATTTGGACACGTGGACAGGCCAGGAGTAAATCGGGCTTTGACCGTAGTCAACGACACGTGACGACACGTGCCACCACGTTGCACATTTCGTGGTCCGCGCGTTCCAACGATCCTTCTCTTCGAAGTTTCCAAGCTGATAGAAATCGCCGAAAGCCAATCAAGTCTAAACGACAAACGCTTCGGTTAAGCGTCCATTTCAAAATTTCGTACGATAGCAGTCGCTTAGCTACCATTTTTCTAGTTCATATCGTGCATATTCGTCCAAGGAATTCACGTTTCGACCCACACGTTTTACGATATGCCGTTAACATTGCGAAGCGTAGTCTTTCACTCGAATCTTTCAATTTTGACTAGCTGAATTTTCGTCGCTTTTCCTGGTGACTTATCGAAAAGCAATAGATTTTTGACGTATATTTAAAGGGTACAATATCTTTTGTAGCCACTAGAGGCGTTAAAAAATGACGCGAATGACACGTAGACCAATCTCGGGTCCGGCTCAACATACGATCACAAAGCATTAGCACGAAACTCGAAGGATCTGCCACAAAAATTGTCGATGATTGCCTGAAATTGGATGTCAAACGTATTCGAAGGTTTCTATTGCCGATGCATCGCCGAATTCCCCCGGAGGGAATGTAAAAGCCGAAGATACGGGTGCATCCAGGTTTATCTGATTGTGCGTCACCCAGAAAACAGTAAACCAACGAAAATTTCGCAGTACTGCTTATTAGCGATTTTCACAAAGCTATCATTAGACATGACACCGGTATTAAGAAGGTTGCTCGGCGTCGGAGGTCTCGCGAGGAAATTACAGTGTTTCGAAAAGGTAGAAATCAGAGTGTTCGGTCCCGAGACTGGTTCGCTCGCGATTTCTTTCCGTACGTAAATCAGCGATCATTTTGTTTTTCGAACGACGATTTATTCGACGTTCTTTTAAAAGTATCGTTTAGAAAGAGAGCTGTTCTTCTCTTTGGATGTCTCTGCCATCCACGTTTTACGCTTAACAGACGCGTTACTATCCTTTTTCCTGAAAACGTCCTACGTACCATTTCGAAACTGATGAAAACTGCAGGTTTATCGTTTTCTTCGCGCCCTTTTTCATTTTCTCCGCTAAATTAAAAATATTTAGTTATCATTTCGCGATAGCCAGTAGCTTCGAGTATATCTAGAGAAACGAAGAAACGCTAAATAGGACATTTTACATTTCTTTGTTTCTTTCATTCTAAAAATATGTACAAGAAGTTTCTAATTTATAACTCGTAATTTATCAATTCAGTGATATTATTACTCGCCGAGTTGTTGCTCAAGAGGACTCGGAAAGTTAAAAGTTTCGATCCGATCGACCACGAAACGTTTGATCGAATTTGACGTGGTTAGGTTCTCATAACCACAGTACGATTGTTCCGGGGCCCAAGCATTTCCAAGCGGCGACCTTTCAATGGTCGTTTCACCGGCTTTCGTCGTCAACTCGCGAAACCCTCCTCGATAAAAGACGCACTCGAGTTGCGCCACCGAATCGTTCGCTACCAGTTGCATGTTTGAGAGCCGTCGAGCGAGCGCTGCCACTCGAGCTCCACGAAATGAAAATCTTTCTTCGATAGTGTATTTAACGGTCGAGTACAGACTACGAGTTTGATGGTTGGTGTACGCACCGGGTGACCCGGAAATATCGATGAGGAGGAACACGCGGAAACGAATAAAAGTACGCTTTATCTCGGATCTTTAGTGTTCCACGAAAAATTACGTGTGCACGTTACGTGCCGATTCCTCGAAATCGCATGGGGAAAGAGAATAAACCGACCGGAAGGAAGTAATCGCCACGCGATGAAAATTCTAAGTGGTTCGATGTTCGCGACGTAATTTCCTATGCTAATGTACTAACGATTAACCCTTTATTTCTCCCCTGTTCCTTCGTTTCTTTTTCTTTTTCTTTTCATTGAAACGATACATCGTCGTACGTCGTTTCATCGAACGGCGATACAGTTTATCGGCTTGACTATTGATCGGCTCATACGTTTCTTGGCCCGACTTGACACTTCCTTTTCTCCTCAAGTTCTACGAGATGATCGACTTTTCCCATTTACATATCCCTTTTAGATAGCTTCTTTTTCATATTCTATTCATGAATACGTTATTAGCACGATCGTACATTAACTCGTACACCAAAGGATTCTTTATACCCTTTTAACGAATAAATAAATGAATAAATAAATCATATTTCTGTTCTCTATGAAGAGGAAGCAAGTTCGAAAATGCACCCTGTACACAGACGAGCTGACGGTTCCTCGCTTCTTTTTTTCCACGTTGGCCATTTATGGGTGGCGTGCCACTTGACAGGACGCACGGCGTCACGGGGTAATCAAAGTGCCATTATCCATGGGAAATTGTAACCCCCCAATCTCTCCAACTCCTTGCTAGGTATTCATACGAGCCACCGCGACTCGTCTTTTCTCTTTCTGTCTCGAGCGTACCCTCGGTACCCTATCCTTCGATCCTCGTCCCGCCTATACTCGATACGGTGTATCGACGGGGTGGTCGTTACATAAACCTCTGTCTCCCTCTTGTAACGCGCGTTACACGGCGGCGAGGGTCGACGAGTGGCGCGGTGTCAAAGCGAAGTCAACCGCTGAAAAATGGCTACGACTTGTCACGAACGATTCGACGTAATCGTAATTCTTATCGTTTCGCCAACGCTTAGTATGTAATTGTTTCCCTGATGCATCGTGATTATCCTTGACACATACGTCACGTTAAGTATCAACCAGGTTCTACTTCTTCTCTGTAAATTACGAAGCTGTTTCATTCGCTAGGCCACATTAGTCTACTTGGCAAAAGTACCAAAGAGACAGAAGAGAAAGATTCCTCCGAGAGAAAATTTCTTGCGACTAGAAAAATTGCGGCTTGCCTCGGATACGACCGTCATCCTCCTGAGAGGATAATTTTACCATGATATTATACTTTGTAGTTTTTACCGAACTCTTCGCGCTACTAAAATAGATGGCTATCTTTTGAAAGACTGCTAACAGTTTATAACTTAGACCACGAGTACAGGAAAAATGATATTACTTTGACAGAATGTCGTAAAGTAATTACTGGCGAACGATACGATGAAAAGTCAACGCTTCGATTTATCCAACTGGTCGGTCGCCGTACGTTATTCGCGTAACCAGTAGGTTGTTATTTTTACTGACTCGTGACAACGGTCATAAGTCTCGAGACACGTAGAGCTTCACAGCTCGAACACACATCGATAATTCTCTGCGTAAATACATTCGTCCATTTGAATTTTTAGAGGAATATCGAAATCCGGTGGATATTTTGGGCACGAAAAGTTCCGGAGCAGAGTGGACCAAAACCAGAGAACGGACTCGAACGATGCAGAAGGTGAGGAAGCATAGCAAGGCCGATGTAGCCGTTAGTCGGTGGCGTAGGAGAGAGAGAAGGTTAGTTGGGTTCAGGGGCTGTACCGTGGGCACGAGTCCCAGCCCATGCATACCAATCGAGCGGTAACCTAACAACGGTTAACCGCAACCAGTCGACCCGCTGCTAATCAGAAAATCACGCTACCGCGGAAACCCCCAGCGGAGGGGTTGCAGAGGCTGCGAATCGGTTCGTCTCTCTCTCTCTCATAACGCGCCAATTCCTCCTCCATCCTCCATCGAATACTTTCTCGCGCCACGATGAACCAGGGGAAGGGCTGTATGTGTAGGTGTGCTTCCGTTGAACGTAAAACACGAACTCGTGCAACTAGACTCGTCGACGACACTTGGGAATAACCCCTGCTATGGCTGACATCGCGCTAATTACGAGGTTAAATATCAAGGGGTTAACAGCGAGCCAATGTACCGGGCATCGATTATCGAAGTCTCATTTTCCGGTCAGCTTTCCGCCGCTCGACGTAATCGGACGGACGGATAAGCTTAAGGGGCGGTGATTAGCTCGTGGTACCGTGGAAAAAGTCGAAGGTTGCTCGTGACTCGGCCTGGATATGCACTATCGCTCGAAAGTTTGGGATCGCGTGTGATATTGATGGTTTGCGGAAGAAAATGAATTAAAATACAACGCGGTATTTTTAACTTTAGTCGGGTTTATTGGAAGTTTTATATATCGCGTCGACGTACGCTCGTCCGTATATTAACCAACGTACTGCGATTTTATTCGGACTACGAGAGTAAGGGAAAGCGTTGGTGTATGTTTTTCCTTAATTGTCTACTGTTTCATACGTATTATTGACTAGCATTAACTATTTCTTAACTCGGAGTATGTTCAAGGAAATTCGTCCTTCCCAGGAGTACTCGATGCGACAGCTTGCGAATTTCTCCGACGATACTCCAGGACTTTTCATTTAGAACGCTTCGACGAGCAGTCGAACGTATGTATTTGCGCTGCACTTGCGCGTTACTCATTTCTGTAAGTGCAGCACTCGTTTCCGTTTGGTTCGTCAACGACATTGGCCTCCGGGGCGAGAAGTCAAAGTTCCGGGTCGCACGTTCACTGTTTCGTTCCCTTTCCTCGTCAGTGCTTGTCATTGGACACAATAACGTGTCCAGTGTTTCGAAAATCAAGTCCTTAAAATTTTCTTGGCGAGCGCACCCTTTCTTCGCGTGGACTGCCAAGTGAACGCCGGTCCCACGAGCGACGAGAAATCGACACTCGCATCGGCTACGTTTCGAGGGTGCGATCCCCTCGACTTTTCGAGAGGAGAGCCGGCTAAGCCGGTCGAGTGCAACCATGAAGAGCCTCCTTGACGAAGTATACGTTCGTGGGTAATAGATTTTCGAGGCGGAGGAAGGTCACCCGATACTTTGGCACGATATCGTTATTGGGGTAGGTTCTAATTCTTCCGGTAAATCAAAAAATTGAAATCACGAGATCGTGCTTCGCTTTGTCCAACGAGTAGACTATAAATGTTTGTACATTTTTCTATCCTTGTAAACAAAATTAAAGAAACGTTACCTAAATAGAAATTTATTTCATATTTGTATGAAACGTTGTAATAAATATTCTACTATGAATATTTCACACGTGTTATAGATATAACTAATTTTGTGTGCTAGACTAGATTGGCCGCGTAGTAGTGACACGCGTATGTGAATACGAGTGTGTGGAAGTATGTGTGTACGCGGCGTCTCGAAAAACAGACGAATGTAACTGTTCCGTTGGCAGTGTGGTATGGAAGATGGTGAGACGAAGAAAGTGCCGAGACGCGTGCAAATGTATATCGAGGAAGATCCTGGGAATCGTTTATTAAATAGATCTAAAACTATTTTAATATAAATTCTAAGTGTAACCTTAGTGTTCCTTTACTATTATTTCGGCTATTAAGATCCACAATTTTCGACGATAACAACCGAACAGTCGACAAACATCGTCATTATATACGTATAAAGCACGCTCGTGTTTCTCGATTTGACCAAAAACATGAAAAATGTTGAAAATTTTGAATGCACTTCGAATATAGATAATCGTTAGCCAACAAATTCTCGTTATTCGAAAATGCGGCACGATATAGATAAGAGAAGGAGAAACGATCGAAGTTATTTGGATACTGTATCTGTACCAATAACCACAGTGAATAGAGTACGTGGTAAGAAAATTTAAAGATACTCTTAAAAAATCTTTTCTTCGGTGGGCGGAACGGCCGAGGGTGAAGAGGAAACGAAGAAACTCCGAAGCTCTTGGAAAATGGAAGACGTTTGTCCACGCTTACCTCCTCTTTTAAGGTTCTTGTAGCGTCTCGGAAGTACGAAATCTAATTTAACCTCCCGGCCGATCGCTTCACTTTTCCCTTGCCTTCGAAATTCCCTTCCACGACTCTCCCCTGCAAACCGGACGCCGGTTTAAAAAGTTCCACGATCCGAGGAACCGATCGAATCACCTGGGACACCGGAGCACCGAGAGTGCTTGATTATTTCCACAAAAGCGACAAGCAACGCCGTTTTAAATTGCGTTTTAAAAGTCGTTGCTTCTTTCCTCGGCATAAAAGAGGGGGAAACTTCGAACGTTTGATCTTTGTTTCGATATCTTTCTACTGCGAGACATACTGATGATAATAATACTTAGACTGCGGATACTTATACCGGTTTCATACTTTTATGACAAAAATTAAACGAAATTTACAGATTTATCTATTATTCCTAGTGATAAACACGTGGATAATAATAATTCTAAGGATTCTCGGGGGTCCTCCGACACTGTGCGATCGTGAGAGTAAAAAACAGGGTGAAAACGATCGTTACTTAATCGCACGTGGTTCTCTTTCAATAAAACAGCCATTTTTTATTTCGGTCACAGAGACTGTAACGTTTACTCGTTATCAAACTTTTTGCTGATCCCGATAGAAATTCCAACGAGGAGGGGGAGGATAAAAGAACTGCGTTTCTAGGCTGTATATGGAGGGGATGGTAGGAAAAAGGGGGAAACATGGAACAGGCGTACGTAGAGAAAAGTTTTCGCCAAACCGGATACAAGGAAGTTCCACCGTATTCGCGCATCCGGTGCCATAAATCCCGGTCTCTTCCCGCCTTCTCGTGCCCGCTGGCCAAGACAGCGAGCCCTCACTCTGTCCGACGAATAAATTTGCGATCAAGCTTTTTCCAGGTCGCCGTTCCTCTCGATCGGTCGGTTCTATCGATTACGAATCGCAAGCAATCACCAATGATCGACAGTCGCACGACAGAAATCTTCGAATCGATCGATACTTGCTGTTTTACCGACCGATCTATATTCCAGAGTCGATTTTCAATCAATTAAATAAGCCGAAGTTACACGTACGTATTCCTGTATTTCCTATTAAGATAGTAAAGAGACAGCTTTAAGAAGAGTACGACGAGGATTTTTCAGCGTTTCAAGTTTCGTAGATAAAACAGATATAGATCTTTGAGTTACGAGGTTCTGCAGTACCAACCGACCGCTTTTCTGCAATCGCAAATGCGAAAGATCAAAATGATCGGTGCGGTTATGTGTATTATATTTCGTAGTATATATGGTGACGCATCACAAAAAAAATCGTAATCGTTCGATAATCCTAGAAAAGATTCTTTCATCGCGGAGACAACGAGGCGAGACAAGTATTTATGGGTTATTGATGATACGGGCGCTTTCAGAATCTAAGAAGATCGTATAATAACGTAATTAACGGCGCGCGTTGACAAATTGAATCGACGGCGAATGTATTCTTTTCATCGTGACTGTACGTCGGTGGTCCTGGTCCATAAATATTTCATGGCAGTCGGGCATCCCTGTGTTCGTGGAAAATCGTAGAACGTTCAATGATCATCCCCCCGATGTGGCAGCCGCGCGACACACCCTCGAAAAATCTTCACGAGAAAACCAACGAGGAACCGATAATCTTCCATCGATCAGTATCAGCGAGGATGGAAGAAAGCGTTTCTCGAAAATGGAAATCCTAGTTAGGGATGAAATATGAATGGCGTGAAAGGTTTGTCTGAAATAGTTGAAAAGATCGTGTACTTTGGTCAGTCGCACACGAGCACGTGTCATTTTTATAGTCGTGTCTATTCGATGCTATGTTCCGACAATGTAACACGTATTTATACGAAGAGATTCGCACACCACGTAACTTTTGACAACATCTTCAAAGTGCACATGGTTACGTTTATTTAACACTGGAATTAAAGCGGTGTAATGAAAATAGGTAGACACGCGTAATCGTGATTTTAAATCAATAAATATCAACATCGATTTCATCGAAAATTGATCTGCGTGTCTCCAGCGATTAATTTGCTAAACCAAACGATTTTCTCGTCGAACGATCTTGCGAACGAAAATATCCAGAGAACTTGATAAATAAAATAACAAAGGAACTGTGTGTCCCTCGTGTACAAGGAGCCTTACAACGCTCTAAAGCGTACAGTTCGTTTCCATCCGTGTGAAGATTAGTTTGCAAATTCTCATGGATCCTCGGGAAATTTGGAGGCGCACGGGTGCCGAATCTCGATCTGGAAGAAGAGCGGACAACGTCGGGGTTTAGATAAGCGCCCCTACGGGAAGCCATTAACCGGGGAGAACGGCGTGAAAGCAAGGAGGATATTAGAGCGATCCGGCGATTGGCTCCGATGCAATTTCGCACGGTACGCTGGCGGCACGTTGGGCGAAGGTGTTAAATTCACTGGATGTACGTCGGACGAGCCATTCTGGGGTAGCCGACAAATCCGATCGTATTTTCATCGACGCCAAATTGGCAATATCCTCGCCGGTGACGATTCCTGAATTATGCATCAGCCTCGGGGACAGTCGCTTCGCTTCGCTTCGAAGTTTATCCATCCCGCTCGTTTCCATCCGCAGCCTCGACCTGTTCGACTCTCTTCCACGCGGGGAGTTTTCTGCCCTCTCGCAGCTTCCACCCTCGCGACCACCCCCGACCCCAAACACCCTCTGCTGCCTTCTCCGCCGCCTCCACCACCTCCTCCTCTTTCATCGTCTCCTTCAGCTACGCTTCAATCCCCCGTTCTCGTTCTCTGTCGCGCTCCCTTCCTTCGGGCCCTTTCTCCAATGGAAACGTCACTTATTGGTCGAACGAAAGGGAGGAAAAAGAGAGGACACCCTCGAATCCGACCAATCACGGTGAACGTCCGTGATAATACTCGCGATATTTGCCGCGGTACAGACTCGGGCAAAAGCGTCCCCCGCTTCAGAGATCGCGACCGATCGAAGGGATCCGCTGGGAGAAATTTCAAACAGCCCTCTGTCAAACACTGTGATCCTCTTTTAACGTTGTTTATACGGTAATCATTTTTACGAGACTCGGATTGTATCAAACAGATTTATCGAACGGTCAGGTTACAGTTTCAAAGGGAGCTTCGATTCGTCGAACGATTATCGAATATGTTTTACGTACGAATAAATTCGAGAGTCTCTGGAAAGAATGGAAGAAAGAGAAGGAAAGTAGCGAACGAAGCGTCTGGAACGAACGAGAAAGAGAATCCACGGATGATAATCGAACCGAGCGTTTGGAAACGGCCCTTAAGCCTTTACGAGAGGGGACAGACAATGGAAGGTAAAAGTAAAGCGTCGTTCTTGGAACGAAGGGCTGCTCACCCCAATAATAAAATGATAAGAACCCCGGTGTGTCTTCCCTCCTTCTCCATCCTGCTTTCTATCCCCCTCCCCACTTTCGTTTCCTCTGACTGGAGCCAACTCGTATATAAATGTCGATATTATTGTAACGAACCGCTTTTGATGGCAATTTCTCCTTCCGCGTGCTCTATTGCTCAGACGAGCCCACGCGATCGGACACTCGCAAATTCGTTGAATCGACCGAGGAATTTATCGTTTCCGGATCGCGCGCGTCGCAGAAAGGACATCGACGCGACCATTCCCGATCTCGAATTCGATTCTCCAACCTTCGCCGGTTATCTGGCGAAAAATCTGTCCAATCTTCTTGTTGGTACAAGGTTGCTTAGGAACTAACGTTGTATCGACGCGAATGAAGCTGGTTAACATTTTCACCGCTCTTGACGCATACGTTATCGATCCTAAATATCTGCTAAGGATAAATTAGTAACTAGAAGTAGCATTTTCGTAGAAACTCTGGAAGAATCTGTAACTGCGATGATCGTTTCTAAGTTGCGTTTCAACAAAAGAATTAAAGATTCATCCGTCCAATGGATAAAGTATGGATGGTTAATTGAAATAAAAAGAATCTCTTCTCGCTATTGGATTTATTCGACAATTTTCTCCGTTTCGTTGGCGGAACGTTCGCCTTGCGATTGAGATACGTGGCATTTGGATCAAGTTACAGGGACGAGTACTACACGGATTATTTTTGTTGCTGCGTTTTCCCGAGCCTAGTTCACGCGACTATCATCCTCGCGTCCTTTTATCTTCTCTACAAAGAATCGACAGTTCTCGGCCACGAGGCCTATCCAAATTTAGACTTGGACTTCTCTTAGAAAAAATAATCGAATGTGCATCGAGTGTCGCGTGGCCGACGAGGCTGATTCGTCGTTCCAGCCGAGGTTAGAGTTACGAAGCTCGACCCTCCAGCGAGGTTACGAACGGACGAAAAATTTTCGAGACGTCTGCCACGTTGTACGACGGCTTTTCACCTTCCTCACGATTGTCGGGGCTGTACGTGACGAGACTCGACGGCGCAACGAATGAATTTAAGACGAAAACGCGACGTCAGGCACGCGACAAAGAACACACACGAACAAGTCTGCTCGTTCGCCCTCTGCGTCTCGTTCCTCGGATCTTTCGAGCGGTCACAGGCAGGCCAAATAGGTGAAGGACAATTTCGATCGGCGCCAGATCGATCCTCGAAGCGAGAGCCAACGAACGAAGCGACTGAAAATATCGTTGACGAACATCGATCCGGGAAATCAACGTCAGATAGACCCCGTGAGAAACTGCGATCCTCTTCCGGCTTCTCCATTTTCGCCGATTGTCCGGATATTCGCTTTCTCTAGAAGTTTAAATATCAAAAGAGTATTACACGCGGGGCAGTAAAATAAAATATCGCCTGTCTCTCGACCGCTTATAGCTTCCTAAATAATAATCTGAGCATTCGCTTCGAAACACAGTCGCCTAACGATTGTTCTATGATTATTTTTCAGAAAGCTACAACGGTTCGAAGATGGACAATTTTACCACGTAGGATAGTTAGACCAGATATTTTGAAACTTGGCAGACAGAAGCGCCACGCTATAGAAAGCCTCTTACCTGCGCTATTTGTCCCTCCTCTCCTTCCTCTTCTTCATTTTCTTGGGATCGCAAGGCCTGCGCCTCTTGCACTCCAATTTCTCCGGTGGACAATAAAACGGATCTTTGCAACAAACGTATTTCTCCTTGTGCGGACACGGTGGCAGCGTCGGCTTGGACGGTTTAACCGCTTTTAAGTCGTAACAAGGACAAGGTCCAGGGTGCATTTTCGGTGGAGGTGGACAAGGGCAAAGAATCACCGGGTCCGTCGGTGGTTCGGGAAGAGGCGGCGGGACGCAGATTTCTTTTTTCGCTTTACCGGACGTTCGAACTTCCACGCACGATTCTACTTCGTACTTCGCCTCGGGAATTTCCGGACAGGGTTTAGGCGAGACAAACTTCGGGGCTGGACAAGTAGTCGGCCCGTATTCCATTTTCGGCGGTTTAGCAATTTCAGGCACCTCGCACTTTCCCTTTGGTAGGCACCTGTCGTCACACTCGTCCTGTTTCTCCTTCTTCTTCTCCCGCAATTTTACCGGCTTTCTGCCGGCACACACGTCCTTCTTCTTCTTCTTCTTCTCGGGCTTCTTCTCGCAAGGCTTCACGCAGCTGCGTCTCTTGTCTTCGCAAATGTCTTCCAAATCCTTGCAACTGGGTGGTTTCGCTGTGGATTTTCTAGACTCGTCGGACGAACCGAGTAACGTCGAGTCGACGTGGAATCTTCTGTAATCGATGCTCAGAGGCGCGAACCTGGATACTGCGTGATAAGTAGACATCCCCCTCTTCCTCGGCTTATTTCGGTTCCTCTTTCGCGGATTTTTCCCGCTATTTTTGGGACAAGACGGGACGTCCTTGGGGCAGGAGACTCGCGGTTTGGCTACTTGTTGGCAAGGTGGACAGGGTTTCGGGCATGGGCAAGGCGGTGGCGGTTTAGGACAGGGGCAAGGACTGCACGGCGGCGGAGGTGGACAGGGTGGAGGTTTGGGACACTCCGCGCACGGTGGACAAGGTGGACAGATTCTGGGTGGAGGGGGAGGTGGGCAAGGAAGTGGTCTGGGACACGGAATGGGTGGTGGACAAGGTGGACACGGTGGTGGAGGTGGACAGTAGGCTGGAGGACATGGCGGCGGACAAGGGCAAGGTTCGCAAGGCGGTGGCGGCGGACACTCTCTTTGCGGTGGACATTCGGGACACTTTGGCACTTTTGGACACCTGGGTGGCGGTGGTGCGGGAGGTGGCGGACAGGGTGGCGGACATTTGGGCGGTCGAGGTACCTTGGGTGGCGGTGGAGGCGGCAATGGAGCTGGACACCTGGGACACTTGGGAGGCTTGGGTGGTCTCGGAGGCAGAGGACACTTTCGATAGCATATCTTCGGCGGCAGATGCTTCTCCTCCGCGGGTTTTTCACAGGGCATGGGACAAGGGGGTGGGCAAGGTGTTTCAGGCTGGGGACACTTGGGGTTCTTCGGACGTGGACGAGAGCACGGTGGAGCGGGTGGCACGCATTTATCCTGTGGGATACACGGCTTCTGTCGTTGGTACGATTGTCTGCAAGACCTTCTCCGTGAACTCTGGCCTTTGCTACAATCGGGAACTGACTTGGAAGAGAGTTTGGAGGGAGGACGAGGTGGCCTTTTGCCGTGCGCTTTGCCCATCAGGATGCAATCGTTTCGAAAGAATCTCGCTTGCTCTTGCCACAAGCGTCTCGTCAATCCTTTCGATAAACGCACGATCTTCTCGCTATCCTTCGATAGGGCGGGTGTAGCGGTAAAGTTCCTCGCGAACGCCAGGCTCGCGTTAGGTATTTTCGACGACGCCCAACTGCGCCCATTAAGAACGTACGATCCCAAAGAGTATCGACTTCTGGTTCGGAAGTTACCAAGCATCGCGGTGGAAAGCTTGAGAAGAGGCCTCAGCAACGGTGCGTTTAAATCGTATTTGGCCTACGACGCAGACAACAGAGATTTTGATCGATAGAGGATCGTTTAGTCCGCCGCTATCTCCACGTACCCTCTGTCTCTCGGTGCGCGTGACGCCCAACGCCTAACATTTTTTCGTTTTGCACGGTTTCTTCGCTGGACACTTAACGCAAAACGGCTTCTTTTCCGGCTTCGGTTTCGCGGGATAGCCCGGTGGACCCATGGGCTTACAGGGGCCCTTTGGCGGATGGCAAGGGCTCTTTTTCGGCCAATCCGGCGGATCCTCGCCGCAGTCCGGCTCGCCCAATCGTAGCTGCCGCCTCTTTCTCCCTACACCCTGGATACATCATATCGCGTTTTGCTTAGGTCTCTCGTTTCTCCTCCGATCGCTCGTTGCAAACGCCTTGCCTCTGGCCCACCTCCCTCCTTCGCCCACGACCGAATCGAACGTGTGTTACGAATGGAAAGTAAAGGATGATGGTATTCGAAGGAGATGGCTATCACGATCGCAAGGCGAAATCCGCCGCGAAACGATATCTTATCGACGATCTTCTATAGTAGTATTAGACGAACGATGGTAAACGCATAGGCAACAAACGTCTCGTATCTTCGATGAATTTCAAATGGTTGCCATTTAAACGCTTAAACTAAGGGGATTCGACGCGTCGTTCTTCGACGACAACGACTCGAAAAGATCCTTAAACGACGTGCCATCGTACGAACGACTCCGTGGACGCAAGTCCATGTCTTCGTCTCTGGAAACGCGTTTATTGGGGAACTCTTTCTGCAGTTGGCCATAGTCTAAACCAATCTCGTCCTCGTATTCCTCGCCTTGGGGGAAGTAGTCGTCGTTGCTGATTCTGTCCTGTTCCAAGAGTACCATGTCTCGATAGGAACTGGCGAGACCGTCGAGGATTTGGTTCTTCGTGACGTGGTTGAAGATCGAGTTAGAGGTCATTGACAAAGGGCCCCTGTTTCTTCGGTCCGAGGCTCGCGCGCTCGATCCCTTGATTCCGAGCGAACCGATGCTCGCCCTCTGCGGGGAGAGAGGATGATCCGACATTTCGATTGATTTATTTTCTTTTTTTTTTTTTTCAATTTTCACGATTAAATTTGGAAATGAGGAAGAGGCAGAAGGGAGGTGGAGCCATAGCGACGAGTCACGGTTTCACGCGCTGCTCGATCATCGTTATCGAGTGCTCGCGACCGATTCGAGAGATGATAAACTGTAATGTATTGAACAAAGATACTTTGTTTTGTTTTTTTTTTGAAACTTACTTGGACAGCGTTACCGTTCCGATGGTGTCTGGCCAGGGTGTCTGGCGTAACCTGCGGCTGGAATTAAAATCAAAGCACACAGATGGATTTTTTGTACCTTCTTTAAACAATCGGTGTACGAAAGAAACGCGTGTCGATAAAATGGAATCGAGCTATATACGTGACTTTCGGAAAATACGTTTATTCACGTTACAACTTTCACGCACGCTACATATAATTTTCGTTCGAATATTCCAAGATATCGGGACAAATATACGCGAGATAACTCGCGGTTAGATAACCGACGTTCAATAATTTCGGAAGTTCTCGTTACGATAAGGACACGAAACGTCAAAGGCATTCGAGTCGAGAAGACCAACTTTCCTCGTCTTTTCTTGCCGACTACGCTGCGAATTGATGGAAACGTCGTTCGACTCGTCCGTCTTACAAATATCCTTGTAATCGGAATCATTATTCGCGTTAATTTTCGAGTCGAAGGTAGAGTATCTTCGAAAAGATCCACGTCCGGTTCCACCCGATTTATCGTCGTCCTGAGGACATCCTGGTGCCCGAATTACCGGTGGACACTTGGCTTTCTCGCTTTTCTTTGGTTTCTCTTTTTTCTTCGTATCGTAACTCTCCTCCTTCTTCTGGCAACACGTATCAGCCGTCGTCTTCTTCTTCTTCTGTTGCTTCTTGCACCGTTGGCCGTGAGTTTCGTCGTTCCAAAGTTTGTCACAAGGATCGTATTTCGCTTCTTCCTTGTACTTTTTGCACGTTGGCCCGTGGTGTTCCTCCGATCTGCAAGGTTTACAGGGATCCTCCGCATCTTCGTCACAGGTTGGCTGCTTCTTGCACTCGTCTCGTTTCTTACACTCGTCTCGTTTCTTGCACGTTGGCGGTTCGTTCTTCTTACCGCAACTCTTAGCCGCATCCACCCCTTTGCATTTTTTCCTTTTACATGTTTCATCTTCCTTCTTCGACTTCTTCTTGCCGCAGATTTTCTTCAGTTTATCTTTCATCGACAACTTGCAGTCGCTGTCGCTGGACGAGAATGAAATAGACGTTGGGGTAGGGTGCTTCAAAATCGGTGCCACTTCCACGTCGGTGAACAGAGACTCGAGATTGTAGGAAACTAGACTCGATAGCGAATGCGATCTTTGTCCGTTGATCTTCAAATTCTCCAGGAATAAGGCGATCTTGGACGATATCTTTTGCGTCGATTCATTTTCGCTCGTATCGATTTCCGACTCGCTGTTGCTCGTTGTCGTTGCTCTTCCCTCGATTATGTCGCAACTAGAACTCTCTGTCGACTGTTGCACTATCGTTCGATTCTCCAATTGCTCGAGAGATCTCGAGTTCTCCACGATCATCGAGCTCTCCGTTCCCTCTAACGAACCAGCGGCTAAATCGCTTACGGAAGTCGAAACGTTCGATCTATTCTCTCGATAACTCCTCCTTCTACGAGATTTATCCCGACTCGATTCCCCGAGTATCTTTTGATTCGCCGCACAATCGATCCTGTCGATTCTCCAACCGCCCAACTTGCCGTAATAATCGTCCGCGAGGTCGTTGTTCCGAACCTCGAAGAATCTCGAGAAGAAATTCGTAAGGGGTTTGCGTCTCTGTCGAACCAAACCGTACAACATCTTAGGCTTCTTGTCCGACAAAGCAGCTGGAATCGTCCAGTTTTTCGACTTCTCTACGTTTCTCGATCGCTTTTCCACTTTAGTCGTCGTTTTCTCTACGATCTTCGACTCGTTACACTTTCTCGCTTCGTTTCTCTTCCGATCGCACCTTTGCGACGCCGCTCGATTCTCGTTGTCTTTGAACAATTTCTTCTTCATGGTTTGCTCCGACGACGTCGCGTTCAATTGTTTGCCATCCTTCTTCGTCGAACGATTCTTGTTATCCATTCTCTCTAGCGCGTGGCTGTTCTTCGTCGTCGCAGAAATTTTCTCCGCGTTTCTCCGTGTACAAGCTTTCTCGAAATGTACGGCAAACTCGGCGATCGGACTTCTCGAGTCTAGTTCGCTTTTAACGTTGCAAGATAGCGCGATGTTCGAGTACCATCGTCGCGTGGAAGCGACGTCGTCGTTATTAGAACGAGTCTTGACGAAGTAGTTCACGAAATCGGGAAACTGTCTACAGATCTCGGAAACGATGCGGCCACTGTGCTGGAACGTAGCGGGCCCCATTTCACCGAGAACTCTAGGACCTCGCAGATCGTTAGCGCACGCGTGGTTCCCCTGAGAACAGACGGAGAGACGATTTCAAGGTCGTTGGTTCTTTTGCATCGAACGTTTTACGTCTCTTTTCTATACTTTTCTCTTTGGATAATTCCTCGAGGTAAAGGAGGGGATAGAGGATGGTAATTAACCCTTTAACAGTGTCGTGTAATAATCAAGAATTCAGAATAAACGAAAAGCGTTAGGCCACTCTTTACGTTTAAACACTTTGACTGCCACGCCGAAATCACGCGTTTCGCTCAGGACGCCACGCGAGTATTTTTATTGTTCAAAGCATATAATGGCAGAATAACGATAAATCGACGATGTCGGACAACGTTCTTCTCCAATGGACCGTTTATCTTATTGATGGCGATCACGGATGACCGTCGTGGCGCCTTGGTAACAGTCGATAGCGACATATTGTAACAAGGCTTCGTTTATTTCAGCAAAACATTCGCGTTTGTTATTTCGTCGCAAGCAAAACGTGCGGAATGTTTCGTTGAAATGTGTAGAAGATATCGGTAAACGGTATTTGCTCGTTCTATGTATAATAACAAGGTATGTTCACACTCGTAACTTCAATTGTACGATCATAAAGCGGCATTTACGATTATTTTCTAAGCTGTGTTTGTAATAATATTCGTAGATTACCCCTCAAAGTAAATTACCCTTCTCATTTTCTTTTATCGATGTTCTAATAAAAACGTTTAATCGTTAAACGGGCACTTTTTATTTCAAAGTATCTTCTATTTATCGGTTATATTCGAAATGCCCTAACTGTCAATTTTCATACAATTTTTACAATTGTAAGAAGTTGAAGCCGTCCGGTCACCGATGACTACCGTGGCGTTACGGGAGAAACCGTGACCGGTCATGTAGTATGACCAACGTGGCAGTCAGAGTGTTAACAGAATTCCAATATTTTTCTTTGCCGCGCAAAGATTAACTTTTTCCAATTTTCGAACAAATTTCGTAACAACAAATTTCGAACAAACAATTTTCGTCAAGATTACCCACATTTTTTATGTCGCGCACGCAAAACTACATTTTTCTAATAAGCAACGAGCGTTAGAATGGAATAAATCGAGCAAATTAAAGCTTTGGCTATATTTCCTCCGACTACACTGTTGAAGGATTAACACTTTCTCCAAGGCAAACTTCGTACAACAAAGAAGCGTAACGCGATAGTCGATCGTAAGGAATTTTAGGAATTTTAACAGCGAAAGGGTTAAGTAACATCGCAAATACTTGGACGTTTATTTGGCGGATTTAACGTGTTCAAAGCCCCGTCCATCGTCTCTCGTCATGATGCATTTTCTAGGGGACAGGGATATGGCAAAAAGAGGCGCGCGACGCACGAACGTGATCCGCATGCCGTTAGCCGAGCAACGATTCGAGGCAAAAGCAATCCCTCGATGTTTTCCCTTCTTTTTCTTTTTCACCAGTTACATCTGCTCCTACCGCCTTCTGTTTCGTAACAGAACTCTAATCGACGTTCTTCTTTGATCTTTGGAAAATTAACTTGTCGTGTCGACTCGAGCCTCCGCGACGTTGCTTGTATTTCAAACTTTCGGATCCTCTGTGGTCGTCGAGTTGCACCGCGAGAATATAAACGCACGAACTTGTCTTTGCTCTTTTCGACCGTCTTTCGAAGTATAAAAAATCACACGAAACTCTGTCAACCGGTGGAATATTTTAGCGCCGCCTCGTCAGCTTCTCATCCCTATCCTCCTCCTCATCCAAATGGTCGCCATCGACGCGATTACAAGTGGACGAGACGCGCGATCGCGTTTAAATCGTATTAATACGCGCGAAACTCGACTTCGATTCAAGTACCGATTTACGATGCAAACGTGTTCGATCGAAATTTCGTCAATCCTTAGGTGAAATAAGGACGTTAAACAAAGATTCTTACCTGCGATTCCATCGTTGGTCTCGCAAACTGATTCGTAGCGCATTCCTCGGCGATAGGCAGCTGACGCAGGCTTCTGACGAGCTCTTCGGTCGCATTCTTTGTACGATACTTTTATTTGTTTAATTTGTTTTATTTATCTCTGTGTATATATATTAGCAGAAAACGTTGAATTACCTGGTTTGCATTTGACACACGATTCGAGAAGTACGATGTTTGCAGATGTTCGCCGCTCTTATTCGATCTCGATTTCTCCAGCATCGTCAGCATCCGCGAATTCTGTTGGAAATTTCAATTCGAGAGATTTCGGTAGGAAGGCGATCTACGAGAAAGACGACAAAGGAAATATGAAAATCTTACCGCGGTATTTGCGGCGGTGCTACTGTCCTTGAAGTTCTTGATTTTCATCGGTGTTAAATATCGTTTATTTAACGCGGCCACGTCATAAAGTGCGAGTACGTCGAGCTTCGAGGTTTGTTTCAACATTTGCGAGAGAGATCGTCCTACTTCCCCTGCGCCTCCAATAACCGCCGACTGTACAAACGATACGAGTATGAGAAGATATTTTCCATTTTTTAACTGCGAAACGTCTGATCGAGAGATGTCTTTCAGCCGAGGACGCGTCGTATATTAGATTTATTTTTTATAGTATTCGAGATACCTTGATGTTCTCTTCACCAGCATGATATTTTCGCTGACCGATAGTTTTCACGATGGACTTGGCGGCCCGGGAAAACATTGTTATTCCTGTTGGTGTATTACTGGAAATTTTTGTAACGCCTTCATTGGGCGTCTGACATGTCCAAATTGCGACTAATGGGCCTGGTTACCAAGTGAAACGTTGCATTTGTTTTCCGAGATCGTTTGACAGTGTGCATCGGGAAAAACAAAATCGTAACTCCAATGAACGCGTTTGCAATGGATCCGAGAGGCTATCGTGTATACGCGCATAATCGCGTACGTATTTCGAAGAAGAATTTTTCTATTTCGTACCATTCGAGAAGTCTTTCTCTGAGAAACGCGAAAGAAGGTTTAAATAATACGCGCCTTTAAGAGTTCTTTCAAATGCAGCCATCTGGCAAACACGTATCGAACGCATACGTAATCGTAGATTAGGTCGATAACGAAGCGCGAGAAACAGTAACCTGCATTATCGTTGGAAGGAAATAGCGCGAAGCCGAGTTTGCAGATTATTTTATCGATCGAGTTACTGTCCCGTCGCAGATACGCAAATTAACGTTTTATCGACCGAGTCGGAACTTTAATCACCGACGAGGTACAGAATGAACGTGACACCGGACGTTCGATTCTTTACCGTGTCCCACGTTTTGTGGCTCGCACTATATCATATTCGTATCGCGTACAACATTATCGATTCGATACAGTAGTGGTTCGAATTGAAACTAAATTCTCCTATGAAATTAAATAAGGTATAGAACAAGACATTTCGCGCATGAAATGTAGAATTCTCTGCTTCTGCGATGTACTCGATGTTGGAGTAGACTCCGACTGTGTTACGACACAACCTATTACCAATTAACGTCACATCGAAGCTCGCTGTAAGACGTAATTCGGACAAGTACTCGTCCGCTTTCCGCTCTCATTCCTCCCATTTGCGTATGTCTTAGCGAGTCTCCGCTCGTTTCCGCTCGACCAAATTGAACATCGCTTTGCGACGATTTACATAAGCGAACGAGATTTTCGTCAACCGTGCGATCCTTAACATTTTTGATAAACCAAGATGCGAGACATTTGAATCAAGTTGAAGTCTATCGGTGCCAGCCAATATTCCTTATCGTTTTGTCCTGAGTGTCTTATCGTTTATCCTTAATTCCGTCCATCTTCCACTCCTCTTAGTTGTTACATTCGCAAGTTAGAATAAGTGAAACGTAAAAAAATCAGAAGAACTTTGAATTTTCTTTGCGAATATTCATCGAGGATATAAATAAACGAATCCAAATAAATGTCTGTAGACGTTCGAAAATTATGAGAATTTGACGTCATTTTTTAGAATTCTAGCGAGTATAGCGATACGACGTCGTTCCTTGCATTTTTTGCGATACTCGGAGTATCCAAGTCGTTCCCAAGAATTTGTGCCACCTCCTATGCCATCGTGTTCTCCTGGTACGAAATCGTCGTTGTTGGTCTAGAACTTTTAAAGAAGCCGAAAAATGTCAACTTCTAAAAATTTCAAAGAAATTCTTCAAACATCGCGTTATGTCCACGTTATGTGGCAGAAATTCTGAAAATTTTCTCAATCTTTAACAAATTCCACGAACTAATCTAATCCTGACCAGGGCTGTTTTTCGAGGTTCGAGTTTCCGAACTTTGTTTCAAAGTTCCACCGCTCTGCTTCTCGTTAAAGCATTTGGATTGGTCACTCTAGGATCGCCGGAGAGACCATTAAACGATCAAGCAGTTGATTAAGTTTGACCAAACGTTTATTGAAACGTTTTAGTAATGTAGAAGCACGTAAATTATACAAATCGCACGACTCCATCGTTAATATCGATATAACGTAATCGATATAATGCCGCCGGTTTTATAATATTCATACAAATTAACAATTTATACAATACTATTTAAAAATAATTAATCTACGCAAAAATACAATACTTTTTAACTTATATACGTCATACTGCGAGTTTTACTGTATTGTTGTAATTAATACTTATAAATTATGTTTGTAAATCTATTTGCAAGCTGTTTTAAAACTATATATATATATATATAGGTACATATGGAGGATTTGAAAAAAAAAAGGTTATACAGAAATAGATCTTTATAACACCGACAAGATACTGGTATATTGAATCGATGACGTCGTATACGGCACGGAAATGGTATAGGGGTCAGGCCGGCCAGAAAACCCCCAAAACGTAGAATATGAGAAAGCGCCGTGTCACGGGTTTTTATCAGCATAGAATCGATTTTCTCGCGGCGATTTCCTTACGGACGTTACGAGTTTACGATCCGTTGACCACGAGGCGATATGGTCAAACGTTTAGTTGAACACGCGGTAAGACGCCTGTACGCCGATCATACAGCACGGCTGCACGGGTGGTTGCCCGGTAATAGGCGCGGAACATGGTTGAGCGTCGTTTAAGATTTATATCGTGTGCCGAATCGTTTATGCAAAAATCCTGGAGGGCGGGCAAACTCGAGTGTGCGTCGTTCGACTGTAGTTTTCACGGAATTGGAGCGGACGTGGTTTTCTGGTGCAACTCGAGAGTCTCCGCGTTCTCTGTGACAGGCGATACGAGTAATCCCTATTATCCTGGCCGGCTCTACGATTCTCGGAGGACAGCGCAGAGGATATGTCCGCGACAGTGGATTCGTACAGCCAGCGAAAAAGTTTCTAAATTGATTTCTACGACCGGTACGACGCGTTTTCGCCACTGAGCCGTCGCCGAAATTAGCTTAGCGAAAAAGGCAGCTAACGAAGGTCCAGAATCCTGGCCAACGAATGGCTTTCAACGGCATGCAGATATGTCCTCCCTGCTGCGTCGTTCAGGGGCTGTGAGCGATGGCTCTCTTCGTGATTCACATTCGCCAGCACCGAATCTATAATTTCCACTTGTTTCTAGTTGCTCGAAAAAGAAATAAAAATAAAAACCGAATGGGATAGTATATGGAATATCGAGTGTTAAGAACTTTTGTTCAAAATCTTGTATTCAGCAATGAAGAATGTAAGAACTATTTGCTACAACTTGCTACAACTATTACAAATCTTATATACTACGAGATATACGAATATAATACAATGGTAACGCTAGGAATTGTTAACGCAACGGAAATAGTAACGCACGAGAGATTTCGTAAGAAGAAATTAAGTACAGGACTCAGTGATACGGGTTCTATTTTATTTTACATTGTACTCTGGTTTTCGACGTAGTGGAGAGGCTGACCTATTTGAAGGTCTCGCAGCTTGTCCTTGGATGACTGCTGATATCAGGTATCCCTGATGATGACAACAGGGGTCGCGTTCGCGTACCTCGGGTATGGAATACGGAACAGCGATAGATACAAAAGTTGTTAAGAATTATATCGATAAAGGAGCAAGACGTTGGTAGGTTGCCACTACAAACGTCACGTTTATTTCGTAGCTCGGTGATACAATCAATGACGAATCGTCTGTGATAATTCCTACGTTCGCCATAGGGAAACGCAAACAGCAGTTAAGGAACACACTGATTTTTTTGACAGTTCGGTATTTCGTAAACCAGCACGCAAACTTCCATTCAACGTCACGTCTATCCTTCTATCGTTCTTATTTAATGCTCCGATTCGAATTTGTCGCCCATAACACGCGTTCGGATCGTTCAACGAAACGCTTATCAACCAAACTAATTTAATTAAGAAAGAACGCAAGCTCGACGACATCAAATTAACCGAATCGAATGAATTATCAGTTAGAACTAGTTACATCGGTAAATTAATTTCGTAGCCGTTCGAACGAGTAGATTGTTAGTCGCAATTAGCAATTAAACGACGTATAATTAAACGTTTTGAATCGTATTAGCTCGTGTTACCGCTAAATAGGAAATCTACAGAATCAAGGCAACGGCAATAGAAGCCATAGACACTCTTTATTCAATTACACATTTAACGCTCTCTCTCTCGTTGTGCGACGCGCAGAACAAATCCTTCTTCGGTCTAATATCCATCGTCGGACCAAGTGATCGTGTAGTCGGGGTACTTCTTTTTCAGTAGACCAACAGTCATTTCGTGATCTGCCTTTCCGAAGCCCTGAAAATAAAGCAGCCTTTTTTTCGTTTCTGTTATCAGAGATGTCGTAAACCGTGGATCTTCCCAGTTTACGAATTCCGTACAGTGCTTTGATCCACGAAACGCAGGGACGACGCGAAGCGATCTGTTTCCAAAGTACACTCCACTCTGATTCGTGGAATAAAGAAAAAAAGACACGGTACCCCCAGGCAGCGTTAAAATTGCTTCCCCTCGAGGTCTCTCCGACCAGATTCGGGAAAGCCATTTTTCCAAAGTCCACAGCCCCTCCCAATGAACCTCGTTCAACCCATCGAATATCATGGTTGCGATGTGATAAGGTTTTATGCGAATTTCGCTGATCTTATCGCGCGCCTACTCCATCCCAGTCTTCAAAGTGGAATAATTAGTCTACAACGTAGGCCGTTTAAGATCAGGAACCCGGTGAATGATCATCGGCGCTCCGAGTTTTCCTTACAAACACAGTTTCAGGCGAAATTCGATTTTATCTACCACGCTCGCGGATTTACTTTTCATCTAATTTCGATTCAGCCTCGAGCTTCGCTTAACGAGAAAATCTGTGCGATTTATTGGTTTTATCGAAGTTTTTCTGATACATGGACGTAATAAAATCCTCGTTCGCATTATCTTCGTATTATCGACGAGTTTTCCGGCTCTAGACGCGAGTAAAATTACATAACGAGAAGAAAGTCGCACGAGCCTGATAGAGGAGCGTCGATGTGGACGATGTCGGAGTTAGAACATTGGTAGGTTATTAGTAAATTAGTAGCATGTAAAAGAACGAAGAGTTAGCCGATTAGATCGAGCTAGACAGAGAAGTTCGTTAGAACTCATTAATCTCTGCATTTACTTGGGAGTATCCGTAGACTTTGATGATCTTTTCGTCCGGGTCGTGCTCGATTCTTCCACCCCCGTGGCACTTGCAGCTCAAATAACGAATCGTATCCACATGATCGGCAACCTCGTTAAAAATGTTGGCTAAAGCAACAAAGAAAGAGGATGCGATTAGTACGAAGGTTAATTTAAGAATCAAGATTTTAATTGTCATTCTTTTTCCATTTCTTAAATTGATTTCTCGTACAATAACATATATTTAAGGACATATTTAAAGGAATATACAAATAATATAGAACGATGGTGCAAGGATCGCCTCGAGAGCTGCTTCGTTATCTAAATATTAGTACACGAGCATACTCTTGAACTAATTTTTCCTGCTCTTACTTTAATTTAAAATAGGAAGAAATTATCTTCCGCTAATCGGAACGATGTATAGACTATTTCTTCAGATTTTGTTAAAGTTTAATGTTTCGAATTAACGTAAGAGTTATCGAACTTTCATCGATATCGTCGCGAAAGATTTTCATCGCGTTACAAATAAATCTTATACGTTCTCTATCTACGAGTAACATCGTGAACAAAAATCTTCTCTCGTAAAGATATGCGTTAACAAAATAGTAGTAGCTTCGTAAAGCGTTGTTCTCGATAAACATGTTTAGTCGTTATAAAAGCAATAATATTTAAGATCGTTGAAAACTTTCGCCCAGTGCTATAACTGGCCGAGGTAATCCAACGACGATAACATTTTTACGAAGGCATTAAAACAAAGAAACAGGCAGTCGACGAACGAAACGAAAGGGAATTCGATCCAGTCGTTTCGTCGCATAATGCGCCGATTAAATCTTTACAGCTCGTACACTAGTTCCGCTTCGAGAAATTTTATTCCACTTGAAAACTTGGCAAATTAAAGACCGTCCAGAGTATTGATAAAAAATAAAAACAAAAAATATAAAACGTGACAAAATTTGGAAATAAAAAGCTTGATATCTGTCAGGTTTGAGGATGAACATCGAGTCGATGGACCATTCCCTTTGCGCGTATCCGTTTGCCATGTAAAAATTGGATTTCTCATTGTGCGATATCTCGCGCGAAAATTCATTTCCGCAATCTCCGCTCGTCGATGAAACGGAAAACCGATATCTTTCTGATTGCTAGAAATTAAATAACCGTACGATTGCCAGTTATATATATATATATATATATATATATATATATATATAAATGGAAGATCAACATTTCCATCGTATTTGACGATCCAAAACTGACTGACATTTTCAGTCGGAAGTCGAAACGAAGGTTCCATTATGGGTTCCCTGTTTAATTTCGCGGTGACGGCGCGAAAGTTCGTGACTAACTAATGGAATAATTTGCGCCACGCGTACCGAATAAAGTCTTGCAATAACCGAATAGATTGTACGCCTGCACCATGCATCGCAATAATCTCCGGATGCTTCGTTGCAAATGTCGTCGTGTCTCTTAAGACATTCGCTTTGAAGACGATGAAGTAAAAATCAAAATTGGGGCTGGGCTAAACTTTCGCCTCATTGTGCATCTTTATGGACGATACGTTGTGGACTTTATGCATTTGTAACGGCACGTGAGTAGAGGACAATTCAAATCACGTTGTTGTTTCGTCTCGGAGTATCAAGATCGTTAGGATACACGTAATGTAACAATAAATAAATTCCGGGCAAAACAATGTCGCCGCTGCGTGCAACCGTCGAACAAAGACGAATTTGAATTTTCCGACTCTGCCCCGACCAGTATAAGTAAACGGACGCGATCGCGAGCGAATCAGTATACAGGGTGGTTGGTAACTGGTGGTACAAGCGGAAAGGGGGTGATTCTACGCGAAAAAAGAAGTCGAAAATATAGAATAAAAATTTCTTTTTTTTTTAATTTCTCCATCGAGACAGTGAGATCCTTAATTTCCCTATTTACAGTGAGATCCGGTATAACGAGACGCGATAAGGTGCACGCGTACCGAGCGAAAATTCAAAGTCGATTTTCTCGAAAACAAAGCCACAAACGAAAAATTTTTATTCTATATTTTCGACTTCCTTTTTCGCGTAGAATCACCCCCTTTCCGCTTGTACCACCAGTTACCAATCACCCTGTATACCGAGTATCTACGAATTATCGATCGAGTTATCAGCGAGCAATTATACACTGTCTTATCGAATACGTTTGTACGGACGTGTCTCGCCATTATTTATATTTACTAATTTATTTCATTCTTTTAAATATATCTGACGCGTTGCAACGGCAAGTTCTTGTTATTCTATATTACAATCCTCTACACATTTGTAGTATCGGGGAGAAGGACCTAGGAAACGTCGAGCTAACTACAGACAATGTCGGGAGAGCCGAGGCGCTGTCGGCTCCATCAATGCATTACCGGGTCCTTCAGGTAAATAGCTTTGCCGAAAAGACCTACGTGACCCTGGCTACGAGCGTCTGTAGAACACGTGTGCGGTGGGCCTAGCAAAAGACAATAGAGTGCTACAACGGCCAGAGAGTCAGTCGAGAAGCAGAGTGCGAGTTGAGCGGACACGGAGTGTGAGTCGGCGTGCGACGATATTGTAGTCTGTCCTTTCGTTATCGAATATCACTTATTAAAATACGTTAAACTTTGAACTCTACCATCATCACTCGTCCTTACTCTAAGAAACCATCAGTTACTACACATTTATGGCAGATTTAAGTAAAAACATAATTTCGAAACAACAATAACAAACAACAACAAGTAATACGTCTTCTGTATATTTAAACAACTTAAAAAGAATATATAAACTTCGTGATTTTTCGAATAAACCCCGTAGCTACGTTTAAGGATTTGGAACTCTTGGCAAGGTTCCAACAATTTTTATATCTCCCGTAGAACCCAATCTACCGTCTACATCGTAGACTAACGGAAGTAAAATACTTGAAAACGAAGGTACTTTAAAACCAATGAAACACGTTCTGTGAAGAGCAAGGTTAATCCAAAGCGCGGGAAAGCTTCGGAATTGAGGAAATCTTCGGTCCAGAAAGATGGAGATTCGGACGAGAATTAGAAATTCTCTGTTTCACGGAGGAACAACTGGCTCCGCGCGAAGACCACGCTACCGAGTCGAATTCTGGTTAATCAAAGCCTGTGGTCACGACGAGCTTTGTGAAACGTAAACACGTCGCGACGCTCGCAATCCGAAGTTCCGACACGGATCGAATTCTCCCAGCGGAGAATTCGAACGGAACGCGGAAGTTCGAATCTCTCGGCGAATTATTAACAGACACTCTAAGTTACCAAATATGTTGGCCGTTTTGAACACGATCGTAATCTCTACTCTGATACGATCAGCGAGATTTCTCTTTTAAAGATCTTCTTTAAAGATTCTCATTTCGAAGGAACGCGAACGAACTCGTTTAATTTCAACGAGCGCGTCGTATTTATCTTTTCCATTGATCCTTGCGCAATATCGACGTCACGAATCTGCATAGTAAACACAGTATCGAGCAAACGAATTGCAAACGCACAGATTGTTTGCTTTCTAGAATCATTCTTTAATAAAGCTATCCTTATCTGCCAACACGTGTGTTTCTTTATGCAACGAGAATCCAGGTTGTCAATCCGATTCCCATCGTTGTTTCGATAAGGAAGGTTTTACATTATAGTTCGATTTCCAAAGATAGAAGACACGAAACGAATGAATATTTCGCCAAGAACTGTGGATATTCGTACGTGACCCTTGTTTCTTTCGCATGGAAATCGTTTCCTTGTAGGACGACTGTACTTTGTAATATTCGTTAACCCTGGAGAAAAAATAACTTTCGTCGTATTCTTACGCTGTGAAACACACGTCCTACGAAGAAGTTCGTAAACCAGAGGTCGTAAATAATTTCGAAGAAACTTGGAACGAAGTTAGACGCGAAGATGGGAAATAAATGAAGGGAATTATCGAGTAGCGGGAAATCAATTATCCAGATCCGGGAAGGGAAGGGAAAAAGAAGAAGAAAACGTGACAAAAGAGTGGTTCTCTGTTGACGTTGGTTGTATACTCGCCGGTATCGCTGATGACAGAACACCCGTGCATATTAAACGCGATTTCATTGTCCGACGTTCAGACGACGCACATAAATTTCACAGAAACGGTGGACACAGAATCGACGAAAAAGCTCGGTCTCGGTTTGAGATTGAAAGGGATGAAATATCGCTATAAATCGTGCAGTAAATTTAAAAAAAAAAGGGGGGGGAGAACAACGTTGTCGAGTGGTTTTCTTCGGTGCTATCGTTTTTTGATTGGACGAAGAACCGGAAAAGAAAAAAGAGTAGAAGGAGACTGGTAACACGCGTGACAAACGAGGCGACCACGACCCGTCCGTAGTAAAACCTTGACGAAAAAACGTTTATCTTGACCCATCTAAACGCAGCGTATCCCATTAATTCCGTGCTTCCGTTTTTCCAAGTTTCGACGCGAGGCGGAAGCGACCCGAGTACGTCGACGCTGAATAATGAAGAAATAAAAATGAAAAATAAAGATAGGACTACACGGTCGGTATTGGATAATTCTCGTGCGAAAAGACTATTTGGTTATTTTAAAATTATACTGCCAGCCTTTCCTTGCTGTTTGAGATGGTAACTTCGTTAACACGGCGAATCGCGCTTCACACGATCACCGTCGACAAATTTTGAACTGAAACATCCATCTAAATTCTATCATCCACCTTGTATTTTCGACCAATCGCGGGGAGACGCAATCGCGAGGAAACGCGTCAACGGCAGTCGTAAATTCCCGTTACGATTATAATAATCGACGCCGCGAATAGATCGATCCCCTGATTTCCATTGAGATAATAGGGGTGGTTGAAGTGGTATAACGCTGCGATTAACAGGGTTATAAACTATATACTTTCAACACTTAAGAGTTACACCGTTGCGTATGATATACGTGGTAGACAATGATTTGGCGTACGAAGATGCGATACACTTGCACAATATTCGTCGGTAGTCGAGCAAGGCCCTTATAGTTGAGTTTCTAGTTGTAGTTGACGTAACAGTAGAGGAGACTGACGTTCCGCTCTCATGCAATTACGGAGGAAAGCTCGGTGTGGGTGTGGTGTTTTGAACGAAGAAAGCGGATTCGTTGCTCACGCTTTTCGTTAGCAAGGCGAGGGCAACGATCTGCGATGTCCATTGGTTCTAGTCAGTGTTAACGAGAGATGAGAGGGAAAGGAAACCTCCTACCAACGTTGCTAGTTGGTGTCATTGTTTAAGGGAAAAACCGGATTTTTTCGTTACTTTTTCGTTAGGTCACTACCCGCTTTCTCCGTAATTTTTAGGACTTTTCTAAAAACCAGCCGTGCACCGAAAATATTTCTAAGATTAAAAAATCCTTCGGGACAAACAGATTGACCGAAAATCATACGTTGACACAACGAAGTTAAAAGTTAAAGGTTTATGGTGGATCCTTAGATTTATCGAGGGTCGGAGTGACGGTACGTAGACCGTTGGCTGTCCAGCAGCGAGGGATGGACTGCAGATGTCTTACGCGACATAACACACCTAAATAATCGCCTAATTGATCAGATTTTCGACTTTTCTTTCGTTAAAAAATTCATCTTCGACCCGACTATCGCTGGATCCGGAGGCGCTGGACAGTGGATGCGTAAATCTGTGATTAAAATAAAGGTTGTAGCGAGTGATGTCGTTAGAAAGCACAACGGCATTTATAGGCCACCAGAAGATCGACGACGTGAACGTACGCTGTATATATCAGCCGCAATATTGTCAGAAAGGGTGAATGGGGTGAGTTGGAAATTACCAGAAATCGATAAGGAAGGGGTATCTCGGTCTCTCGGTGGGTACTAAAAGCACGGCCGGGTAAATCGCTAAGTGCAAAACACGGTAAAGGTAGAGGGCCGAGAAGCTTCCGGTTGCTAGGTGAAAGAGCTCTGGCTTCGCCGGAGTTGGTTTCCGCAGCAGAAAAATCTGTTTTGATCCTTCGTCGTAAATATACGATAATATACGTGGTTCTATTCAAAATTTATCCGCAAACATTTGTTAGACAAGATCTTAAACAGGATTTTAGGATCTAGACAATCTCAAATTCGTTGTGTCATAAGTACCCGTGTTCGTATAAAAAAATGTAGAGACATGTTAGCTTCGATTGTTACAAATATAAAATACGAGAAAATAGGAAGAATCAGATTTAATTATTTTTGTACCAGTCTCGAAACGTTTATCGATTTCTATATCTGAAAGGTATCAGTAAATGCGAACGACGAGTTCGTGGATGTCGTTATCATAATGGCAACTGTAGCCTTCTCTACGAAAAAGAAGTCGCTAGTCGAAGCAACAGAAGACATTTTATCCGATCAAAATGGCATTCGGCAAAACGTCTAAGGTGTCCACGATGAAAACCTGTCCAGAAGTTTCGATAATCACGCCAGACGATATTCTGCAGCGCGAAAACGCGCAACTGATTTATGCAGGTGAGACGGGTCAATTTCGCTGTCACGAGCTTCCAGCTTTGCAACTCAAGATTTATGGCATCGATTTACACGCGCGATTCGATGAAATATCGTCCTTTCGGCGAAATATCACGCAACGAGATGAAAAACCACGATTAAACCAGAAGAGAAGACACAACGATCGAATCTCCGGTCCATCCATCGACAACCACCGCGAATGTAGCTTTTCTCCAAGGTCGCTACTGCCACGGGAGAATGAAATAAAGCAGGAAATGGGACAAGGAAATGGACTGGTTGATTTCGTTCGCCATGCGAACGAACATCGCGCAACTCGGAAATCGCCGTGATTTTCTCTCTTTTTTACGCATGGACGTTTACGAACGTTTGACTAAAGCAAATCGTCGAACGAGAATTTTGCACTCCGCCGTGCTGTAGCTCCAGCCAACCTGTCGAAAACGTTTCATCGAGAGACAAGCAAACGCGATTGCAGCACGCTGCGATTCGGCCGACTCGAACCACGGTCCAATTATCGGCGAGCGAGTTTGCAGGCGTGAAAAAGGTCGAGGGAAGTTAATTAGGACGGTATAATCATCGCCCTCAAGTTCATTATCCCGAGCAAGGGAGAAAGGTTGTAACCGTGAAGGGATATGGCCGTCCTTGGGATGTGAATTCGCCCGCGACACGCTCAATGCCGCTTTCAAATTTTCGAAATTAAGGTCCGATGCCACTAGCACTCTGGCGATATTCATTTGCAATTAGCAGTTTTAGGGTGACACGCTCACCGGATTGATTAAGTCGTGAAACGAGGAGTGGAAAATGTTGGTCGTGAATTAAAGACGGATATTCAGTTGATAATAAGTTTGCTAGAATTTTGGGGCTCGTTTCGCCAAGTCTGGAAACAACATCGTAGGTCGCTCAGAGAGACCGGAAATTTATACCAACGAGAGCGAAGTTGCAATTTAAAATACATCGGACGAGAATCAACGTTCATCTAGAAGATTAAAGGTTATCGTGACTCTTGGTTCGATTCGCCCACGCGTGAAATTTATATTTTGCAAGCAAATTCAATCATAAATGTTTGAAGGACTTGCGCGGAATTTTGCAGCTCCGATAATATATACAGCGATGTACAATGACACTCGTCGAGCTACCGCCGAAAAATTCTGCAAAAAGTCAACCTACCGGTCGAAGGATTACGATCACTCTCCTACAAACGATCGAACCAACAACATCGCTGCAGTCTCGACATTTTCAGTTTATGTTTCAAACTCTCGCTTGATCTCCGAAAATAATGAAAAATAACAGGTATGGATTAAATCGGGCGATCGAACGATCCGCGTCGTGCTAATCGCCTAATGACGATAATCTATTCAGCCGGATCCAAGAAGATTACGCCATCGAGACACACGTTTCGCCGTAAGAAGCAATTAACGGGACGATTGATCGCGATTGTACTCGCGATAATCTGTTCTAGCGCAATTTGTTTAACGTCCTTGGAAATCGATTAAAATTTTCGAGCGTGTACCAGCCGAGAATGGAACAAATACTTTGATCCATCGATAGAAATACTTGCTGATAATTAAATCGCCGAAGCGTTGAAAACTCGTCTTATGGACGATGCTTTTCAATGCATTCGATTAATCACGGTATTTACCGGATGAACGAGCATCTGAACAAACTTTGCCGTTACATAATAGAAACCTAGCAAAGATAGGAGAAATGGTTCAAGGTACACCGAACGACTTTTCCATCGGTGTAGTTGGGTTAGGTTTTACAACTGTGTCCTGCAGCTCGTGTTTATTCAGAAAACAAACCCGATCGGAAGGGCACAAAAGAGAAAGACGTAAAGATGCGAGAGAAAAGTAAAATAAGTTCCATCCGTATTAAGATGTCTTTTTTTACGTGAGAATGGTTCAAGTTTGGCGGTTCCATGGGCCGCAGTGATGTAAACCTAACTTTCGCCGACGGCTTGTCACAAGCCGATTTTCCAACTGGCTTACGTAAAACTTCGTAATCTCGTTTCCTCTGACGGACATCTGGATCGGCGCCCACGATACCGAGTAAGATACGCTCTTAATTCGAACATATGAGAAAGGTTAAAGAAAACTTTCAAAACTTTTTATTACAAATATCGTTTCGTTTCTGTGGCGTATTATTACGTCAGAGAACTGTGTCTATTATCAAATTCCATCTGCAAGGTGGAAAGTTGCACACAAAGGATAAAAGTAAATCTTCATGAGATTAAAACTCGGGTTACTCGATTATGGACGGAGGATCACTGTGCCCGGCCAATAAAACTTTCTCTCTGATGAAACGCATAGCCGGAGAGTTAATTTATTTCTAGAACAGCGACGTAAAAGCCAAAGTAATCCCGCGAAATCGGAAGAAGAAACGGCGGATAACGAAAACTGTAAAACGAGACGACGCTTTTATTACGCGAAACGTCCTTTAACGCGTTGAATACCGCGTGAGCCATCGATGACCCACGCTGAACTTCTCATTTAGATCGGACCGTTGTAATTATTTCGTGTAAAACGGAACACGATCGTGAAATGCTACAAAATATAATCAGTCGATGTATAATACAATTGCAATAGTATGGACGATCGATGATTCGCGTAGTCTGAACAGTGAAAATGGTCCTGCATTCAACGTATTGACGTCAGACGAATGTTAATCGAGAAGTTTTACAACGGAGCAGATTTCCTCGTAGATACGTAAGAAACGGATGTATTCTGTAGAAAACGTGCGTCATAGATCCAGCGAATTTTTTTTATGACACCAAAGAAAGCGAACACTTGTATTTCTAACTGAAATATGAAACACGGAAATGAAGTAGAAATTACATTGACGGCGAGATGAATTACGATGGCCGCAAGACGTGGATAAATAGGGAGACGAAAGAGTTTGGCCGATAATCGAAGTTTTTCCAAGCGATCTGTAGCTTTTGCTTCCGACGATCGAGGGTGGTTCTCACGATGATTGGCGAGATTTCGTGTGGCAATATTTTATCACGTAATCGAATACTTGCTCGGTTTCCTTTTCACGAAGGATCGTCGAAAAGGGGATGAAAAAATGACCGACGAGGCTATCCTTATTTTCGATAGAATATCCCGCCTCTTGTATCGCGATTCTTGGGGTCAATTTACCCAACCTACCATGAACTGTTTCACCGGTTACGAAGCAACGAATTAGAGTCTCCCCGTGAAAAGTATCCGAACACATATATATTTTAAAAAATTAATGTACGTAGTATTGCATACGATAAATAAAAATATATATTATTACCGTATTTCCTAATAGATAATTTACATTTACAATCTGCTTATTCCGAAATAGTTAGGAAGCATTCGTTCTAATTATTTGTTTATCAGTAATGTAATTAGTTTGGGAAAATTCACGTTTTGTTAGCAAGAATCGGCCAGAGTGTTCAGATACTTACGAGCAGTAAACGTGTGAAATAGAAATCGGCATAGCGTGGGAACTATCGTTAGAACGTATTACTGTGGGAAGGATTAAGGGAAAGTAGAGTATGATATTTCAAGCACGCTGAAATCGAGTGTCAAGGACAGGCCGTGAGAATATCCTTAGACAACGAATAAAGACCACTCTACGAAGAAGTCCATCTCTTACGGATGAGAATCGTACGGGAAATTAGACGAAGGATCTTGTCTCGTCAGAAGCTGCTTTAATCGTTCGAGTATCCAAAGGAAACGTGGGAGAATATCCAATGTTATTCGGTCGCGTGAAACCTTCCTATAAACGTAGAAGCGTATCTCAGCTGTTAATAAATTTGATAACAAGATAAACCTTCAAAGGGCATAACTTTGCATCGGAAGTTTAGCATGTTCGCGATCTCGTGATTCATATATGAGCCAGGATAACTCCCTCCCTTCTGCTATTTAGATTCATTCGTCGGAATTTGATGGAAATTAATAACTTAATGGCGAATTAATTATTATGGAATTTGCGGGCTATGAGGTTCAATTATCTATGGGAAAATATTATTCGATTTAATCTAATAAAAAAATTAATATTAGTAATGAAAAATTGGTAATGCTTACTTACAAGGTAACGCATTGTCTTGGGACGTGAATGCTGTTATACAGACGTAATATCTGCTTTGTACCTCACTGTGCGCAAACAGCGTTCCGGAATTACTATCTCGAACAAGGAAATTTAGAAAAGGCAGGTCGCGAAAGACAGCAAAATATTTTCCGCTTGCGGCTGTAATTCGTATTATTTTGCTGCGTGTACGGTGATAATTTTTGTTACTCTATATTTCAACAATTATGTTACACTTGGCGCAAACTCGGTATTTTCTTACTAAAATTCCTCTTGAGATTAAAGTCGCATATATTTCCTGACTGTATGTATTCAGTTATATAGAAACGTCAAATTAATCTACAACGCTTGGACAACCTTCTTCAACTCGTAACCTCCGTTTCGGTCCAGTTGGTTATCGTTATCGTGTCTCTAACACCGAAGTTTGCGAAGAGGAAATCGTAGGTACGCTCGATTCCTATTCACCCCATTGGTCCATTTCGATGGTTTTATCGTTTGCATCGTTATTGTTCGTCTTCCCGGACGTTGGTTGCCTGGCGGGCGAGTTTTGTAGTTGAATCGATTCCGATGAAAACACGACCGACGTACCTGCACACTATGTACAGATTGTATCCGGAGAAGTTTGACAATCTCGGAAGCCGCGAGCCATTCACACAAGTCGGTGTATCGAGCTTCGAGGTTTACGATCCCGCAGCGAGAGTAGTACTCGATAATGAAATATCGGACACGCGAACAAATGAATGCCAGAATTTCCAAGAAATCGTTCACGTCGAAACTCCCAGGAAATCGACGTCAAGCAAGTTCGCTGTTCGATCCAAGTTTCTAGCCGTAACGTGGTCGCATCCGCGCGTCTTTCTTGAAACTTGCCGCGAAATGAAAGCTATGACCGTCATCGGAACATCTCCCGGAAATTTTATCGAACTTATCTAGCTTTGATTAGATATCGACAAATTTTGCTTCTTTTTTTTTTTTTTTTTTAACTAAAACCTTTAAAAAGTTGTAGTGATATCGTTAACATCGCGAATTACAAAATAACCAACGTTAGATACCAGCCTACCGCGACATCATGCGCCACGATTATGATTATGTATTATAAATGTCAGTATCCTTGAAGAGTCATTTCTTTTCTAAATGTTTCATGCGATAGCTATTAGTCATCCGGGACCTTCCTCTTCCTCAGCAACTCTCCTCCAATGTCATTCCTTCTTTTACAAGCTTATACATGAAATATCTATCTTACAAAATTTCTCTGTAATCCATCAAATATCTATCTTTGAACCTCCGAAGAACATTGAAAAACGAAGCAGATGGTGAATTAATTCTCTGATTTAATTTTTCCCTCCAAATTCCAAGAATAACACGACTCGGTCATATTGAACGATTCTTAATCTTCTTAAGTAGAATTGGCTTTATGGGGCCAATTGCATTACCTTCTCTTTTTTTCTTTTTTATTTTTTAATTAATATATTCAATCTAAATTTACTTAATTTCACATCATCGAGGATTGGTAGGTTTTTACAGAACATCGTTCGATTATTCTCTTACGTATTTTCTTGAAAAATAGACGAGACGATTTTCAAATTGCCTTCCACGTCTTTGACGCTGATAAATTAACGCGTTTTAGTGTTCGAAACAAACGCGTCGTGACAGCTACTTCGGCTCGAAGCTCCGGGATCTTGTCAATTAGAGAACACGAGTCGCCTTGCAGCAAACGCCGCGTCAATCAAATATGGTACGCTTATCTGCCGCAACAATGCAACCTGTGACATCCGTTTGTAACGTTTGACTTGCTACATGATTCCACGGTTCCGTTATTGCGAGAAATTCGAGGAATCTCTCGAAGAGCTTATGAATTGAAATATAATTGCATATCAAAAGCGATCGATTGTATTTTAGTGAAATTTTTCTATGCTTTTCGCGCTTAATACCTTTGATAGCAAACAGGCGTTTTACGTCTCTATATCAATATCCACGCTAATTATACGATGACCTTTGATCGTGCTCTCGTTTGCTCACACGCTCCCCAGACTTACATTGGTTCGCGGTTAATGAATAATGCATGTCGCACAAATTGATCGAGCTTATCGCCGTTCCAAACCTGAATTCCTCCACGAGAACTGGTTTTTCTGTGAAATCGAAAATAATTTCACAGAATAACGTTCACGATCGAATAACGCTCCACGAGTCTTTTAATTCATAACCATATGACGAAAAATGCAGACAAAAATGTTAAGAAGTTTTACTGGTACGCCGAATTGGATAAATCGATGGTTTTTTGAATTTTCTGATAGCGTAGCATCTGGAAAATATGTCCATGAAATTTTAAAACGTAATTCTCAAAATTGCCAGAAAAATTTCTGACAAATACATTTCATTTTGTGGAATAACGATTTTCGCCTGTGAGATAAATACGCATATTTTTCGCTTAAAAAAAATATATATATTTTTTTTTCTTTAGTTTAATCGGAACGCGCGATGTCTTAGATGATATGGGATTTGGGAAATGCGTTTAGAAAAATCGGTAGTTTGATTCGGAATGTAGGGAAAAGGAAAAAGGTAAAAAAGATTGGTTTTTTTCAGGCGCCACTTCGGGAGGATCCCTTAAGTTACACGTAGAATTTTGATCATTCATTTCCATTTTATCGTTAAATAATTTAACTCTACGATAATTCTCACTGGAACGTGGCTGGATTCTCTCGCTATATCCTTAAAGACACACAGGCGAGTGCTATACACGAACCGGAGAATCGATAATCACGCAGAAGGTTGCGGAGGGTGAAAACATTGAGCAGAGTCGAAGACGGCAGGAATCTGGGGAAAAGAGCTGGATGAGAACCTACCTACTCGCGTGGTATTCTCGGCTGACTGAAATGATACGATTTCTACGCACGCGACCTCCAACTCCCTGGCAGCCTCGTCAAGGTTGAAATCTCGAAATCATCATCGAAGAATCCCGAGCAAAGAATACGAAATGCAGATCGGAACGAGAATGGTCAAAACGGTGAAAGTGGATAAGTTTGGTGAATGCGAATTACCTTGAAGAAACACGTTTCGAATGGGATGAGAAGTATGTACGTGTAGTACAACTCTGCGTAATATGCGGTACGACGATATTTTTATATATCGAATGAAATTATTCACGATACTAGGAAGTTTGGTTGTTTGACCTGGAATTGTTGTTTGGCAATTGCTTTTTCCGATCGCCATGTCGGATTGCCACGCGGTACTTTCGTGCAGGACGTTCCGTTTATTCTGACCAACTGAATTATTCGATACGATCGACCGTGATATCACCAATAACGAATAAAACACAGAAAATGAAAGTAGGAAGTCGGAGAGAAAAGATTTCCGATAAAAAAATGTTTGAAACGAAAGAATTTTTGTTTCTTAAGTGATCGTTGCAAAATTGGAAAATTTAAAAAGTTTAAAAAATAGCTACTCATTTTTATTCATAAATCGTACTATTCCAACGGGGAAAAAGTAAAGTCGAGATAAATAAATATTGTTCGTTAAAAAAACATGAAAACAAGCGAATTTTAAATGACGTACATCACGGCTGAATAACTTCAGTTACAATAATTAAAAGTTTAATCGTGTATGCTTTATTTGGAGATACGCCACGCATAATTCGTCATTGTAATTTCTGCAACGTGATTTCTGTAACACGCTGGTGTTTCATTTTCCTCCACGGGCTGATCACTCAAGCGATTATGATCGTTGATGATGATTCGCGCTTGATAAATTCGTTATCTGATCAAAAATACATTCTCTTTGGTGAAAGGGAAAAGAATCGTTTGTCCATCCAACGAAAAGATAATTAAATGTACCGTAACCAATTAGACTTTCCGAATAACAGTTAGAGTTGGTGTAAAATTGGCGCAACTGGTAAACAGGTAGTTTGAAAAAGAGCTATTCGGTGAGAAAGTGAGCAGGAGATCGCGTGAAGGGACCAGGCGCCTCGACGCCTGCGTCGAATGGCTCAGTAGTCGGCGAGCCGTGCTGGACTTCGGACGTCGGGCGTAACGCCGAGCTTTACCACTTGTTCGCGGCCCTGGCGAAAAAACCGCGCTTCGCGGACAAATAAAAACAACCAGCCTCGTAAAATTCCATCAAGCACGTCAATCGCGAATCATAAACTGCGCCAAATCAATGAACGTTCAGGACATATCCCATAGAATCGCTCGAGTTTTTCGTTAATCACTCGTTATCGAATCTTTCCAAAGTTCTACGTAGAACAAAAATTAGAAGCGACAACAGAAATGAATAAAGAACAACGATCGAATTAGGGTTCGAGATTCGTAACTTATTCGTGAAAGGCTTACGTTTCAAGGTTTTGCGGGAACGATGTTTCGAAGAGTTGAAAAGTTGTGAGACAATCTTTCGAGAAAGTGATCGATACGTAAGATGGATGATCGAGAACCGATGTAATAAAGATCGCGGTATTCGATAGATGGTTTGTTTACAGTGTAGCGTCAGTGATCTAGCAACTAGTGGCGCGGTGTAAACAGTGCTCGTAAGTAAAATAAACCGACGTGGTCTTGTTCGTGAGAAGTCAAAATCCAAAAACCGGAATTCCCACCTCGTAATAGAAATCTGCTGTTGAAACAGATTTTGGAAGTACTAGAAGTAGTTAAAAGATATATTTGGACGTACTTTTTCCGCGCTCGCAACGGTATAGCCGAAAGGACAGGTAATTTCCCATTTAATTCCCGCGGCGTTTTCATTATTCGCCGCGTTGTTCGAGCCCCTTTCGCTTGTCAAACTTGATAACGGATTATTCCATTTTGTAAATGATATCGCGATAATGGAACGCGAATCCTTAGTTAGGCGAGCCATTAGATTGATTTACTATAACAAAAGAAGGAAAAAAGAATAGGAGCTAATTTAATCACGTTGTAAGGAAAATTTTCGATAAAAATTGAACGATTTAGACGAAGAGCAAGCTTTTGACGATTCGAAGATCGGTATAAACTACCAATGATAGGTACAGTAGGACTTTATTTATCTGAACTGCATTTTTCCGAACGAAAGTTTACTTCGTGTCCGATTAAATGGCTTCCTACTATTTGAGCCTGCTTAACTGAACCTGAACTTCTATTACATGAACGAATACATACGCTTTTAAATTATTGTAAATACACAAAATATACTTCAAACGAAACTCTGTAATTTAATTTAGTCCTGTAAACTTATCCCAGGCAACCGTGTACTTCCTAAATGTTGAATAATTCCTACATTGTCGAACATAAATATCGGTATACTCTTTAAGATGGAGTAACTTTTTTAAAGCGACTTAATGTTTTTTTTTTTTTTTTTTTAGAAGTTAGAACTTTTTATAACTTTTTTTTTATCTGAACCTGAATGAAAATTTAGAAAATACGTCGTGTAGATTTATGTTACGTGCTTAATATTTTATCAAAATCAGTTGGTACAGAAACGAACGACAGGTATCGAAAGATTTAGATTTATTATAGTCGTAGAACCATAGACCGAAAGTCTAGGAAAAAAACTGTGATTTTGACCACTTTAAACCGTTCGCAGCAACTCATAACAACGTTGATTTATTTCGATCAAATCTTCAGCGCGTGTATGACTGACACAGATCCACAAGATGAACTTTTTGAGTCTTCATTGCAAGCTCAGATGAAAAGGATGTTAAGGGTTGGTTGACTTTCAGATCTCTTTCGCGATTCTGATCAATTTTTTTTTTTTTTAATTATTTATGTATGTCATCCAACAAATTAAACCTTCTATCCTTCACAACAATCAGATCGTTTGGTCCAATTTTACAAAAGTTATTCCATTTTAAAGGGTACGACAATGCTTATTTTTGTCACAGTATATAATCGAAAGTGCGTGAAAATTTGTCTTGTGGAGACACGCGAATTAAAGTTATTGTTGCGCGTGTCTGCTGAATTGCTTCTTTCGGTTTAAACCTGATAGAGCGTTTGATCGCGGCTGTAGAAAGAGGCAAAGAACAGGCAACGGAATTCTTCCATCGCAACATTGCAAATATAATAAAGATATCAACTTCTTGATCAAATTACACCAGGTGTCCAAATACTTCGCTAGTGTGAAACTCGGTGAACTCTTATTATACAAATTCCAGTTATACAAACTGTTTGTCTCCGAATGAGTTCAGATAAATTGAGTTATGCCGTACACTGTTTGTATTCGTTCCCTGGTCAATAAATACGTCGTGTTATAGCTCGACGATGCAAACCGCGCAAGGAAACCGTGAAAGCGATTTTACGTATGCAAAGTGCACTCTGGTATCGATAATCCTGACTCATGACGTCGTTCGATGTATCAGGAAGCATCTCATTGTTCTTGCGCAAACACGCTCATGAAAAATGTATGAGCAAACAGGATACCATGGCTTATGGAATTTTAAGACGGCCCAAAAACCGAGTAGGCGAGTTCTGCCCTGCTTTAGAAATTTATTTGTCTGATAGCTCGCCGTTATAGAAACGAATAGTTCACCGAATCAACCATAAGAGAGACGCGATGGTCTCTGCTGCCTGAATTCGATTCACCGTTAGTCTCGCGACGCGTGTCTTCGAATTAATTCGCGATTAATTATGCTTTCTAATCTCTGGAGATCAGGGAAATTCTCCTGAGAGTTCACCTTACACTAAACATCCTAAAGTCAACAAGACCATCGACAGTTTAGCTAGAGAAGCAGGTGAACGCATCGAAGATTAAATAAGAGATCTAATCGTCCAGCTAATCGCTAATTGCGTAGAATTTCACCGATTTATCGCTATATAACGCTAATGTATGTTTGTGTTAAGTTAGTCGGAAAGTTTTGTCATCAGATTTATATATTCGCAATTTTATTCAGGGATTTCCATAAATCATAAGTCTTAGTTGAAATGTACGTATATTTGAACCAGAAAAAGAATAACCTTTTCGAAGCATGATAAGAGAGAGAATATAAAATGATGCGAGATGGACAAAAATATATTTTGTAATAATGAAAGTCTGTAAAAAAGTGGTGTAATATTACTTGAAAAATTATCTACTGTTGAAAACTTGATCGATGAATTATTCGAAACATTACAAAATGCATCGTTAGAGATTTACGTATTTCGTACAAGTGTTAGATGATAAAATTTATAGCGATGGCAACTTTCACAGTCGCTCGGTAGTTCGTTTAAATCTTTATAAAACTTTCATACAGGAAAAATAGTCGATACACCGAATCTAAAACCCGTATAATCCCACTACAGATAAAGTATAATTTCATAATAAAAATGAAACAATCGGTAGATAGTTTAAATCGATTATCAGATAAATGAATATCGAAAATTGCATTAAAAACTAATTAATAGAAATTATATTTAAATTTATTTCTTTCCTTTCAATGACCAAAAAAAAGTACAAAAAATTTTTCGACCCAATTCTGTACTGTATCGGTCGTTAATCATCGAGAGGACGTTTTTTAACTAATAGCGAGCTCGAGGGTCGTGCGCTTGAATTATTAACGGGTTTGATCATCAGCCTAAATCGTTTTAATCCCTTGGAAAAATAGCGGGACTGTCGGCTGCCACGATCCAGCGTAATGCAACGGAATTACGAAATCTCTCGCGTAAGGATTATACGTTGAAAATTTCGTGGGCGTTCTCGCGCGCGACAGCTCATTCTATTCGCGAGGAATTGATTAAGCCAACTTCCGTCGTAAATTCAACGCGTTTTAGGCACCTTCGTGAACATTCGACCGTTGTCGTCAACTGGTTGATGTGTTATCGTCGACTCAACTTCGCGTAACGAGAACATCTACGTAAATTGCAAGGATCGGCCTGAGGTAACTAACGAGAAAGTTCTAGCCGTCAAAGTTGACGACTCATCAGCCACGATATTGAATGCAAACGAAATGTAGCCTAAGTTCAAGCTACGTGTTAGACAGATCTGGATTAGAGACCTACATTCGGTATTCCTATTTAGAATTTGAATCAGAGAGCAAGTTTGTTCTGTTCGTAATGGTGGTTTATCTGTATTCCGACAGGAGGACAAAGTTTCTTTAAGGTAAAAAATGTATAGTTAATGGAAGAGGTATAATGAAATTGTAAATGATACTTTCGAGGTATGTCGAGAAATACGTGTACATTTAGCTCTTCTTCAACTTCAAGCATGATTTCGAAAGATATAACAAAGATACTTGCGAACAAATAATCCTGAGTGTATGATATCGTTTCATGAATTAGCTCATAATATTCCATGGTTACATAGATATATTACATTTCTCAAAAAAAAAAAAAAGATACAAGATAATTGTCTTTTTGATTTGATTAACATGCAGAATTGTACGTATCTTATACGATAGCCTGAATCTCAGAAAAGTAGATAAAAAGATCGTTTGTGAATTGAAATATCATAATATATGTGCGTTGTATAGAAAATAGCAAATTGCATAGCAGTTATTCTTAGAATCCACTTTCCAGATTGTTAGATCTACGTGAAATTTTCTTAACTACGCTATACTTGAAGAACAGAATGCGATCCTGTTGCGCGAACAATATTTTCGCAACTAATCTATCAGCGAGTGCTTTTCGTCTTCCACTCACCAGGATGCTTCGATAAAAGAATTTTATGAAACGTGTTTCTCCTCGAGAGGTAGAGGTTCGTTAAGCGAAGTCTGTGATGCTGGAGTCACAGCGGGAAAAACAACACGGCAACTTTTTCGCCGGAATCGAACAGCGAAAGGTACAAACAGAAAAAGGAGCGAAAGAGGACCTCGTATTTTAACGAGCATCTAATAATCGATAGTTCTCCGATACAAACTCGATTAAATTGTAACTCCATATCGGAGACCTTGGCCGTTTATCACGGTGACTATGTTTTGCCTTACATAATGCATCGATTGTGACAATTAGGATCGTCGAAAAATCTGTTACCTCATAATTATGGTTTAATTACTCGACTGAGCCTCTGAGAGACACCGGTGGATAATTAACGGATATGGAGTACGGAACCGTGTTTACCTGACAATCGGTTAATCAAGATAGGCTTTGTGTCCGATTACGGCTGCTAGTATTACGTGATCTTACGCAAAGTACTTCCAGTGTGATAACCAACGGTCTGTAACCGATCGAATGTACCTGGACGATTTACGTAACGATCATCTGCTCGTTTTCAAATGACAAATGGCACACGCGTTGCGTTTAACCTCTTCAGAAACGAAATTGTCACAGGTACGAAAAAATAATTGTTTTTAACGTTTCAAATAGATATTCGGTTAAAGAACTTTCTAAGGTAACAAAACTGTAACTTAACTTTTCTTTGAGAACTTACAGTTCTGTAGAACAGTGATTCCAAACTTTTGATTGTACATTTACGTGACCATTATATCTTTATACTTTTTAGTGCTATGCTTCAGTTAAAAGAAAACCAAAGGTACACGCACGGTAATTACCAATTACCGTACGCTATATCTCCAACAAATTAGACAATATCCAAATTGTTTATATAAATTTTCACGGATTAGAAGCATTTCTGACATCCATAGGCCGAGGAAATCTAAAATCTTTTCTTTTCATCTTCTTCCTCAAATTCTCGAAGAAAGAATTCTATCTACGAATCATGTACCCTCGCCGTAAAACAATTTTTCTAGTTTAACGATCCTTATCTCGTTGAACGCGCGTCGATACTTTTTATCACCACGCCCACGCGTTTTCACTGTTTTCCTTTCTAGACTAGAATCTTTTCTTCGTTTCCCTGAGATACACAAGGACCAGCGTGTACGCGACTGCACGTGTATCACATTCACATTTCATAGAGGAATAAAGTGGAAATCCTCGAAAATTCGTGATGCTTTTACGAGACACGTGCTAAGCAGTGGCACAAAAATAGACTGGAATCAGCTTTTCGCGTTATATACTTTCCTGTCTTCCAGCTAATTTCTCGAGCCTGATTGATGGCTCTCTTTAATGACCGAGACTTGTCTTGCCTTCCATCGGACCTTCCATCACATTCTCCCATCGTTGTTCGTTAGTTAGAGAGCGAGAATCAACGAAACTTTATACGAGCGTAAAAAGTGCGCGGCACAATCGTCCAACATTTGATCAAGGAAATTGTAGGATGTTAAAAAAATAGGTTAAATTCGCGCGAACGATCAAATATTCTACTCGTTGACTGAAACAATTCGAACCACGTTTCCATCCCAACCGCTTTATATACGGGTAATTCTATTTAATTATAATATTTGTATTGTTAGACTGCGCATCTTTATGTACTTATGAAAAATTAAGAGCTATGAAAATGCGAAGAACTCGCGTAATACGCAAAAATGTATGAATTTGTACTATCGTATTTGTGCTATTGTACTTGATGACTAGACGAGAGCATAAAAATGTAATTTATTATCTTCTTCTTCTATGATCTTCGAACAAAATATCCGAAGAAGTAGCACTCGTTCTGATATTTAATCGAAGAAACAAAAGCTTCCAGAAATACTTCATTATTTATTTTCTAAATAACATACTAAAACACGAGAATCCGTGTAGTTGGTAGTTTTTTCCGTTGTAAAAACAACTTTCGAGGAGTAATCCAGTGATACACAAAGCGTCGAATAACTCAATCAATGGAACAATGTGTCTACAAAAGTGGCAACTAATCCGAGGTTCTCTATATTCCGTATCAAAGATCGTTGGATAGCTTTGTCACTGAATCGTCCACTTCGTTTCATTTGTTCCCTTTATTTTTAATACACAATTTTTCGGCACAAAATGGCGTTCCAGGATGAATAAAGGGAGGCGAACGAGAACGAAAACGACGATTAAATCGGTAAAACCGCAAGGTATTCCCAGCAATGCGGGAGAATTCCAATTGCCATGACTCTGTCTCGATAGATTTACATCCGTGGCCAATTGAAAGAGCGCTCTGTTTCCATCCTTATTTTTCACATCTTTTTCATTAGCGAGATAGAAGCACAGACAGAAGGTCGAACTATTATTTTCCATATCATATATTCGCATCGAATATCTTGTGGCTTCTATGTAAATTTTGCAGATTGATCGAGTTTGATAAATATAGTCATGACAGTCGCGAGTAATAGTACTAACGAAATTTCTAAATGTTCGTATATTGCACATAACATATTCACCAAAGGTATCTACAAGTGTTCGATGACTTTCGTATTTCGTAAAACTGAAATTCCCAATAAAACGAGGCAAATAAAACAATGTGTAACAACAGTGTGAAATTTCGAGAAACGTATCGCTGCAAAATAATACTAGATATTTCTTACGCTTTGATCCGCTTTGGGAAGCAGCATTTATGAGTTTGGATGCAAATGTATAGCGAGTTTTGTTTGAATACAATAAGAAAGAGCAATCTAGAGATCGAGGATTCCCGGAAAGAAAGTCTCGAGTTAGAACTCGTCACCTTTTTGTTGCATTCCACCGAGACGCGGTGTCTTTCGTTGAGATTTGTATGGGAAATTCTCCGTACAAATCCGTGAAAAAGGATTGGAATGCTTCAGTTTCGTTGTCACGACAACGGAGCATACAAAATGCGAAAAATACACGGAATGCACATGATATATAAAGATATATGAAACGACTGGATCAAAGTTCTTCTAACAATAGATACTTAAACTGTATCTTTTTTACTTTTCACTTCTCTAGCTTAATTCGTAAAAATACAAATTTGCTTAAACATCCAATTTATTTGTGACGCAAAGCATTTAAAACCGTTCGGAGATAACTGGAACAAAATCGTAGCAAATTGAAATTGGAAAAAGCGGAGTTCCATGCAAGAATGAATATAGACAGAACATAGAGATAATCGTACTAGTATAAACGCGAGCAGAAAGAGTTGAAACATATAAAGAGAATACCAGAGAAGCTTGACGTACTACGTTCAATTTCACGGTTCTTCTGAGACTTGACGGGGCGTGAAGAAATTCGCAATGGATTACCCGGCATGATTCGCCGAGAATTCAACATTATGCCAGACTTAAAACGTTCTTTCGAGGCTTTACAGCGTGTTCTATGTAAATCGAGAGCAACGGACGAACCGCTGACCTTAAAGCGATAGACTGACTTGATGGCAATTCACTTTGTTCTTTTCGTAACGTTCTAAAATGTTTTAACCACTTTCGCTGGTAAAAGGGAATCGAAATCTCGATGATTAAGAAGTCGAATGATTCAAATATCGTGAAATCGATCAACAGTTTTATTAAGTATATCTTCTCTTTTTCTACTTTGAAAATCCTGTTTATACTCCTCCTACTTTTGCATTTTGACCCGATTCATCCTTCTATCGCTAAAGAATCACATAATTGAATGAAATAAACACTCGAACGAAAGCTATCAAATAAACTCTACAAGTTTTGGCACGTTACCCAAAAACCTTCGAGTTCCGAAGCAAATCGTATTTAGCTCGATTTAAGTTTACGCAAGGACACTACGCAAGTAGTCAATGCGTTTTCATAGACGTTAAATAAACGACGAAGGTGGCACGCAGAAAAATATACGAAGAACTTTCTGCCGGACTATCGCGTTAGTCACATTATCTTCAGAGAAAGTGCGTGAACAGTCCGCTTTGATTTCAAACGGAAGATTTCTTGCGACATACGAAAACTCTTTGTAGACGGATCATAACCGTAACAACGCGTTGCTCCTCCTCACAACGTTCCCAGAGGATAGCGTCTCTGAGGATTTCTAAAAACTACGAGCGGCAAAGAATTTTTCTCCGCGATTTTTCCATTATCTCTCGAATACGCGTTTAAGCATTTACGAAATTATGTGGAGGGACTAGAGATAACAAAGAACCACTCGCGGTGTTCCATACTCGCTTTTGATCGTGCCGAATAAAGGATACAGATGACGCAAGCAAGACCATCCCCGAAGAGTTTTCAATGAGAGACAGAGGCTACTTTCCTCTAAGCACGAGTTGAAACGAGAGGGGCTCGGAAGGCCTCCGAGAAAGCGTCGAATATTATCGAAGCTTATCGAAAGCTTTCTTCAACCATTTTATCCATTTTACCCATAGAACCGGATACTCCTACGACACGAAGTCCCCAATTCATTATTATTCCAATGTATCATCCCCCGTGCTCTATATTAGGAATTCCATTAAATAGGAATTACGTCAAATTAATTCGAAAGATCAACGCTATGATGATGGAGCAAGAGATATTGCAGATAGCATGTGACATGCTTTGATTATGTTGAGAATGGACGAGGAAGGGCTTGCCAGGACACGATATCGAATGGCCGTCCTCAGGCGAAACCCAACTTCCGTGGACACAAAAAGCACACCGATCTCGGCAGAATATTAGACATCCTTAGAATGGTTCCATTGGAACAAATTATTCTTCTGGTCACATAAATTTCTCGTACGGCTTGACGATATTTCAACGAGAACGTATGATACTCGTGGGTTTCCAGTCAGATGGAGAAATGCAAGATGGAACGCCTCTTAAAAAGAGTTTGTTTGGTGCAGCAAGTTTTTTAAAAGATACGCCCGATCCAAACGATATCAGATTTATCAGAACAAGGTGGCCCGTTTCGGCGAGTGCTACTACTCAACGATCGACTCTTCTCGGCGAAACTTCTTATCGACGATTAGGGAAATTTTACTCTACAAGAGCGGAACCATCCTCTGGTGACTCGTGACTAGTCGTTTCATACCGAGCCACAGGTAGGGAAACTCGTTTCAGAGAAAATTCCGTCGCATTTATAAAGATGCGTCCTCACTGACGTTCGCCGTCATCCATTCCCATACTGTTTGCGAGCATTTTCGTAAATTGCTCCTTTTTAACAGTTTGCGAAAACAAGAGACGCGACATCGGTCAGTTTGTTCGATAGTCCGAACGTTAATACACCAAATTTGCTATCTACCTAAACGCCATACCTTCTCTCTCCTGATTCTTTCGACAACGATTGACGGTTTTCTTTCGACAACGGTTGGCGGTTTCCTTTCAACGAAAGTATATATTTGCCCTTCTTAGATTACCCTGCATTCAATCGACTAATTGAAACAATCGATTCGTTCGGTGTCCATGACACAGGTTCGTTTATCCTCGACCTTGAACCACGGTTCCTAAGGTTTTCGCTACCAGAGTCTCCATTCGATAATCAAAGAACAATTTGATATATCAGAATAATGAGATAAGCGCGTGATAATCGATGAACGTGGAAAATCGTGTGTTCGGTTAAACAATTTTGTCGAGTGTCGAGCGAACAACGATTCGTAAGTTTTGTGCGTGGTCTTTCATTGTTTGCTAGGCCTCTGTGGCCAAGAAGAGAACGGAAATATGGCTGAGAACGAGAGACACGTGGAAGCAGAAATCACGGAGCTGTCGTCGGATTCTGTGGAACATCGGGTGTCTCTTTACCCCATTACGGTACAGAAACCATTTCATAAATGAGAAACACCATACGGTAATAACTTGCTAGCTTTTGAATTCTTTGATTCGAAGATATTCGAAAACCTATCATTCAAAAATCATTCGAACGTGATCCTAAGATCGTTCAAATCGGATCGAAGACATTCGGAAACCATTACGGACACGTACAGATTGAAAATCGAGTCACATTTCTGATACAGCATGGTCGAATCATTCACAGTCGCAAACGGAAATATATATTCGAGATAAATCGTCGTTTCAATTTCAAATTTCAAATTCATTTCTAAATAATTACATCTTCAAATTACATATAGCATTACTGCGATGCTCATACCAATCACTAGACCGAACCGTTTATGCAAATTCATTGAAAAAGCAGTTCAAAGAAAATTCAAAGCAGTGCAATTGAAATACGTATTTGTCTCACCGTTATAATCGAACGTTATAATCTGAATCGTTATAATCTGAACGTTATAATCGACGATTACGTTATATATATTGTATATTTTCACGTATAACGTGCATTTTCACACGTTTAATTCTTCCTGCAAATGTACAAACAACCACGATCCACCAACCGCAGTATCCTCGAAGCAAATATCGAAGTAACGAAGCGAGGATACCGAAAACGTTATATTAAACGGAATCAAATTATCAATCTACGACAAGAACTACCCATCTGCCCACTCTTCCGAATTCAATTACCCAATCTACGCGATCTAAAAGCAATTTCCATTATCATGTCGCAGATGGAGAAGAAAAGGCACGTCGTGGAAACGATCGCAGAGTCTGCAGTGCGAGATCCGTGCAAAAAGGAAACAACACACGCGTTGGAGAATCGAGCTCAAAGGTTACAGCAGACCCAATCGTTGCCACAGCTACAGCCTACCGACACGCAAGACAGGTAAGCACGCGATCCTTTCTACAACGTCTGCCGATTAATATCGTCGACGATGATTCGAAACGGATGATTCCCGCGGTTTCCCTAACGATTTACGATCACGGCCACGCCCATTGCCCGATCGCTCGAGAAATCGCGGAAAGACACGGAGGAGGCATCAAAGACGAAAAGAAGCATGGTGTGATCAGACTAATAGGCGACACTGGCGATCAAATTTTCTGTATCTCGCACGATATACGCTTTCACTGGAATTGGCTGTTTCTTACTGTTATCGTCGTTAGCCAGCTCCGCGTTACGAGCTCCCGTCTACCATCTGCTTTCCAGTGCGAAGAGGGTGTATATGATATTCGAGTACATTTGCATCGTAAAATTTGGCTAACAGATTGTGTTACAGCTACTACTCGCTGTGCTACTACATTCGTTTTATCTTAATGTTTACAATATGGTAATACTGTAAGGAATACGAAGAAAGTTTAAAAGGAATGAACTCTCGTTCTCGGAACTACCGAAAAATGCTCGAAGAAATTAATTACGCGGCGTGTTAAACCGTAAGACTCATTATCATGCTAGGATAACCTTGACCCGAGAAACTCTGGTAAACTGATAACCTTTAAAGCGATTGCGTCAAACAGGTAGAATTTGAAACATGGAGAGAACAAGTCTAATCGATTTCTCAATCATTAGAAATTAAAACGACTAAAAAATAACAAACTTTATAGCACAATAATAATATAATTTCATCATATATTTTGTGAAACGCGAAATGCCATAAAATGGCAGCTCCGATCGGAATAAAAATGGCGTTGCGTGGTACGATTCCATGAAAAATATACTTGAACGTGATAGGAATAAAAATCGCGCGAAGGAAGTCACGTTTGCCAATGATTCATTCGAGACTCGCTAACAAGATCGCGAGTCGATCGAACACAATCTGTAATCTACGATCGATGAAATCGCGAAATTAAAAATCATCAAGATCCTATAGCCACCGAAAAGGTCGCTGTTTAACGAAGAAACGATCGCGAAATTGAGGAATTAACAAAGCGACGTCGTTCACTGGTTAAACTCGAACATGTAAGCATCGAGGAAACGGAGGTCTCGCAACGAGAACACCAATTCGATAATGTCCGGCTCGCGATTCTATTAACACACAATTTCCACGTTACGCCGACCTTTTACCTCGTTTCCGTTCCGAGCGAGAGCCTCCTAAAGGAGCCAATGTCACGACCAATGATCACCGTCGAACATAGCAAATAAGATCCGGTTTTCTACTTCTCTGTGTCTCGTCTTCCGCGAGAAGAACCGCGATTTTGACGGAAGAAAAGAAAGAGAAAACGTAGAAAGACGGTATTTTCCTACTAACTACCGAAGTAATTTTCACAGAAAATAGTTCTCATAGCAAGCACTCATTCTGCTATCTCTTCCTACATATACAATTTCCAACCTAACCTTTGCTATTCTAGCATCTAAAATAGCGATGACAAACTGCGGGCCACATCTGACCCTTGACCCTACCTGCTTGGCAAAGCCATAGGAAAGTGAACATTTCCATATCTATTTCCATACATATATTCCATATATATTTGTCACTTGCGATTTTACATAATGTAAATCTTGTTAGAAGATAGTTGCGTTTGTAAACTATCGAGGCTTTACGGTATCATCTACATTTTCATCATACCAACCAGTTGACTGAAAGATAAGCTCGGTAGTCTGCAACGCGAGAGAAGTTAATTACTCGGGGAATAAAGTTTCCCTTACCAAGGAATTTACTGATTAGCTCTGAACGAAACACAATTTAACAGTCCTATCCCATTTTTCATTCCCTTCTTTACAGCGTCGCAAAGAAATAAAATTCGTACTAGATCGACGAACTCGGATTAATACGTCTCAAGTACAACTCGTTCTGGCTCGAGTGTACCCTCATTCGACATTCCAGTCCAACTGGAACGAAACGAGTCAAAAGTAGAATCGTCGAATTGTCAGGGGCGACTATCGAAGTGGAGGATCTCCATTAAAAGTATATCGATCTACCATTACGGTGGCTTTCGTGGAGGTTTTGGGTCTCCTCGATTATAGCGAGCGGAACCCAATTGCGCTGATGGGACACATCCGATAGCGTGGATCCTTCGCCAACATAACCCATAAAATGGCGAGTCGAAAGCAGAGGAGCTAAATGATCGATACGATGCTCTCGTGTCACGGTATTCGCGAGTAGCTCGAATCCAATTGTCGTTTGGCCGTCGAGGAGAGAATTTTATGTGATTGTATTTCGAAATACCGTGACGTGGCATGCTTTTAAAACGACTGGTTTCTACAATGTTCCTGATTATTCAGCAAATAAAAATAAATTGTATTTGTCGGCATTTCTTGTAATCGCCGTACGTGTATCGCCATTGATCGAGAAACGTCGAAGCATTTAAATATGAATTAAACGTCCAGCATTCTGTCGATTCTAAAATAACATAGGAAAATGCAAATACGTCGATTCTCGAAACTAATAAATACATATTCCTTCCATATCGTAGATATCGAAAGTTACGATGGTGACCCGAGCCATCACTGAATTTATGTGACATGAATTTATGAAAATATGTAACACAAATTTACAGCTGAAGATACCGCGACGCGAATACGCGTTTTAAAGTAGCTGTGACATCAGAATCGCCGTTGGATATTATCAAGAAACTTTCGATATCGACGTGAGAAAATTACCAGACAGCTTATTTACCGCCCACAGATTTTACCGCGGAGATAAATATTCCGCCTGTAGAGGGTACGAGGCGCAAGAACGTCTAATTAAACGTACTAATTGATTTGTGGTTCGTTGGTGTGCGCGGATCAGGGAAAGCAGACCACGTCGAATGCGACGGACCGAAGCTCGCGCGAAAGATACGCGGTGTCGTGATCCAGCTACAATGGAGCTCTGTCGTGAAAAGTTCGATTATTTAACCGTGTCAACGGAGAATCGCGATGCTTTGAAAGCGAAGTATGTTGCTCGAATGATATTCCTGGTGGTTTGGTTGAATGTAATTGAACGTAGCTAAGCTCCGTGTAACAACTTGGTATAAAGTGGAGTTCTCAGCAAAACAAACAGACGTGGAACCAAATTCCGCACTCGATTTAGCAACAGGAATAACGGAGGAAAATTCAATGCTGCCGCTGAGTGAAAAGTTAAAAGTCGCAGGTGTGGCGTCGGCATTTGTTAAACTAGGTTAATTAATTTATCCGGAAATCCTGGAAACCGGATCTACGTATAATATGTTGGAGGATATATGGAACGAGGAACATAATGTCTAAATCGACAGAAAGACACCCACTTTCGGTCGCAAATATTTGATTTTATTATAATTAATTATCAACATATTAACCGCTGAATCTTCGGCGTAGTGTCCAATACTCTCGAACCGAGATAATAATGGCGAAACGTGACCAAAGCTATCGTATAGTTGGCTTTAGTGACAACTTTGATTTCGCTACTTGCTCTCTTAAAGAAACTACATAAAGCTAACGAAGAACAGTCGTCCAATGTTTCTCAAATTATTCTGCTAAATATAATACATTGGCGATCCTTCAACGTCGCGTGACTATTTATCTTAGTCGATCAAAGTCACGAAAATAATTGAGATCGTGTTGTCATTTACGATTACGATCAATCGAAGTTCATAGCAGATCGCCTAAGTCGCGTTATTTCGGATTACACTCACCCGATAGTCACGAAACGTCATCGGGGGCGTGTCCATTTCGGTCAGTCATTTGAACAACACAGAAGATCGTGAAGCTCATTGTCATTCCAGTTAAGCTCGCTTCAAAGTCAGACGTGTCGTGTTTGAGGTCACTTGAATGTATTCAAATATTAAAGGAAGAATTGGCTGTGTGTATACTTAGTAAAATTCGACGTTCTTTTTCGGCACGGGTCATCCTCCCAACCTTTAAATATTCATAGCGGTAATTTTCTCGCGATCGTATCTCGCATATAAAAATTGCTCAGAAATTACGAATAGAAGCCTGTTCAGGGGCAAAATGGTCATTTACCGAAGTTACAAGCTTCGAAGGATACGAGCCTGATTAATTGCGACTATCTAATTCACGTCCGCCGGAGAAGAAAGAGAAAACCACCGTCGGTACCAGCAAAGCAAAAACCTTGGTGAAAATAGAAATTACACGGTGTAACAAAAATGAACGCGACCAGCAAAATAAAGAAAGAACATCCGTATATAATAGAAAAAAAAGTTTTCTTCTTTGAAAATAATTTCCAAAGATCTTGATAAAGTGTTTATGACACTATTGAGAAGGTTTCTGGAGCCATCATAAATTCTTAATTCAAAAATAAATCATTTCTTTTGATACGTTGATTACTTCAAACTTCGTTATTCATATGCAAAAGTGAAATCTCGTTGGTTCAAAGGGGGAAACTAAATTCGAATATCAACTATAATTGAAGTCTTGAATATTTGAAAAATTATAAAAATCTGTAACGTTACAAGATTTCAATGTTTCGTGTTTCAACGTTTTTAAATATCAAAGCGCTCATGGTATCAAAGCGGTAGATTTCAACGACGGTTTCCGGCACCAGCAATTTAATACCGTGAAATGTAGCAGGTATTTTGTGTCTGAACAAAATGTATGTGTACGAAGGAACACAGTAGACGATTCATTATTAATAGGAAAAAGGAAATATGTGATATTCCTAAATAAAGGAAATATCGTAGCATCTGGCCTAACGAATAGGTATACTACCTGTATACGAGTGTCTGTAATTCGCGAGCTATTTCTCATATTTTCATAGTTATTTCAATACGTCGTTCGTAAATTTATCCAACGCGTTGCAACAGAATCGCAATATCTTTTTAATTTGTTTTTCATTTATTCGGGCAACATTCCATTCGATGGAACGAGCTCTTTTCCCATTGTAACGTTACGCGTTAACTTCAACGGCGATCCGAAGTATTGATACGATTAGCCATTCGCGCAATAATTGATATTGAATTTTGCTTGGTATTGATAGTAAGTGATTTCGTCGATAATATAGAATTTTTGTTAGTACCGATTTAATAAAAAGGATATCGACGAGGCCGAGTTTACAACCAATTACTCGTTCCGTTTTTTAATTTGTTACGTTATTTCGTTAGCGACAGTTACATTAACCGCTTGCATGGATTATTGGCGACAGAAGGTTGCTTTACCTCGCAAATATTGCATTTTACTTGAAATATTTTGCGTATTTTCATATTTTCCATGAATGCGCAAACACCAAAAATGTATACGTCAGTACAGTATATATAGTTTAGAGCATTTTAGTTGATTTTGTAGTCATCGTATTGATTTATCTCATTAACGATAGAAAAATCAGTTCTGTCTATACGATAAATAATTTCCAGTTGATCTTAAACGATTTTTAATTAGCTCATTAGCTTGTAGATAATTATGGCGTGAATTATCAGCGATCGAGATTTACTTTATGCTTTCTCAAACAAACCCGAAAAAAAGAATTAACATATTTATCTACAACCATCGTGACTGCTGATTAATTGGAACTTTACAGTAATTGCGAATCTCTGTATAGCTCATTATATCCAGCACGTATTACCAGGACCAAAACGGAATACAAATAATGAGCAACCGTAATACTCGCCCTCTATTGCTTCGATCACGATTAAGTGTAAATTAGTTAGAGACGCGATAATTCGAACGCATCTGTATCCATTCAGCAACATCGTAATACCGTTTATTAGCTGTTTTGCCCGCTACAAAGAGGAACTCGCCATCTGTTACAAAAACGATCGCGAATCTACACCACCATCAACCATAATTTGTTTTCGTCATTCGGATAATCCAGTTATTTTTATACGCATAACGATCACGACGCGTTCCGTAACACGTTGGATTTTCAAGCAATTACAGAACGTAGTTACAAACGAGAAGGAAAGGCTGTAAATCCCGCTTGGGATGGATTAACCCCTTGCCATACCATTTAACTCGGAAGAATCCGGGCTAAAATATTGCACCCGAATGGTCAGGAAAAGAACCAAAGCGACGGAGACAGAGTGTCACAACTTGAAACATGAGATCGTGCGACTGAGTGCGAAGATAGGCGCGGCCGTGTTTAGAAAAAAGACACCATTCGATACAACCATACTTGGCCCGAGATTAAGACTACGAGCCTGACTCGTGATATTCAAGTTTGGCTCAAAATTCTCATCGCGACTCAGACTCGCAAAAGTATGGCAAGGGGTCAACCCGATATGCTGTTTGTTTTACACGTAGACGTAAGTAAAAACGATCAGACATTTACAGAAGGTAAAAGGTCTTTGAACAGTTATTACATTCGCTTCGAAATTGTAAAATACTGGATATACATTTGGAAATACGGTTTGTTAGAAAAGAACATTTCCGAGCTATCGATGTCAACGCGATCGAGTAAAAAATAAAGGGTTTCCGATTTCACGGAATTCGTAATAAAATCGATCGACAATGGCACGATGTAACGCGGAGATAAATAAAAAGGGGCTCGAGGTCCAACATTCTGCGCGCTTTAAAGAACGAAACTTGCGTCGATAGCAACGAGCGAAGCAAAGAAATCTCAATAAATCAGGAGATTTCATTTCGTGCACCGATTCATTCGATACAAAGTAGTTCTTTAATGCGTGTTCGCCGGGTGAATTAAAAAAAAAAGTTCCCGGTACAGATAAGACGGGGACAAGGTCAGACTGTTATCGCGAAAGCGTAAAAGCTCGCTGCAAAAACGTAGAAGAATTGATTCGTTTTATCCTTGAACCGTTTCACTCAATTAATATTAATCCCTTCCTTCGATATCCTTCCCTCTAAAGAAGGCGAACGTAAAAAGGAGATAAATAGGCAATTTCATTAAATTAGTCAGTAGAAACATTGCAACGTCGAATTTCAAAGAAAAATTCAAACGGATATTTAAAAAGGAAAGAACCAATCGTATCGAAAGAACAGCAGTCTTGAAAATCGATAGCGCTTAGCAAAAATTCATTTTACGTCAACGAACCGAACGAACCCACATCTTCCAATCCAGCGAGTCCACTGATTTTCGTTCACGTGGATCGTATTATTTTCAATTAAAACATATAACGAAATGTATAATTAATTTCATACATTTGAACGAATTATAAATGTATCGCGTGTTTTATATATTTATAAGCATTTAACATGTCACTGTCAACGATATAGTATTGTAGGAAATGAAAATCGGGTACACAGTGAATGTGATAAAAATCAAAACGCCCTGTCTCGAGAGAAGTCACGCGCGAATTCTGTTCTGTATATCGTCCGCAACCTCGAATGGTAATTCCCATAATGGTTGTCCCATCTACGTATACACTTTGTTTCTTCCTCTCCTCTGCATATTTTCGCACCTGTCCCCATCACTAAAACGAAAGTATTTATTGCTCCTCGAATGCGTAGAAGTATGTACGCAAGGAAGCGCATCGTGGAAATGTTCGAGTCTTTTTCACGGTGGAAAGACATCATCATCTTTTATCTTTTCGACAGATAGTCGGCTATATCCTCTCCCTGTCGTGTTCCTCGATGGAAAAAAGCTACAAGATACAGTGATCCCATCGGTTCAACATACAGCCATTTACGTACACAATTTTATGAATTTCGGGCGTTTGACCATAAACTTCTTGCGAGACTTTCAAGGAAATATTTTGCGGTTCGAAGCGTTCCCGTTAGGAGTTGACGAAGATGTAAGAAGACACTAGGAAATTGAAGTGAAAAACGAGTGATGTTCCGGACATCTTCAATTTCAAATTTTAAGGATATACACGAGACTGACAGACGAGGTAATACGCTGCATGTTTCAGTGGATTAAACCGCTTGGCAAAAGCGACATAGTCCTTCCATGCGCGTAGAAATAAATGCGACCAAGCTGCGAATATTTCTAATTACTAGCCACAAGTGTGAAAACCTTTTTACCGAATGTTAATTTTATTGTTACTTTCCGCTAATGTTTAATTAATTAATCTGAAAATATGAAGTTGATGCCAGAGATATCGATGGTAATTTCCTTCGCTGAAACATAGTTTTTACCAACGAATTCTCCTAGCTAATAAAGTTCAAAGTTGGATTTCTCTTTAATTCTTATAATCCATGGAATATTTTATTCTTGTAATATGTAAACTTGCAAATTCTAAACTTCTCGCTTTCAACGTGTGCCACGATCACCGAAATAGAATATCGTAGGGAGTGGCAATCCTAGTAAAGGATTGTGGGTGTCGATCATACCTATAGTCGAAAGTTTCGAAACGGGTTAGAGAAAGAAAAAGGAAAGAAGCAAAGAGGTTCGTAGGTGGACTTTCCGTGCACGTTCAACGGTACTCCTACGTGGCATAAATTCCGCGCGCACGTTCCACACGTCACGAAGGTCTTCGGGCGCTTTGTGCAACGTGAATTAGCTGTAGAATTTCGCATGCGGTCGAGTGGCTCCTGAAACAACGCAGTGGGTGCAACGAGACACCGGCTCTTGGCGGTGCATTGCGAAATTCACCTCTAAATGAGATAGGATGCGCGTAAATCGCGCGGTACACGATACAGTAAATTGACTCACCCTCGACCTCGCGTCACGAGTTGTCAAACAGTAAATGACGTCGAACAGATAAGTAAATCCTCTTTAAAATGTCGATCTTTTCCTAATCGAGGATTCCAGGCTATGCTATTATTTCTATTACTAGAATGGAATGCCCTAGCAATATTAAAAAACGATGAAAAAGAGGATGATCTTTCGTGGAGAAATAATTCAGAAATGTCGAATACAACTTTTGTGTGTGATGCATTATTTTCGAAAGACTCGAGTTTGAAATTAAAGATGCTGGCGGGTACCCATATTCTTTTTATTTCCTGGTAAAAAGCCAACAGAAACAAACTTAAATTACGTCATAAACATTTTAGGCTCGCGGCAACTTTTATAATAACTTCTTCTTATTACTTTTCTTATTATTCCAAGTTGTTCTTCGTCTGGGCTTCGGGCGTTATTTACTTCCTGTCCGGTGATTATGACTTATTCAAGAAATTGGAATATATTAAAGCTTCCTGCAAGACACGGTGACCTATGATGAATCGCAGCGACCGTGAAATTACGCGGCTCGCCCCTGACATTCTGCAAATGCTTGCTCCCTTGTTATGACGAAGTTGGTCGGCCTTTTCCTTTTTACCGATTAGTCTCGTAAGTAAAGATTCAAGAACCACGTAATGTTTTACGGGTCTGCGTAAAATTCCTCGACGACCGAGCGTGCAACGTTATCCGCGCGACGTTTTCCGCTCGGATCATCTCATCCCTGGAATCACTCGTTCGTCATTCCCGCGTTTATCGCGCGTCGTTTCAAAGATACGAGCGTGCCAGCATTTGGTGTAATTTATAGCGGAAATAAACGCGCCGTTCCTATATAGTATTTCATTTCCATCGTAGTAAAAATGCAAGACGAGGCTTCAGAAAATTGTGAGCTTCGAGAAAGTATCAACAGATCGTGGAACAAAAATCGATAATTATTTACGAAGCGATTAATTCATCGATTTCGCTGCTTTTGCGTCGTTCGCGATAAATTATGCGTCGTGAAGGATAACGAACGAACTCTCTTGTGAACCACTTTACATAAATTTACGTATACGCAATTCTTTCTCACCTTTAGTCTCAAAGATATACGCAAAACTATTTTCAATGCTGTAGCATCTAATTCAATTACAAAGTTGTGAATCTCATGATACGAGTCATTGTCATAAAAGCTAGTTACCGATTTACCAATTGGACTAGATCTCGTTTATGTTCCCATAAACAGAGAGAAAGAGTCACATAATTACTCGCGATACCTAATCCTTCTGTAGTAACACTCAATGGAAATCCACTAAAAGTAAAGCCGGAATTCGAACCGTAGACCTTGCAAGTGGACCGAATAATCCGCGAATCCTTTCCCCGTTCAACTCTTACGTCAGAGCCGTGAAACTTTTTCTTAAAAGGAGTTACAACTTTGAAACTAAATTGCGCAATTCTTGTTATGGAAGACACGGTATAAAGATTTTTCTGTCCCCCTTGCCAAGGCAAAAAGTCACGCACGAAACGCACGTACATACGTGTGTTAAGTAGATACGTCAGAGTTAGAACGAATATCTTGCTGCTCCGACTTACTACGAGTAAGCCCGCATTAAATCACTTCAAGCACTCCGTCACGAGGAAAAATGCGTAAATTCCTTCGCGACCTCCTTCCCTTTGTCGCCGTATATCCTTGGACGTGAATTTTTTCATACGAGTCTGCTACGAACGCTTCGCACGGTCGTACAATTTTATCAAATGGAGAAAAAGTGGAAAGTAGGTTCCATTATGTGAGCGGGCACTCTTTTAAACGACGGGATTGAAAATAAAGTTTTTATAGCAGTTGACACTGGTAATCTCCGCGGAGGTTTTCGTCTACGACGCACAGTGCTCGAATGAACTAATTAGGCAGACAAAATTCATAACTTAGTTTCATAAAAAAAAAAGGAGCATTCAGTGTATAATTTACTCATAGTATTTTCTCCAAAGTTTATCATTTTCACGAGAATTATTCACCACGTGAAACAGTGACTTTTAATGGATTCGAATTGACACCGATGCTACACCACTACCACTATCGCTTTTGCTGCAACATACAATTTGAAGGTAATTTTACCCTATATCGTATAATGTAATATACGACATACATAACAAAATCACTAACAAAAATAACGATGTTAGTCGAAAATGTGTTTATTACGTGCTTCGATATATCAACGATAATAGGAACGAATTAAATGTTTTGAAAATGTTTTGATACAATTTTATTCCTTATTTTAAAGCGGAAATAGACAATAAATATTGAACAAATAAAGCATCCGTGGTAGAAACACCGTACGGGCTGGATCAATGCGCGGAACATTTTTATTTGAAATTTTATTTAAAGAGACTACCCACACAATTTGTACCCTTAACTACGTGTTTCTCTTAAGGTTCTCCGCGATATCTGTGTTTGAGAAGCTTTTATCGTTAAACTACCTCTGACGCGATTCGTATACATGTTTATGAAAAAGATAAAGATATCGTGAAAGAAGCCTCGGGCGATATTAATACATAAATTATATGAAAAAGCAATACCTTCTGCGAATGAAGCATTTCTGCCTAGAGCAACGTTCGACATTTTATCCTAACTGGTTTATACTCAAGAAGCTACATACGGAAACTATTCAGAATTTGAATCGTAATTTCCTGTCCGACAGACTGAATTACAACACCAAAGAATATTTGACATACCAAAACTGAAAAAATTCTAATGATACGAACTATCGAGTACATTTAGTCATTGGCCTCTAGAGGATTAGGAATGTAGCGGATGGTAAAACATCTGCGTGGCTTTAAACTTCTTTGACTTGTCACGTTCACACGGAAGAAGGTGGAAAAAGGAAGGAATTGGTCGAGGGAAAATAGTCTTGTGCAAAGGAAATTACATTAGATCCCGGAGGTGAGTCGAGGTTAACGAATTGCCCTATAGTAACATAGCGCAGCTTTTCTACTTGAAGACTCGATGAAGCTGACATTCACGATGGATGAGTGTAAACCAGCAACACGACATTACGTGTAAATGGTTAGCGGAAAATACACGATGAATTACTTCGATGATATTACGATATATATTTTCTTCGATTCTAATACAGCGGCTCGTCGTTGGAGACTCTGAAAAAGTATTTGAACGTTGGCAAGTATAAATATATTCTGTGTACTACTCTTTGAAATTTCATTGGCATCATAATGATAAACGACTATCTTGATTATAGTGGTTTAGTGAAGTTTATCGTAAGCATACGCTTAGTAAAATATTAATATGAATAATTAAATCGAAGATGAAGACTCACTGAACACAGATTGAACTTTAATAACACATCGTCGACCGGCCATTTTATGCAACAACGTTATGCTAACGCGTGGTACCGGTTATTTTATGTAAAGCTAACAACTTTAGTTTGTGCACGAATACAAGAGTTTACCGGCTTTTCATGAGCCACCGTATATGCACGAAAGCTCGGATAATCCACTGAAATTTTATGTTTCAGAAAAATGGACAACCCGAGTGACAACGCATCGGATGCGATTAGTAGTCAAAGGTAAACCTCAACGGCGAAATCTGAAACGAGAGAGAACACTGCGTTTAGTGAGAAAATCGAAAGTTGTCTCTGTCGGAGGAGTTGGGAGACCGTTTTGTTCACGACCAAGTTTTGGGAAAGTTTCTGTCGGGAGAGTGGCCGACGTTATGTAACGACAGATCTTCTTACGACGATCTCCGACACATAAACAAACGCGAGCGTTAAGCAAGCGGAAAAATCCTCGACGATGAGGTGGCTCGTTGCGTCGTAAAACTTTGGCAGACTCCGAACAACAGGCAACCCTGCTAGGTATCCCCTATAGAAAAACAAACTAAAATATCATCTCCGAGAATAATTCTTTCTCGTAACTATGTAATTGCATCGCGGGGAACGTGGAACGTGGCGAGACCTGGTATCGCAAGAGGGATAATTTATAGCAAACAGAAAAGACGCGAGTACGCGTTGGCTTCTTGGTGAGGCTAAAATACGAGAGAAGGTCGTTGAGCGGTTAGGAAAAATTTATCGTGGAAAGAAAATTCGATCTTTCATGATTATTTACGGCATTTCAAGTTTCCTCGCACAAGCTCCTACTGCGTACTTAAAATTGTAACGTAGCTTGCAAAGGAAGACGACGTTGGCTTACTAACTGGTATTCTTAGCAAAGCCTTTTAAATTTTGTTGCAAACTCGAGCTTGAAAGTAATAGATTATGGTAGGTATGTTAATTAGTATCCCCATTATATAGAACTTTAATGCAGGTTGAGAAAGGAGGAGAACAGAATTGCGTTATTATTTCCGTAAAAGAATCCTTTGTAATGAATTCTGCTTGAAACCTAGGTTCGAAGATAGTAGATTATATGTAGCGTTTTAATTAACTTTCTTATATATTTAGAGTTTTAAATATAGCTTTCAAAGGAAGAACGACGTCGTCGTAACGTTATTTCCCTAACAAAGTGCTTAATAAAAAATGTCCATAAATTTGAACTGTAAAACTGAAAATAGTAGATTATAGTATTTTGATAGATAACATTTTCTTGATCACGATAAAAATCTTACAATACGAAACGATAGAGAGTAACAAGCGCGTTCCAATAACAAACAGCACCGGGACTCACTCTGTGATGAGCAAAGAACGGTTGGAATATTAGAGGAAGTGACCTGTCTACCTAGTCGTCGAACCTCTCCGGGATTGTGTGAAAACTAAATAACAACGAACACGGGTTTTCAGCTTAATCAAAAAGAGTGAGGGTCGCTCGTGACAAACCAGCCTTCGAACTTGCTCGTCAGTTTGATTAAACTGAAAACTTTTAAATAAACCGAGTATCTCAAACCGAGCATAGATGGTTGTATTATTAACTGTTTGACAAAAATACACTGACAATTTTTCAAAACTTCTTACGTTCCACAGTCGAAAGTTACTTTCGATCTAAACTTTCTCCTCTGGAGCACAGAGGAGCAAGATTTCGAAGGCTTGCGCGATCTGAATTCTTATAATTGGCGTTGTAGAAAACTTTTCAAAGGCAAGAATCGAGAGGCGACAAGGTTGAAGAATATTCGATCGAAAGAACGATTTTTATGGAAAATCTCGTAACGGTGTCAAGGACCAACGCAATCGTTCTCGCTCATACGGAATTCGCATACTCCGGTTGGTGTGGTAACTGGTAGCAATGCGGTTTTGGATTGAACCGTGGAATAAATATCCGGTGGCGCATCAATCAGCCATTTCGAGATTGTATGTATTACGAGGATCGATGGGATTATTAGCAACGTCATCCTAATCACCTTTGGTTGCCTTAATCACCTGTATGATTAAAAAATCTCTTTAATTCATCCAATCCCTTTAATCCTTCCCACTGTGAATGAAAATGACAAAGTGTTGTTATAACGGAGTCAATTTAAAAATATTACATTACTTCCATTACATGTTGATTAATACTTTTGAAAATATATAAAGGAGTTATTGTTTTCTATATCGTTCATTTTGAATTCTTCGTCATTACTCGTTACGTTCAGAAGATAGACATCGTTATTGGAAAGCAAATACGAGTAAAGTTTCTAGAACCACGATATAAAAATCCGTTTACAGTAGTGTCAAATGTTTCTTCGCGTAACACCTACCATACATATTATATATTCGCGTTTCGCTGCATAATCGTTTCGCCAATCGTCCCATGCATAAATGTCGCGACACAGTTCTGACGAGTATTTATCGAGCACCGGGAAAAACTCACGCAAATTACAAAGTGTATATTACACGAAGGTGCTTTGTAATATTTGGCGAAGATTGTAACGCGTGAAAATATTTTCTCAAGGAAAATCTAACTTAAGACGCTTGTGTAGTGGCTTGGAAAAATATTAGTACCTTCGATCGGAGAGTATAAACGTTGGCAGCATTAATCGATGAAAAGAAGGACACGCTGAAACGCTCGGTGTATCGATAACGCACGTGACATTGTACAAACGCGTCCACATCTACTGAGGCGCGAAATCCCAGTGGAATTATTAATTTATATAACCGTCGATGCAGATGAGAATTGCGAGCAAACAATAATGAAAAATAAACGACAATCGGTCCTGCGATATTTACGATTATAAGCAGAGTATTGACTCGATTCACAGTCTCGGTTCACTCTCGGCTCGATCGAATTATTAACCCCCATTGTTTCGATTATAGGTGTTAAAAATATTTCACGATTCGTGAATCGAAAAACTCGTTCACATTATCAATTCAGTCGCGGACCGATCGATCTCGCACCAGTAAAATATTCTTTCCTCGATAATCTTTGTCCGTGAGGACTACTCATAGTGCGAATGCTTAGAATCGAAAGCGTGGGATAAAAATTTGGCCGAATCGAGTCACCGATAGTCTGGGTCGAGTCTAACGCTTCGACCCTACCTTTTCCTCCATTTGTTTCCGCGTGGAAACCGAACGAGCCGCGAAATTCGATGACGAATCAATGGTCTAATTTACTGACAAAAGTACTCCTTTGACGACTGACTAATTACATTCCTCTGCTCCACAGGGTATATAAGAAATCATCACCGAACAACAAGCTGACCCTCTACTTGGCGAGCAGAGATCTGATCGTGAGCGAGTTGAAAATCGATAAACTACAGGGCGTACTATTGGTCGATCCTGAATTTTTGCAAGAGAAAAGGGTGAGTTTTCAATATGAAGAAAACAATCAAATATTCCGCTTAAACGTGGTTGAAAATGCCACGCTGAGATAGGAGAATGAAACGTAGGACATCATACTTACCATTGTAGAAACTTTCCATCGGTTTAATTCAATGGATAGAATTCGTCTGCAAGCCCAATTTCTCAAACATTTTATCTCTCTGACCTCAATTTCATCGACAACTTTCTCGCGACATCTTTCCGTCGAACCTAATTAAAGATACTTCCGGAGTTACTCCGTGGGCAATTTATAGACTAGAAGAAGCTTGAAGAAGATGGCAACGAGCTCACGACCCCTGAGACGACATCCTCGATACTTCCCGCGAACCCAACAGATACCCGTATTACGTAAACGTCTTTCATCCACTGGTAAAAAGTTGCCACCTCCACTGAATTATATTTACCTATAAATTATCGCGATCCGATAACTTTCGTTAGAGTAAAATTTGAAAAATATCGTACGATCATCGAATAGTTAACATTCACGGAAGGTCGAGAAACCCAACCGCGAGTAAATTCGATATTGATTTTTTATTTATCTGGGAATCAGCACAGTGGTTCTATACAATTCGTTAGAGCTTCCACTGAAAAACTGTGCGAAGAATTTGAAAATCCTGGCACAACTATCAACCGCGAATAGACTAGCATTCGCACAATTCTAAAGAACCGAATCACGATTATTTACCTCTCTATTTACCAATTTAACCGTCTGATGTTCCAGGTGTACGGGCAAATTACGTTGACTTTTCGCTACGGGAGGGAAGACGAAGAGGTAATGGGACTGAAATTCTGTAACGAGGCGGTTATGTGTCTCGCGCAACTTTACCCCCCATATTCCGGCGCTGATCAACAAGAAACGACCCCGTTACAGGTCTGTATAAAGATAATTAAACGTTTATCTCTCTTTCCAAGGTTTACGAGTTCGCATTTTGCTTCTGTATCTAGAGACGGTCGACTTAAATTTAGAAAATCAGAGCGATTTAACGAGCGGAACCCTGCCGGATGAGATTGAACGCAAGGGTGTTCATAAACTCGTGAAATCTTGTCCGTCAACGTGACACACGGCGAGCCAGCAGCTTACGATCAATGAAAATTTAATAAAGCCTTCGATGGTGCAAGTGTCCCGTGTTCCTATCCGCAGATGTTTCCATAACGTATCGTAAAATCGCAGAAAACTGGAAAATTAGTATTCCTGCATCGCTCGACAGCTTAATTTCCGCACTGATTTTGGACTCGATAATCGATGATCTTTTCCGACAGAATATAAAAAAAAGGGATGTAACTTTTCATATTTCTCGACGGATCTTCCTTTATTTTTCTATCCGTACAAAAACTCATCGTTCTCTACCCGTGTTTAATCTTCTATTTAAAATTGCTTCGCGATTTAAGCGTCGACGGATGATAAAAAAGGAAGAGGAAAGATAAAAATGCATAAAAGTTGGAATCGATGAATAATTATTGGTAAAACGAAGAGAAAACGTAAAATCGCGACGGTGCTGGATTTTCTCAGTCGGTTAAACGGTAAAAGGGTCGTATTATTCGAGGTAACGACGCGGCACCGTAAGTTCGTAATCAATTAATGAAATAAGCCAAGCGGCTTAGCTTAGCTGTTTTCGTGCCTAGATAATTAGAAACTTACATACGCAACACCGATTGCAAATTGCATTAGCAGACCGTATAACGCTTCCTCGAGCGTGTAATTCCTAGCAAAAAGCTTCACCAGCTCCGGACCGTATACAAATTTCCGAAACTATGGATTTGGCAAATTTAAACAATTGAAACTAGACACTCGTTTGCCGATACGTCGTTCAATGTTTCAAGAGAGGAAAAGGTTTAACAACCGTATAAACTGGATCGTATAAATCTATTATCTACCGTTGCACGAAGAAACTTGCTAGGACAAGGTGAAATTATTTCATCAACCATAACGAGATAAATTCGATCGCCTAATGTCGAGATATTTCCATCCGAATGTGACGAAAATTTCTCAAAAGTAAAAACGTCGATCGATACGTCGTGCCATTCGTACAATCGTAGTCACTGTGATAGAAATAGATGTTTATGAAACGCGAAGCATATATAACATGGAATATATCAAAGAGGATAGAAACCGTGATCGAAGCAACAGGACGAATTACAAATTATTGGCATGTATGCCGCCTGTAAACGTAGTATAAACGTAGTAAAAGCAGATCTCTATAACGTAAATCGTTTGAAGAAAGTTTTCAAATAAAACATTTAACAGCGAAACGTTCGACCGCGATAAATTAATTCGAGTAAGTTGTGCTCGTGTTTCTCCTAACTCACGATAATCGAGCGTCGTGATTGAAACGTTCTCGGTTGAAAAAACTAGACGTTAACGGAAAAGCTTCCTGCTGAGGTTGAATTTATCACAGCGAGCTCGGCTGCCTTGTCTTTGACATCCTCCACGTTCTCAACGTTCTCACGTTCGTTCTCCGCTGTACGGGGCCAGCGGCAAATCGGTCAACGCAAACCTCTCCGAGTTTTCTCTGCGAGTTCGTCGCTCTTCGATATTTATTTGCCCCTGTTGGACACGCGAATACCTTGTTTATCGTGTATTCCAGCCAGTTGAATATATGCGATATGAAGAACGTTTGGGAGCGACTTGTCGAAATATTACACACGCTACCTGAAAATTTGCTTGATGTTTGCTTATGCAGCTAAACCATGTAAAGAGGTTAAGCGATGTTGCGAACGTAATTCCCATTTCCGAAATGCGCACAGATGCGAATAACGCAGAGGAAATATTCCGAGTAGCGATGAACTTGATACGAATCGAAATAGGAGGAGAATGATCGAATAGAGAAGCAATGGAATAAGAGAAGAGATAATAGATGAAGAGGAATAGACAGATTGTCAAGCGCAGATCGTTTAGATTTCCAAAGCGTCTCTAAATATTTCCGTAAAATTAGAATTTATCGTTACCTGAAATCTCTCTTTGTATCTTCCTCCGTTCATCTACTATCCTCTATGGAACCTCTCATTATTAAATTAATATTAAATATCGATCGAAATCGTCTACTTTATCGTGCTTTACTCTGTGCATTTCCACGATGCAAGCGCTTACGATGTGAATTTTTTCTCGGTTGAATAGGAAGATTTCAAAGACGAGTTCTACTAGGGTAACCTTTTAGAACCAGTCACGAGAGCTTCTTCGGCGAAAGGCAAGCAGCGGAGGGTTGTTTCAGAACGGTTCGATGCGCGTTGTTCGGTGACGTCGCGCGTATCAGTTACAAGGCTTACGACCTATATAACATGCATCCCGTATTCCATAAGCTTAACGGTTCATTTCCGAGAGGATCAACGATCTACCAGATCCCTTAACGCCTTGTTCGTTCAAACCTTCCACCATTGGTTGACCGTTGTAACGAACCGAGCGAATTATTAGTTCCGTACGGAAACAAAATTGATACGCGATCTTTTAATCCTCAACCAGCAGCCACAATTATCCGAGTTTCCGATGGGGTAGCTGGCCGTTCAATTTTCAGCGTATTTCGTCGCTTTTACCTCGTGTAATCGAAAATTTCCTGAGAAATTATCAACTTTTCCATCGAATATCTCCTTCGACCATGTTCTTTCTTCTTTGAGAATTTACTATTCCTTGGTTCACGAACGGTTTCTCTGCGGAAATCTCTTCGCGCAATTACCAGGTGCTTTTACAAGAGTACGTAAAGCTCTAATTAAGGATCGTTAAAGATTTACAAACTCAACAAGCTCCCAATTAACGAAACGACAAATATATTCGTCTTTGGTAAAATGATCTCAAGATCGGACAGGCAAATCTCAAATTTAGAGCGCTGCGTCTTTCTTACGAAACCATTCCAAAAACAATCTACAAAACCATTCCAAGAACAATCTACAAAACCAAGGGAGTGTGTTCTAGTACTTGTAATTAGTAAGGAAGCCATTTTGCTCGCGGAGTTATCATTGCCAAGAATTAGACGACAGAAAATAATCAGGATTATAGTCTCGCTAATGTCGGACGATCATTTTAAAACGTTATACGACACAATAGAAACTTCATGAAGGCAGCGAGCGTTGTTCAGGGAAAAGAACGGGACGACAAAGATTGGCGCTTGTCGTTGCCTATCTTCAAAAGATATTTCTCGATAAAAAAAAAGGTCCGTCGTTCCTTTCAACTAGAAACCTTTTGAAAGCTGTCTCCTGTCGTCCCTCGTCGCTGTTTCATTTTCACTGACCACCTCTCAAGAGTTCCATAAATGGAAAAACCACATACACGTCAGGCGTTGACGAGCTAACACTTGGACTTGACGAAAACCATTTCCAACGTACGGTAGTCAAGCTAAGGTCGCGTTGTCTAGGAAAACAAACTTTCTCGCCCAATTTACTAAGACTTTCGTCTTATTGTTAGCTGATGAAAAGTCGGCTGTTTCTCCTTCTGGCGTTGTTTCGTCAACTGGCTACCATTGTTTCGTCGCAAGTCAGGCACAATGGCGGAAGCTGTTACGTTGAAATTGCGAGAACTTTCGTCCCGAATGGGAAGCTTTAACGGCGCTTTGCGAAAATTACAATGAAAGCAGTCGCGAAAGTAGTGGTAAAAAGAAAACTTTCGCCACGAAATACCGTGGTTTCACCCGATACATTTTGATTTCCAACGACTGGTTGAAATAAGAATGAAAATTTCGACGACTTGGCTTTCAGCTGTGTTCGCGTACTTCAAGCTTTTGCCTGTTATCAACCGTTTCACAGCCGAATTTTTGTGCATTTTCGACCAATCGCGGGGAGACGCAATCGCGAAGAAACACGTCAACGGGAGTCGTAAATTCCCGTTACGATTATAATAATCGACACCACGAGTTGATCGATCCCCTGATTTCCATTGAGATAATAGGGGTGGTTGAGAGGGTATAACACTGCCATTAACACGATTATAAACTATATATTTTTAACACTTAAGTTACACCGTTGCTTGTGATATACGTCGTAGACAATGATTTGGCGTATAGAGATGCGATACACTGGCACAATATTCGTTGGTGATCGAGCAAGGCTCTTAGAGTTTTTTGTTATAGTTGACGTAGCAATAAGGGAGACTAACCCGGTACTGACACGTTGACTATTCTAACGTTGAAGAATAAGTAATTTACAGTGTCGATGCTGTGTCGGAGGAAAGCTAGCGAGATGGGTGTGTCTAGCGTACGAGACCGTCGGATTTGGCGATGACAATTTTGGTTAGGAAAGCGAGGGCAATAGACATTGCTTCCGATTGGATAAACGAAGGTTGGTGGACTAGGAAGGGTCTTAGCCGCCCTCGATAGAAAGCTGCTAGTGGGAAGCATCGTACGTGAGAAAAACTAACTTTCCCCTGTCAGCCGTAGTAGACGATAATCTTTAGAAAGCGATTTAGAAAAACGACGTTTGTTCGGTCTGAAGGACCTTAGCTAGCAAATTCTTGAGATTTACGATGAGTCCTTAAGACTATTGAGTGTACGCAGTAAAGTTGAGCGGATATCTGGTTCCCACCTTGCCCGCGGTGTATAGCCTGGTCTAGGTAGAGTGCCGCCCGACGTAACATTTTGTTTTATTAATAATAGAAATGTTTGTTTTCCGAGCGATTTTTTAAACGAGACATAACGCGCTATAATTTGAGATTAAGAATTTGCACGACTGAATTGAATGCTACTGGCGAAACTTTGCAAGTCAGGAATATGGTGTTACGCAGAACGCGATGGGATATATAAACGTATAGCGGTTAAATTCGTGCTAAATATTCGATGTTTGAATCCTCGTTAGAACGTGGTTGACAGAATGAATGTATCCGATTAGCATCTGTCGCAACTAAAAGCTTGCGAAAACATACTCGGCAAATTAGTTTGCTTACATCCTTTTTTCCGACCGTTCGCAATAAATTCGTTGGCCGGAGAAGGTCCAGCCATTCCCGAAAGTATATTCCGAACGCTGGCAACTTTGTCTCGTTTATATTTCTACCCTGGAATAATTTTATCCAGTTCCTAAAGGTGCAGAATGGAAGCGCGGCGAATATGCATGTGTTCACTGCTCTTAATTACGTACGCTGAGTCTTTTCTCCGTTTCGTTTAACTCTTTTCTCTGACTTTACGTTTAAACGTTTTATACGCGCATCTTTAATTATAAAATATTCGCCTAATTCTCACTTAAACTTTTCTTAAAATATCTCGGTCTTCCTGAAGTAAGAAAAATCCTTTTAAAAAGCACATGTATACCGTTCTGTGCCATTGTTTCTGCAGTTTCATAGTTATCCTTCAACGTCCGAATCATTTTGCACAAAAATAAACGATACGTCGATCGAAGCATTCTTTGTTGAAAAAGCATTGTATCCATGATGAAGAAGGTCGGAAAATTCCATACCAGAGACAACTTTTCCTACGGCGTTCGCTGCAGGCCAAGGTCAGCTCCTGGCCAGGATCGAGCTTCTTTGCGTCACCCAACGTACCGAACGGTATCGAAAGCTTCGGTTAACCGTCGCTTCGAGCTTCGATAAACATTAAAAAACGAACGAAACGTTCTTTCGATCCTAGGCATCCTGGCGTATCGATCCTCGCGTATTCATAAACGACGGCAGCAGGAACACGGTGAAATGGTGAGACGTATCGCGATGAAATTGCTTTTCTCCGACTGTGCTCACCAGAGATCACGTTTCTCTCGCAATGGATCTTCCTCCGCCATCTGCGGAATTGCGAAACGACGCCGGATATCGGGTATCCGCGTACGGATTCGCAGAGATACAGCTGTGACAGGTGCAAAGGTGTCCCATCGGTTGATTCAAATTGTACGGTGTACTCGTCCCTATCGCGAGCAGAGTGAAAACACTTTGAGATCGTATGTATGAAATAAGAATTGATGCGTCTCCCGCCGAATTAGTTTCGTTTCTTCACGCCACAAGCTACGAATATTACGCTTCACTGCCTATTAAAATATACGTCATATTCTAAATTTGGGAAATTAGAGGACCAAAGAGATTAAGAAACTACGTTCTCGTAGAATTCAAAGTTCCTATAATCGCGAGTTACACCGCGATTATTTCACAGACTTGGTTTCGCGTTTGTACGAAGGTGCACTGTTGCAAAGAACACGTTCGCGAAAGAAAGACACTTTTCGGACAACCTAATATAAGAGGAACTTGAGATCTCTGGCTTTAAGAATAAGACGAAATGTCTTAGGCGTGATGTGCTAACTATAACCGAACGAACTCGAGGGAAATTAAAGAAGCATTCCTTGATATCGCGGGGGACGTGGTTTCGAGACTCGTAACACGAGCGAAGGTGCGATGAAGTGGCTCATCTTTCAATGATATCCTACGAAACGATCGTCGTTCATGTCTAATTCATCGATCGAATGAATAATGGATCGCACGGCGCCTGTAAAAACCTCAGCCAGGTGAAATATCCAGGAAAAGGGAAGAGACTTGATAAATAATTTTCACGACGCGCCAAATCGACCTGGCTGCGGGTCAGGGTTAGTGTCAAGGCCGCGACCTGTCGTAATACGCGAGGCTGGTCTTACCCACCACTGCAGGATCTCGTTCGACGAGCATGGAATTTATATCACGGCTTGATTGCATGGCAATTCTTCGGGGAATTTGCTTTTTCCTCATCATCTTTCCACGAGCTCGTTGTCGTAGATCGAAATTTGATAGAATATTTTCGACCGCGAAGCGAATAGCGATCGAGTCGTTGAGTATAAATGAAGTTATATTCGACAATGATATTATGATTCTTTGTATTATAAATTCTTTGGCTTTCAAATAAATTCCTTAATTCTTCGCTGATTTACATATAATTCCTCCTTTTCTCAATAAAATAGAAATAAACAGGATAAATAATAAACAATTCACGATTTTCGCAAAATTCTCCTCCTTCGACTTTCAAACGATTCTCTCGCTCCTTCGATCGTTTGATCGCTTACAGTCCAATGCTAGTCAATTATTCCACATTACACGCATCCCGAATTCCATTCCAAATTCCTCGTAGAGTTTACTCGCGTATTATTCCTATCGCTTCTCTTCCCATTCGCTCTTCTTACTCGCTACCAATAGCACGAACGTTTTTACAATTCTTTACCACTCAACATCTCGATGTAGAATATCAAGAATTCTCGTTCCCACGGATTATCGTGTTTCCAATTATCGAAACTGACTTTTCAACATTTCGCCAACAAGATTCCGTTCTCTTTGGATAATTTCAAGCGACCAAAGTTGGATTCTCCGATTACAAAGTAATTCTCGAAGAGATTTTTTAAACCGCGAAACAACGGACGTACGACGATGGAAAACGATAACCGTTGTGAACTGTTCTCGAAGCAAAAGAGAAGAATAACTCGAAAGTAACTAGGTAGAAAAATACGACTGACCTCGAATCCTCTTCGAGATCGTTCTTTTCCTCGTTACGCAAACTTTTATTTAAACCAGACTAGAAAGACGATTTATTGCACCGTTGCGTGTTATAAAATTACATTCAATCTTTTTCTTCTTCTTTTTTTTTTTTTTTTTTTTTGTTTTTCGATAAAATTCCATTCGTTCCCACGTTGAGATAAAACAAGAATGGACAGTCAAGTGGCAGAGGTTTACACGATACCGAGCGTGTTCTTTATTTGCGTTAATCGTTCGTCAGAATGAAGTTCGTTTCAACGAATCCACGACGCAAATTGAAACGTGCTTCTTCAGCGTTTTTCTCGTTCCTTTCTATCGCCAAAGGAACGTCGAGAAAACTGTTCTCGCTTGACTTCTACTTTCATCCATTTCAATTACTCTCGCGAATCTCCTTTTTGCAACTGTACACGGCATAGTCAGCCGTATCGCGTTACGCTGGATTTATCCGCAAAATTACTGCTGCACGACTTCCCTGTATTAATTGATCGCGATTCATGACGGCAAAGGTAGGAGAGCGTTTAAATCGTATCGATCGATTCAATGGCAAACGAGACGACTCATACCGCAGTTGATGGTATTCCTTTCCTTCAGATGCATTAGATCGACTGCCAAATAAAAGGCAGTTGAAATCAGCGTGCTTCCAACGTTCATCTGTTTCTCCTAAGTAAACGTTGCAAGGTAACACGGTGTACACGATAACAATATTCGCCAGCTCGCAATTATCATGAAATCGGGTCGAGGTTGCGTTTCATTAGAACTCCATAAGGCTTTATTAACGGTGAACGACGATAAACGAAATTTTTCGTTCGCTTGGCTGCTGTAGACTGTGGAAAAAGAACAGCTGGAAAAGAAGAAAACGACGAAACATTTATTCGACGAAATTTGAAGAGTATTTGAACACCGAACTACTCTCGCGATAGCATCAAAGTATTTATCGTCTTCCTCTTGCGAGTTTCATAAATATATTTTAAAACGCTATACCCGCTTTGAAGATATTTGCTTGTGTGTAAATTATTTATCAAACAAACAGCTTTAATTATCCTGCATTTTGCTGCGGTTTGGAGTAGCGCAGTGCATATTGGGTAACGAATCGTGACAAGACTTTTATTTTCGCCACTGTCGAGCTCGGCCGAATCATATTCCGGGTCATTTATAAATGTTTAATATCACTTGGACGGTCGAAAATTACCGCTACGAACGTCACAGAAAAAATTGCCACGTCGCTGTGTGTAATAACCACGATTTATGCGGAGCAAAGCAAGAAATACTAAGACTAATGGGATCGTTTGAATCCCGCGAAACACTGACGCTAAGCACGAGAAGCTTGGCGTGGTATCGCTGCCGCATAAATAAACGATAATCAGAATCGCGGATACGGTAAAAGTTATTAATTAACTGGCAGAGAACGTCGCTAGAATTTGTGGTTTTGCCATCCGAACGAACGAAAATGTATTTTTGCCCCGTGGCTATTGTCGCACGGCGTTGTTGCATTCCACGAAAATTAATTCTCGTTCGACTAATTTTCCTCAATGGTAGCTAGTTGGCCCGCTTTTTTAAAACAAACACGAACCGTGTTAACGAGTCGATGTTGATTTAAGAAAAAAAGGAAAGTCGAATGCTTAGCCATTTTAACGAGAAAAAAAGAAAAGTTAAATTTCAGGAACACCCTTTTTTGGCGTCCTTTGCCAAGAAAATCAATTACAGAATTAATCGGGCGAGAAAGTCGTCAGAATCTTTTTGGGAAATTGGGAACGTCACACGTTCGACTATCGTCCCGAACGATAAAATCTCTTTCTCGAGGGGCAAAAGAAATACTATCGAGTGAAAATCGAGTCGTACGAGAAGCGAGGACGAACACAAATGGAAAGTCATTATGACTGGAGACTTTTAGGATTCGGTGATCAATCATAATTTGGTTCCGCCTGGAGAACCTTCCAAATCGCTTGTCGAGAAACGAATAAGAAGCTACCGAGACTGTGTAGCATTGTCGCGAGACGAACCATCCATTACGTAAAATTCTCGTTTCTTTTTTTTCTTTTGACTCGATGAAAATCTGTACGTAAGTTCTGGGTCGTTCGCTGATGCTCGCGAAATAACGCAACTCTCTCTCTCTCTCTGTCTAAGCCTTCTGTAACCGAAAGACAATATGTACCTACGTATCTAGAGGCCGATCTATAACGAAGAGACAACTCTCGACGATCAACATTTCGAAATATTAATCTCACGCAATATTCCACGAAATACCCCTACGTGATTTTATTTTGTTTATTTATTTATTCCGGTTAAATGGAACAGGCAGTAAATAACGCGTATCTGAAAATACTTGGCCACATTTAAAAAGTAATCAACCACTTAAAACATTTCAAACATCGAGAAAACATTTCACTCGGTTATTAATCGTTGAAAATGAAAGAAGAAAGCAATTTCCGAGCGCCACTTCGGCAAATTCCGGTTGATACTATAAAATCTGGTAGAGTTGTTAAAAGTGAAAGATCAATGATAGAGAAAAGAAAAAGGAATTTCGAAGAGATTGCAAGTATTATCAAAGCCTCTGCTGACTAACGAGGAACCATCGTTTTCAAGGACGGATATTAATTATCTCTAGCACGAATAACGACGTCCAATTGTATAAGACGCTCTACTAATCCACCCTAAAATTAGAAAGTTTCCTTTGCTAATGAGAGTGGAAGTTTCTTGATCGTGCCTACTTCCATGGAAAATCAGCCAAGACGAGATAAAGGTGGAGGTAAGGTAAGAACGTAAGACGAGAGTGTACAAGCTTTCGCACATGCGAATGAAGACGAAGCACGCGTAAAAACTGGTGTATCCGGCAGCTGGAAGAGAGCGTCACGCGAAACGAAAAATTACGAGCGACACCATCTTCCATAATATAGGAGCGGAGAAATGGAAAAGTACGTGTACGATAAAGGTTGCTCGTTCCAGAATGATTCTTAATATCGTGTGCATGATAAATGTCGAGTAAAGCGAAGCAAGTAATATCGCGCATACTTATAGTATTGGAAAATTTACGTGTACTCCAAACGACCAGTTTTCCTTGTACGAATATTAAAAAGTTACAAAGTATTGGAAAGTCTCAGAAACGACGATGTTTTCAATGGCCGTATTGAAATTTCCCTCTTTAATTATAAGATAACGTTTTCTCGTTTAATAATTAAAAATCAGAAAATCGACAAAGATGTTATTTATCGTGTTCTTATTTCTTTTCCTATTCTATTCTATTCAGTGAGAAAAGAACAAGCGTGGAGAGCGTGTCTCATAGGCTTTGCTAGCTTTGTCAGTGCAAAATTTATCCGACTACTCGAACACGTAATATTTGTATACGTAAATTATAAGAATTTTTATTTGCCCGTTGGCAATCTCTCGAGGACGTCTATCGGAGGGTGAAAAGACGTGGTGAAAATCTTGAAGCGCGCAATTCTCAGGTTCCTCAGGCGATATTATCGTTAGAGGATTACTCTCGGTGATTGAGGCGCAACATGGATGCACTGAAAACGGCTGGATAATATGGTTTCACGGTGGACTACAAATGTTACGATTCCACGGCCGACGGGTTTCAAAGGGGTAATGCGATAGAGCTGAAAGCCGCTACGTCGCACATCAATCATGCATACAGAGCACGAACCAGCTTTACGGCGAATAGGCAAAAAAGAAACAGGGAGAAAGTAAAGGAGAAGCGAACGAGAAGGCGCTAAGTACTTCCTGAAAAAAAAAAGACGGAATCCAAGCGGAGAGAAATCGAAAAGAAATCAAGAGTGTGTGAAGTCTTGAACGATGCGCGTCACTGGTCTGGTAAATACGACTAAATATACCTTTAGGGAACGTTTTCATATACCGTTACGGTACATAAGCTTCTCTGATAGAGCAACTTTTTGGAAATAAATGATCGAAGCTGTTGAGAATTGTGGATCTTTGAAGCCGAAATAACGTTACAGGAACACTGAATTTACGCTTGGAATAGTTATTATTAGAATATTAGAATAGTTATATATTTATTTTATGGACGATTTCTTATATATTCATCGATGCACACTTGCACGCGTCTCAGCACTTTCTTCTATACCCGACTGTTAACCGACTGAATAGTTTACGTTTATCTGTTTTCGAGACGCCGCGCACACACATAGCTCCACACACTGATGCCCATATACAAGTATCTCTACTACGCATTTAACCCAGTCCAGCACAGAAAATTATACTGTCTCGATAGAAACGAATAATTTAAATGTTATAAAATACGCGTGGATACTTTATACCTAGCGAGTCAATGGAAAGAAAGAATTCAGAAATAAGAGTCAGTCGTATGAAAAATGAATTGACCGAGTGGTAGTAAAAAGCGGTATGCATCCTTCTATCTAAAATTCTATTCTAAAAATAATATTCCGAGAATGAAATATTTCCCGCGAGAAATTGCAGCTGCTCTCTTTGAAGAACCTCGACGAGAAAGTATCTGCTGTAGAGAGGCTAAAAACGATGGGAAATAAAATCTTAAAGCGGAATTTCACACGGGTGGGAGTAATTGATACTCTTAGGAAGTACCGCATAGTTTATCTTCATGCGGTATATTGATTTTCCAGGTTGTCGGTCTCTTTGTCTTTGAGTAAAGCGGTAGAATCTAATTCGTTGCGACAGAATTGACGCGTTAAACGAAGATGTCATTAGAAAAACGTCGCGGTGAGACTACGTTGTAACTACCAGGCTTCGTCTCCGATGCCGATGAATGCGGTCTTTTACGCATTGTATGTACGCGTGTATGTCAAATATCCATTGAAACCTTTTCGCCGCGCTACGATTTCGCTCTCCGTGAAACGATGTACTTGGCTGAACAACAATGGCATATCTCGACAATGCTTGACACCTAGTCGTGATAAACCTCGTACAACCTTTCTCTCTTTGTAAAAACCCCGCGCGTAAAGCGTAGAATTATCCATAACGCGTTTGCGTTCGCGAATCGCTTCGGCGATCGATAAATTTCGTTTCGACGCGCAATTTGCCACCATTACGTTTATTACACAAATAGTTAATTGATCACGATAAAATACTCTGAACGAGCCTTATGCAAATACGCTCGATTAAATGAAAAAAAAATTGTCGAGCAATTATAAATGAATATCGCGTAAAAATACAGACTCGATTTTACTGAGAATCGATAAACCTTGCGCGTCGATAAACTTTGAAATAGTCAGTCGATTAACATACGTCAAAGACCAGCCTAATATACGTCGATAATTTGCGCGTAAATCCTCTATCGATCGACTAAGCAGAACAAATTTCGGAGGATTATTCCGTCATCGTGTAATGAAACGTTCAAATATATAGCATCACGCAAACCGTCGAATCTCTCTGAACGAAAACGGAATGATCTCTGGATCTCTGAGTCGAACATTAATTGCCGCGCAGATGTAAAATTATTAAGCTTACGATCCTCGTGACTACCGTCGTCAATTTTTTTAATCTCTAAACACAAATATACTGTTAGAAATGGTAATATATTAAATTCAAAGGTGTGAGTTACTTCGAACTGGGCACCAGAATGTCAGTCTCTCTAACTCTTTCCATCGATATTAATTTAACGAGACGATGGAGACACGTTATACATTACGAAACGAATCGTTCGCGACAGGTGATAAGGTTTCGATGTTCTATTGCAGGAGGCGTTGGTGAAAAGATTAGGTCCAAATGCTCACGCGTTTACCATGGAAATCACGCCGTTAGCACCCCCGTCGGTGCAATTGGTGCCTGCTAAGGAATACAATGGGGCCCCCATTGGTACTAGCTACGACGTCAGAGCTTACGTAGGTGAGTAAACCGAGTCGAGCTTCGTTTACGGGGATAAAACAGAATTGACCGAACCTTTACGAAGAAACGCGTGAAAACGATAGATCGCTCTTCTCGCTGTGAAATTCGTTCATTTTGAAACTCTATAAAAGCTGTACGATATAAAAGGATCATTCAGCTATCCACACGTCGTGTTTCCATGTGAAATCACCAGGAAGATCAATAAAATTTATCGATTAAAAAGGTCGAATCGGTAAACGAGGGAGCAAAGAACGAATAAACGAACAGAAGAAAAAAAAAAGTAAACGTCAAGCGTTGATCGATGAATTTACTCGCTGTTCATTGATTGAACTTCGTCATCGATTTCCCAGATCGTATTTCGTGTCTCCTGACAGTAATGGCTTAGAATCACGTAGAAACTCTCGATTTAAAACGCCATGGTAGCGCGTTAGCGCCCACGTAGCAAATTAAATCGGGTCTTCTCGGTCGCGTTTTCCAAACTGAATCGTACGATCGGGCGATCGAACGATCGCTTCGAATTCCGATTACCCGAGAACAACCTTCCTGGCTTGATACTCCGTAAATAACATCGTAACTGCCTGCTAAACGCTGGACACGATGACATTTAGCTGAACGAGCGGACGAGAAGTTGCATCGGAAAACGACCGTCAGGATGGGTATCCGTGTCGTCCAGCGAACTACGAAGCCACCGTTGCCAGCTACCAGCGTATATAGCGTGCCGGTGTCAGCGAGTCCTTCTCCTGGATCCAGAGGTCAAGCTTGTAAAACGAGAGTCTCGTTCATGGAAAATGAGATCACAGAGGACGAGGGTAAGCTCTTTATTTCTGGATGAGTGGCATGAAGCATCAAAGTGTGTTCGGTTTGCTTTGAAGCTGATCGCGATTAGTCATTGCATACGGGCTGATCAATCATTTAAATCCCTGTTTAATTATCTGTGAAAGGCTATTTACGAATGTGTGTGTGCTAGTATGATTGGCGAGAAACGTTGGACAGGCTAAGTCTGCGATGGTCAGTCGATAAAGGACCGGCCAGATGTTCTAGAGGATCATCCTTGTGATCGTTACGCGTTAACACTTTGACTGCCATGCCGAAATCGCGCGTTTCGCTCAGGACGCCACGGCAGTATTTTTATTATTCAAAGCATATAATGGCAAAATAACGATAAATCGACGATGTGAGACAACGTTCTTCCCCAATGGACCGTTTATCTCATTGGTGGTGGTCACGGATGACCGCCGTGGCGCCTTGGTAACAGTCGATCGCGACATATTGTAACAAGGCTTCGTTTATTTCAACAAAACATTCGCGTTTGTTATTTCGTCGCAAGCAAAACGTACGGAATATATCGTTGAAACGTGTAGAAGATATCAGTAAACGGTATTTGCTCGTTCTATGTATAATAATAAGGTATGTTCACACTTCAATTGTACGATCATAAAGCGGCATTTACGATTATTTTCTAAGATGTGTTTGTAATAATATTCGTAGATTACCCCTCAAAGTAAATTACCCTTCTCATTTTTTTTTTATCGATGTTCTAATAAAAACGTTTAATCGTTAAATGGAGCACTTTTTATTTCAAAGTATCTTCTATTTATCGGTTATATTCGAAATGCCCTAACTGTCAATTTTCATACAATTTTTACAATTGTGAGAAGTTGAAGAGCTCCGGTCACCGATGACCACCGTGGCGTTACAGAAGAAACCGTGACTGGTCATATAGTATGACCAACGTGGCAGTCAGAATGTTGATCGAGGAATGTAAGTTGACTCGTCGCTTAGACACGACAAATTCATCGAGTCACATCTGACTTCTATTTTTCATGCTTCGCTTATTCCAACTTGTTACAAATCTCTAATTGCCTGTTTCAGAGAACGCAGGGCCACATGCTGCAGTGGAGAAACCGTTCTTATTGAGCGATGGACGCGTGGGTTTGGAAGCACGACTAGATCGTGCGATCTACGCTCACGGAGATCCAATAACTGTGCACGTCAACGTCAATAACAACAGCAGCAAAACTGTGAGGAGGATCAAGGTAAGGCGCATCCTTAGTCGCGCAACCGATTGTATTATGTATGAGCCGGATTACCGGGAACAGATTCGAATGCTAACAAGAGACTGATTGTTTGGCTCGAGAAGCAATTTGCGATTTATCCCTCCTTTATCCCTACCGCGAGTAACTTTTCGATAACTGAGCAAATTAAAATTACAAATAATAATCTGCGTCCTGTACGACGTGTGTCATTCGCGTACGTAACGACAGCTGATTTTAATAAGAATAGCCTCGACGAGATGCCAGATTATTAATTCATTTCGTAATTTTCAATCGTAAAAAAAAAGGAAGAAGAAAAGAAAGACAATCCACCATCGTTTGCGTCATCGTTAGTAGCCAAACCGCTTCGCAACCAATTGCTATAAAACAATGTTAATCATTTAACGCACACGCCGGTGATGTAAACGATTATTTTACGGATTTAAGAACCAAGATATCTTATACGTATACTAAACTACGCATATAACTTACAAAAACTATATTCGTCATCCATTTTCATTGTAAGGTGTGTTTCTTAGAATAGCAAATTTAATCACCTTTATCGATAAACCGAAAAAATGTGTGCGTTCAGTGGGTTAAACCGTGGCATATCGAGTAAATAAAGTAATGTACGTACGATACGGCGGACCACGCGATTGCCTATTCTACTGCGCTTTATTGCTTCGCTCGGAGCACAAGGAAATAATCGAATACGAAATAGAATTCTCAAAAATTCGATCAAACTGGCTATCGTTAACCAACATTACAACAGAAATACATAGATAATGAAATAGAGGGTTTTCGAACGATAGGGAAATTTACATAGAATTTGAAAGCTCGAGGAATCCCTTCGAAGCTACATAATTATTTCCATCACGAAGACAGTTTCGCGTGAAATACGATGGTGCATAGTAACATTCACGGGCCAGAGAATATTAATTCGAGCAAAATTTCATTCGTAGAACATGCGCCCGTGATATAACTGTACATCGTATTTGAGGAGACCCGAAAATGGTCCAATTCGACACTGGATACCGACTCACGCTTTAATTCCAAAGTATTGGCGAATAGCGTATCGCGAAGAAAGTTCGAGTTACAATTACCTCTTTAAAAATAGTCGGGGATAGTATATCACCTGCTAGAAAACATAAAGAGATGCTAATAATGAACGACTTCGACCGAAAACAACAGAGACAAATTTATTCTTTTCTCTCGTTTTAGTGGAATCCGATTGAACATTGTAATTTGAATGAAAAGATCAATTTTAACGAACGCTCCGGGATTCAGATACGATAAGAACGCTAAGAGCTGTTCGAATCTTTGTAAAACAAATCGCTTGGAACCTAGAGACGTATGATAATAGAAACGATAAAACTTAATAGGAAGAAATATTTAGCGGTAAAATTTTTTACCGAAGTAGAGCAAATAAAAAGTACGATATTAAAACAAAAAATTCCATCGAGGCTTCGAAGAGCTATCAACTTAATGTTACAACTCGTGCCAAGTTTCCCAAGTTTCGAATACTTTCTTGGCATATTTTTTAATCATATAGAAAAAGCTAAAAAGTATAGACGAAATCGATCGGATTGTAAATTAGAATAATGAATATAAGAGAATTAAAGGTAGAAGAGGTGCGAAAGAATAGAGAGAATAGGGTTGGCTAGTGAATTCTCTCAGGCGACAGAAGGAGCCGAGAACGTAAAGCGACCACGTCCGTGTCAATTTCCTTTGCGCCACAGTTCATTAGCGAGTGTGACGAACATTGTTTGAAAACGAGAACAGACGGGTTCGATAGCGTGATGACTAGTGTACGGGTTCCGAATAGGTCCGCTATGTTAACTTTGTTCCGACAGTTTGACAAACAGACTGACACAGAGTAGACTCGACAAGTTACATACACTAGACTTAAAACACGTAGTCGTATTTGTTCTTCGGTTGGCAAATACCAGTCTTTCTACTAAATTAGCGTCATAATTAACCTGCCCTTTATTTTAAACGCAACGAAGCTTCCCTTGCATAATGTATAAAACGAATAAATTAAAACGAAGCAATAAAACCAAGCAGAAATTATTTCTCAAGACTTGTTTCATCTCATTACTTTACATTACGTTCCTCCATTAAAAGGTTTACTCTCAGAATTCTCTAAATACGCGTATTAAACTCCACAAAGCTGACGGATTCTCTTAGAATTCATTAAACCTTCCAACCACTATAAAACAAAGTGAATTATACATTGTTCTAGCAGCGGTACCTGTTATAATCTTTTCACGAAATTATAATATAATTATAATCTTTTTATGATATTTCGCGTGATTCTCTCCACTAATGCTACCGGTTGTTCCGCAGGTTTTCATCGTGCAACACGTAGATGTGTGCATGTTCAGCAATGGGAAATTCAAGAACGTGGTGGCCTTGCTGTCGTCGCAAGAGGGATGCCCGATAGGTCCCGGAGTTTCGCTGAGGAAAAGCTACACGCTTAGACCGATCAAAGGCTCGACCAAAAATTGGATTGCTTTGGAAGACAGTTACACGAAGGCGGAGGCGACGTTAGCCTCCACCGTTATTTGCCCTGGAAACGGTCCAGAGGATAGAAACGTTTTTGCCATATACGTTTCCTATTACGTGAAGGTAAGCCACCTTTACAAACAAAAAGATATTATAAGCGAAAATTGCTTCTTCGCGTGTGGATCGTATGAGCGAGGTAATTTATGAAACTTAAACTATTCGTAAGAGCAGTCAATCATTTTCATCGAATAGCGGATATTTATGCATTTACGGGTACAGAATGTACAGAATAATATGCAAAGCTACGTATATAAAATATCGCAATCAAATTTTTATTTAATTAAGTCCCACTTTTTTTATCTCTATTCGTAAAAATACGAATCTCAATGAACGTCCGATGTTTTTTCTCTTTTTTTTTTTAATAATCACATTAGGCTTCGATTCATCTTATCATCCTTACAGGTAAAGCTACTAATTTCAACAATGGGCGGAGAAGTGTCGCTTAAGTTACCGTTCACGTTAATGCATAGCAACACTGATCCGGATTTAGTGGGCTTCCCGTCCCCGATCAGAGAGCCGAGAGTTTTAGGGAAGCCGAACGAGGAGATTACAGAGAATCTCGAGAGGCAAGAGGATAACGAACATAAATATAAGACAACTAAATTAGAACCGATTAAAGAGAAACTAAAAGAGTCCAGGGATATCGACGTGGATCTGATAGAGCACTACGAGGAAAGCGACAGTACCTGAGACCAGGCGCAAACGACCGATGCATCGTCGCGATCATCGACGAAGAATAATAACGACGCGAGAAACGTGAAAACTTCGAATCATAAGAACTGTAAATTGGGTTTCGATATACAGAGAGCTTGGTGTTGCTTTAGAAGAGCTTCTTAGTAACGCGAAAAGAAGAGCAACGTTTAGAAAAATTGACCACGATGTTTTCTTTCTTTCGTTGATTAATTGACGATTGAGGAGGTTTTGATGAATACGCGAGTAATTATGAAATTTCAAGTATTTTAAATATTTACGTATCGTTTTACCTTCCTTCATTAACGTCATGTATATATGTCGTGGGAAAACAGATTTATACAAATTTTATTCTCTGTATAATATCGATAGAGCGTAATAATTTTTAATTGCTGAAACTGTCTTACCACAGGTTTGGTAAGGTTGATCGAGAGACGATTTTCGCAATTGAGAATACACTACGGGTTATGCAGTTCCTACCCGCGCCATTCTTATAAATGAAAATCGTACTGCCCTTTAAATTATGTGCAAATCGACGATTATCGAATAATAAGATTATTAAATGACACATTGTAAAATCCATTCATCTACATACTTGACAGAATCAATCATAAAAATCAATCTATAAAAAATCGAATATCTCGAATCTATTTTTTTAGGCAGAAAATATCTCGGTATTATCTCGTATTGTCTTTTATTAATTGTGAAATGAATGTTTTATGTAATTAAATAGATTACAAAAGTCATTGTACCTTGATAGGATAAGATAATCCAAAGGCATGTTTTACAATGATTTGTGCCTGACTTATGGATTTTATTGCACGTGTATAGGCACATATGTATGTAAAACTGTACAGATTATATCGTTATTTATGTAAATAATAAATTATATGAATATGATTGTACAAGAATATATGTGAAACACTAACCTATGAACCTTCTAAATAATTTACAACTATAAATAAAATTTTTGTCTAAGATATTTATAAGTCTTATAACTTTCCATTTCATACTCACCACATATTTTACATAAGAAGATACTTCGCATAAAGATATTTCATATAATAATATTTTAAGCAAAAAGGATTGTTTCAGCGCAAAAACATCAAAAAATTATAAACATTTCATAATGATTACTTACAATGCCACTGAGCTCTAGCATAACCTCTGACGATGAATTTGCTGACTTTTACACGTTCGTCACAAACGCTGACCAAGATGTATTTAAATTTTCCATAACGATCGATATCCACATCAACTATTTTATCCAGTAATTCTGACATCGTGACAAGCTGTCTATTATTTGAGAACACCGCTGAAAAGAAACAAGTATCATAAGCAACATAACCTATCGCTGCATTAGCTCGTTACTTTCATTCTACCGGACAAACATATCAAAAGCATATTTGAAAGCAATACATATTAATCGTTGTTTAAGTATTTTATCAGAATATTCAATCAGGTTATACATTTTTTTATAAATACCTTTAAAAATAAGACGCCGGGTGTTGAAAGCTCTAATTCCAAAATTCTTTAAACTTGTGACTACAGCCATTTATAAAACCGTACGTTAGATGTCCTCACTAAAAAGAGACGTAAGTATATATGTATGATACAGATCATATGTGAATCAAATGATGTTTACTAAAATACAACTCACGTGCATATCGTGTGCAATAATGTGTTAGGTTTTAGATGTAAAATGACACTGTGAAGCAAACGTATAAAAAGTAAATGGTTCGGTTTGATACTTGTATATCAATTTGCACGTGTTTCTAACACATTTTACTATTTCATAAAGATTAATAAGTGCTATTATAACCATAAAATATTCAGTATGTCAGCAGTACAAACAGTGACTAAATATGTAACAGACGCGAGACTGGTATACAACGCATTAAATGGTGTAGTTGTAATTTATAAACCTGCATCTTTACACTACAATAGAATGAGAGAAACGATTATCAGCAACTTATGCAGAGGTTATGATATATCCTTTGTTTATAACATTTTCTTGTTTGATAGAATTTAACCAATTTACTAAGACAGAAAGTAAACCAAATTTAATAGATTTAAAGAATTTATTGCTTGTAGATTTAAATGACATGTATACGAGGCCAACAATGAAGCATGTAGCTATAGAAGGAGAAACAAATAAGCATATGAAAGTGGTTGTTCGAAATAGTTTCGCAGACCATCCATTAATAACAGGACCTCGTTATCAACCAAATGACTTTAAACTTGCTGCTTCAAAAATTCTGCACCAGGACATATCTGGTGTTGTACTTTGTGGAATTAACAAGGGTAATCGATTGATTCATAAAATAAAAACATCCAAAAGTTTAAGGTTTTACAGGGTAAAAGGATTATTAGGAGAGGCAACAGATAATTATTTTCATACTGGAAAAGTAGTAGAAAAATCTACATACGCGCACGTAAGACGCGGCCACCTTGACAAGTTATGTAGCTCGATGCAATCTTCTCATCAAAAAAAAATGTTTCAGTATGTCGAGATTTAATGGACACTTAGAAACAATTATATACAATATAACTCTATTATATTTTCATATGTTTATAGATTGTCTGGTGTAGATATTCAGAGTCAAGCTGCATACGAACTAGCAATTAAAGGCCCAATTAGACCAGCGGATCCTAATATCCCTATGGTATATACTATTAGATGTGTAGACTTTTCACCCCCAGAATTTGCATTAGGTAAATATATCTCACTAAATAAAGTTTTGAAGTAATAATAGAATTTGTAAGAAAATTACATTCTATATCTCTTATAATGTTGTAGAAATTGTTTGCACAAATGAATATGATTTGTACCTGAAAACCATTATTCATGAGCTAGGGCTGAAGCTTCGTAGCAATGCTACTTGTACTCAAATACTTTGTTTACAAGATGGTCTATTTAATATACAGCATGCTTTATTAACAAAGCATTGGACTCTACAACACATTGTAAACAACATGCAAATGTGTCAACAAATTATAGATCAGAATGAAGATTGCTTACATCAGAAAAACCCTGCATTAGTAAAACCTGCTTACAATCCTATGGAAATTTAAGTATTGAATAATCATGTTAAATAAATATTTATTATTTGTTATATTACAGTAGTATTTATTTTGATAATTATTAAAGGTTTATTATATCTATCATCAGTTATACAATATCAATTACTATATACATACATCCAATATAAAATAACACTTCAACTGCAACAAATTAACTTTCATTGTCGGTTACGCTTCGCTACGGCTTCTTTTAGATCGCTGACTAGTATCAGAATCATCGTGTCTATCTGTAGGTTTCATGGATCTTCCCCTTGTTTTATGTTTATTTGGCCACTGTTGCATTTTCATACTCTTCGCTATTACACGTTTTTGATGATCTAGCTGTGGAAACAAATCTGTAAAAGAATAAGTAAAATAAAGTAAAAAGTTATATATTTCCAAATTTCATTTCAAATATTTAATTTAATACCTTGAGATTTTTCTAAAGCTTCTTTTGCTGAATTCATCTCTGCTTCTTGAATACTATGACCTGATGCCTTTGCTAATCGTTTTCCTTGGAAATATACAGCAACGGTATAAACTCTTGTATTTGTTGGTCCTTTACACTCAATCACTCTAAAAAGAAAATTGAATCACAATATTGTATATTGTATTATGTATATTTTTTGTAATATATATAAAAACATTTAAAGTTGTGTGACTTGGACCTACTTGTATACAGGAATATCAGGTTCTCCACCATCCATTGTTCTTAATGTTAAGCAACATTGCTGCAATTTACTCTTTGGATCATTCCAATCTTGATTCATAATGAAATCTTGTAAACGTGGGAAGAAACATACGTCACAAAAGACACGACAAAATTCTAAGCCCTTATCGACGTAAAGAGCTCCCAGAAACGCTTCCAATAAATCTGCCCTGTCTTTTGTCTTTAATTCGGCTTTTGGATTACCATAAAGTGCATACTGAGTCATCCCCAAATCATCACATACTACAGCTTGAGTTTTATTATTTACAAGAGAACTTCGTAATAACTGTAAAATATAAGAATATTGTATATAATATGAGAGTACTTTCTCATGTCTTTATGAAAAAAAATTATAGTACTACTTACAGATAGATGCCCTTCATGATGTTCTGGAAAATATTTGTATAAATATTCGGAAACTATCAATTGTAATACAGTGTCTCCTAAAAATTCTAAACGTTGATTAGAACCCAGCGTTAAGTTCGTGTATCCTATACTGCGATCGGTAAATGCTCTAGCCAAAAGACGGATATGAGTAAACACAATACCAATAGATTCTTCAAATTTTGTTAATTTCTAAAAATAAGATAGAAGCTGTCAATATATCATTAAATACGAAATATTTTTTAATACTTACTTGCAATAGTTCAAAACTTGGTATCCATTGTCTATCACCTGTTGGTTCCTGCTCTTGCAAAGGATGCTTTGGGTAATTTACCCAAACTTTTCCGAGATCTTCTTCAGTCTTGAAAAGTGTTTCGCCAAAAACTCTATCTGCAACTTCTATACCACCATCAAGAAATAATGAACCCATTAATGCCTCAAAACAATTTGCCATTGCATGTCGTAATTCTAAATCATGACAAAGATCACTTCCGTGTGCGTAGAGCATGTATTCCTCTAGATTTAATTTCTTTGCTAATACAGCGAGGTGTTGATTTTGAACAATTGCTGCTCTGTAAGTAGCCAAACCACCTTCTTCTAAGTCAGGAAACATATGAAATAAATGAATCGATGTTAGAAATTCTACTACTGCATCTCCTAAGAACTCCAACCTTTCATTGTGCGCTATTGAAGATTCAGTTTCGGTTCTCGCACCAAATCTTGACATTATATTGATTAATGTATTAATACCACGTTTTCGAGTATTCATATAATGTATTCGCCGATCACCATATTCCGGTTGTCTTATTCCACAATTAGTCAAAGAATTCCGTGCATGATCTGGATTTGTACCAAAATTTTCACGGTAACTAGGATGCGTTAGAGCTAACTGAAGAAGATATCTGTTTCTAAATTCATAGCCTAAGGTACACTCTAAGTTATCTAAAGATTTATGAAATCTTAAATGACAAACAAGTACTGGAATTAACATTGCATGTTGTACTATATCACACATTATTCCAGTTCTATAAAATCCTTCAGAACTAACATCCACAGTAACATCACGTTTCATTTTGCTTTGGGTTCTTAATTCCTGGAGCTTATTCTCTTTTGCTTCTAACTTTCGTTTATCTTCAAACGATGGTTTTGGCATATTAGCCAATAAATGACGAAATTTTACATAGTCACGCCAAGCTTTTTGGTAACTGAAATAAATAAAAACAATTTAAATATTACCTTTCGTCAAAGAAATAATTTCACAGCAAAAGATATTTACTCTGCATTTCCTGCATAACTAAGTTGTGGTGGTCTAATTCCAAAATGTACAATTTCAGGGTACGCAATTACACCAGGTGGCTGATCTGCTTGGTTCCTATCTAACTGATCTACACGAACACTGCATGGTTTTTTTCCAGGATATGTAACAATCATACCCTTTACTTCGTCCGCAAAATTTTGCCATTTATATTGGGGCATCTCTACTAACCTAGGTAGATCGTCTGGATCTATTAACAATTTACTACTTTTGATTAAGTAATTTAAAACCTCATTCATGGATAGTATTTCCTGTCCATTGTCAGCTAAATCGCGAACGAATCTTGGCATAAAATGAAACTGACCACAACCTGATTTATTTTGTGCAGCTTGTAAATCAAAGTCTGTAAGTTCTAATATTTCTTTAAATAAATAAGTTTCTGAAAAAGAAAGAATTTTTTATAAACATGAAATACATTCAATCATGTAGTAAATATAACGAAAGAAAACTTACGGAAATAGTCCAATTCTTCAATAATAAAATTTTCTGGCAACTTCTCATCTATGTAAAGGATTGTATACTCAATGTTAAATCTTATTACTTTACAAGTCGGTAATTTTACGAGAGGAAAATGTGAGAGCATAGAAAACCCTTCAAATATAAATTCGTGCTCATCATGCTTAATAATTGTTGGTGTTTTAGTAAGAAAGTTCGTTGGGGGGCTAATTGTTATTCGATAATGATATAATTTATCAGCATTATTTGTATTTAAATCACATTTATTTATTGCACCCTCTCCAGCATAGATTCCATGTCTAATACCGGACCTTCTTGATTTTGCGCTACACCTACACAATGGTCCATCATTCATCTGTAATATCAAACAATTTTTTTTAACGTTAATCGCACGAAACATTACAAAAGATTGAAAAAGAAAGATACTTACTTCTCCTGGATCATTAAACCACATTTCGGGATGTAATCTTTGTGGATGTTGTTTCTTTGCCATTAATTCTTCCATTGTTCTGTCATCTTCATCCATTGAACTATCACTGTCAGAAGAAGAGCTACTACAAGCTTCAGATTTGTGCCTGCATAAACGAGCTCTAGTTTTTCTTGGGGGTGGTTCATAAGGAGGCTATACGGTAAAAGATTAAAAATATTTTTAAATATATAAAAATTTTCTACATATATTATATTACTTGAAAATAAATATACCTGTAAAGCTCTTGCAGCTGCAGCTCTATTTAGTAATACTTTCTTAAATAATTCACATAACTCTTGCAGTTTAGGTGTACCTCTCATTATTTTTGGGTTGCTTTCATCTCTATTATAATATAAATCTGCTGGTGCAGTACGTGTCCATACTTTTCTTGCATTTTCCATGATACCTTCAGGTCCCATTGCAGATAGTTCATCCATTTTCCTTTCTATATCCTTACTTGTTGCACAATAGTCTTGCCTTGAGATATAACACAGAATAAATTAAAATTGTATAAATGTACATATATGTATATAATTTTTAAAGATGTACTATATTACTGAGGTACCTATATTTTTCTAGAAGTAACTCTCTTTCAGTTCTATCCCTGTTAATGGGGGGATTATTATTTGGACTAGCAGTTCTAGATGAGTAAGATTCTTGAGATCTAGATCTCTTCCTACTTCTATAACTTGTATATGATCTCTGAGAGCGTGAAGTATGTAAATTGTTTTTTCTGTGTATTGATCTTCTGTCAGAGTCTTCTTCACAATGTAAACGCTCTCTAGAGACCGATCTATTTTTTGGATACTTTGAATATTTCTCTCTTTGGGAATCATGCCTCGATCTATATGGTGATCTGCTTGATCTACTCTCCCTTGACCTATTCTGTGGACTTCTGGAACGTCTTTTACTAACTGAATAACTATTAGAAGACTCTTTGTCTCTATACCTCCATTCAAACCTTTTATTTTTTTGAGAATCATTAAATTTTACATATGATGATTTTCTATCATCTTCTTGCACTTTATTTGTTTCATACCAAGAATTTTTGCTACTTTGTGGTTTATTCCAATCAGACGAGTAGTTATTGGACTTCCATTCTGCATTGTCATTGTTATGATATGCACTTCCATCATCCCAATTTGTGTTAAAATTACTTACAGGTTGAGAATAGTTAGACATTCCATAATTTTGATTGTTACATTGTAGTTCCGTTGGAGTTTGATAAGGAACATCATAAGAATTTGAAACTTCATTTTGATAACATGTTCCCATAGCATGATACGGTGGAATAAAATTTGCACCTTTATTTTCAGGCAAAGTAGAGACCGGTATATTATAGGATGGTGGTGGCTGACTAAAATTTGGAGGTGGAAAATTTGGGGGTGGCACCGAATAATATCCCATATTTTGCGGCTGAGAAACTCCTGTGCCCCAAAAATAAGATTGACCAACATTTGGAGGAGGATTTGCCATTTTCTATAACCTCACCTGAAATAAGTTGATATGAAATATTAAACTACATGAGTAAAACGGAACATATTTGTTTTAATAATCATTGATTGCAAATATAAAATATATAAAAGGTGATGTTGCCTAATATACAGGGTTTATAAAACTAAGTGAAAAATATGTATTTTTACAATTTAGAATCTTCCATGATATAAGGGAATTTCGATGTTAAATCAAATTATAAAAGTTATAGTAAAAATATGAAATTTAGATAAATAATACACCTACTAGAACACTATTTCGTGTTGTCAGTTCGATACGACATCTAAATGTAAAAGAAAGAATCTCTCATGCACTATAACACCATCTTCTGGTTGCATGGTAAATAAAATTCAAATTACATAAAAACAGCTAGGGCATTGTGCACAATTATAACAATTATATACAATAATTTTTATGCAATAATTTATGTAGGATATTTTTTTTATTTTAGTAACATTGATCGATATTAATGGATCGAATCGTAATATTTTATCATATTATTATAATATATTACTCTAGTTACTCGATAACATTCTATAGCATTATATCTATACTCTAGCTATACTCTACAGAAGAATATAAAAAAGATATTTTATTATTGCGATATAATAGCTTGTAGCAGCTTATAATCTTAAAACATTTTGATCATAATATACATATTAATGAATCGAAGCATATATACATTAATATCTCGAATAAATTGTAATAATAAACATATAACTATTATTACTTTATTTATTATTAGTTGTTAGATAAATTATTGTTAGGTGATACATATGGTATAGTATTATGCGATATATACAGAATTAACATTATTTATAATTTCTGGTAGCCATATTCATCCTGTATGTTTAACATCCAACATGGGCGTTTCTTTTGTCGTCTGCAAAGTGTCAAATACTTTGCGCACAACAAAAATGCTCAGAACCAGTGATACTTTTTAGCTGTTCAGAAAAGTTAAAAAGTCGTTCATGATTCTTACCATTGCCAAACGCTTTGGAGTGAACGTACGACATATACTTGTTCAAGAAAATTGTAATTTTACTCGGTGTTGGCTATGACTCAGTACCAAAGGGCATCTTTTCAAGGTATCGCGACTTTGTTCGAATAATTAAGTTAACATCGAAGGAGATAAAGTACATGGCCTCTGTGAGATTGAAAATTACAATTTCATTCGTCAAAATAATATGAACCCCATTTAAATTGACATTAAATTGCTGCTATAAAATGAGAAGGTTATGCTTGATCGTAAAACGAAAATTACGATATTAAAGTGTTTTTAAATAATACAATTATTTGCTGCACACGAATAATACGAAGTCGCAAATCCTGAGTGAGCATATATTGTTGGCTTAAGATGTATCTAATATGAGAAAAGTGGATTGACTTATTTGGTATCAGAATCAGCTGATTCCTACATTGACAAAGGATCCCTGATACTTTCGATGTTTAACGAATGAAGAATTGAATTATCTGATGTCGAAAATAGTGATATATGAAGGATATACATATATATCATATTTTTGAACATATAGTTTCTTCGTTATTCTAAAAAGATAAAGATTGAAAGATGTCAGGAAACAATTCTGCTACAGTAGGTACACTTAGAGGTGGTAATCTACAAAATCGTAATTCTCAAAGATCTACACTTTTAAAAGTGGTGATTCTGGGTGATGGTGGTGTTGGCAAATCTTGTCTTATGAATAGATTTGTATCGAATCACTTTGATGAACATAGTTTTCATACAATTGGAGTAGAATTTTTAAACAAGGATATTGATATTAATGGAGAGGCATATACATTGCAAATATGGGATACAGCTGGACAAGAAAGATTTAAGACCCTTAGAACTCCGTTCTATAGAGGCTCTGATATTTGCCTTTTAACATATGCGGTAGATGATAGAACAAGTTTTAAAAATTTAGCACTTTGGAGATCTGAATTCCTTTATTATGCTGATGTTCAAGAAGGATCGACATTTCCATTTATAGTTGTTGGGAACAAAGTAAGCAAGAATATTTATGAAAAAGGGAGTAATATTACTAGTAATATTTACAAAAATAATTTTTACAGGTGGATGTTCCAGATTCTGAGAAACAAGTTTCTACGGAAGAAGCTCAAGCTTGGTGTGCAGAAAATGGGGACCCTCCATTAGTAGAAACATCTGCAAAGGATGCAACCAATGTTGAAGCAGCATTTGGTGCAGCTGTTGCTGCTTGGGCACAACTTGAAGCTAGACTAGAAAGACCATTAGTAGAAGATACTGTTGATCTTTCAAAACAACAATCTCCTCATCGTTCAAGTTGTTGTATGCCTGTGTCTGGTGCTGAGTAGGTTACAGATACAAGATTTTAAATATTTTTTATGTTTTCACAACATAATGCATGAAACATATTTCTCAAGATTCACAATCATAATCTAACTGGAATGAATGAGAAAGAGGTAAACAAATAATTTTTGTGATGCATACTGACAGTTTTGGTATGGACATATAGAATTCGTTTATATTTGAAAAGAGTATGACATGTCGCAAATTGTACCAACACTTATAAATTATGATTAATGTATTTAGGATATATAAGGATATTATATTATATAATTCTATTGTTTCCTTTGACATAAACAATATTCATTTCTGGTTGAACGATTTGAACTTAATGTTTAAAGAGTAAGATCATTGGCAACACAATTACAAAAAATGTAAAATATTCAAACACCTAATTACATACTGAGTTGATAACGAAGACAGAAATATTTAGTATCATTGTTGTAGTGACAGATTTGCTGGTAATATACTTTTTCTTTTAGGTCTAACAAAATTATTTGAAGAGATTTCTTGCCTGTCTGCAATACTTTCCTCATAATAAGGTGAATTTTAATGCTGAAAGTAGTTTTTGTCTATTTTATTTTTAGTGACACTAAGTGTTTCTTCCGTTGCCAATGTGAACGTATATAGATATTTTTATAAATTCATATGATTTTATTTATTCTTACAAACATTTTTCAGTTTCGTTAAAATATGCAAATTGAAGTTATATTTACGCGGAAAAAAATAATACTTTATGGTTGATATTTCCAGAATACAACTGTAAACTGTAAGGTCAAATTGAACGTCCTGCTCGTATCACGCTTTGTGCAGTTCGCGAGCTACAGACAGTATTTTAAGTATTTCAGACATTATTGGCTTGTGATAAAATAATAATAGTAATAACCATGATCATCAACTGCTTTACAAATAAGGAATAGATATAAAATGTAATTTAGCTTTGTAATCTAAATTTGCCTTATCTTCGCAGCACAAACTAAGGGCAGTGGTAGTAATATATATTTATCACAAAATCCTCTGAATCATCTTTATATATACATATATATATATATGATTTTGAAATATCTACACTATAAAAAAACATACTCTGCTGCTCTTGGAATGTCCTGCAATCGGTGTTTAAAGATTTTCCTACAAAATGAATAATATTATAAACACATCAAATAAAGCTTTTTGTACAACCTTGTACGTATAAAACGTATGAACGCATTTCTAAAGCACTGTAACTTACTTAAAAGCTACCTAACACTTTAGCGATGCTTTACATACAGGAAATAAATAATATATAATATTATTATAATTTAAGTATTATTTTCAATGACAAGGCTTGCATTAATTATAAATGTGACATGCATGCTGGTGCTTTTTGTATAGCTACATATCGAATATATAAATTTGTGGCTTCTTATTCAACAATTTGTTGATTTAAGTGCAAAATATACATATATATATATAAAATTTAATCATATCAAGGTGAAGACATTTCACCAACTGTTATAATATAAAATATCAGTTCTGTATTACTTGAATATATTTTACGTCATCAGTACTACATGAGTTTCATTAATAATTTTATAAAAATATTTTATTCAATTATTTTATTTAATTATTATATATTGTCAGCCAAGATTTTTACGGTATGTCTTAAATATTAGTTAATATCTACATTTTATAAATTTTACAATCTAAAAAATCGATCTTGCAACAGAAACAAGAACAAAAAAAGTAGAGGAGCTCTGTGCTTCTTTAAAAATGATAAAATATATTGGCAAAATGTTTTTCTTGTATTTCATGTGATATTATGTTATATTTTACAAATAACAGTAGTTTATGGACTACTTGGTAATAATACAATCGTTGATAACGTTATATTATAACAATACATCATGTATGCAATGTTCAAGATATCACTGCACACTTTTTTCCAAACGTTAAGATTAATTTATAAAATACATTACAATAAAAAATTGAAAGTGGCCGTATAAAAGTTTGGAGAAAAGTGTGCGTCCATCTTACGATACTTTCCTCATTTAAACCTTTTAACAATATTTACAAATTAGGTGCGCTATGGCTATCCAAATCAAAGATTTAACCTTCCAGTATTTTTGTATACAAATTTGCATTTTATAGATATTTTTTATTCAATAATAATTAAGTCATGCGCTATTTTTCTCAACGAACAATTGAAAATTGCATTCTATATGCATAGGAATAAATTTAAACTGAGAACATTTTCTTTATATATTTGTGTAAATACGAATTTAGAATAATTATATTTCCTGCACACATATACTACATGTAATTATTTCAAAGTTCTTCCGGTCAGAATGAACTTTTCGGCAATGTACAGTGATGTACATTTTTGTTGTAAAAACACAATGTATTTTAAATACATAAACAACTAATGACAATGTTCTGTAACATCCACAATAACAGATTTTTTCCACCCAAACAAAAAATAACCAATTGCTGCACCAAATACTACAGCAAAACACAACCAGACATTGTAAGTCATGAAGATCAGCATAAGGAAATACGACAGCACAATTTGCACAATGTGTAAGAACGTTTGGAACGTATGCATCCATGATAACATTGTGGGCCTGCACAAATTTATATGAAATGGATTAATTCTTGGACATCAAAAAATATATGCATAATGCTATTAATTTATCATGCTAAGCAATATTAACCATAGAATTAAACGAAATTGCAACTAAATAACGCAAGAAGATTATACAGTATTACCTCGCATTTTGACCAATTCGACTGACAATTCGATACCGATCGTGTGACAGTACAAGAGAGAAATTTATATCAAGAATTTTGCCTGGCAAATACCGATAGATAGAGCAAGATACTGATACTGATACTCGGAATGTTTATGTTAAATAAATACTACTAAAGGTCCACAAAGGCGGTTCCATAAAATGTTAGAGATAACGTCGGTTGTAGAAAATCCCACGATCCAGTGCGACATTAATACCTTAATCGTTTATGTACGTATTTCTCCAAGAAATAGAATTAAAAAAAAAAAAAATGGATTTTCACAGAAAAGCAATTTCAAAACTAATAGAAAAAAAGAACAAATCAAGAATTTCACTCCTCATCTACTTACGGTTGTTTGTGAATTACTTCTCCAACCATACTAAAAAAAAATATATATATATATAATCATACAGCAATCTTTATGTATTCAAATAAAAAATATCGAATTAATACAATCGTGAATTCCTAAACTGCCATCCATTGTACATCTGAGAGCACGAAACTTACTGTACGACTCTGTTATCCTCGGCTACGACATTTTTCTCTTGTGGCATCGTGACGCTTCTGTATTGAAGGGAATTATACATTTTCCAGAATAAATATTCCCTGTAATACTTTAATCCCTCGTAAAGTGCGGCCATGATCATGATACCGATCATCGATCCTATGAGACCACTGATCGACGAGATTTTCCACGATTCGAATAATACGTTTTCACAGTATCCTCCATGGAAGACCATCTATAAACGAAATTTTTGTATACGATAGTCAGCATCAGAGTTTTATCTGTGGATGATACATACCGACATACCGTGCATCCCCATATTGCCACATGCTTCCGAGGCAGCGGTAAGGTGACTTTCATGGTTCATACTCCCGTGATCCATATTAGTATGATCCATAGAACTGTGCATCATACTTTTATCCATATTTGAATGATCCATAGATTCATGAGACGCGTGATTAACGTGGCTTGGATGCCCACTCGATACGTTCATCATCATATGGGCCATATGATCGTGAGACATCTACGAAGAAAAGGTGCAAATATTCCAAACTCGATAAAACAAACAGTTTGTTACACAAATGATCTGTTCAGAAAGAATAAAGAAGTGCAGATTTTTTGATCGGTCTAAAGTTGTCAATATTTCGTTCTACAAATACTTTAACAAGTGAAAATCCTAACATTTAGCAGGAAGTAGTTATGCTTATGTCATTAAATAGTTATCAGCTTTTACGCATTGCACAAAAAGCTACCATTACAGAGGACAATCGTCATTTTTCTTATTGTTAATTCGTGAAAGTAACATGTCATAACTGGAAGGTCGAAGTAATCATTCAGAACCATACTATCGAACTATAACCAATGCGGTATAAACTTAACGGAAACGGGGTGAAAATATCGTATCATACGAGTGATAAAAAAGATGTTTCAGTGCAAATTAGCAATAGTCGTTTTTTTTTATTATCATAAACTGTAAAACTGAATCATAATTCTAAGAACACTTGTTACTCAAATGCTCGATCCGTTGACTTTGTAATGAGAACATTTGCCGCATTACGCGGCATGATAGCGACAAGTCTTCGTGTGCATGCTTAAAACGTCAAACTCGACGTCCGCATCAATAAAACTGTAATTATATGCATTAACGAAACATCGATGTTACAAACCTGTTTATTCGTTTAAAAAGGAACGGATAAACTTTTTGACTTGTTGTTAAATTACTTCCTCACTTCCTTCTTGTCAAGGAAACGATGTTACGTAACTAACCGTTCAAGAACAAGAAATTTGATGAAACTTCGAAAAACCGCTACCGCGATCGTTCATGAATGGACGATCATACTTTTTGAGCGGTCAACAGCGTCTTTTTCTAATTAATACTGTGATCCTTTTGTAAAATCATTCGTTCCCCTTCGGCAATCTGCCAAGCTAGCCGTGAACGAGTTTGGAACAGAAGTATAAGAAGAAACGAGTTCATGACTGGCAATCGGGCAACACGAACAAAGAGAACGAAAGAGAAAAAAACACAAGCCAGCGTACTTTCTAAAGTAGATTTCTTCGGGATAGTTCGTGAGGTCTCACATAGATCTAGTAGCTAGCATTCCATTCTAGGAGCTTGTACATTGTAGTCGTAGGATTAAACTCTAGCATTCATTACGTTCACCTATTAAAATTGAGGTCTGCGATAAAAAAATTCCATAGCTTTCAAAACGTGTGATTATGATGTTATCGGGCGTTGACGATTCGTAGAAAAGAATTATATTTTTTATTACATTGTCGGGAATAAAATTATTAAAATATAGATTGTTTATGGTATGGTAAGGTGAAAGGTCGAAGAAATTTAACGAAACTGATACGCGCGCGTTTACGATCGCCGAAATACATTTTACGTACATTTAAAGATAGAAGTACAGAAACGTACTTGTATCGTTATAGGTGTATCAAGGATTTAACCAATTATAGGAATACATTTTTCTTGAAATCACAATTGTAAACGCTGAATGTGAATGCTTTGAAACGCGATGCGTCCAGAAGATTATACTTCTCGTTGGAAGAGAAACGCGATATGTTTTGTACTGAAAACGATAATCCGTAAAGAGCGTCACGAAATGCATTTTATTTTGTACTGCTAATCGTGAGTACCTCGGTAAACAATATGTCTAAAAGGTATATAAACATTTTTCTTTGGATAATGAATGTTAGGTATTATATTCAGCCCTAAAACACGTTATTAATATTGAACGAGAAACCTTTCTGTTTTCTCATACCTTTTGTTTTCAATTTTAAAATTTTCGTACAGAGATATCGTAGGCTTTTAAACAGCGTTGAGATAAAAAGTTCATGAAGCAAGGTCTCACGTGTAATGATATATAATTTACATAATTTTACTGACAAATTTACTAAAAACAAACAGTATTCTAGGTCACGCGTAATTAAATGAACATTAAAAATACTTTGCAATACTTAAACTGCCCAACCGGAATAAATCACTTTGATTCAGTTTGAATCGCGAGTCGATTGGTTTCGCTTTCTTATCTTTAGACATTGGCCATCTATTTAGTTATTTTATCACCCGATTAAGATTCTATATCTATTCATTCTCGAATAGTATATACATAAAGGGTAGGAAATTGTTTACAAACATAGTTTTGCAATCGAAGAGTATGTATCATCTTTATGACATTTTACACGGTAATAAGGATATATTGCTTTAAACTTTTAAAAAAGACATTCATGTATCGAATAATTACAGTCGATACATGCTATAATATCTCCGAGGGTAAATGAGTCCGGTTGTTTTTAACAACATTGGTATTATAACAGGAAAAAGCATAGAAATTCTACGACATGGAAGGTAATACTGTAGGTCAAATTAATACTGAACATGATACGAGTTTCCCTTTGTTTTCGAGGGGAATTTTATGATAATATAAGAGGGCATTATTTTTAGTGAATAATTTCACCGCCGAAACCACAAGCGGTTAGAACGAAGGATGACTGCGTCGAAAACAGGAAATTTCACAAGAAAATAATAGAATTAGTGGTAATATAGGTAATCATATTTTTTACTTGCGTTTGCATATCATAATATAAAAAAAAAAAGAAAATAATTCAAATATTTTAATCAAACACAATATTAGGAAGGAATATTTACTTCAGAATTCCTACGCTATCCTGTATTTCGGTGACTCCTACGCCATTGTGCATAGGTATAAGATGCTCCGTTGGAATCCTTATATTGAAATACCAAGATTCCATTGGAAGAATATGTTTTATAATTTTCTCGGAAGATGTTTCGATTATCGATTTATTCCATTATAGCGTCGCAGTACAACTTCTGTTTAAAAGCGTGAAACAAAAGATTTTCAACGACATTGTACACTTTATTAATCATCAGGCCGTTATATTACATTACATTCTTTTCAAACATCCATATTCTGTGAAATCTTAATAATTTATTTAATACATTGAAATTTATAAGTAATGTAAAATCGAAAACAATGAGAATTGAACGATATTGGTTTCAATTGGATCGATGATGCTTAGTTGCGATTAACTAACTCATGGTACATTGGCGCTGAGATTTGTGGTCGAAGATTGACTCGAATTGGAAACATTAATTTATCGATTATCTTCTAACCTATAAAGAGAAATATTTTGCTCCTAATCGTAAGAAGTACGTAAAGTTGCAAGGATCTAATTGACAACGTTCTCGCAGAAGCTGACGACGACAATAATACATTCACTTTTTATCAGTTTGAACTATCACTGTATCATGTGCGCGAAACATATGTCGTATACATAAACTTATAGAAGAAAAATCGAAATCCTTTCATTTTCTAAGAACACAATGTTAGAAGTTGAAGACAGAAGTAGAGAAATCAATGTACTAATGACAGACTTTAGAAAGTGTATAGAAATTATATTAACGCTGAAACACGCGAAGGTTTGATTACATGACTATCTTACTGCATACTAGTAATGTGAATATAGCTGTCAATATGGGTCATTCATGTTTAATTTATATCGCAAGATTGGGAATTGTTTATATATATGGATGCGAATTTTAAACTAAATGTACAAAAAGATTACATTATCTATACCAATTAAATCAAATACGTCCTAATTCGACGTATAAAATAATATTAACAATACTCGAACATACCTTTATTAAATGGTCCAGGTTATGTTGTAAGAAATGCTTCCTTTCTATAAAAATAGTTGAACGTGATTACAATAAGATAAATAGACACTTTCGCAGATTTCTCTGCGTGAACCGTCGAGCAATCTCTCAGAGACCCATTAATAAACTGCACATAACATTCACGGTTTCCTCCATCGCCGTAGATGTAACATAACGAAGACTCGGCGTAATGGTTTCGGCGGGTAAACACGTGACGCTAGAGCAATGACACCATTACATCTATTCTACAACAGGTGGCGTAATAAGTCACGCTCTGTGTTCAAAACGTTTTGTGAATTTAGACAAAATTGCAATGTAAAAGTTAATAAGAATACACGAAGATTTAAAGAACGACATAAAAGATTAATATTGCGAAATTATGAAAATATTTATTGTTCTCTTCGCCACGCGAACGAATACATTCTTTCTTGAAACATTTAAAAGCGTTTGAATTGGAAGTCTTAAGCGCCGAAACTCAAGCACATAACTCGCGCGCATGCGTAGCGGTTTGTGTATTTCTAACAGTTTGACAACGGAAATACGAACGTTCTCGACAAACAGCGAAAGAAGTTCTAAAATGTCGATTATCCCTTTGTGGCCAAATTTACAACCAAGAGCAACAGATCCTCTATGGTTCAATGCCGATAGACCCTGCGACGATGAGAGCGAAGTAGCTGCGCTCGAAGCGGAACATCAAGCGTGGGCGAGTACACTACATATAATCTAATAAGCTTGTCTTACAAATATGAACTATTTCTATCTAAATTGTTCTTTTATCTCTATCTGTCTTTCAGAGGGAACATGTCCGAGTTCAACGTTATGACCATATCCCTATCGGAAAAACAGTCAGCGACGTAAGTTAACCTCACATTTGCTTTCGTAATACGTATTATACTTTATTTCGTTATTTAACGAATTTATACGTACTTGATTTTTTGTTGTTTAATACGTTGGTTCATACAGATGCGTGGAGCAAAAAGAAACGTACTTTTCAAAATTGCTAAATTCTTTATCGCATGTGACGATCCTACTTATTGTTAGTAACGTCATTACCGACTGTCGAATAAGTCGACGAATATAGATTAAGCAAATATCGCTTGGAAAATGAAACTTATGATAAATTAGTTTTCTATATTTAGTATGTTTTTGTTAACCGACGTCAAAATAGAAATTATTAATTGTATATAGTTCAGAGGATCAGAAGAAGAGGAGGAGGAAGAAGAAGAAGAAGAGGGAGAAGGAGAAGAAGAAGAAGAGTCAGATACCCATGAAGAAGAGGAAGAAGAATTAGACGAAATTGATATGGAAGTAAGCTATTCGCATCAACAACAGACATCCAGTCCAACAGATACAGTGACAGATCCAGTATCCATCAGAATGGTCAGCACACATACTGGTCGTTATTCTTAATTAAAATATCGTAGTTCTCGTTTAACTTTAACCTTTATCTAGCTTCCCCGACAAAGAAATATTACGCAATCTATTTATTTCTTAAGAATTAACAATGATATGTAGGTATATGTATTTATTTATCACTAGAAAATTAAGATTTTGCAAATATAAATAAAGAATCGTAAAATTTTTTTTACGTGCGAAACAGTGCGGTATTAAAATTCATAAATAGCACCGTCCGATGGATTATGACGGTATATTCTAGCGCTCCTGTCATAAATAAGCGTCATTATTATCAGTAGTCAGCGTTTTGGAATCACCACGTGCTAGGTCAAGGACCCCCCGACACGCCGAGTAATGCAAATCGCGCATCGTCGGAAAAATAAATAAAATATCATTCGTATACAAATAAAAAATAAATCTATAAGTAATTTTCCATTTAATTATAATTCCACTCGCTTACATCAGCCGATAAAATAAAAGTAGATCGTTGAAAGTTTTCAATGACAAGAAAATTCGTCCCTATCGTAATGTCTGTATCAGAGTATAAAATTTCTTTGAAAGTACGATCCATGGCTCGTCGAAAGCGATCGAACACAAGGGCTTGCCCCCTATCCCTTTCTCTCATAGCGTGTTCCATCTTTCTCTTTGGAGAACGGGGCAAGTCGGTACCCCGCCTCGCTCGTAAAGGGCCGTGGAACCGCATCATGCTCGACCGGGACACTCTCTGTACACTCCGTATACCTACCTATACTAGATGTAAGTACACGCGAGAATGTATTATATACCTATATACAGCGCCGGCTCTCTCGGCGTGTAACTGAAGTAAAGCCAGGTTGGTGCCCCCGCTAGGGTGAACGAACGGGTACGCTCAGGCAAAAGCGAACCCGTGTGCCTCCTCCACCTCCTCTTTCTCTTTCTCCACCACCTCCTCCTCTAGCAACGACCTCCATCTCCTCCTCCGGTCGAAGATCTTTGCCTCTGATGTCACAGTGGTGGAATTGGAAATTCTTTTTTTTTTTTTCTTTTCTTTTCTTTTTCTTTTCGAATATATACTGGTCCGTTAGGGAACGAGTGCGGCCCCGCTTGCGCGCGCGCGTTCTCGACTGGCCGAAAAATTTTAATCGAAGTCATGCAGCAGTTCTCTCGCGTACGGCGCTTCGAAGCATTCGCTTCGTGGAGAAGAGAGTAAATCGTTTTCGCGATTTTACGCGCACCCGGTGTCCACGGTGGTCGCCGCCGCTGTGAACACGGTGAACACGGAATATTTAATAACGGGCAACGCTAAAAGCGAGTAGCTAAAAGATTTGCAATTTTATCCGAGCAACTGAATCGCTTCAAGGTTAATTTAACTGCACACATTGCGAGCGAACGGGCTAGCGAGCATTTCCATCTCGCGCTTAGTATTGCGCGCATAAATCTCGGGATTTATGAATCGCGAGTTTCGTAGATGGTAATACCCTCCGGATTTATGAATTAATACCGGTCATATTAGACACATAAATCTTAACATTCAGGTAGATGGAATCGTCTATGGGGATTATCCTACCGCTTCGTGATTCTACTATGGCGCATCTCTAGATTACCACTATCAATCTTTATCGTTTGTAAGCTGGACAGAGAGGAAAAAGACGGAAGAACTCGTTCATTCGTATCACGGACCGTATGCTCGTGAAAACGCAAGAGGCCGCGCGTGCTATCGATCGCAATGTTCGATGCGTCCAAGATGGATCCTCCCGTTCGGTAAATTCGTATCAGTCGATTCCTTAAAACGACAACGATCACGATGCAACGAAAAAATGTAATGTCCGTGTTTGCGACGGATGTCTGGCTTCGTCGATCGATAGCGTAGGCTGGAAATCAACGGAGCCTTATCGAATTTTAATGGATGCGTACGGTGCATCGTATATCGTCCAACGTATCGACGAACGTCGAGCGACACGATTTCCACACGCGTGATCTACTTTGTATATACTAATGTATATACTAATGTCTGTTTGACCTACTGGCCCATATACGGCTCGTTTAAAAGTTCCATTCGACCTTGCAGCGATATCGCATCGTGTCCACCCTTTTCTTGAGATTTCTCTAACACCGTTGGCAAGCTGCGGCGATCGAAGCTCGGCCGGTACGAGCTAACTCGGCAGCGTTGACTTAATCGTCGCGCGTTCGACGCAAATACGCAATAAAACGTTCAACCGTTTGCAACAGTTAATGCTCGGTTAGTGATTTACTGCTACCGTGGTGGTTGATCGCGCGTCAACCGATTTCACCGGCAGAATGCAGAAGAGTGCCGCCGTAGGGGGCAGACCTCAACGGCTAATGTCGAGTTAAGCACCCTAACCTGCCTCAAAAGACATTACACGACGTAACAGATAATAAATCCTCTGTTCCAGTGTACCGAGATAGCGAGCTGGAAGAAAATGAGAGTGTCGAGAACGAAGATGGACGAGACGCTTCTCTTTCGACGATTACGAGCCGCTGGGCTTTCGTACGATTTCCTTCTATGCAGTCGGTGAGGACGAAAGCCTTGAGAAAATCGCGTGGTACCGAGTTTAACGTCGAACTCGGAGCTTCGAGGAAACGACAAGCGTGGAACGCAGGATGAGGCGATCAATCGAAAACGCTTAAGCGGCACTGACAGTGGCGTAATACGGTGCACGTCGCGAAAGAAAGCAGGGAAAGTATTCGAACGAGGCGTAAACTCTCAATTAATAGGAAACACGAGCTAATACAAGCGTTTGATGCTGCCATTGGTCGCTAACAATTACGGATAAAACGTACAAAGCTGTAATCGTTACGGCTATCGACAACCGGCACACTTGCGCTATCGTATATAGATACCGGATAATCGTAATATTTGCAAAAATGTGAAAACAGAAGAAGAAAGAAGTCCGAGTCTCAGAGAGAGAGAGAGAGAGAGAGAGAGATGAGGAGAGTCGTAGTGATAAGGAAGGATGAACATCGCGAGACAAGGAGCAAGAGGGATCGAAATATTGGAGAGAAATGCACGAAAAGGCGTTTTGGAGCGACGAAGAAAGAGTGGGGAGGCTCGCGGTAGAGAGAGGCGACGCATCGAAGTCGGCGTGCGTTAGAGGGAGAGGAAAGGAGACGAGCGCGAGCAGGAAGAGCGGCACGAGCGAGAGCCGGGGAGTTCGGGAGTACTCGGCCGCTCAGTCGAACGCGCGATTACAAGCACACGAGACGCGTGGGCTCTCTCTCTCTCGACGGCCAGACTGAAAGTGTTTCGTACGCGACCACGTGCCGGCTAAACCGCCGGAACGTAACAGAACGATACACGGCTCCAACCTATACAGTATACATCGAGTACCGAGTGACATCGCAAAAGGACACCGTGCCGGTTGCACGGCCGCGACCATTTTTCCCCCCGTCGATTTCCTCTTCCACCGTCGTTTCACGAATATTCTTTCGATCCTGCTGGATGCACAGAGAGTGGAGAACGACGACGACCGTAACAGAGAACGATCGCGACTTGGAAGATTACGAATCTTCCGACGAGGACGGTGCAGTGTGTGGGTGGTTTGTCAGTTGGTGACTTGAAGTGAACACCGAAGAACCGGAAGAGAGGACCGACGGTCTCTCGGTGACGATCGAGTAGAAGAAAGCTACGCGAATCAGCTAGATCCAGATGTCACGGGCGCGTCCTCGATCGGTGAGTGAGGATCATTACGCTTTATATTATAGTATCCAGAGGATGAATCGCGTATTACTCGCCGAACCATTCGATGTTAGGCTAAAAGATTGTATCTAGAGCTTCGTGAGTTTCTAATTTAATTAGTCATACGTTGCGAGCAGTACGTCAAGGGTTAATAATTTCTGTAATACGTAATTCGCCTTATCTTTCGGTAATGAGTTTCTCGAAGGATTTTTAATCGATCGCGTCCGCGAGCTATCAACCGGAAACGCAAAGCCACTAGACGAAGCTAGTAGCGCAACGAGAAGGCGTTTTTTTTTTCTGTTTTTTTTTCAGCGAAATTGGTGAAATCGGGGCAGGAAGGGATCATTGACCGTATACGGTTTAAGACGGACTAGGACATCGTCGAAAGTTTCGGCGAATCGTGGAAAAAGCGTCGGTTCTCTTCGAAACGACCGACGGCGTCCCAATTCTTTTTCGCGAGTTTTCCAAAGCGTTTCCGTGGATCGCACCGCGGGTGCCATCGAAACGCATTAACCGTGCGATTTCTATCGCGCCTAGTATTCTTGGTACATTGTTTATGTTCCTAGCAAAACACGTTGGAACGAACAGCCTATTCCTTTACTTGGAACTAAAATAGACGCGTAAGATTCCACGTTGAAGTTAAAGCTAGCCGCGCCAGTCAATATTTAACTTTTCCTTCGGGTATCTTTCGCACCATCTATCTAGCTCGAAATCCAGCCACGCAGATCCTATAGTCGCACTAGAGAGTTCGCGGAATTTACGTTCTTACGAAGTTAGACTTCTTTCTTGTTTTCATGCCTTGTGACTTTTCGTTCGCCTCTACACCAGCCTGCATAAAAATTATACCATGTATACACCTATGTACGAAGTTGAAATCGTTTACGATATCAATGAGACGAGTAATAATTAACTTTGTAGAAGCTTCTCGCGCTATGTTTACGTCTTAACGATGCGTCGTATCTTCGTTTAATCTCTCGGTGTTCTTTCTCGTCGACGATGCTTCTATTAAAAATGTTAATAACCGCGGAGCTCTTCGTGTTCGTTAATTATACCAGAACGAAAAATAAAAGGAGTCTACAGGGAGAGGGGAGAAAGTAGCGACGAAATTAGGAACATTATTGCGCGGTTTCTGGTTACAGAAAGTTAGCGTAAAACGGGTAAGCGTTATGATTATGTAGCGTCACGTTGAACGTATTTATAACGAATCGCGGAAATCATAATTCCGAGGAGACGTAAAGACTATGCCGCGAATTACAGAGAAAGTCCCGTGGAGCTGTGCATACACGCTCGCTCGCTTGCTCGCTCGCTCGCTCGTTCGTTCCTGTGTGCTCGATCGCGAACAGTAAAAAATGCACGTTCGATGAAAAGTGAAATTAACGAAATCGCTGTCGAATTCATCGTTTACGGTCTTTTACCATCCATCTATTCTTGGTTATTCGTAACGATCCCTCTCCACCGTCTTATCGTTCCAAGACTCTTTTCTCTTCCTACAATTCCACTCTTTAGATTCGCTTGATCTCGCAAAGAAAAAAACCACGACGCAACGTCTGGTATTTCTCTCTTCTCTTCGACGTGTATTTTTGCGGGCTGTAAAAAAAAAAAAAAAAAAAAAAGAAAGGCGCAAAACCGATGGAAAAAGAGCAGACGATTTTTCCAGGTTGTCGGTTAAAAGGTGGCGCGATCACAGGGACGATTATTGAGCATTGTTGGGTCCAGGTTGCGATAGAACGAGCGAGTGGGTAATGCTGTACTGTTTGCGCCGGCCCTGCGGGGTCTCTGACCGCCCGTCCGCGCCTCTCAACTCGACTTGCTTGTCCATGCTCTGTGCGGCCTACCTACGGCTTATGGCTAAAGTCACGTCTCCCTTTCCGTCTCTCCTGCGAGACTCACTTGGACGAATTTCACGAAAGCCACTCTTCTCGCACGACAAAGGGGAAACGAGAAGCCCGGCCGGGTTTTTCCTCTTTTCCGACTTCCTTCCTCGTGGATCACGTCCTCTTCTACGTCGTCTTTGCTATTAGCTGACACAGCTTCTGTGCGTTCTGTGCTGAACTGGCCTCTTCCACGATCGGTTCGTAAATTTCGTTTCGACCAGTGCGCATTTTTTTTCTTTGATAGAGGGAGAACGTGCTTCTCAGCGTTTTTAAATCACGCTCAGGATGTCGCGCGTATACGACAACCAGACAGACGTTTCGTGGTTCCTGAAATAAAGCAAGCGATGTAAAGTTGTCTGGTTCTTAGCGAGCACGCTCGCCGGACGTTTCGTCTTTTTGAAAATCGCGCCGCGCGTTAACAAGACTCCGGTTATCGAATCGCCAACACGATTTTAGAAAGCACGAAGACGACCGTGTCCGTCGTTTGTTCACACGGCATACGGATTTCTTTGCTAACGAAGGATATATTAGCAGCGACGGTAAGAATTGTTGAGGATTAATAGTCCACAATGGTTTTTTGCTCTTATGCAACGAACGTTACACCTCCTTTCGCTACATGCTTTCTAGACACACCATTACATGATTTTTCGACGAGACAAGAATCGACGAAAGGCATCGTTCTTGCGCGAAATTTCGCGAATCTTGATAAGATACGACTAAACGAGAGGAGATCGTTATGCCTCGTTCGAAGACAACGCCAAAAGCAAAACCGTTCGCGGATTACGTAACAGATTTGTTCTGCCGAATTCTTCCCCGTTTCTCTCTGTCGCGGATACCGATCTCGCGCGATTCAAAATCCCATAAATCTCGTTTCTTTTTCTTCGCTTTACGACGTACGCTTTCCAACCTTTTTCTATCTTTCTATTTGTTATTCTTTTCTCCGTATATTTTCTTTTTCCTTCGTCTCGTAGACAACTCGTATACCATCTACCTACTCGTATACCAAGGCTCAACGACTCGAGCTTGTCTTTCACGCGTTACGTATCGCGATTTTCCTCTACCTTCTACACACTTCGTAAACAATTCCCGTATCCGGTACACGCGCACACGATCATTGATTATCGGAACTTGGCCGACTATATTGCGGACCATTCTACTTGCTCGATAACTCGCGTCACCTACTACTGTCCGATCTATACCTATAGCATCGTTTTAACGTAGGCGTCGCACGTGGGTGCGCATTTTTTGTCACCGATACTGGACGATTAAACGACAATGAGACCGAAAAAGAACCTCGTACGTAATTAGGCCATTGTCTGGTAGTAAAAGAATATTCGTTGTCGACGAGACGAGGAGATTGTCTGTTTTTAATCTTCGAAGTTCATCTGGTTGCACGGTAATATTTACGGTATCCGTAGATAGCAAACACAGAAAGGCGCGAACGAACAAACGTTGAAGCGTACCTTCGTTAAACAGGGATATAGGGTAGCAGCGTCAACGACGTGCATGAATTTTTGATGCTGGCATAAGCGTAGCACGTTGCAAGAATTTCAAGCAACGCTCGACGTCATCGCGTATGAATTTTTAACGCAGCCGCGATCGCTCGTTCGCTCGCTCGCTCGCTCGCTCGCTCGTCCGTCCGCTTGCTCGCTCGTTAAGGACAGATATCGGTTGTTCGGTAACAGGAAAAACTCGAACGTGAAACGAAACAGGCCGGACAAATCGGAAAAATATTCAAGATGTGACGACTCGATTCGCCAACGGTTTCCTTTGACAAGGCACAGAGACTGCAGATTTTACGAACACCCGGTATTTTGCGGTGTAACGCGCGTACATGCACCGCGGTGCAGCCTGTGTACATGAACAAACGCACACAAGCACGATGCCAGTGAACCGAGCATTATAGTGCCCTGCAAGAAACGTCGGCCTGGTGCATTGACCGCGGTTGACCACACGTCATCGAATGAGTGACGTCACAGGGTTTGCAGCATGAAAGCTACGTCACGGTTGGTTGCATCCTCGAAGATGCATCCACGAAAATATTTCCTTTTTCTCCGTTTAGAACTCCTTGGGAAGAATCCAATCGCATTCAGCGCCGGCTAATACCTGCCGCGTTTCTTGCGGCCAAAGTTTTTCCGCTTTAGCGCACGAGACGCGTGCCATCGAGACAACTTTGACGTTTCTCGCGTTTCCTGACAAATCGTTCGAGTGTCAAATTTGATATTACGAAAGAATGGAAGAAAATATCGTGCGTACAGGATGGATAATCGATGGGAACAGAGTCGGCCAATCGGTATTCCTTCGTTATCACGCGTTAAACCGAGTCCAGGGCGGTTTATCTCAAACAGAAACGGTCGAAACGGATGACTTATTGCGCTGGCGGCTGGCTAAATAATTTTTTTCCAGCACGTGTAACTTCCAATTCATCACGGTCGACCGCGGGCTATACGGTGCGCGCATGAATAGTTAACGAACAGGCGTAGGAGGACCAAGATTTTCCTCCGACGACGACTATGCGCACGATGTACCTGCGTGTATAATAGCTCGGTTATACATAGAGCCATGGCTATACCTTTCTGAAGTATATGTAAGTGCGGGCGAGTTCGTTCCCTCGAACGAGTAAATCAAGTCGCTGGTCCGCGAAGCGGTTGAATGCCGCGAGCTCGTAAGACTGGCCAAGAATGGTTCGATATTTTTGCCAGTCCCTTGATCCATTCTTGCCGCGCATCCGCGCTATTCATCCCGATATTACTGGTAGCGTTCCCTTCGAACGACTGATTCTCGTCTCGTTTCTCTCTCTCTCTCCGCCGTTCTCTTTTGACGACGACCTTAAAAGAATTCGTAATTCAAACTCCGCCGGTATTTTCTAATCGTAAAATCAACGAATGTGCTTGGTGTTTTAACCGAACGATAGAAAACTTTCTAAAAAGATGAACGATTTTCTATGGAAAATATTCGAATTATCTCGATACGCGATATCGTAAATATTTATCGAGATACGCGTTCCAATCTTTCCCGATAGAACGCTCGGGCTTATTTTATTAGCCGTTTAATGGTGAAACGTCGAGTTTTTATCGTATGTTTGTTTTCTTTCTTTTCTTTTCTTTTTTTTTCTCTTTTTTTTTACTCGTTGAACCTGTGAGTGTCACGAGCTTGGAACGTTTGGCTCGAACGATCGAATCGATACGGGGGACCGTTTAAGTGACTGCATCGACCAACGTGCAAGGAGGCAGCGCAGCTACGAGAAAGTATCTGGCAACTTTCTCCGGTGGGTTTAGTTTGCACCACGGGTCACCAGGCACGGACATTAAGAGCGAACGAACGCGAGCCACTCGTGTCCGCGAGCGTATTTCCGAGAGAGTCTAGCGGATTCGTACGATACAACTTCTTTCAGAGCGACCGCTGGAAAAATTCTTCCCGTTGCGAATTAATCGTAAGAAGGATTTTACTGGATAATAAGAATGTATCGCACAAAGTGGACGCGAATTGGCCGAAGTTGTCTCTGAAGAAAGCACAATGACACGCGTGAATTCCAAGGGCCACAGTTACAAGCCATTGAGCAGGTAGATCGAGTGCCAAGAACAAGATTTTGAAAGTCTTGCCGTGACGCCGCGCTGGTACGATTAAACCTGGATAATGGCTTCCGAATGCCAAACGACGCGAGGCGTTCGTCATCTTCCGCTAAGGAAACGGCAGTTTGCTGAAACTGAATCAACTTTGCTCGCGAATCCACTTCATCGAGCGTTAACGCGCTTTCTTTTTCGACATAATTTTCATTTTCATATCGGGAAGTTAGTTAAACTAAAGAAAGTTAGTTTTAAACGAAACATCTTTAAAAGATGACGAAAGATGGCCCCGATTTCGTCACAATTTCCTTTCGCTGTTAAACGATGACGTAATACCGTAGGATTTTAAATTTTATCGTAGTCGTGATCGATCGCCTATCGACCGATGGCCACGACGATCGATCGATCCTTCTGAGGTCGCGTATTTACACGTCCACGAAAGATCGTTACGTAGAAGGTTGAGTAACGCATTTCGTATACGAAAGTTCCTTCTCGTCGTTCTGATTATCAGGTGCGTTGTGACTCGAGCCGGTATTAGGCAATCGGCACAGAGACCAACGTTAACATTGGCCCAAATATTGGCCAGTGGCCCCGTATGTACGGTTCACCGTGTGCGGTATTTGGCGACCGGAGCGGTAGTCAGTCTCCTTCTCCGGCTTTATTTCTACCGGCTAACCATCAAAACGATGTCGTTGACTGACACTGGCCCACTAATCGTACGTTAACACCGATCTTGGACCGAGTGGGTTGTACGAACCAATCGAGGAGAACCGCGTTCGCCGGTCTGTCTTCGGGAAGGTAAAAAGTAAGAGTATTTCGCCACTACGGTTAAACTCAGTTTCATTTGTCCGTGATATGTTTTACTCGCGATTTTGATATTCTTCGCCGATGAAACGATGGTTCTCGTAGAGATACGGAAACGGTAGGAGAACGTCATAGTTCTTCGACCGTTTCAACTTTCTCCTGAACGCTGCGCAAAGGCAGCGATTTAACGTCGACTCGCTGAAATTTCGGAAGTAACGGCGAATTGCGCTGGAAAATGGCAAACAACGGGTATACGTATTCCGAGTGTCGGATTAATCGGATCGTGTATCACGATCGCTCTTCGATCGGTGGAATCTTTGTCAATCGGCCAGGTGAAAAGCGAGAGTGATCGGGAGCGGCAGTACGCCAGTGTTTTACGCAAACCGCGTGCGGTCTGGCTGTCTTTGGGAAGCCGTACGCGAACCTCTGGCGTCAGAAACGAGGGAGAGAGGATTTTTTTTTTAACCTCGTTAAATTGACTACGTTCTCGCAAGCACTTATATCTGCTTCGCTAATGGGGCAACGTCCCACGCGTGAGAGCGCGGGAGAGAGAAGCGAGAGAAAGAGGAACGGAAGTGGGGATACGCAGAGTCTTTGAGGTGCATTTATTTATATATTAGTAGAATCCATTGCTTCTTTTCCGATGCACGGATGTTTCCGGTAGCGGAGAAACGTGGCAAGTTTCACGAGAGTTCTGGATCCCGTCAGAACGATCGCGCAAGGACGGGGACACAAGGAGGCGGTACCCGCAGAGGTTACCGAATTTATGACTTGGAAGCCGAGCACGCACGGCCAAAGAGAGAGAATGAACGCGTGAGAGGCCAGTGAAAGTTTATGAAGTCTAGTACGGAACATACACCGATGACGAGTCGGCGCGAACGTGTGGCATGTATGCGCGCGGCTTAGTCGTGCGATGCTTTAATGCGTGTGCAAACCGCGCTATCAGAACGCGTGCGATTCTTTATGCGTCAGCTTTGAATGTCACGGAGTTAGGAGCAACCAGAACGAAGCGATCAAACGCTCTTTTATTTCCTTTGTGCACACATGGCTACGTGTGCAGTCAGACACAGAAATTTACCATCTACCGGTCGCCGAGCTTTTTATTCGCGAAGGATGTACGTAACGTAGATTGGCCTGTGTGTATAGGGAATAGAAGCGTGAAGGATACTTTTAATTATATTCTTCATTTGTATTAACGTCGCTATGCAACGACCACGCTTATGCGATAGCGATTCGTCACGTTGAATAGAATTGTTAGCACTTCGAAAATAGTCGAGCGGAGAAGGTTTTGGTGGCGGAATGATGGCTTAATCTTTTAGTTCCTACTCAGGGTCGTTCGTTCCCGGTAAAGACGATTACGAGCAAGGTTCCTCTATCTCTTTTTCTTCAAAGGACTTTTTCTCCTCTGCCCTCTGTCTCTGTCGCGCTTTTTTCTCTTTCTCCCGTTCGACCGGCAAGTTCGGGTGCCTCGACACGAGGAACCAACGTGGGCCCAAAAGGCCCCCGAATATTTATGTCACGGCAAAGTCGAGGAGAGCCGAGACCTTGACTGTGTGCCGCAGGCGGCCTTTTCGCTACGTTTTAACGTTAGAAATGTTTGCTTCAGATTCATGAATCAACACGAAGGTCGATCGTCACTTCCTAAATCAGATTCTGCCTTTTTCCATATTTTCCACTATCGGCCACTTGACTGATATTCTCGAATCTTCTCTTTATATTTTTAACAATCGCGTTATTTAACCGAGCGATTCTACGAAAGATACGGTCACGCGAATAGAAACGCGAGCCAATTAAAAGGTTCGTTATATTCTTTTTTTCTCGCTTTTTTTTTCTTTTTTTTTTTAATTAAACGACCGGAGAAGATATTTCTTACGAGAGACGCGGTGACTCAGCCCGGAAGCGTTGAACGTCTTCGTCCTCGGCGGGAAACCGCGGAAAACGCGCGAAAGTCGCGTCGAGGACTGTTGCACGGTATGGTAGCCGGTTAGAAGAAAAGACTTGCACTTTCGTTAGAAAGTCTCGGGAATCGACTCCGCCATCCGTGGCAGCCATCGAGAGAACCTAACCGGTGAACGTGGATTAACGCTGCCTGTCTGACCAAACTCGGAGTCTCGCTACTCGGTTTACCCTTAGCCCTACATACGCTGGATCCGGCGTTTGCCTTTTTCTTTTCCCTACGACACGGCGTGAGTCGTACGTGCAAACGTTACCTGTCGGAAAAAACGAACGCGATGATTTTTCCATTCTTTTCAAAGAGATAAGAAATACGGTGGAGCAAATTCACCGCGCTCACCTTCTGATGTTAATTACAGCAATTTGCAATAACTTGCGATAACCGTACTTGAGCGATCAACGCTTTCGTATCGTATCGGCTCGTACGATCATTAATAGCCTCTTAATCTGGCATTCGCTTTGGCTCACCGTGTCGTACAGAGATAACAAGACGATCAGCCTTTGGATAACGTTTCCGTCAGATATAAATTCGCCGGCGAAGAGGAGGAAAATTTATTCCGCTTTTGCGTGCGAATCGCGCTTCAGAGGAGCTGTCGAACGAAAGCTACGGTTCGTTTTTGTGTACCGTGTGCGAAGAGTTTTGCTCTCTGTTCGCTGTACGAATAAGTAAACGCACGATTTGCCAGCTCGTATGATTTTCAAACGGTTTTCGATAATATGAGCGCCGCGACGTGCGTTTCGTTTTGTTCATCGTAATAACAAGGCGTGTAAATAGTCATTTGAATGCCAACGCGTTCTGCACACGCTTGCAGAGAAACGGACGTCAGTGGAGGAGGACATTGTGTGCCTTGTTGTATTGAGTCGCACGGTGGTTACATTCTTGTACACCCTCGCGTCCATGAAGACATATATTCCGTTGTACATACGCGCGATAGACACACATATACGCGCTAGAGTGCCTCTTGAATATAGAACAAATTACACATGGAATGTATATTCTGTCTCGGCTACGGCTCGCTCTAAACTTCTCACGTGTACACGCGCGAATCTATGTGTGCACTTATATTCGTAGCACGGAGGTGATATCGCGTTTAGAGTCGACCGTGTCGCGCCAAGCCTCGACGGGACTCGCCGTGGCTATTCTTAATTCAAATTCGATGGCTTTATTCGCGTTTTAAAAGATCCTACGGCGCAACAGGCACGAAACAGTATACGTAGAAATAAAAACAAGAAAGACATCGCGATTCCACTTTCTCGTTAGCTCGCGCTCGGGATTCCGGTTATAAAATAGTCCCGCGAAATGCTTCCGTGCGACAGCGATACACGGACGATACACGAGATCGTCGAAGCGCTCTAGAGAGGCTAGAAACGTGTGCGCGCTGGCGAGCCCGCACACGCGAGAAACGGAGCGACAACGGTCGCTTCGGCAATGTGTGCTGTTCGCAACGTGTGTATACGTGCGTGCATGCGCCTGCTGGGTTTGCGAGAGTGTGCGACTCGGTGGCCGTGGCTATGGCCTTACGAACCCCCACCAGCCAACCGCTCCGAATCCACACGGCGTGTGTACCCCCCCGTACTCTATGTACATAGATCCATAGAGTCGGACAAAGACGCAAGATCGATGAAGCGAGAGCGAGACGGACGAAGGGGGCGAGAGCCGGACAGAGAGAGAGAGAGAGAGAGAGGGAGAGTACTGTTGGTACGAAAGAGAAGGAAGACGCGCGGGCTAGGAGTGGAATGGCAGAGGGGAATGGCGAGGGGGAGGAGGAGGAGGGAGAGTGTCGCGAGCGTGTCTAACCTAGGATAGTGGCGTTTAGTGGCGGCTAGGCTAGGCAAACCGAGACTCGCCGCTCGCGCGTTACGTTCAGTGTTCCCTCGCGCTTCGGCCAAAGACTCGCACGCCTCGTGTCACGCAACCCGTCGTCGTCTTCTTCTTCTTTCCCCTTCGCTACGAACCCCTCCGGGTGCAGGAGAAAGGATTTCGAGAGAGCCGGCGAAGTCGAAGAGGAAAAAAGACCACCGTGAAACGCGAAGCATCGCGAGCGTATAATCGTATCGCCACCATTAAGCGGCACACGAGCTTCCTGAATTTCCCGCGGCCGACGGTGTACCACGGCTGCGCGTCACTCTGCGCCGACCGGATGATTTTGACTCGAATCGTTGCGCGCGGCATCGTCCTCGTATTCCACGTTACGAGATCGCTTGTTTTCGTTGGATCGTCGAGAGCTATGGCCGCCTTTTCCTCGATCGCTCGTGCAAGAACAGTTACCGATTGTGCGTGCGTGTAGACCGCCATTGTCGCATCGAAAACCAAACTTTTTTTTTACACGATAACTGTATCGATGCGTGGTTGTGCGCGCTTCTCTACCGGAATATCGTAAATCGTGCGCGACTCGGCTTCCTCGCGTCTCAGGACGTTTTACTTCGTCTGTTTTTTCTTGCGTGCGCGTCAGGCACGCGCACGAAAAGTTTGTTTACGTTATCTGTGACTCGGAAGAAGTGGAGTACGACCAAGTGGAAAGCGGGAAAAACAGACCTGTCTTACGGATACGAGACTGTCGTTCGTAGAGTGTGTGCGAAAGTAACCGGTGTGCGTCGAGACTACGTCCAGTCTGTATCGTCTGTATTTCCATCCACGTTGGGCATCGTAAATCGTCTTACGAAGGTAAGAGTAATTAACATCGATCGACTGAAACAATTAGTATACCGTATATATCGTGTCGTATATAAAGAGATGGAAGAACGAACGAAGAGGCACGCTCGCTTTCGTGATTGGTGACAGTTAGAGGTGGCGGTAAAGTCGAACGCGTTTGAATGCCACCTACACGAGTTGGTCTGACAAACGTGGAGCGCGAGACGCGAAGCAATAACAGCGATTTAACGAAAACGGCGCGATCGAACGTCTTTGTCGGCATTGCCTAACAGAATGTTTTCTCCGAGCAGAAGCGAATCTCGCGGACCCGATGACGGTGGTGGTGGCGGTGGTGGTGGCGGTGGTGGCGGTGGCGACGACTCGCTCGGCCGGGGTGAAAACGAGCAACCGGACGGTAATCGCATACGATCAAGGAAGTGATCACGCATTATAGTTCGGTGTACCACGAGATATCGGTTTACGTAAAAACGATTAAATTCTATGGTGTACGCTGGGTTTTCTGCGTCACTTTATGGACGCGATTGTAAATAACGTTTTACGAATCGATACGCCTCTCTTTTCAATCCCGTTCCCTTCCTCCGTCGGTGTCGCACAGACCGTACCGTAGCTCGCGTTACTATTGTATCGATTATATAAAATTATTGTAACCGTCTCTGACGATTCGAGCGAAGATAGCGCAGGCAGGGAATGACTCGTTGTATGCACGCGTCGATCCTTATCTTTGCGAAACGTACACGTATCGCAGGTACGATTGAACAGGAGAAACCTGGAGTGGTTGGCGTCTATGGTCGATTCGAGGGAAACACGGTGAATTTGATCGAGTCGATTGGAAGATCGTCCGGATCGAATCGATTCTAAAGGGGACTGATAAAACGCGATTTACTCGTCGATGATCGAACAGAACTGGTCGGTTGGCTTTTCGTAATTTCATACCGCCGTATACGCTGGTGATCCATGTAAACAGACGTAACGCCGAATACGTAGATCGCGTATGCACTTGTGCACGTACTCACGTGCGCAGAAATAAGACGCAACTATATTTCTTGCAAGTATTTTCAGCTCGGGCCAACCTTCGGCCCTCGCGACCGTCCATCTCCGTCTTCCTTTTCTTTCGTCTCTGTTCGCCTCTGTTTCCCGTTGCCTCCTCCCACCGTTATTCGCTTGGCTTCGACTCAGAAGACTTCGCGATTCTTTAATATAGTTAAGAGATTTATAGTTTGCGCGCGAGTTTCGCGTTCCCTCGATCGCTCTCTAATTCTCTAGCGTGACCGGTTACGCGGCGACCTTCGCTGTTACCCACGGCCGAGGGCCAAAATCGTTTGGTGTGTTTAGTATCGTACCGCGTCGGCATACGTTCGATAAATATCGAGATGCCGACGCGGCATAAGGGCCCCGTAGCCTCGCGCCCCATATAAACCAGCGTCCCTGAAGTTTGATACCACGTGGAGAACTCCGTAACCTCTTTCTCCTCCTCCTCCTCCTCCTCCTCCTCCTCCTCCACATCCTCTTGCCTTCCACTCCGCTTCGATTCACCATGTCTCTTAATCCTCTCTTTCGTGGAAAACTTACGATCGACTACTCGTTCCTTCTTCTTTCCGTTTCTCCAGCTCCCTTCTTTTCACGAACCGAATATGATCGATGGCTGTTACCAGCGGAAAAGTCTTCGTCTTCGTAAAGATTCCGAGGAATTGAAATTCGCAGCTATCTAGATCCGTTGATCGAATTTCGATATCGCTTATTGCGTCTTTGGAATCGGTAACACGAAGTTCGAAGTTTCCAATGCAAAGTGTGCATCCTGTTCTTTTTCTCGATCGATCGATCCTTATTTCCATAATGTTGTGTTTTTGTATGACATCAATTACGCGCGTTCGATAAGATCGCGACGCACGTAATGTCTGGCTTTCAAGAGCAAGGTCTACATTTGTGTTTACGTTTTCACGCAACCAGTTCGTTGTGTACATACACGCGTGCACGGTATCCAAAAATAATGGCTGTGCAAGTGACGCTTGTCGTCAGCGGTGCAATTATTTTTTACCGGCTATGGAAAGCAAACGCTGTCGCCTCCTGATCGCCCTCTGATGGCTTCTGCGTGTCGCCCGATTATCGCGGCACGCGTTTATTTAACAATCTGTCCGCGCGTTCGCGCTCGAAGGGCAAACCGGGATGTCGAGATATAGGTCGAGCGCGCGTTTCTGCACCTGCGCCTCGACCAAGCAGGAAACCTCGCGAGCATAGCCGTTTCTACGGTACGTAAGCGAGAAACGCCATCTCTTCTTTCCTCTCGAACCCTAACTCAAGGACAAGGAGATTCGAAGACCCGAAGGTGACACCTTGAAGGTGCCTCGGTAAAAGTAAATGACCTTTAGCGAGAGAGACGAAGACGAAGAGAAAAAGAAGGAGTCCCGCGTACGTGCGACCTATCGTCCGTCTAGGTCTACGAACTCGAATTAGGCCAGAGCCTTGACTCTCTCGGATATATTGGCAAGTTCGAAGAGGGAGCCCCGCCCAGGGGCCCTCTCCTTCCATAGCTCCCCTCCTCGTTTTCCGAATATCCGCCCCTGCTTCGTTCATACGTACCAATGACCTTCGAGAGACTCGCGAACACGCCGTGGCCCGTAGATCGTGGACCTAACCTTTCTCGAGCCGGGGGCCCTCGTGCCCTGGCGTTCGCTTGACGTAACACCCGAGAACGATCGGGCCGCGTGTAGGTAGCCACAGAAGAGAAGAGAGAAAGAGAGACCGTGGTAAAGGCGGTCATGGTCAAGGGTAGCCCGAAAACCTACGAGAAGTAACGTACGAGGAAACGAAAATTCTCCGACGTTTGCTCGCATCGTGGTCAAAGTCGCCGCGTTGATGATCCGCCTTGATACCGCGAAGGTGGGTTAATTGCTCGAAAAGGAGCTACCTCGAAGATCTTTCCCACAATTGCCAACCTGAGTGGGGATTGTGAATCATTCGCTTGTATTATACACATACATGTACATATACATATTGGAGTATACAGCGGTTAATGCAGCTGCATAACAGGCACGATCGTTCTCTCAAAGGATGAACCGATGGAACGATCGGTTTTTCGGTTTAATAAACATTCGGTTTATATGTTGTTGCTTCAGTCATCCAATTAAGAAACGGTTCCTGGTGATGTCTTTGGCTCGCCGGTTGTTTCATTGCCGCGCAACTGCTATGAAACAGGAATAATGCTGAATCAAATGTTATTGTTACGCCGATTAAACAATTACTCTTCGGCTGGGTTTAGCTCACCTTGAAACCGTTTACCTTCAAAACAGCAGAATGTACGATTAAGTATATGCCCGTTAAAACCGAGTGGCTTGCATTAATGCGGCTCGCATTTGTATCGTGTAGGTGTGACTTTTATAACACGCAAAGAAAATAACGTTTCGTCAACGCGATGAAACACAGCATGTGTGACATGTGCGGAAAAACAATCGATGCTTGATAAACTGACGGCGTACCGATGATAAACCAAGCTTCCTGCGAAGGATACGCGAAAGTAAATTATCAGCAACCGTTGATATTCGTTTCCACGAACAAGAACATAGAATTTACAAGTCGTTAGACGAGATTGTCCCTTACCACGTCGGTCGTAGCCTATCGCGGCACGTGTAATTCGTTATCTTGCTAATTGTATGCAGAAAGAGCGGCTTGTTTGCTCGCATCCATTTTGTTTGCGATACCGTGCCGCGCGATTTTATTTCACACCATTCATTATGCAATCCGCCAACCGAAATTATTTTCGTCCCGAAGAATCTTGCCAAAAGGGTACGGAAAGCAGGCGCGTGTTACGATATTCTGCCAAGTACAAACCTTTTATTCGTCTCGCTGTAGCGTATCGCCACTTTCACGCACTGTTCGTCGAGATTAATGCCGGTTGCCCATTCATGGTGTTCGATCTTCGGAAACTACGCAAACTAACATTTACTATCGCCCTACCGGCGTCCGGGTCAACGTCTAAATAGTCTGCGAAGATGAAAATAGACGGTTGGAAGGCGTGCATGGAATTCTAGCAGGAGATTCTGCCGCGAAGTGATGTCACAGCTTGACCATCGGTGAGAGATCGTTCAAGTTGGCACTCTCAGCCCTAGCTGCGGCGCTACCGCGACGATTCACGCAGCGCAATAAAAGCGGAAGGCTGCGTGAGCTTGGAAGGCCGCTCGCAGTCGCACTATCTATCTATACTCTGTTCGATGTAACTTTTCGCGATTCCTTTACTTCCACCGTTCTTCTTTCCCTTTTTGCTTCCTTCGTTCGTAGTCTATTCACGATCAGGATCGCGTACGACGACGTGACCCGATCGAGACGTCCAACTGACCGTTTTTCGTACGCATAATGCCCTCTTGCTTCTTCTTCTTCTTCTTCTTCTTCTTCTTCTATCGCTTCTGCTACCCGTTCTTCTCTCTCTCTCTCTCTCTCTCTTTCTCAGCGCTCGAGCGCTTCCATCGTTGCGTCGATCGCGAATTAAGAACGTTGATCCAAAATTCGAGTACGCGATACAGCGCGATCGAATCGTTGCGGATGATGTTTGAGAGAAACCGGTTTCGCGACACGGGAACGCGTAAAGGCAACGAAATATATAATGACAAAGATATATCGGAGGAGTAGCGAACGATCTTCGAATATAACTACGACCAGAATGGTTTCGTCGTTTACGAGTCCTATTTATTTCTGTTGTAAATACGCGCGTTTCGCTTCTTCCCGCGTGTTCGTCGTTATCCTTAGTACCTCGTAATTTCCGTGGCTAGTCGTATCGGTGCGCGATCCGCGGTGAACGATATCGCTAATGAAACGCTCGTTATAGGAAGCTAATATTCGTGGCGTAATTAAAGTGGACGAAACGTTGCGTACTCGGTCGTAAACAATCGGATCTAATTGTGCATAAAATAGCGAAAGTTTCGTATTAAATTGCGAACAATACCGTACCATTGTACTTTAACGTTAACGATATGAAACTTTACGAGAGTTCGAATCTTTTAATAAATCTTGCGAGTCTTCGTTCGACACGATGTCGCGTATTGATCTTTGTACCGGCTTTGTTCCATCGCGCGATAATCGAGTAAGGCGAATAATCGAAATCGCTTTTTAATGACACTTGTCCCGTATTTACATAATTGCATGGAAAACGCTGTTTCACATCGCGGGTGTCGTTAAAGCCCAATGTAAACACAATAATTGCCGCTATTCAGAGAACAGATCATTCTCTTCGCGATGATACCGTAGCTACGTAACGTAGATAAAGTGACAAGTTTTTTCACCGACGCAGCTGTCACATCGCGCTTTCACCAAGGAATAAAAATAAATCATTATTCCATCTCGTCCCTGTGATTCAATGATCGCGCAACGCTCGAACGATTGACGTGAACGACCTTCTCTACTGGATTCGTCGAACGTCCGAACGGATTTCCAAAAGCCCAGGGAAGAAAGGCTCGTTCGAATTCGAAGATTGATCGAAGCACCCAATCGCGTTCCTAGCCCGATTGTTGGCCAGTCAACCGGTGACGGCGTTCCACGCGTGGAATTGTCAGCCCGTTGTTCCAGCACACGCGTATTATAAAACGTGTCTTTTATAGATCGTCCCCGGCTGATCGAGGTCCATCGAACGCGTTGAAGAGTGTCCGTCGCCTTCGAGGAAGTTGTCCGACTTGCCAATAACCATTAAACTCGCTGCGGGACTCGAACGACACATACGCGCATGCTTATCAACGATAACCGAACAGTTGGACACTTTGCTGCTCGCAATTTATCGTGAGAAAGTTGTACGTTAATCGATAATACCTATGACAGAGCACGATCGAGATCCATTTGTCACGAGGTGTTCGCTCCGAGAATTACCATGGCTACAAAAGGTAATTTGCATAGCATATTTCGACTGCAGATACCACTACAGATACTATGAAAATGAAACGTTTCGTTGGGAAAATAAGCGTAAATGCAAATATCTTTACCGGTCATCGTGAAACGTACGCGTTATTAACTAGGCGACCTGGATCGGATACACACTGTTCTTTGCCCGAACTAAACGATTCGCTCGGATTTGTATATTTGAAAACGAATGACGAGAAGTTCGAGAAGGTAAGATTATTCGGTGAAACGCGAGGTCTCTTTAAGCGCGATTCGATCGAATCGATCGAAACACAGATTTTTACGACCAGCTTGCCCTCGAATCGGTTTCTATGTAACGTAGAAATCCCCGAGAGCAGGCAAGGAGCTCCAAAAAAGCACGTCGAATCAAGGAAGGAGAGAAACGATCGGTCGATGGAGAGACAGAGAGCTTCGCCTTGCCCGGGGCACAAATCAAGGCCCTTCTTTGCTCTCGAAGGCCCCACATGACTCAACCTTATTATTATTGTTAGTTTTACACCGACACCGTCGAACGTTCTCGTCCGACGCTCACCAACACTCTGACACGTTCCTCGGCCTCTCGTGCACACTCTCATCCTTCCATGTATCGCGTACATGTGCATACCGCGTAGAGAATGCGCGTGGCCGATGTATTGGTGCGTACGAGCTTCGACTAGGAAGTGCAAATCACGAGCTAACAGAATAGTATTCGCGGCAAACTCAACATTCCCACCTCGTCAGGGACGCTGAAGAGGTTATTTTCAACACTTTGCCCGCGGATCGGACACGTGTGCGCCTCCTGCAGGCGTGTGGATGGCTACGAGCCCACGCGGTTCCCAATCAGCGCGGGAAACATCACAGTCGAAGATCTCGGTTCGAATCGATGGCGGGCATTCGTTGACTTTGACTCGAGTTTCCACTGGTCGTCACAGCGATGGCAGACGTTCGTACAAGATCGCTCTGGCACTCCGGTGTCGAAGAATTTGCCGAATTCCCGTCCGTGAAATTTCACGCGTCGGATCTTTTCCGTCATTTGCGTCATCCTAACCCACGAAATTCGTCGATGCTTGTACAACGATATTCGATCTAATTTAGTGCAATAGATAAACATAGCAATTTGCAGCGGAGAAGCGAAGTAGAATATAGATCGGAATTTGATGCGCGAGCGTACGTCCATTTTTGAAGATACGTTTCATCGTGGAAATTCGTCTTCGATAAAGGGGCCACAGATTGGAAAGCAGCTTTATCGTGTAGCAGTTTTGCTAGTTAATTTCAACGAATAAATAACCATAAATAAAGAGATAAACCTGGTAAACGTCGCGATATAGAGTGGCGAGGAGTAAAGTAGAGAATAAATCAGATTTGAAATTGGACGCATAGACGTATCTGTCGCGGAACGGCCATGCTTCGTCTTCGATAAAAGGTAGATTGGCAGGCAATCTCGTGGCGTAGTAGAGTCGCGCGTAGATAAAGATCGACGGTTCGTTTAAGAATGAAACTCGCTGCTGGTTCATAGAACGCGGTAATCTCCCGTTCCCCCGCTCATTATCGTTTAAATTCGAGGACAGAGTGCGATCTGGAATTTTCCGCGAGGTCTCCCGTTTCGTTTCATTTTGCCACGCGACCTCGCTTTGTTTATAGACTGCAAATCGTTTTGCAATATCAGTTAAAACGCTCGAGTATCGACATCGTTGTTTTTTCAGTAAATATTTTGGAAACGATGATCGTCGACGCGAACCGACGCGTTACGAAATCTCCAAGTAACTCGATCGAAATAAAATTAATCCGCGACGATTCCGCCCGTTTCAAACTGCGTGCAAACGAAACGCGAACGCGTTAAATTGCTTCGATTCCGAAAGTTTCACGCTCAAATTAAATCAACATTTTCCGATATCGAATATATCCCATCGTATACGGAATAATGCGGTGAATAAACGGCGAATCTCGATCGAGTTTATCGTTTATAGGAAATATTCTGGATGAATTTATCGAACGAATCGCCGGATCGATTAATCGAATCGTAGAACAGTAGTAGTATAAAACCCGATACCTGCACGGTATCGACGTGTGTCTGTTTTTCTTCCAGTCTTCTATCACGTTCGCGCATTCATAAAACCATCGGCCCTCGTGGACCGGCCTCGAGAGTTTCTACGATCGTCATTACGCCTCCAAGGCGGTCGCTTGTCGGCCCTGGACCGTTGTATACCTCTATAGTCTATCGTCTAGCGCGAACGAGCGAGACAGATTGATACAGGCGAGAGATAAACTATTCTCTCTAGGCGAGCGTGTAGCGTGTGCACACATATACGAAACTGTAGTCAAGTACATCCAATTATCGCTCGTAGACAATGAGTTCCAAGGTTTCGCGTCCACGAATCTCGATGACCGTCCGCGTATTTTTCTGCAGCGTATCTCGCTGCTGCCAACCGATGCAATTTCTGTCGAGGAATCGTCGCACGAACATCTTTCAACGACTCTAATCACCGCGGTAACAGGTCGAAATCACAACGCTATGTACATAGTTCGTGCATATTGGAATACGATTCGATCGGAATACGAATCGTAAAGTTTTAAAGTTCGGAGCAATCGACGAACGTTAAAAATTCCAGCGAATCGAAATGTCTGCCGCCTGCGTGTAGCCCAGCAAAGATCAGCCACGATCCATAGGATTTTTCGCGTTACCTTAGACAAAATCTTCGTGTTGCGCGATTAACGATCGTAGCGACGATTCTGTAAACATCGGGCGCGCTCGGTGGTTCTAGCGCGCCTAGTGCGTCCGACTCCGCCAAGATTCCCGCGCTTCTCCAGGGCCCCGACTAAGGTTATGGCTTGCTCTAGGAGTGCATTAACCCCCGTCGGCTCGAGAGCACACCGTAGAAGAAGTGCACAAGTGGCGCGAAGGAGAACGGAGAAGAGAGAACCGACTCTGCTCTCTCTCTCTCTCTCTTTCCCTCTCTTTCTTTCTGTCGGCTCGGCTCGGTGCTTCTCGCTTCTGGTTCCGCCGTCAGGCCTCGGTCTCTCTATCGTGTTTACAGCAGCGAAGCTAGAAGTCGTGCTCGCCTTGCCGAGTGCGATGCAAGCAAGCGCTTTTGCGAAGTCAGGGGCGGTCTAGGAAGGGCCAAGAGGAGGAGAGCAGGGAGGCAATGTGAGGCAGATGGAAGGTGGTGGTCAGACGCGCGAGGGACCGGCGTGCTCGCGGCGGCGGTGGCAGCGGTGGCGGCGGTGGTGACGATGGTTTGCAGAGGGGCAGAGTGGAGGGCGGCCAGCGGTGACGCCGGCCAGACTTTCTCCGGAGAGCGAAAGTGAGAGGGCCTGCCGGGATTGCGCGCCCCCCGGTAGATCTAGGGGACAAGGGGGGACAGGGTTCTTGCTTTCACCGTGGCCCAAGCGACGCTGTTGCGCTTTTCTGCGACGTAGAAACGAAGGAGGCGCGCGTTATCGTCCGGCCGTTCCGTAAGAAGAGGAAAAATTCACGTTACTCTCGTTTCGGAGTAGCTGTTGAACACGGAGGAAAGAAAATTCGCGTGGGAGGATGTTGATGTCTAATGGACGAATGCCAATGGTTTTGGTAGTTTCTTTAGTTGCGTGGAGAACGGATTCAAAGGCGGCGCGATTCGTATGAAATCTGGCAATTAAATCGAAGAATTTACGGTCGATGGTATGGAGGTATTGGAGGCGAGATAAGAAACAGTTGTACCGTCTATAGGCGTAATTCGTCGAAACTTTCTTATTTCTCGGGACGCGCAATTCGCGAGCACGCGAGAAACGAAGAGAAAGAGCCGGTTAACGTGCAACGAGCACCGCCTTAGAGAAAAAGCGACCGCGGCGGCGAGTTAGTTACTGCAACGACAGCGTGCAGCCGAACAATTACGAATTTACTTTCTTCTTGTACAATTTCCTCGTCGATGGTCACGCTGTGGGATTAGTCGCAGATTAGCGAGACCCGTGGATGTTTGCACCGATCGTGCTCTTTCTCCCCGCCTCTGTGTGTCTCTCCCGCTGCTTCTCGCCTCTCTTTCGCTTCTCCCTATCTCTGTTTCTTATCGAACAGCTCGTCACCCTCGTTCCTTCCGAGCGAACGTGATCGCAGGCACCGGTCAGAAACAATAATCCGTCTACTTGCTGAATTCCTGCTGAATTTCCTAGACGCGTCGCACGCTGGAAACTCGGTCTAGGGGGATCGTCGTTAGGGAGAATCGATAGAAGAAAGCAAAGTGTCGAAAATTAAAATTTTATTGTAAAAAAGAAAGGTATCGCGTCGCGTTGCTCGTTACTCGTCCGGCGATACGATACGTCGCAACGTGGAATCGTGTGACGTCACCAGTGTCAGTTTCTCGGTGGTAGGACGTATTCACTGACTCAATTGATTTTGACGATTATAGCGACCTGTTCTCCCCTCAGCAGCATTTGCGGCACGTGTCTCTCCAAGGTCTCCTCCTTTCCTTCGATCTTCTTCACGACTACTTTGGGCGCGGTGTCTTCTTTCCTCTTCACGCCGCTTGGAGCACCTAATGGATCGAGAACGCGATACCATTTAAAAGTTAATACTCGGAAAATTTATCGAGGGTCTTCCGAAAACGGTTGGTCGTGCCAAACACAGCTTGTCGCTCCGGATTCTTGAAAACGTATCACCGAAACATATCGTTCGATTTAGTTTATATTCGAAATGGGTCTTTTTTTATTGCAACGTTCCGATCGTGGAAACGAGAGCAGAAACCTATATAGGGAATCGGAGCGGGATAGGGAGAAAACAGCGGAGGTTGACGTCACGGGGAAACCGCGGACGAAGAGAATGTCGATGGGTCACGAGGTAAGACTCGAAAGGTTGTTTATGTGCTGGCACGTGTCCGCCAAGCTCGAGGGGAAGCAGAAGGGCGTAGGGCGATACGGTTAGGAGAGAGAGCAGGCAAGCGCGAGGAGTCGCTGGGACACGTGTACTCGGCAGACATCGATCCTGGAAGTTGCTCTTCAAGGTCGCTCGGCTTGCCACCCTCGCCGCTTCGTATCAACGACCTCTCGACCCCTCAGGATATCCTAAAGTACGTCAGTAGGCCAACTAACCCTGAACTCTCTCGGTGTACCGCGATTACAGTGTTCTCGGAGGGATAACCTTTTACATTCGAAACAACAACACACAGTCGTCCTATATTTTCTCTCTCTTGTTTCTCGTTTTTCTATCTTTTCTCGCTCTCCGTCTCGTTCTCGACCGAGCATTAATTAATCATCCCTCGGCGACGCCCACCCTACTGTCCTCCCACAACGTAAAAATCGTTGAATCATTTCGTTGATTTACGAGCACATTGAAACAGCTATCGAGATTTTTATCATGCTGGAAAAGGTACGACGATATCGAGTCAGCTGGCGGAATCGTACGTACGATCACGCAGCGATAAACGAAATTCCAGTTCCGAAAATTTTCGTCTTGCACGAGTTTCGTGATAGGAATTTAGGTTACCGGCTAACGGCCTACAAAAATGCAAACGAACAGAGGATAACGCGTTGCTGGAAGAAACGCAGTGCGACCAGTTCACCGGATATCTTTGGATAAGCGTCGGAGAACGCGAGGAAGGCGAAGGTCTCGATAAGAGAGGTTCGAGGGAAGTTGCAATTGCGGACGCACGTGCGGCGTACCCACGTGAATGAATGAAAACGTGTGCCGAAGGTTGTAGGGTTGTAGCGGAATGAGGAAAGGAGGAAGATGGAACGGAAGGGCAGAGGTGCGAGCAAGAGGAAAACGGGAGTAGTAGGAAGAGAGGAACGGAGAGAGGACGCGAGCGAAGCGAAGAGGAAAAGAGCGAGCAGCGAGAACGACCTCTTGCGTTCGATGAACAGAAGAAGGAAGGAGCGCGTGTGCGCGCGAGAGAGAGGAAAAAAGGGAAACGGACGACGCGAAGCACATGGGCCTTGTATCGAACGTAGCAACCACTATGTAGTCAAGGTCGGTCTTTGCCCCTTAGCGTGAAGGGGCGTCCTAAGGATGTATCCCTCGCGATACAACGACCCTTGACTACCTCCGCTTCTCTCTTTTCATGTAAATAAAGGTGGCTAACGATAAGCAACGGCCAGCCGGAAGCCGTTGATTAATTTTATCGATTCTCGCGTCACTCGTATGTACTATTATCGAGAGGAGTGGCTAATTATTCAAAATAGGTCATCGAACCGAACCGAACCGAACCGAACCGAACCGAACCGAACCGAAAGGCTATTCTCGTTGTTATTAGGCAGAGTTTCATTCATATAGAGCATCGGTGTTAAAATATTCAAACGCGTAATTACGGTCGATCTTGTAATAGATTTGGACGAGTGGAGAATCAGAGGCGCGCAGATGGAAGGTAGGAAAAGTGCTACCGTACCGTGTGCTATTCGTACATCGATTAACCGTGTAAATAGGAAGAGGCGCGCGAACGTTTCATTGACACGGACAGTAGTAGGAGTCATTCATGGTCGGACAAGTGTAGGAAGGACTAAATTGGATTCTCGTTGGTCTCGAAGAATACATGCGAACGTTGCTACGCCTATTGATACGATGTATTAAAATTCTGGACGCACGCGGCGCAACGCGTCCATTATGTATAATTTAAAAATTTGCATGCCAATTTGTATATATTGTGGGATGGAAACATTTCGAGGCCGATTAATAGATACCGAATATGTTTTTGCGAAACGCAAACGTTATGCTGTTAAAAATAATGTAACCCTGAACAGATGACGAATTGCTTCGTGTGTCACGGTATCGGCCGCGTCGAGTATCAGGATACGTTAATGCACCGTAGAAACTGAAATTGCTCGTTGAAAGAAAACTCGAACCGTGTTTCAATCGTACCGATAGTTTCGATAGTAGCGATCGAAACGGACTCTCGTTTCTTTCTTATTAAGTCGAACGTGATTCCATGGAAATGGTAAAAAGGACAGGAGAAGGCCGATAGCTTTCAGTCGTGGCTATTCGACTTTTCATTGAACCCACCACATTGTTGTTTAGAATTCTCCGGCAAGGCGATAGCCTTGAGCGACTGTCAGAGGTTGAATTTTTCCAGGGCCGTATCGCGCCTCGCGCACCGCCTGTCGCGCTCCGATCACGGCAAGACGAGCCAGCGGCCACGTTACAAATGTCGGAGGTTACAGCTTTCAACCGCTTTTTATAGACCGTATTAGCATCCCAATGATTTCTGATTCATCGCAGATGCTCCACGCTATCGTCCAAACGAAATAAACGGAAATCCCATCAAATTGATACGACAACGTTGTTTTAATAATCGACCCGCTCTGTCCGTCCGATGTCAAATTTACGATCGTCTTATACGCACGACTACATTTTTATAATCGACGCGGCGTTAATTTGGTCGCTCGATCAAAGCGGCTCGATCTAAACGACTTGAAATCGCAGAATCAACGAAAGACGAGAAAGAAGAGAGGTAAAAAACAAGAAAGAGAAAAAAAAGGAAGAAATTACCAAGAGCAGGTGCTTTCCTCTTGACTTTACGGGTCCAAACCTCGAAGCAGTCCTCGAGCGCGAGGTTCCAGTGCTTGTCGAAGGCAGCCACGTATGCCTCCACGTGTCCCCTTATGCCGCGCGCGTTCCTGGTGTAGACCTTCGGCACAAAGGACGAACGATTATTCCTTTTAAATCGTGGCGAGTCTCGTGTTACCCGTTCGTCGTGGCGGTTCGACCGTTCCAGGTAAAGCCGGCTTCTCGCGAAACAGGCACGAGAACGAGACGGAATAAGCGAAACAGAGAGAAAGAGAGAGACGTCGTCGTTCTCCTCCCTCGAAAATAAGTGCACGAACGTAACGCGCATCTCGATTCGCCTATTCCAGATCGTACGTGTCCGTACTTGCGATGAAGATGAACATCGCGCGCGGCTGCCTGTGCTCGTTCCTTCGTTGATCGATCGTTTCGGCCCGGCAAAAGACGGTGCGTCATTTTTTGCGCGCACCACACCAAACGACGCATGCATAATTCCTACATGCTCTAATTGTACGTTTTTTTTTTCTTTTTCTTTTTTTTTTTGCGTCGCGAAAGAACGGGAGAAAGGAGAGCATTAACGCGGCAATTACGACAAATTGCCGACGAACGTGTACGTGCTCCGTTCGGATACAATGTCTCAACCTCGATTATCTGTCACTGATTTATTAACTTTTAACCGTGAAGAAGGTCGCATGGCCAATGTGCAGCTTTATTCGACAAAGAAGATTCTTTTTACGAAGCCTCCTCGAAGGTTAAATCTTCGTCGATGTTGAACTTTCTACTTTGAGACATCGTGCATCAACGAACGACGAAAATCGTTTCAGATCGAAGGGAGAAAGTGTACGTGCACGCGCGAACTTTTCCATTTTCCAGACGACAATCGTATTAATGACAGTAACCACGAGCGTGTCTACGAGAATACGGACGCCGTTCCGTTGTTTGTCGCGCGTAGATATGTCGCGAGGCAAGATAGCATGATACGCGGAAGTGCAGACCGTGGCAAGGCCCCCTTCAATGCCTTTCGCACTGATATATACCCAGCTTTGTCGCAATGAAAACTAATTGCGTGACTCCGACTCTGACTCGCTCCTCCGTCTCTGTCTCTCTCTCCCCTCTCCCTTCCTTTTACACGCATCCAGTGTTCAGTACAATTCTCCGCGAGATGTTCGAACAAATCGAGTTATATTTTTAACATTTTAATTTAGTTTAATCAAATTCTTTCCAGCCCGATCGTTCGAGATTTCAGTGTAAATTCCATTGAAATTCTTCGATCCAACTTGTTCTTTCTTCGGGTGAAACAAAAATCTTTTTAACTCTGTTTTCTTAAATCGATCTGATTTAGCCGGCAGAATGGAATCGCGAGGTGTTCGAAATGTTCGATCAAGAATTCGAAACACAACCTTACGATACCTTTCTTTTGCTGCTCGTCATTGACTCTGTGCACGTGTATCGTACGTGCGCGAAACGCCATTGAGAAGAGGGACGTCGAGGCAGCTGTAAGCTAGAATCGATTCTAGGAGTCCTCAAGATTCCTTCGGGGCATATCCTCGCTGGTCCAACGGGGCCAGATCCGTCGATTAATCGCGAAGGATAACAGCGTTGTCATCTGGTTCGTAGATTTGCTCGACCGTCGGGTTCGAGGTTCGATCTAGTCTTGTCACCGCGATCGAATACGTGAAATTTCTTGTGCATTCAGCCGCGGTTCACAGATATCGAATATCGGTCGGGTGGAACCCGGAGGTTCGGTGACAGAGATTTCGAACGGATCGGGAAATTTAGAGCGCCTCTTAAGCCGGCATCGAGACAAAGTCGGACGAATCGCACGGATTTACTTCCGTTCCTTTCGATCGTAACGACTTGAGAAATCGCTCGAACGAAATTCCACGAGAATAACAGCGACAAACGATGGAGCGTAAGAGCGTGATCGCGAGGATAACGACGAACGCGTACGAAGTAATAGAAATCGCGCGAATCATATTCGTTAACTGCCTCTTTCCTTTTTCTCCATTCGCGATCTTCGTTACGTAACGCAACGGTGCATTATACAAGCTATTACGTTGGAATGTATGAAAATAACGCGAGATGGGACTGGTTCCAAGGAAAATGGCAATCGCTTTCTTCGGCGATTCGAGGAGCAGCCGAAGGCCGAGTAATCGATCGACGCAGATAGAAATCTTCTTTCCGGATGCAGGCACATCCGAAGGTTAGCGATTAGGATCTGTTCCCAAGGACGGTGGTTTCATGAAACGCGCGCGGTGCGTGCTGATGCATGTAGGAGACAGCGCGAAGACTTTGTCGTAGAAATAAAACGTCGTTGGAACGACGATGGGCGGACAAAGCCGCGAATGAAAGCTAATGAAAGTAATTAATCGAGAAACACGTTCCCGTCTCTTATTAAAAGCTCGACATCCGAAAGGAGTTTAATTAGGAACTCGATTCCGCTCATTGAGAATATCGAATATAGACTGGCGCTTCCGCAGGAAGATCAATTACATCAATTTAACGATGATTAACCTTTTTTCTTTTTTTGTCAGACGTTCCGTCCGAACGAAGTTAACCGAGTAAGCTGGGGCGTTTTAAATGTCTTATATCGCTATGTCTATGATGGTCGAGGAGTCGAACGACGAGAACGAACAGCCCCCTTCGAAAAGGTTCCCCGACCGATTCGCCGGTACGTGATCGGAACGCGAACCTATGTTTATTTTTATCCCGGATCTGGAACTTGGTCGTATCTCGACAACGCGTTAGGCCAGCCTCGCTTCATTTTGGAGCAGTTCGGGAAACGTAGAAGAGAAGTCGGCGTAACGCTTCCTGCTTCGGATCAGAAATCCCGTTCTCTCTCGCATTCGCCAAATGCGCCGCTAATTATGGAAGTAGGAAGCAACGAGATACTGGATGTGGCAGGAAGTGCATTTTTCCTCCTTTCGTCGTTTGATTCGGTCGGGACGAGCCGCCGGCGACTTCGCTCACGATTTCTCTCCGTTACAACGATACGCTAGGAGAAGAAAAAGAAAACGAAACACAAAGACCTTGCACGTTGATTTATTTTCCGGTCGCGAGAAAAATGGCTCGCGATCGTTGTCGGCGACTAATACGATCCAGAAACGTCTTCGCGTGATTTCATTGGATCGCCGTGTGACTCACACGCGATATTCAGTTTCCCCGTCGAAGAAGAATGCCGCCACGGCCAGATTAAAAACGTTTGATACGCGCGCGTCCTCGCTTTCTCGTTACGCAACCGTCCAGATAAAGTACCAAGCTTTCCTCTAACCTTGCGATATCTCCGTCGCTATAATCCCTAGCGTGCAACTTATTCCCGGAAGATACTCTATTAACCCTTCGATGGCGTAATTAGACGTAATTAAACGACGAAGAATGGACGAACGATTTAGAAAGTAATTGTCTGTGTTGGCACAAAGGTACATGCCTACTTGAGCGCTTCCTGAGCATAGCGAGCGAAACGACCATGTTCCATAGAGCAGCGAGTCTTTTGACTTTTCCATGGTCGACCTTGTCTTCTTGATGCGTCCCTCGGAAGTAAGGGAAAGATCAGGGGCGTAAACAAGAGGAGAAAGGCCCTGGTTGTCTCCATGGAGACGAGTGTTGACCCGAATGCTTTCCTTTCTCCCTCTATCCGTACCTTTCGGCTGTTTCCAGCCCTCGTTTACCTTCGAAGGGCTCGCGCACGTGTCTCCCGATCGCGAAAGTGTGTCAGCCGCATGTGCGTGCGCGCACAATGCCAAGGGTCAGGCAGAGATGGAGGGAGAGGGGGCGTGGGTGTTTACAGTGCCGCTTTCAGGACTACCCTCGAATTTCCATGGTCGTCGAGCCGCCAAGCACGAATCAAGATAGTCGATCCACGTATTCTCTTCTATTCGGTGCCTTTAAAGCTACCCTTTTTTTTTTTCTTTCACGTTTTCCTTTTATTTCTTCATTTTACACGTTTGAGATTTAGATCGGAGGATTTCGCGAAGAAGTTGCTCGACTTCCTAACGTTACTTACGATCTTCCTCGAATTCCGTATCGATCGTAACGGTTAAACGGCAATCGTTTCCTTCGAAACAACGTGTCTGATTCGTGGAAAAATGTTACAGGGCCTGACCTACCTTAACGCGGGTCCGACTTTCCATGTATCCGTGTAGCATACCTAACGGGCCGAAGGCTCTTTGCATTTTCGCGAGGACGTTTCTTCCTTCTATACTCCAGTCTGGTCGTCCGGTCGTCTTTCTGCCAGTCACAGGCTCTGCACATCGCAAAGGAAAAAAAGTCGCTGATTCGGAATTTATTCTTCTTACGGTGCCGCCCCGCTCTATATAATAGTCGGGGCCGAAGAAAAATCTTGGACGGAGGCTATAACTGTCCCATGTATCGTCGAAATAGATTAGATCGGAAGAAACAGGGGTGAACGAAACGAAAATATTAGGAGAATAAAGAGCGACGGGGGTGAAATTCGCTATATCTCTCGATCGAGAGCGAGTTATCAGGCTAACGAGCGGACGCGTTCGACATTATCCTGGCAGAATTTTTCCAGGCGGTCGTAACGCCGTGCTAATAAGAATTTATGTGACTCTCGCGACTCGTCGGTTCGTCGACGAATCATCGTTGTATTCCGCGGAGACGAACGCTCGCCGATAACATCGCGCTTCTAGTTGTTCAGTTTTTGCTGGTTTTCGCCGTCACCGCGAGACGAGAGACGACGAGCCATTACGCATACGGCGGCCGACAACGAGGACGATGTCGAAGATACCGACGGAGCTGCGGCTCCATTAAGAAAAATCGAGTTTGTATGCGAGAGAAGCGAACCGAATTGCGCGAGCGGAATACCCTCCAGCCTCTCTTCCTTCTATCGATAAGGCCATCGCGCCGTCTCTAAGGTAAAAGAAGAAAGAAAAAAGGAGGGAGGGAAGGGGTGGGGTATACCGCATTGTCGCGCTAGCGACAGTTATTTACGACGATAAATATTTGATTACGATAAATTACGTAGCGGCTGAGAGGCACGCGAACACGTATTTCGTAGAACTCGTAACTTTTTCTATACGTTGCACGTTTCGTTGACTATTCGCAACGGCGAAAGTATTCACCGTGCATGACTGGTCGTCGGTCGGTCGGCGGCTCTCTAACTCTAAGCAACCAGCCTCTGGAATATCATCGTGCGTTCCCATAAAAACCGATTTCGGATCGGGGAAATGCGCGTGTGCGTGCGTGTACGTGCGTGTGTATAGAGCGGTGACGTTCGATGGTAGGGGGCCTCGCGAGAAGGTAGCTCGGCCCTGGCCGACCGGGCGCGGAAAGAGGAACGCCGCGGAGTTACGTAAAGGCTGGCTCTGCTCTATACACACACACACACTCTCTCTCTCTCTCTCTCTCTCTCCCTCTCTGCCATACGGTGTGCACACGAGTGCACTTATTTTGCCCGTGTGTGTATCGTGCCGCGGCCGCGCGCGATTTCACACACACACACGGACGCGTACGGTAACGCGTATAACGACGCGTATACCAATACGCGTGTACTCGTATATAAGAGAAAGAGAGTAGAGGAGAGTATGCAAGCAAGGTCTCGCTCGTGTTGGCGCGAGCACCTTCGAACGCAGCGTACGTCGATAGGCGTTGCGTGCGGAGACGGGCGGCGAGCGCGAAAAGAGCGGCTCGAGTGGCGATCGTGCACTCGCGAGATCGACGCTGCCAATTGGCTTTCTCCGATAACTTTCATCCACCTTAAACCTACGCTCCCCGGTTACCCCGGCCCCTCGCTTCTACTCGCTTCTTTTCCACCTTTCTTTATTCCTTTCCGCGTGCACCACGCGCCACTTTCACTATCGTCGCGATCCAATTCCACTCGGCGAGCTACGACCGACCAGCCTCTAACGCTCTGCTCGCCGACACTCGCGCGACCGAGCCATTTTTCGAGAGCACGGCGTGGCGTTACGGTACACGGTGCGTTGGGTGATTTCTAAAAATAAAAAGTTGCGAGAAGCCCCCGAACGAGAACCACTAGCCTGGCCGAGAACCGATCGTCTACCACGAGACCGATAAAAATACGTCCATCGAACCGTGCTCCATGAATTTTCGAGGAAAATACGATCGCTGGGGTCTTCGTCTCTTAGGACGGCGAAAGGGAGACACGGCGAAGCTAGCGGCAGCGGAGTCGTGGTGAAATTAGAAATTGCTTCGTTTACGGTACACGCGTGGCTAATCGCGATGGCGAACGCGCGGATCCTCCCAGGTTTTTCCCACAGTTTATATGGAACCGAAGGAACGCGATCGCCATAGAGCGAGTCGAACAGGCTGGCGTTGCTCGTAAAACGGATTATCGAAATTACGCCCGGAGCATCTGCCGCTTTTACGCCGATATATCTCCATCCGATATAAAGGAAAGCTTCGGAATATTTACTCGAGGCACGGAAGGGTCGCCTCCGTGTTTACGATAGTCGCTTTCCACTGTCGGTTCTCGTTCTCCACGCGAGGATGCAATCTGCCCGGACGATCTCGCGAGCTCTCGAGAAAGCAGAGGCATGGCATAGCAAGAAAGTGCAAGAGAGGAGAAGTAAGGAGTAAACGTTCGTCCACCTCCAACGTGCCACTATTTTTTCCTCTCCCCTTTCGACCAGTCCAGCAGCATTTTTCCATTTTCAGTTATATACCGGCGGCGCGAACGAGATAACGCGAGACCCGCCGCTTCCACAGCGTTCACGTGCGTGAACCGCGGAGGAAACCGTTAGCTTTACAACTGCGAGTCGAGAACGATGGCACAGACCGCGCGAAACGGCCCCGCTGTATTATCTTCCACCTCTTCCTTTCCAACTTGCAACTCGCGTCTCGTCGAAAATTTACTTACTCGGCGATTACGGCAAAGAATCGGAGTAAAATCGCTCTCCTACGTGTATTCCTATATACGTTATATCGTACATGCGTAATTTCCATTTTACCGGAAGACCACCGAAATGGTACCGATCGGTCGAGAACAATCGTAAAAAGGAAAAGACCGAGCTGGATCCGATGAAAAAGCATACCGTCGGACCCGGCAATTATCGTGTACGCCCGATCGGACGGACTCGTCCGCGCAACATATATCACGTGTTCACCTGCAAAAATGTTTACCGTGCGTGCGAAGGAGCACTTGGTCCCAAGGAGGAGAGGATCCTATGCAGGTGGGTACGACGGCCCCTGGAGAATGTTCGTACGCGGGGCAGGTGGGGCGACTGGCGGTACCCCGTTGCGGGGTTCTGGGCAACGAAATATCGCGGGGAAACGGGCGAGGCTACTAAGAGGAAAGAGGAAGAAGCAACGGCCGACGAAGAGCGAGAGAAAGACGATCGGAGAGAGGAAAAGAAGGCACGAGACCGAGAAGAGAGACGCGGTAGCGAAGGTGGTGGAGGAGGAGGAGGAGGAGGAGGAGGAGGTAGAGCAGCGAGAAGTATCGGTGGGGCATGTGGAGGGGTTAGGAGGAGAGGGAGGAGGGCTGGTTGTACCCGCGGATGATCCCCAGGTTGAGTCGCGCTGGGTTCAACGTCCTGGCGGGCAGCGCACCCGAGAGCCGAGGCAGGCAGCCGAGCAGCCACCAGACCTCTCTATACACGCATACACGCCACGTACGTACGTATACACATGCACGTACACAGGCGAATACTCGCGCACGCGACACGTACCTACGCTCCACCGACGTTACACGTGCGCGCACGCGCTCTCCTACACACCCGCAGCTTTTTTCGTTCGTGTGTGTACACGAGAAGAAGGGGAGTGGGCAGGCAGAAGGGGAGGAGAAGACGGTGTATACATGTACGAGAATACGCGTACACATAGGCGAGAAACGCACACGAGAAAACGCCGGCTGGCTTGTTCGCTTCGCGAGAGTTTGCTTTACGCGAACTATCCGTAGGTACTGTTACTTTTGCGACCAGGCCCTTTCGATCCCTTCTCGCCTGTCCCCCTCGCTCCCCCTTTCTCTCCTTCCCACTCTCCCGTTCCGCTTTGTTTTCTTCTAAGTAGCGGACAGGTAACGAGCCGAAGGAGATACGCGCTTAGAGAGGAAGGCGAACGGACGAGAATTTCGTGGGACGTTGTTTTCGTGGTTTACCGCTTTCGAACGAACGATTCCTGTTTCTGCACGCTTCTCTCCTCTCGCAGCCACGAGAAGTCGTATTTCCCCGACTCGTCGTGGGAAATAGCGATCGACCGCGAGAACGACCGGCAGGAAAGTCCATAGAGGCTCGGTGAGATTCCAGAAGAAAGGAGAAATCACTTTTACCCCAGGAGCAGCGAACGACCCGCGCGCGGATCACAGAAAAAGTAGATCGGCGAGAGATCGCTGAATTTGGAATTGTTCTCAATGATATCGCGATATGCATCTAGGAAGTTTGCCGCGTTCCTTTCGACGAGTCGTTGCTGCGCGCGTTATTGTCGTTCGTTCTTTCTTCTTCGAACGGCGAGTCAGCGACAGACGCGATTAACCCTTGCGGCGTGTATACGTTTTCACGCGTTTCCACGTACGATCGTGATCCACGATTTCTTTCTCGCCGATTCGATTCTTCGATCTCTCGGGTTACGCGGTTCGTTCGTTCGATTCGTTGAAAAAGCTGGTTCGATCGAACGGATAGGACGACGGTCTGACCGAGAAGAAAGCGGGCTGGTGCCACTCGAAATTCAAAGAGGGTGAGGAACGCCACCGTTTCGACGTGCTCGATAGTCATCTGTTACGTTGGGATAGGTCGAGGCGGCGGTACGTGCACACGAACGGCCGAGGAATTGGATCGTCCAGTCTACCGGGTGTCGCTCGTTTACCATCGAACCAAGTTGCTCGAAAAACGAGGAACATCGCCTCTGCGTTCGTTCGGTTCCTCGGTTCGTTCGTGCGAGGAATTCGCGACTAGCCGGAGAACGCTTCCGTATCCGATAACGTTGTCGAACAAAAACGCCGCGATGCATCGTGCGTTGGACGGGATTGCCGGTGTTGCTTGCTAGCCGTTGCACAGCCACTGCCACGGAGAAGAAAAGAAGTCCCCTCCGCGCTGGTCGGTCGGCCTCGGTGGTGGAGTTACCGAGTGGTGGATGCATATGTCGCGCGCGTATAAATATTGCGCAACACGCGGCGAGAATCGAAGGGAAAACATCGGCAGCACGACGTGTATTCCGTTACTCGGGGCGAACGACTGCCGGACTCGCTTTGCATCGTGTTTCTGCCGGCCAACGGACGAAACTCGATGGCGTTCGTGCGTTGCTAGCGATCCGCGAACAAACCTCGTTATCGTCCACGACGACCTCTGCGACGAGCACGGAATACAAAAGACGAAAGCAACGACGACGACGACGACGACGACGACGACGACGACGACGACGACTACGACGACGACAGAATCTAGATCCAGAAGAGAGTAACGAAATCGAAAGATCATGTTCGAGTCAACCTTTTAACGTTTTCAAACTCGTCGATGGTAGTCGAGGAACGACGAATGACTCACGTTGCCCTAGGTCGCGTAAAGATCTTTCAAGCCGCGTTTCGTCGCATTCTACGGAAGGAAGTTTATTGCTCGAACCAACTTCCTGCTGTTTTCGCGTACGAGGAAGGGGATAGCGCGATACGGACGCGTCTCGAGGGACATTGTGTGGAACAGCGATTAAGAGGGAAAATGCAAGTACGCGAGCGTGTACGCGAAGATTACGAGCGTTATGCGAGAAAGCCCCCGGCGAATTAAGCGACGATAATAACGTTCGATTACGTTCTACATAAGCGCAATCATGAAAATCAGAGTTCCGGCCGAACGTGTTCGGAGGCCGCCGAAGCTGAGGAGCCTCGAGTTGAGTCGAGGTCGACGTCCGGACGCAACAAGTGCTGCTGCGACTCTCGTTGCGCCCGCGATCCTCTTCGATATCGTACCGAGTTTTTCGACGATACCGATTCTCCTTGAGACCACCGAAACATCTACGATCTGTTCCTCTCACAACTCGAACCTAAACGCTCGCCAAGATCAAAAGTACCGATTCACGGTCGTCCGTGACTTTGTCGCTTCCTCGCGATATCCATGACCAGAGATCCTTCACCGAGATTTCCACATTCCGTTCGAATCTCGTGATAACCAGACGTGAACCGGAAGTCAAAGGGCCTCGGCGAGGTTACGCAGCGACGCACCGTGCAAAATTTTCGGTCTAGAAGACGGTCAATCCGGCGCGGAGCCTCGAGTTGAGTCCGAGGTCGACGCCCGGGCGCAACAAGTGCTGCATTACGTACGTATACGCTGTTACACCCCACTCCACTTACTCATACAGCCCAACGACCAACCTCTCTCCACCCCCTTGTGGAAGAAGCCCTCTCCCTCTCGTTCTCTCTCTTTCCGCCTTTCCGTGTGTGCCGAGGCTTTCCACACGATGTCGTGCGCGCGAGAGAGCATCGCCGAGCACACCAGAGAGCCCTACACACCGACACATCGCTCTCGGCGCACTCGGGACCGAGAGATGCGAACGAACGCCGGAGAAAGAACGAAAGAGAAAGACGGTGAATGCCGCGGCGAGTGACGGCAGCGGCAGAGGCGCGCGCCCGTACCTCCTCCTCTCTCGCGCACTAGCGTCGCCTGTAAATATAAAACTGCACTGGGTCAGGGATCCGTGATTTATCGGCTGCCTCGTGTAATTGGCTGCCGGCCAATAGATACATACCCCCCGGGCTACCCGCTGCGACACGAAGGGAACGCGCCCACCTCTCTGTCCACACTGACTAACCCCGCCAACCCCTCCTGTCCTTCTTCCCTCTTTCCCTTGTGCTTTCTATGCCGCGCCGCTCTTCCCCCGTCTCTCTCTCCCGTTTTCTGTCTCTTTCGCTTCACCCTGAGTCTCCCTGGCGGCCATGAGAAGATAGCGGTGCCGAAATTTCGTCGCGGTGCTCGCCTCGGTAACCGCGCCACTTTCACTGAAAATCTAAGCCGACCTCGCTTGGCACCGTGTCAGAATCACGGTTAAGAAGCGACGCGGGCTTCGGTCAAGTTTCGACCGGGCGTACAACGCCACTCGACATACATACATACTCGGTACTCGTCTGATGTAATACCAGAGCCGTCCATTTCCAAGTATCCGGCGTGCCATTTCAAATTTCAAAATTACTAACCAACGCTTCTCTATTAAGTCCTTAGCGATAAGAATTTGCGATGCATAGCGTAATAATAGTTCAGGGGAACCGAGATCTCTATTTGTTTTAAAAATCCGTCATAATAATAGCGCTGATGATAATTTTCTAATCAGCCCCTTTCATGATGCTTGAACACAAAACAAAACAAAAAAGGAAGAAAAAAAAAAGAAAAATATAGCGCATCCGATAACCCTGTACACGCGTCGATCATCGCCGGAAGGCTTCCGCGATTGCGAAACATTTCGGGACCTTCTGCCGCGGATTCCACGATGCGTTTGCACAATACGTACCCGGGGGAAGGTCTCGGCGAATGGTTCGCGACACTAGGTATGATGCGGTGATGCGGAGGCACGCGATAAAAGGACCGAGTCGCGAGGAAGGAAACAATGAAGACCGAGGGGGCTTCCACGAGACGCACTTTCGCGGAGGTCAAATTCCACGCAACTACGCGCGCGCCTCGCGAAGGCATACCGACGACCTTCGTGGTATTTGCCGGTTCGTAAATAAAGCGTGCCAATATCTTGGGATATAGAGTCCACAGTCGGCGTCGTTTGTTCGCGCTATTAGTAACAACCGACCTAGATGGGGAACTAAGAAAAAAGAAAAAGAAACATGGCTGAATGATTCATTCGAGAGCATCTCGCAAATATGGAACAAACTACCTCAACAGTGAGTCTTTCGATGAAACCGCGCACCGTATCACTTCCCTTCCGAGCGATCGATCCAACGACACGCGTAAGACTTATTTTTCCCAAAGATACCGCAGAGACGTAGTATACGTGTAAATAGCGTACAACTCATTGTATACTGGCATATATCGTCCGGACGGCACGTTTCTGAAAGTAGAGAGGTTAATATACTCTAATTGAACGAAAAATTGCACGAGACTTGGAGTACGTTTCTTCGGGTGTAAGAAGGACGCGTGAACCGTCATGGGCTCTCACGCGACTTCCCCATTCCACTTCCGCGTACGTACACTGTTCGTGTTAGCTAACCGTAAGCATATTGAAATTTGATACCACGTGCGAGTTATCATGAATGAAACTGCGACCTCCCGACGACGATGCGATGCAAGGGTTTCACACGGTCGCCATCTCTCGTCAAGCATTCAAAGGTTGGGTCGAGCAAGTGGTATAACCTCACTCTTTCGAATAACGATAAACGAAATACGTCGATGCACGGAATGTAACAACGGTCGCCTTACCTTGATGAGGTAAAAATCGTTGTCTCGAACATTCTCCTCGCGTTACGTCGGGCGTTTCGCCTTTCTTCTGAAATGATTAAAAAAAAACGAAAACGAAGGACCTCAGCCGACAGCGTGCGACCGGCACGCGTAGCGTAATACGCACTTTCTTTTGTCCAGCCAGGCCAGACATTACGGCTTCAAACTTGGAAACATTGTCGTAAATCGGTGCTTTGCTGGCCGATAGTTGAATCTTTTTTGAATAAAGTGCTTTCATCGGATTAAATTTCTCACTTTTCGCGTCCAAACTCTCGTCGGACGTCGAGCTACTCTCGTCGTCTGCCATGTTAAGACTGTCCGACACTGGTTTCGGCGGGCGATTTGAATTTCACACCTTGAGTCAAATAGATGTTTATACTTCCGCTTTGAAAACAATATCATCCATGTGTACGTTTCGGATCTAAGAGAAAACAAGTGCTCCTAGCGACGTTTTTGCATCGTACAAATTTCCATTGATTATATAAAGAAAGGAAATAATAAGGTTTCATTGGAGAGTTCTCTTTCCATGCGGGTATATAGATATTTGATCGCCTCGTTTTCAACGCAGCGCGTTGCTCCCGATTACATGGGGCAGCGAACGATATTTGAATAGGTAGGCTAGAGGATGTTAACCTCCTCGCAACGATGGAAACTTTCTTTCGCGGCTGAGGATTACGTAAAGACAGCGGCGTGTAGAAGCTGCATAGAAATGCAGCGGCGGCAGGAGAGTGAGGTTACGCGCACAGGAAGTGAAACAACCTACAAGCCAGAAAGAAAGTTTTCACTCGATGTTTTCACTTTCATGGAAATGCCAGCGTTACCTGTCCCGTTACATGCTTCTACATGCATCAACTTCTAATTATTGGAATCGGTTTGCTTTGCATCGACGAACTGAATGATCGATCGGGACCGTTTCACGGTTCGCGCAATAATTAAACCTATCGAGCCGTTTCTCGCTATCGACGAATACGTCGAGCTAAAGATCGACAATCGCGGCGACCACTGTCGAAACGATCGTTGAATTAGCTCGCAAGAACATACCCGTTCCGTGTAACGAGAGAAAGTAATTTTTGAACGTAACTAATGATTTCCGTTTCGCTGAGAGTTTCGTTCTACGACAAATGTAATTTATTTGTTGCAGGGGAATCGGAGTAGCGCGTAAATCGAAAGGGAGAAATCTGTGGAGCAGAAAAAGAAGGAGACGAAAAGTGGGGACGTTTCAGAGGTGGTTTTGGATGTTAGAAAGCGCGGGGGTGGCTAAAGAGGCCCCGCCGCAGGGTACGGGTCCCGATGCCGGTCCCCGTATCGCAAACCCTCACGCTGACCTCCACCCTCGTGCCCAAGGAGGAGTCAAACATGCCCTTCATAGACGACGAGTTACTTTGGTGCCCTGACAATGACGGCAAAATGGTCGACTTAACGCAATGTCTCCAGGTTCGTCCGCCATGATGATTTTCATCCGAGCGAAAGGATCGATTTCGCGCGAAAACAAGTGATAACTAGACTTTATCGATTCACCAGGAAAGCAGCACAGGGCAATCGGTAGAATTTTCCCCGATGGAATTGAGTGCTCTTGTGGGGACGCCGGCAGCTCCGAACATGCCGGCGGAAGAGGGCGAAGGAATGGCTGGTGTCACAGGTGAGGAACCCTTTGACACGCTAGACACATTCCTTCGAGAACTGCAAGCTGATTTGGCTGAAGCCAGTCAACCCACGTCCACTACAACTTCCGTAACCCCTTCCTGTCGACGGCAGAGGTACAACATCGCGGCTGCCAACCCTTTGTTAGCAGGTGAGTTTCGTAAGTAGACGAGATTTCAAGCACGGGGACTATCATCGTCAACCAACGTCTTTTTTTTCTTCTCGTAACAGAAAAATTGGCGGCTCCTTCGTCGCAAGCATCTCCAACTTCCATCCCGTATGCAACGAGGGCAGAGATCAAGACGGAGAATATTCAACCTGAAACGAGTAAAGGTAAGTTTCTTCCACGTACTCGTTTCGCGATTTTAATCAACGATCGACCGCGGTTCGTTTCGTTGGTGTTTCGACGATCTTGCAATTTCGATCGTTGTTCCATCTATTATATCGGCCGTCGTATGTTACATTACCATTGTTTCCAATCTACGTTACCGACCGTAGTTATATCTCCGGTGTCCTACATTATCGATACTTTCGTTCGTTTACCGGTGCTTCAGGCGGCTCGATTTACCATCGTAAATGTCTTTCCTGTCGGTACAATAGAAATTGCTCTCGTAGTCGTTCCATGGGAGAGCGTGTATCTTACATCGATACGAACGAACGACGTACACATCGGGAGTAGGACTCGTGGTCGAACTACACTTGGTATTTAAACAATGCCGATTCGCTACTCCGAAAGGGAAACCGGCCAAGGCCCCGCGAATCGCGACCAGACATCCGCGTTAGCGATAATTGCGCCTGCGTTCTTGCGTCGACGCGAAAAAAAAGCAGCCAACGTTCGCGTATGACATGCACGTACACAAAGCTCTGCGCTGGTGTTCGCAGTGGCCCAATTCTTACAATTTACAGCCATGTCGTAACAACACACTACGTGCGTACGCGATTTCGCGATTGCTTCGAGTCAGCCTCGAGACGTAGAAACGTGCAACGACCGCCGAGGAAGAACGTATTTACACGACCTTAAGGCTTGCGCGGCGCAAATATTATGCCACTTGGAGCGTTAGGTGTCGTGTTCTATAACTCGGAACATACCTGCTGAAGCGACAACGGGACGCTCGCGCGTCCTCGGCTCTGCTTCGATGCTTAACGCGTGTATCGTACGTACGTGCATGCAACCGTCTTACAAACGTATCTTATGCGCGACACTGCTAAAGTGGTAACGACCTTTTGTAGGCCGCGTGAGACGCTTAGCCTTTAACCCGAGCGTTTAAAACGATCAAAGGGGCGGGTGAGTCTTTCTGTCTGCCAGTGTTTAACGATAACAAAGAAAAATTGCAAGCGTCTAAAGGAAAGGAAGAAAGTGGCTCTGGTTAAACGGTAATAGAAGTTAATCGGATCAACGTTTCTAGTTCTCGAAAATTCAAGATCGCGAAGAGTTTCGAACGTTTACTCGATTCGTGTTGCTCGTTTTTGTTTCCATCTTTCTCCTTCTCTCTTTTTCGTTGCGACGATACAGTGGAACGGAAATTTTCACTGCGCGTCTTACGTTTCAACGATCCGCGGTAGACTTCGCGACTCCGTTTCAACCGCAGGCCGCGACGGCCAATTACGTGCCGTTAGAACACGAATCGGAATGGGTGCTCGCCGTTGTTCTTTTCACATTTTTAGAAAGCGGTTGGAAAGTGAGAAACCGTGTACTTTCTAGCAAAACTATTATAAATACAGATTAGAACGCTGTTCCAGTAAAATATTGACGAAAATATGTCGTTCGCGTCGTCCACGTATTTACGTTCCAATTACTGTCGGTAAGAATTTTGCGGCCGGTAGTTCGTTTCCGCTTTGCTTACCGACGCAGAAGAGCGAGCATCGATCCAGTTACGCCGGTCGATCGATTTTTTTAGCAAAAATACTCGAGCCTCCTTATCGGTTGCTACCCTCTCGCATAATGCGAGAAACTCGATTCTCAAGCCGTGTGTCTAGCTAGATCGAAACGAATTCCGACTTCACGTCCGTGAATCTCTACGTCTACCGAGTGAACTTCTCGAGTCACGAGCACGAGAGAAAAGAACTTCTCGCGTATACTCTCGCGTGCACTTTTGCTCGCTCTGTCGGACTCCACTGTCTCGTCTCTTCGACACGCATCACTTTCGCCGTGTGCATCCTGCGTAACCGACGAAAAAGTGGATTTTCACGTAGAATCGTTGGCGTCGTCACGCTCGCGATAGATACGTCGACCGGTGAACGCGTGAAAATCGACAATATCGGTGAATTCTCACCTTCCTTTCTCCAAACATTCGCATTTTTTCTCAAGAGCTCGAGATTCATCGAACGGAAATTACACGAATATTCGCGGAACGAGTCGCGCGACAACTCAAATTTCCTAGGAACTCGTTGGAACGCGGTTAAAAAAGATCGATTTTCAAGTGACGCTGAGAAATTAGTTTGGATAACGCAGGCGTGACAGGGGAACGCGTTTCTTTACCCCCTGTTGCATCCAGCTGTACGATTCTGCTGCACTTGTCGCTACCCTCGTTCCCTTGACCCTCTCCAAACACATAAATTCTCCTCTTCCCCTGTCTCTCTGTTGCGCTGTCTCTCTTCCCCCGTCCGTCTGTTTCCGTCTGTTTCCGTCTCTCGACACTCGGGTTAGGGCCCCACGGAAATAGATTCGAGACCCGGCGTCGACTCTCTCTCTCTCTCTCCCTTTCCCTTTCTCTCGTCCCCCTTTCTCTCCCCTCGTTCTATGGCTGTTCGTCGAAGAAAAACAGGTGCAGCGAATCGATATCCCACCGTTTTGCCATCGATGCATCTTCCTCCTTTACTCCCTTCGACCGGCCGCCACTCCCTTCCACTCGAATTTATTTCTTCGCATCTTGGTCGCGTTTTATCACGAATTTCGACGTCTATGTACGGCGATGGTTTGGGAAAATGACAGGGATAACGAAGATTGACGGTGAGTTCAGTACAGATTAATACAGTTCACATTTTCAAACGAATATTTCGGGCGTTCGAACCGATGATGTTTAAAATGCTTCACCGGGCTAGCCTTTACGTCGCACACGGGTTAATCGCGCTAAATACATTTTTATTGCCGTAAATGGAATTCTACTACGAGGTGAAAAAGTCATTTCAAAATCGCACAGCGATACGAAACGCAATTTTTCATCCAATTACTTTTTCATTAACCCCTCGGGCCAAGATTCTAGAATTTTCTCTGCTAAACGTAGATTTTCTCGCGGGTAACTCGTCGTTTGTATCGTGGCAGAAAACTCGCTTCGATCTCGTGTTCGATCAAGCAACGTGGAAACAAGAAAAAAAAAAAGGAAAAAGAAATAAGGCAAGAGAGATTCGACGAGTACGAATCGATACGCAAGACGTGGAGTTTAGTCGGAATCACGTGTAACCAGCGTTGAACGAGGAGGGACCCTGGATCGTTGAGTAATCGGCTTCCTCGTATTGCCACACGGTGCCACAATGCGTACACCGTGTTCCGTCTTTCTTCTGCTTTCTCCCGTATCCTTCCGTCTTCTTTTCTCTCTAGTTCGTTGTCTGCAGTCCGATAGCAAGACACACGAAGCGTTTGAAAGTGAAGTCAAGATGGCCACTTTAAAGACACCAAAGCGTACCGCGGTTACGTGTGTTGTGCACGCGCTCGCGCACCCATACACCCACCGCACCGTGTATTTTCCCCCCTCTCGCGCATTTTCACGCGCCACGTTCGCCGTTGCGAGCGTTTTCGTGCGCGCGTTTGCTTCGCGGACGGCGATAGTGCGGCCACGTAACCAGAGTGTTGACATTTTCTGCAATCGGGGTCAGGGCCCCCTGTCGAGGCACTCCGGCATTACCTATAACCCCTCCCGAGGCGATACTCGTTCCAACTAGCGCCATATTCGATCGTCGCGCCACTAGAATTCGCGGAAATCGTCAGAAACGCAGAATATCACGCGAGATATTTCGTTCGTAGATGCGAGACAATTGGCAGAAAATTTCGATCTCGAAGGTATCGAAACTCGACTTCCGTGATTTTAGATTGGCGTTAGGTTAGGGTTAGGTTTCTTCTCTTTCGCGTTTAAGCACGGTATACGTGGTCGTACCGGTTGAAAAACGAATCTAGATATCGGAAAATCATAATATACGAAGGCGCGTAGTCGTTCCCTTTTAGAGAAGGAATTCCTTGAGCAATCGCAGAGTCGATTTTAGGGCACCGGTCGAGTCTGTAGAGTGACTCGATACGCGGCGAACGAGTCTAGGCGGTGAGTCACCGTAGCCGCTTTTCCTCGCGAAAGGACTAAATTGGCGCGTAAATACGCAACGAGACAGAAGCGCGACGAGCCCCGTGACGAACCTAACCCTCTTTTTTTTCCACTTTCACGAGATCCTCTATCTTTCTCTTCGGCTTCGTTCGAATCGGTTTCGCCCATGTAGATCACCGCGTTTTCTAACGTGGAAAGTAAGCGTCGCTGGTTCTCGTACGAAAGGTCCACGACTACGTACGCGGTACGCCGAAAGGGAAAAACGAATAAAGCGTTTTCGAAAGCAGACGCGGAAGCCGGGCAGAAACTCGCGGACCGTTCCCTTCCGATTTCTCCGCCGTGTATAAAGCTTGAGATAATATTTACCCGAGGTTTGGTTTCGACGCGGCGAACCCGACCCGACCGCAGCTTCCTCGACGCTTCGCTAATTTCTTCGATCGACTCGACGCGGCTGGAAATTCGAACTCGAAAGACCCGCGAGTCTGCTCGACGCGATTCCCAGAACCACCTGTTGGAAATCTACCACTGCCTGTACAAACATGTTTTCCCTCGCTGTAGAGAAACGCAAACCTTCTGCCTTTGTTTCTCTGTCGAGCAATTTTTGCGTCGCCTATAATTCGAAAAGGCAAGAGATACGGAGGAAGCTGCGGAAGAAACATATTTGTAGATCGCCTTCATAGCCAGGGAACACCGTCTACGTGCGCAGCGTGTATTCGCTGGTGGAAGAACGCGTTTTGTATCGGTGCGAGCTAATATCGCGTTATTCCCTACTTTATTTCGCACGATACATATTTTTTCTATCAGTGGGACAAAACGATAAATCTTCTTTTTTTTTTCTTAGCGTAAATTAGAAAAACGAAACACGGCGTTTTATCGTTTCGTAGAAACAAAGAGTTGGTTCATCCGCTGCCCGATAAGAAGACCCCTAACGAGGCTTGCGATATCGATTACGATCTCGTATCAATTTATCAATTTATCGCGATCCTTTGCGTTTCAATTTAGCTCGGTTTCCGACTTGCGTCGTATTTACGATCTATCAGAGCGGACGAAATCAGCGTAATTATCGTAACATGCGCGTCAAGTCGTAGTTGTGGTCCGTCCGGTGTCGTAGAGTCAGAGAAACGTCGCACCAAGGGTTCTCGAAAGCGAAACGGGAGTGAACGCGTATGTACATAAACAGACGGTGATCCTCGGCGTGTTCCCATGCACGGCGTTAAAATCTTGGGGATCGTTGAGACGAGGGCTGGTGACAGGTGTACGTGCCGTCTTCGTGATCGACTCGGAAGGGTTGACAAAAAATTCGAAAGCACAACACACGGAAACGAGAACGCGGTTTTACGAGGGTAGTTACGGCGTACTAACGGGGAACACGTGCATCGTTGGCCCCCGTGTAGCGTCCCTAGTTTCTCGAAGCCGATGCACGCGGTCTGTTTACAGTAGAGACTTCCTCGACAGTCCCTTTGAGGGAGTCCCTTTTTTCCGGCGAACGATCTCCCGCGGCTTTTTCGACATTCTCGAAACCGACGTAGCTGGAACTCGCGCCTTCGCTGTCGTCTCATCGTTCACCGATGCTTTGTTGTTGTTACGCTGAAACGTGACCCATTGGATCGGTGGAAACGCGTCTTAACGTCACGTGTTTTTCGGCACCGACGATAAACGAGAGACACTCGCGAAAGGAACAATTTTCTCCGATAAGAACGCGATTTAACTCGACAAATTTTTTAACGACGAACAAGATTTTTCGAACAGAAGCGAACAGTTCGCTGCGAGATACGTTCGAGGATAAAGAGAAAAGGAGGCAACGCGATAACGAGATCGAGATCGAGGAGAGACATCCTCAATTATTTTCGGCTGCAGGAGGAACCGGTTGGCATTGTTGTTTCTCGACCGTTTCCTCTTGTCGTGCAAAGTTGATCTTCGTTGCGAAAGCCGGCGATGGGCCGTCAGGAAAATTGCATGGAAACACGCCGGCGAGGAAACGCATGGCAGAAGTCACGAAGCCGCGTGCACGCCGCTCGTGGGAATTAAGTTACCGACCCGCGTGTCCTTCGCGCTTAATTATACCGGCGGGACCCGTAGCCGGATAACACGGTATTTTATCGTTAAATAAAAAGGGAAGGAAGCGTTCTACGGACACAATGAACGGACCTTGAAGGTTTCCGCAGTCGGAATGCGCTTTTTTTTCCGGAGTTCGATGAGAACGACGCGTCGACGATCTGGCGTTCTTCGGCGATCTCTGGCATTCGAATCTCAATTTTCGAGCGATTCGAACATTTTCAACGCTATGCGGATGTCGAAAGTCTCGGATAGGTCTCGCACGAATCTTCGGTGCTCGATCATTAAGATTTTGACATTGAAAGCGTCGCGAGCGTCGGACGTTTCGCAAGTTTGAAAAGTCGCGCTTAAAATCTCGCTTTCTTTCGTTTTAACCTTCGAACTATTTATCGAGATTCTTCTATCTCTTTCCGATCGTACGAAACAGAGTTAACGCGACACGACTCGACGCTCGAAGAGAAAGAAAACGTCGTTGGCTACTAAGTCGTCGAAGAGAGGAATTCGTCGCTGGGTATCGAGACGATTCTCTCGCTATTTTCTCCTACGAACCAAGACTTGGGAAAGTGCGTATCTCGGTTAGTCGATGCTCGTTCGAGCGCCACGTTCTTCGTGATAAAAGAAACGTCGTCGATGGCCGATAGAACGCCGATTCTACGAATCGAAACGCTCGCTATTGAAAATCGGTCTCGTTGCACGGACATTACACGATCGTCACCGCGAACCGTCGTAACAGAATAGACGGGAAAGTAGGCCGATCGAATTCAACAGCGGCGGAAAAGTATAAACAAAAATGGAGGGAGGCGAACCGTGTCGTTGGAGAGACGAGAGACTAACGTCGCGGAGAGACTCGTGTAATCTTTTATCCTTGGACCTATCCCATACGCCGGCAGGTAAACAGTTTCGCAAGAGAATCACGGCTCGCGAGATCGGGAATTTCCTTATACTACACGAGTCAACGATGTACGCGTGTATGCGTGTGCGTTGTAAACCGTGTACACGCAACACGCGTTCTCTAGCGACGCACGAAATTGGGTTACGGTTAGCCGGTAAAACGATCGATCGGTCGATCGATCGTGTAGCTCCGTCTCGAGACACGGGTTTGTTTCGTCGATCGGTGTCCAACCGTAGCAGGTGCCTTTGCGAATAACTGGGCTTCCGGTGTCGTAATTGGCCTTCCCTGGACAGCGCGATGGTTACCGGGCCGCGCCCGAGTTAGACGTCCGTATTAATTTCGATCGGTAGCTGTTTACCAGCCGAATAGCTTCCACCGATTTTATCGAAACTTGGAAAGCCCCAGGAACAGACTCTGTCGTCTCTCGCAAACGCTAACTGGCTAATAACGATGGAAATTTTCGTTCCTCGTCTCCTCTGTTTGTCCGTCTACCTACCGACGTTTACGGACGTCTAATTCGCCCGATAATTATCGTAGATGGATGCGAAGCAACCAGGAAAAAACGATCTTAATTCGAATCAGATAAGAAGAGTATACGAAACGATCGAAAATTACTTCTACGCCATTGTGTTTATCGTGATATTTACGCGGTAATTAGAAACGCGGTAATTACAGTTAAGCTTATCTGTCTAAGTACCGTTCGTGCTAATACCTTCGTACGACTACGAAAATTTGACGATGCGCGAACGAAGTGCGAAACTCGACGAAAGAAGGTGGTGCTTCGTTGGCCAGCGTAAAGTTACGCGAGCGAACGCTGTAAATAACATTTTACTTCCATTCGAACGAATGCTTTTATTTCTACATGTTTTTGGCTACCTTTCTTCTATCCCTGTCGCTATTTCGAAACACAGCAAAGGCTCGATAACGATTCGAGCGGAGTAAAAGCCGGGTGAGAGTTTCACGGCCGGAAAATCCTGTTGCCGCTCGTTCCTCGAGTTTTTCTCCGTCGTTTTTCCAGTAACCGCGATACGTATGTAAATTACCGCTCAAGGATTTCCCGATTTTAAAAGGTGCACGTGTTTTTTCGTTCGAGACACGCACACATCGCCAGCCATTGCGTCATAGATAATAATTGGGAAACGATTTTCGTCTCGTACGCGGAAGATCGAGTCGACCGCCTCTCCGACGTAAATGTCAACGCGATTCCATCTCTGTGGAGAACCGACGCGCGTCGTCGTTCGATTTTTCGTTGCGCGTACGTGTATCCGACTTGCGATTTCTTCGGCGAACGAAGAGCCGATCGGACGACAGGCGTGCCGTTCTCGAACCGAGGAAAAGAAAAAGAAGTCGATAGATGCTGTCGAGGATACGGAATAACGAGAATTTGATAATCACGCGCCGTATTTTACGTAGATTACGAACGTAATTATTAGTCGGACGTTGTTATTCGCGGAACTCGAGTATTCTAGGATAATAAGTTTCGTAATCGTCGTACGTGTATCGAACGTCCGTCTAGCTGCGTGCATCTCTCGAAAAAATCGTATCGGCAGCTTGGAGAGGGAAGACGAAGGTTAACCTGGGCATAAAATCGATACAAATTCCACGCACATATGCAGAATCGTAGGGATTATTCGCACGTTCGCGGCGTATGCACGCCTGGCCATGAACGTTAGGACACCCGTTAGATACGTTTTAAGGAACGATCGGAAGCTGTAAAACGCGACGAAGAGAGATGGTCGAGGCGCGTTGGAGTCGTCGGTAGCCTTAAAAGAGAAGAAACGAAACAGAAGACTCGGAGAGTCTTGGAGTACAAAAGTATCGATACGTCGGTTACGAGGGCATCATTCCCATCGCGAAGTATCACGGCGCGGCCGACAGGTAGGACGCGAGGAAGGGAGGCAGGGAGGGATACGTGTATGGCAACGCAACAGTTTAGAGTGAAGTGTTACGTCAGTGAAAGTGTTATGCCAATGTGGGCCGAGGCTAACCTGTGAGCCCTGTCTCCGCGTGTAAATACACGCACACGTGTACATCGTTGTGTACATGGCGTGTACACGCAGAGGAGAAGCTCGAGAGGCGACCAACACCGTACCATACCTTGCGATACGCGTACGCGTGCCTGTTGCACGACCAAATTCCGTGTCGTTTTACGTTATTAGCCCCGATATCGCCCACCCTCTTTTCTCCTTCTTCCTCCCTTGCTGCCAGCCTCCTCGTCTCGTCGTCGGTCAGAGTACGAGCGATCAGGCGCGAATGGAAAAGGCACGACGTTTCTCTGTCGGCGAGGAGGCGGAGGAACGCGCGCAAGGGGAAGCGGACCGCGCGGAGTCGCGGAAACCGACGCTCCGTTGCTTTATCTCTCGCGATTTGTTGGCGTGTCACGGAGATAGGCGCGGGAGCGCGAACGATCGGCGTATTGTTAGGCCGATGACATCTCCGTTGAAGAATGCGCCGTTAAGGATACGATACGCGAACCGTGTAATCGGTTTCTCCGTGTACGTGGGACGTGCGTCGATCGCTGCTCGTAATCGAGCACGGTTCACGGCCGATCCTATCGTCGCGATCATATTCTTCATCCTGTTCGATTTTTCGGTTGTTCGCGACGTTGTACGGTGCCGAGACGGTTATCTCGTTCTTAACAAGCCGCAGAGCCGCGGCATGACGCAAAACGTGGAAAACGATCGAAGATGGGGAAAAGTGAGAGGCGATCAACAGTATCGTACAAAGAGATACGCGAGTTAAAAGTTCTTTTTACCGCGTTACGCGTGCGTCATCATCCTGTAGCGTAATGTACGCGCAATTGGCACGATCGAGCTGCGCCCAAAATCGATCCAACAGCTTTCGAACCAACGTTTCGACGACCTTGTTTCACCTTGTTTAGCGCTTCCTTTTTAACGCTTCGAAACGATCGACGATAGCGTCGACTTTAGGCGCCGCCCTCGCGTTCGCGTCCGCCGCAGGAATTCCGGAAGGCGGTCCTCCCTGCGCCACGATTTTCGCCGTCGTGATTTAGGCTCGTTGCGAATCGATCGACCGCGCGCTCGCGGATCCGCGTCTTTCCGACTACCACGAGCTTTCCACGAGCAGACGCGCCACCACGACGAAATAGTTTCCCGATCGCGCGAAACGTGTCGCGCCAAACGGGAAAAAGACCCGATGAAGCGCGTTCCGGAACGCCGCCGTCTAATTGGGTCAAGAGGAAAAGCCGAGCCAATTGTTTATTGGTGCCGCGATAGCCGACCGTTCGGCGGCCATTAATTTGCGAAAGCGCGGAGAGGAAAAGGTTACGCTCCTTCCTCTTTCTCTTTCCCTCTCTCTAATCTCTTTATGGGCTCTCTGGATGATAACGTCGAGCTTGCGTAATGTCCCGTCTATAAATCAACGTCGGTCGGCTTGGTAATTCTGCGCAGATAAAAGAATCCGTCGTTGGAAGCGAACGTGGACGAGGCATTAGAATTACAATAAAACTGTCAGCGAATATCCCACGCGATCGAACTCACGGCTCGAACCTTTCTCCGTTATCTTTTCACCCTCTGATCCTGCCAGAGGCTGTTCCTCGATCCTCGGATTCGTTCGCGCTCCGATCGTTTCCTTCGATGGAAGAAACTTCCGAAGATCGTAGATTTCTCGAAGGAAATCGACCGTTTGTCGCATACGTACGAGATTAAATTCGAAATTAGACGAATCTGGAGGGATGCAGCGACGACGCGTCGCGTTTCGCGATAGAATTATTTTTGCCTGGCAAGTTCAGCCTCTATGCGCGTCGAACGATTTCCCCTGGATAATCGATCGACTGACTAAGTGCTCCTGCGAAAACGAGAGCTTCTCGTCTGGATATTTCCGCGCGGATAAATTATCGATGATTCGCGACGAAATAATTGAACGCGCTCCGCAAATACGTTTCACGACTAACGGTCGTAAATAAATCACGCTCGCCAGTTTTCTTCGCTCCTTTCGTTGGCCGTGCTATTGGAACGCAAATCGATCTTAGAACCGGAATAACGCTGTTCGGCATCTTCGTAGAATCCGACTGTTTTTAGTTTTCAGCTTTCCAACTCTCTTCCATTCGATCGCGGTCCCCTTGCGATTCCGCGAACGCCTACATTTATATACGCGATTGCCACGTACGGTGGCAACGACGACCACTTAATCCCGAAACTATCTAAATCTATCCGACCCATCCGATGCGCGATACCGTGTCGCAATTTTCAACGCCTCGCGCGATAAGTCAGCCGGCGAAGACGCGCCAAGATGGCAGAAGGTAGTACATCCTTCGATTAAATACGACCAGGTCGCGATGCGTATCGCGAGGAAGAGGAAAAGCTTAGGTCGGATACGAGAACGAGGGAAACCACGATTATCGGCTAAGTAGAAGCGGCAAGGAGGAGACAGAACCGCGTAGAACGGAAGTCTGGTTCGTGTCACGATCGCGCGTTAACGCGTACAGTACTCGCGTGGCAGCCCCTCGACGATCGTCGAGGAAGAACCCTTGGCCTGGTCGTGGGACTTGGTCGCGCCCTTGAAGGGCCGCCCACCGACTAACGAGGGATCCGCGTGCGTGTTCGCGCGTCCGGATCTAGATTCCAACCTCGTTGAGATTCCTGCCGCTCGAACACGTTGGTAATCGCCTCGATAATAGAAATTGCGCTTTTCCCCCTTGCGTTCGCTATCGTCGGAGTCGAACGGGCAATATTACGCTCCTCCTTTTACGATTTTCGCTGTTCTTTTCATCGCATCGGTCGTCCGGATGGTTTTTCCGCCGGAATTACCTCGTTGCATATTCAACAGGCTGGCGGAATCCATTGGCGGATGGGTTTTTAAGCGGCGAGGAACGTGCCCGGGCATAGGGTTGTACGTTTAGAGGGGATTTACGAGGCGCGGCTATGGAGTGTCGTTGCTCCGCGGAATCATGCAAATATCGGATCGAACGGGATTATCGGCGGTGGATTTATCGTCGGTGAAAACGTCGAAACAAACGTTGCTTCCGGAAACACAGCGGGACGCGATACACCCGCCGTCCTCTCCGCTCTTTGACGAAACTCGAGGTACGCGCGCCTTCCTTTGATCCCGCGTCGACGACAGCCGTTTCTCTCCACGGAGCTCGGCTTCGCGCGATAGTTTTGAAAGCCGTGTGGAAAAATAGTTCTTCCGGCTTTGAAAAGCCGGTCCACGGTACAAGAGCGTTGCACAAAGCAAACACGTCGACCAGAGAGAGAGAGAGAGAGAGAGAGAGAGAGAGAGAGAACCGCGTTGAAAAGTGGGTTGGACTGGTTCGCTGTATTTGGGTTAATCAATTTTTTATTTCGGTCGTGATAAGAAGTCTTTGTTAGTTAAGCACTCGGTTCTACGCAGAACAAAAAAAAAAGAAAAAAAAAGAAAAAAGGAGGCACCGATCGATCGGAAAAAAGTAAGTACATCGGGCAACGTCCTCGTGCTAATTCTCCGTGATGATTTATTCCCACGGAATCGGCCCACGTTTCTTTTCCACGGCGCTGGCTATCGGTCCAACGATAACGTTACACGAATCCAGAACCGCTGGTAAACCGGAAATCGCCCGTTACTCCGGCCTTCCATCGTTCTCGTCGCGTTTTCTTCTCGGTTTGGAACCCTCCGACAGCCATCTGCGCGTTTAGGGCAACTTTGAAAAAAACTTATCGAAAGGGTCGTCCGTGAAGTAAAAAAGGAAACACTACCGCGTCGTGGAACGAGAATAATTAACGAACGCCCTTCGCGCGTCGTTCGTCGAAGGTTCGAGCGTCGTTCGCTCGAGAAACGCTGCCTGTCATTTTTCGGTATACGTGTGTCGAAGTGACGGAAAAAGGTTGAAAACGGTCCATTTCCTTCGCCATTAGTCCGTCTGGTTGGAAATCGATCGAGGAGGGACGCGACGGTAATTTTTCAAAGCCAACTATTTTTTACTCTCGCTGGGCGTCATTCGTCGATGGTACGATACGCGCGATTATTCTTCCTAAAGAAATTTATATCGCACGATACGACGCTTATCGGACGCGTGGTTAATTCGAGTGACAGCTATTTCGGTAGGTCTGACTGTATATAAAGTAAACCGGAGATTTCTTCCGCGGTCGATCCGACGCGCCCACGATAGTACAACGTAGGAATTATTTCCGAACACCACGTGGACGCGGTCGTCGATGCGAATTGGGTCGTCAGACGGCGCTTGGAATAATTTCGCGAAAAGCCGGATAAACCTCGTCAGTCGTTCCGCTTATTTCTGGATCTTCGATAATTTTTCGGTTCCTCCGAGTGCCGGACAAATTTCGCCATCCTAATAAACGATCGAGACGTTCGATCCATCCACCGATCTCCAAATAACCAGAATCCATAACCGTTACGTCTTAGGAAGTTTGCGGTCGCTGGCATTTTCGTGCTTTTCGCTCGTTGCTCTTAAAACCTTTTCGATACCTCCTTCCAAACTGTACGCTGGTTTAAAATCCGTGGTTCGTCGTCGTGAAGTGGCAATCGCCGAGTCGCTGAAATCGACGACGGTCGACGGATGTGGCGGTCGATCGAGTGGCGAAAGCCACGGAGAAGGAGAGAATCGTTTCGAGGACATCGCGAAAACGGCCACACGCGGTTCTCCGTGTTTGGCGAGCCCCCGGTACACCCGACGTCGAGCGGCTCGTGAAAGCTGCAACGATTTTCCTCGGTATAGAAACCGATACGGAAATTTCCTCTCCGTCGATTCTCGGCGACGTAGTAATTGTAACGAGGCAAAGTAATTTCGACGAAAGGTTTCGACCAGAAGCGCGAAACGTGAATTCACGAACGACGTTTCCAACGATATCCATCGTTTATTTCGATTACGATCGTTTACGCGTACACAGTACGCTCGGTTCTTCCGTTAAAACTTAGAACCTGAGTTCTAACTCGTCTATCGAAGGTATCGGTTGTCGGAAAAGTGTCTTTCTTTTACAGCCACGTCTTTTACAACGACGCATCGTCATACAAATATGAAACCTAATCCGTCGAACGTTCTGATCTTTATTTCGATAGAACAAAATCGATCGTACGTAATTCGATTAAATAACGTAGAACGAAGAATGTTGTGCGTCCATTATTTCCTCATAAAACGAAAGAAACTTTTCGGACGACCTAATACACGCGTGTGTTTCAAGGACTCGGCTGAGCGGTACGTTTCGCGGACGTGACGTGGATACGCGCGTAGACGAAAGGGAAATCGAACGCGAGGGAGAAACGAGACGCTTCCGGCTCGCGAGTACATCGAAGTTGGGGTACAAACCGAACGACGATACGATCCGACGTGTAGGAAGAACTTTGTAAATTAGGTCGGCGCGGAGCGCGCGTCATTGATTACGCGGTTTGCCGCCCTGGCTACCGCCTTCTCCGTATTTCTCCGTCTCTCGCCTAACGCATCGTCTCTATCCCGAACTCGTCCTTTTCGTGCTCCACCGATTCGCGGTATCTTCGATTCGCTCGCGCTCGCCACAGCTCGCCTAGACCCAGATGCAGGGCCGTGACCATTCGCGAACCAACGCGCAAGTACTCGTACCACTCTCTGCGTACGTCGAGTCGGTCGAACCGATCGATTCGGTGTTCTCGCACCACCTGCGAAATTTGCAAAAACTCTAGAAGATGCAAATAGAAATAAAACTAAGTGGAAGATAGAGGAAGGAACGCAGGGTATCGTACGTTCGGAGCGCACGTTGCTCCTTTTCCTTTTTATCTCCACAATGAGCGTTCCTTAAGGATCCGCGCACATTACCGCTCGTTATTATTCCAACGATTTAGATAGAAAGACAGACGTTGCTTCAAACCGGTTCTTTCAATTCGAGAATATCCTGATTATCAAGAGTAACCATTACCAGCATGAACAAGTCGGATGAATCGGTCGAACCCTTCGGTCGCGATATCACTTTTAGGTGGATAGACGTGAGGTGGTATAGTGATAGGTGCGTAAGGAACTACCCTTGGTGTTTTTACGAACAACAGTTTATTAGAACTAATCAACAATCAGAGTTAACAATTAATAATCAACAATTACACTTAACAGACAACAGGTAACAACTAACAAATACGATAGACACCGAGATGTCGTTCGACGCGTTGCTATCAAATAGGACCGAGGAGTTACACTTTTAATGGCGCAAGACAGACTGACTCTGCTTTTGTTTTGGATCGCGCAGATCCTTCCCTTCGTAGCCCATCGATATCCCCACTAGCGTGCATTCATTAGACGTGCCACCTGTGCTGGCACGTGTATACTCTTCCGAGAATTCGGCGGAAAGAGTGTGAAGATATCGATGATACATTGGGCACGTCGGTGTTGCGCTTTGGCGGCGTCGCGCTTTGTATCCGGAGCCGTTGAAAAGTTCCGTGGCCCGTGCCGCCACAGACGCAACTGCAATTCCGGTCTACGGTAAGATCGAAGCTATTACGTACGCGAAATGCTTGCATCTTAGAACCGTCGTCTGTCTTTCGCAGAGAAGGCGAACTAACGAGTAATCGCGAGCCAAAGAGCGACATTGTCGGTGTTACCGAGTCTATCGTCGTTTGCAAGTAAAAGCCAAACCCACGAACTATCGGAGCTATCGGAGAACTCGAAAGCGGAAATTCGAACGTCGTGGAACGCGTTAAAGAACGCGTTAAATATTTCGAGGAGCCGATGGACGAATGGGCGCGATGGATGAGTCACTGGTCGAATCGGTACAGCCCTGACTAGACACACGCGGAGAGTGAAACGGTAGTAAGCAGCTGGAGAGAGGCTAGGAGAGCCGGTACCTCTGTTCCTCTGCCTCTCTCCGTTGCTCGTGGCTGGTCTCGCTCGCTCTATGAGTCTATTAGCATCGGGCGCGCACGTCTACCGGGGCCTTGACACAGTGCGTGTCAGGCATTGCATGCCGATAGCGGAAAACGCAATCTATTTATCGAAGTTTATCGGCGATTTCGCGTACGAGTGCCGGCGTTAGACGAGCGCTCGTTCGCTCGCTCGATCGCCAGCCACGCAACGCCGCAACCATGGCTATTAATATCGTTTCGATTTACGATAGACCGCCGCTCGTTTACGATACGCCGGACGTTGATTCTTCCACTCTCGATTATTCGCATTCCGCGCCCCGCTGCTTCTCCTCTTTCCGGTCGCGATTTTCTTCCCAACGAAAATTACTTTTTAGAAAAGTCGCAGGCAGAATGGAAGATACCGACAGACACGACTATCGAGATCTCGGTGTGCGATTTCTGGTTCGAGTTCCGTGTCAAAGATTTCCTTCGAGCATCGACGGTCGCGTTTCGTTTCGACAAAGTCGCTTTTGTTTCGAGTCGACGAAGTTAAAGCCGCCTGGAACGCGCGTAATACGCGCACGACGTATCGTCGTGCGATCCAGTGGTTGGAAGTTGCGTTACGCGAATCCGTAGAAACGTCCGTAGTCCGTAGTAGTTCTTTTTTCTTCTCGTATTTTTCAAGCGTCGCAAAGTAACCGAAAGCGGTTATTTATCGGCTTGCGTACGCTGTTACCGTAGATTGTTTGGGTAATTGGCGTTCTAATATGTCGGTCGCGTATATGGAGAACCAGCGTTCGTTACCGTCGTCCCCGTTTCCAGCGCGTCGCGGTTTGGCTAACTGTCGCCGCGAGATCGTTGCTCCGCTAAGAAATCTGATAACGCAACTCGCGCGAGTGGCGTAACGTTTCGATACTCGGATTTTCAGCCTCGTGTCAGCGCTAGTCGCTCTCGTTTCTTACTTTCGGAGAACCTTCGTCTCCTCTGGCGTTCGCCCTTAAGCGAAGTAAATTTACCGCGACAACGTACACCTGCGTCTGAAAATGGACGTATGTAGCGAAATTATTTATGCGGAAAGACGCGCGTCGTACGTAGGAAAAGTAAGAGGATCGGCTGCTTTTGTTCCGGATCATATCGTAACGACGTAATTACCGAGATGCGTTAGCGACGCGACGATCCTTCCTTTTCCAGAGATCTGATAATGAAAGATTCAAGCGTTATGTAATAATTAGCGGAGTATCGTCGCGCAGGCGCTACAACCAGACGAACCAGACGTGATATTTTCTGCATGCAAAATTTTATCGGGATCGCAGGCGGCGATGACCTCTCCCGAGACAAATATATCGAGAAATTTCGATGGCGCTCCGTTCTTTTCTTCTTTTTCCTTTTTTTTTCTTCTTCTTTTTTTTTTATCGGATGTTACTGCAAATTATCATCGAACGAACGTGTTTATATTTACAGCTATTACCGAACGAATTATATAATTCGTATTCTACGAGGAAATCTGGCTCGCTATCTGGTTCTCCCTCTGCTTTCGTACATCTCGCGGCCGCGTCTCGTAACGTCGTTTTCACGCGTTTTCTCCTTCGCGGCTGACACTCGGCAACTTTTTCCTCCGGCACAGACACGCGCGGGTTCGCTCGTACAGCCACGCATTTTCTAATCTAAATATTCTTGGTCGCGCGTATGCCCGCGAGACCACCGACGCGGCGATCCATCTTCCAGTTTCGTTTCTACGTAAATAAGCGACAGAAAGAAACTTTCCGAGAAAGAAGAAAGAAAGATTCGTCCAAAAGATCGCTCGAATCCCGTAGCTCCGTTAACCACGGCCACGAGGTTTTCGAATAATTACGCGACGAGTCATAAGCGTCTTCGTACCTATCTGTATACAAACAATTACGTCAACCTACTCGCTTCTAGTGAAAAAACGTTGGTCATCGGAAAATCCAGGAAGACCGTGACTCTGTGCTTGACCCAGATTGGCCGTCCGTCGAGGAAACAGGGAGACCGCAGAGGAGGGTGGAGGGGTTGTCGGTTCGATAGGGGTATTAAGAATCGAGGTGACCGGGTCGGTTTTGTCGTCGAATTCCAGAAGTTGGTGGTGTTTTCCGTTGGTCGTCGACGGGCGCCGCGACTCGTGATTTTTCGACAAGCGTCGGACGAGCAGGCAGCGGCGTGGTGCTGCGTCGACCCAGTTGGCGTTAATCGGCTTTCCAATAATCAGTCCGGCGGGGCAAAGAAGTCGGTGGCACGTGAACTGGAGCAGCTTCTGGCGGCGTTGCTTAAAAGATTAACCCTTCGCGGCTGGATATCGGTTTCCCCGCACCGTGAACACGCTCGTTTCTCTCCGTTTGTTTCGTTCGAGATCGTTAGCCAGGCGAGAAAAGTCGGCGTTTAACGCTGGATTGGCCCGCCGGTGCATTTGCTAATGCGCACCAGGCAGACGCGACGCGTTAAGCCGCATACTCACCGACGAACGTATTCGCAGACAGCGCGATCGGCGATCGTTCCTCGGCGATTTATCAAGCGTTTCGTCGCGCTCGTCTTACTTGCCATTTGCTCGGCGTTTGGAAACGGAGACGAGCGTGCGTTTCACGATCTCTCGGCGAATGCAACTCGCCAACCTAGTTCTCGAAATCTACGCAGATGTCTCGCGTCTGTACACCGTGTTTGCAAGAAGGTGGACGTAGACGCCTGACAGAGATAGACGGAGGTAGAGGTTTCGCGAGGTCAATGGTAAACGGCACGCAAACGGCGTAGGTCGTTTCGCGATCGCGGGTGGAACGAAGAATCGTGGAGCGCCTGGCGTTTCCTTTTGCCACGGGAAACGGAATTGGACGGAAGAGCGGCAACCGCTCGACGCGGATAACGGCGCGAAAGTATCTTTCGCGAAAGTCCTGCAAAGGCATTCGCGAACTGTTACTCTCTCGGTTGTACGCGTTCCAGCTTGCGAAACGAGCTACCGTTGCGAATTTGGCTGTCGTTCGCTTCTGCTAGCACCTCGCGTCCTTTGTTTCTCGTACGCGCGCCACCTTCCTTTCGACTTCTCGTCGCCGTTTACGTTCTCGATTTGCCCCGATTACTTATGGAAACCGATGGTCTGAAAAACACGTACCTCGAAGAAGTTGCAAGACGAGTGGTCGCCGGCGCGAATGAAGCAGAAGGGGAAAACGACGACGAGAAGGGTCGTTCGTTACGCTTAAAGAGAGCCGATGTAATAACGATCGAAACTCACTCAGACATGCTAATTCGATTTGAAGACTCGAACAACCGACTCACCCCTTGCTCTGTCCGCCCACGTCGAGCTCATACAGTTTTCACCATTGGCTGGAAGTTGACGAAATTACGCAACGCGCTTACTTTTTTTCGAGTAGCGATAGTCGGACGGGGCACGATCGGTTAAAAGCATCGAAACGAACGAACGAGACGAACAAAAAGAACGGAGAGAAAATAAACGACGCGGACGATGAAAAGTTTCCAGTCGTAGACGAGCGTCGACGATGACGAATTATTCGTGGCTAATAACGAAAGTTGAGCGACCCTCCTCGAGGATCTCGTCAATAATGCAACGATTCGATCGTCTCTCCCAGCGATGCTAGAAACCCGTCGACGCTGCACGCGATCGTAACGGCAAAATTTAACCTCCGATCGATCTGCTTCTTCGACGCGGTCTTCCACCACCTAACTTTTCTCGATCTCCATCGCCTGGCTACTGGCTGGCTCGACGACAACGACCACGGACGATGTGGTTGACACGGTCACGGATACGATTTTCATTTTTCACGCTTCCGCGCGCGTTAAGACGTAATTCGTACGCGTTAACGAAATTTCGAATTTTCCTTTCGTACGTAACGATTTTCGTCGACTGTTCGAATCTGAAATTTTGCAACGTTTCTCGTCTCTGTAAATTTCAACGCGAATTATCTCGAAACGCGGTTCGCTCTGCTACACCGAAACCATATTTTTGTTATTATCGTTTGATAATAAAAATAAATTTACGCTCCTTGGAAAGCGAACGAGCGGTCGAATAAACGCGAGATTCGACGGACGAAGCGAATAACCGACCGATAAAACGAGAGCCGAGATGAATTTATTCGTGCGCCGGGTCCTCGTTGCACATCGTCGGCGGAGCATCCACGCGCTAACGAGCCACGCTAATTCAGCTTGGTTCGAAGCGTGAAGTGGAACAGCTGTAACCTTAACCTTATTCTCAGAATTTAATCTGTATGCAAATGTCGTTGAAACGCGCTCCGCTCGAGATCGACGCTGGCCGTCTATTAAACGCTTGTTCGCACCACGAGTAACGCGCGTAAAATAGCGCGAATAGCGCGCGGTAAAAAATCAGCCGAGCAAAAATACGTGTCTCGCAAAGCGTGGAACATGGAGAAAAGTAGGAAAAAGCGAGACGACATAGTTAAATGCGGGTCATCCCTTTGCAAACCAGACGCGGACTCCCTCGAATGCGTGCACCGTATTAACCCTTCCTGCGTCGTATTTTTCTTTTTCTTTTTTTATCGATTACCGATAATCGAAACGTATATTTTCCGCTGTTATCGCAGAGAATACGTAATACACGAAAATTCAGAATCGGCGTTGGTTGCAGCACAAATATCTACGCTCTCTACGTTCTATGTAATTAATATAATATGATAATACGCGATAATAATTTAGTTAGCTAACGACTCGTCTAAGCACAATGTTGCGTATATCTTCGTTATACTCCTTGGATACGTTTACTTTTTCCATAATTGTGCACGTTTCCCATTTTGTTTGCGCTTTTCGTTAACATTTTTCTGGTTTACAGTTTTCGTCGGTTCGTTTATACTTTTCGCTCGTTTGTTTCCGCGTACGTCGGTTTGTTTGTTTACCTGCTCGCTTTGTTTATTTATTTATTCCGCGGTTTGTTCCTTCGCTTGGATAAAATTTCGATGGAGGTTTCGATTCCGGTTTTGCCGTCGAACGACGAACACGTCGGATTTGTCCGGTGATGGCGAGTGCGGATGGGCCATCCTCGATGTCGTCGTTGGGGACCGGATGCGTGGAAGGTTTCGCCGCGGCTTTAAATACACTCGTCGCCTTGGTTCGCCTGCGGAACAGGGAGCGACTGAGAAAGGAAACGACGGGAAAAGAAGCGACGAACCTGTTCGCGTTCGTGCTTGCTTAATGGTAGCAAAAGGGTCGTTTGGCGATGCGTAAGAGAGGTCTCATTTGCCATTTGTAATCTCATTTTTTTCGCCGTGCCGTGCACAGCTGCAAGAGAAGCGATAGGAAGAAACGTAGGTTCGATCGATCGCGAATTTTCCATTGCAACGTATTACGCGCCTACTAATTAGAAATTTCACACCTTCCGCGTTGTACAATTTTAACTCGAATCACTTGGTCGATGGCGCGTCACCGCAAAACGCACCAGTTTTATCGATGCGACCAACCGCATCCTTTTGCACGATAATTTAGCCGGTAACGATATTAGCGAATTGACGCGTTGCAAGTCTAAGCGATAGACTTCTGACTTACGATCGCGCAGTTTCTGCGATTCAATTACGACGCTCGATTTCTTTCATCGACAAGATCGTCTACAAGGCACTTTATTGGTATCGATAACTCGTAGAATTTCGCTAGTAACCGATATTGATAAAATCGTACGAAAAGGTCCTCTTACCCTTCTCCTAGTGTCCTTTACAGTTCCGTATAGCAGGTATTCGCAATAGAAGTTTGGCAATTGCGTGGGAAATTAGCCGATAGGACCGAGAACGTCGAACGCCGTTGTAGCCGTAGTCGAGTTTGTCGAATTAAACTCGTTTAATTCGAACAACGAAGAAATTAAACGGTTATAATCGAAGCACTGGTATTTTGGCTGTCAGTTAAGCGGTAGGTCGTTAGCGAGGCAGGAGATCGATGGATGGCACGCAGACGTAAGAGGGCAACGAGGGTTGCGTTGTGAGGTAGGGCAGGACGGATAGTAGGGGTGGTTTGGTCGTCGGCAGAGAGAAGGTAATGGCGTAGAAAAAATTCGTGACCTACTTTTCCGGGACGAAAGAAACGCGGCTAGATGCGTGTACACTTTCGCTTCCATAATGCGATCAAGATGCGTCGATAATGGCCACTTTCACGATATTTCATTCCCGTGTTTTGCCGCCGTATCTCCTAAAGATACGGACATTTCCCTTTAAGTCGTGATTCAGGCCGAAATGTTCAAAGTCGAATCGCACGTAAGGTGGAAACGACATCGACGAACGGATAATATCCATTTCTCGAGTTAAATCCACGGTCGTGGTTAAAAGATATTTATGCAAATTTATACTATTTCTATGTACAAGATCAAACGACAAGTCCGAGTCTCCGTAACACGCTCGTTGGAACGTATGCTTTCGTTTATTTCTTTTCCTCGTACTTATATCTTTAACTTATATACGCGCGTTAATCGTAACCTTCCCCTACTTTGCTATCTTACACGCCACAGTGTTTAGTATCATTTCTCGTTTAAACAAATAATGAAACTTAAGCAAAAGTTTATTTCGTTTAGCGAATAGTTTTAACGAATACTCTGCTTTGCATATTTCCTATATTTTCTTATACCTATTATACGCGTTCCGCGTATTTTCGCGTCGTTTTCCCTGTGAAGATTCACCGCACGCAGCCGTAGCCAAGCGGATGGTCCGCTTTAAATGCAACTTGAAAATTGCCTTTGATAACCGACTCGTAGGTCGATATCGCGTGCTTACCGTTTTTCGTTAAGTTACACGGCTCGTTTCCATCTCGATACGTCGGAACGACAAATTCGCGATCGAGATTCCGAGGCAAAACACGTATCCGATAGGGAGAAAGGAAGACCTTGACGTCGTGACGCCTTTCGTACTTTATCACGGCTGGATTTTCGGGGTTATACACCCCGTGAGCTGGGCTGGTCCTCGAAGGTCGTCTGGAGCGACCTTATCGATTCACCCCCGACGCTCCGTATACCTTACGTGCCACTGTGTCTCCGTATACGTCGTAGCTCGACGAGTCACAAATTCGTCAATTTTCTGAAAATCTGAGGAAACCGCCCTTTGCTTCGTTCGTCTCTGGTCGACCCTCGTAAATAACGCGAACATAGGTAGCGATAATACCGGTTGTAAATCGATCGTGCAAATCATTTTCTACCGTCAAACGTATACACACGCGATACGTCTACGTCGAATTTTGACGCTTCGTGCTCCGTTACCGTACATCGAAGAAGTAGATACGATAGACAAATTCGTCGATCGCGCGTCATTCGAGACGACGACGTGATTTTTCTAAGGTAAAAAGCACTGACTCGTCGCGACGACGATGATCACCGTGTGCAGGTGTCTCGCGTACGACGTATTCGTCCGGCGTCACGAAGACGTCGAAATCACGAGCGACGTTCTTGCTGTCCCATGCACCAATTCCCTTCTCGAACCCTCGATCGTCAGATATCTCAACCCCTGTTCCTCGTCCTGTTGACTTCTAGCGGTGCGTCATAATCGATTACGCAAACCTAAATAGATTTTCGAGGGAATATTCGGGGATAAATTGGAGGGAGATCGGTCCCGGAGGGTCGCGTCAGGTTGCTGCTTAGAAATCCCAGTTCCTCGCACTTTCCTCCTATGTTTTTCCCCTATATCTGCTTCGTCGTTACTACCACGACGAGTACGTCGATCTGTCGGTCGTTCGCAGAATTTCGGCTCGCCTCTTCGATTCTCCGAATGGCGAGAGACTCGTGCACGTTAAGCACCGTTTAAGCGCGTTTAATCGGAATCGTGGCTTTACGGGGACGTGCGTAACCGCTCGAAACATTTCGTTTCGACGAGCGACGAACAAAAGGTTAAGACTGGAAAGGACCTGGAACTCGACGTACGCGCTTCGAGCGGAATCGGTGACGGAGGCACGCGACCTTGGTCGATCGAAGAACACCGCTGTTATCGTATTTTTGGGGTAGATTACGCGAACCGCTGTAAGCCTGCAGAAATCGAGATTATCCGAGCCGGGAACGAAAACCAATCATCCGTCGAGATTATCCTCGGTTCGCGAGCACTGGAAATCGTCTATTAATATCTGAAATTCGGTAGAAAAGATACAATCCCGCCGAGATATCGGAGATGTAAACCAAATGGGAAAGTAAAGCGTTAAAATATACGCAGATTCTTTTGCCATAAACGAGCTCGTCGACGGACGCGTAGAGAAAGAATTTCTAGACGAATTCCAATCTTCGAATCTCTGTGGAACGGCAGCAGGGAGAGGCTGAGAGGAAGAGGGGTACGTAGGGAACAATGGATCACTGGAGGGCACTTTCCCCGTTGGTTCTCCACCTCTCGAGAAGAACAGGCGGACGACTACCGATTAGCCCCGTTTCGATTCGAAGGGTGATATCGATGGATTTGGCCGGGACAAGGACGGCGTAGATCGATGTCGGCCCAGCGACCGCCTCTTCGAATCTCCGTAAAAACCAAAGACGCTATTGTCTCGAATTTCTCGAAATACGTTCGTTCTAGAGGCTTTTATCAACTTTCTGTTCGGCCGTGCTCCTTTTCGAAACTAAAATATCTCCGGCTGTGCGTTCTTCTCGTCTTTCTTTTTTTTACGGTTAACCCTACTACGACCAACTTGGTGCCCGTTTCTCTTTCGTTTGTCTTAAGAATCTTTCCGTTCCCCGAGGAAAATGTCAAAGATCCTCGTTTCTCGGATAATTCTAACGTCGAACGTCCACGTACCTGTATAACGAAGCTAAGAAATTGGGAAAAAAATCGAAGCTGGTGAATTTAGCTCTGGAGAGTTTGGTATCGTCGCGAGTAATCGGAACGCTTCGATCGTCCGTCCGGCGGTCAAAGAACGAAAGGTCGTTACGATCGTTCGGCACGAAGCGACGCTTCCAAACAATCGCCCTCGTGGAATCGCGGCGAGAGACGGTCGAAGGAGACGACCTTCGGAAAGGTTGAAAAGAAGCTCGAAGCGGTCCAGACGACGTAACGTTATTTTCATGGGTTTACTTTCGCGGCACGGAAGCCGCCGGGGGCGGTCGTGGAAGGGTGCGAGAGGAAAAACCGTCTAGACTCGTTCAACGCTCGACCCCGACAGTTCGCTCGTTTCCTGCGGAACGGGGGAGAATTTTATCGGGAAAACCGGTTCCACGCACACGTTCCTTCGCCAGCGCGCGCGTCTTTGCACGTTAATGGGAGGAAAAATTCCGCGTAATCACCGACGCGAATAGTAACGACCCCTTCTACGATCCCGATCGATTTTCTTCGCGGGATTTCCCACCGCCGTCACGTCGCTGTCCCATCGTAATCGTCTTCCTACTTTACCTCTCCTATTCCATCTAGCTATCTCTGGTTTGTCCTTTTACGGCTGCTCGTCCGAAACGAAAAAGAACGTACACCGAACCTTGCGTCCGCTTCATCCTCGAGCAAGACGTTGATAACGCGCGTCATCGAGCCGTCGATGTACACAATATATTTCACCGTTTATCGCGACTCTAATCGGTTAAATTATAGGATCCGTTTGCGAACACAGATCGCCGAAGAATCGTTCGCGATCGAATTTGCGGGATCGCGAACGCGTCGTCTCGACCTATATAAATATCCTACCGTAGCCTGTCTGCGCGTTTCCTCCTGCGCGAGGAAAAAAACCCGAGAGAATCTTTCCGCGGATAAGTCGCGTCGCCCGCCGCCCACGATCCGCCAGTTTCATAGTCTGCAACGAAATTGTGCCGGCCATTCGACGAGAAAAGGACGCGGCGATGGTGTGCTGGTCGGTCCTTTCGTCTACGGCAGAACGACCGGAGGGACGGTAGGAGGAAATGATTGCAAGGAAACCGTCTAGACTCTCGGAGGGATGGTCGCGTGGCTGGGGTGGTTGAGCCGCGGGGCGGCCGAACTCGTCGCTCGATGGAGAAAGTTGCGTGAATGGGCCACGGTGGGGAAAGTGGCGGCGGTTACGTCGTCGGTGGTGGTAGTGACACGGCGATGGCGGAGGCGGCAGACCGGGCGAACACGGAGAGAACGGACGTACGAGCGAAGAAGAGAGAAAGATCGCGACTGCGAGGGTGGCAGGGGAACGGTGAAAGTCTTGACGTTCGATAAACCGCCTCCCCCCCGAGCCGCGCCAAGGTCACGGCCACGGCCTCCACCGCAGCCAGCAACCCCCGCGTCGCTGTCTCCTTTCGTCGTTCTCGCTTCTTCTTGCTCCCGCTTCGCCTACTCCCCTTTTACCCCTCCACGACTTTCTCAGACGATTATTAGGACGATACGGAATCGTCGACGTCTAGCGTCGCGAGGCTGGTCGGTTGGACTCGCGTCCTCTGCGCGCGGGGTCAAAGGTCACCGAGAAAACTGCAGACATCGGCCAGACACCTCGGTTCCTTCCTCTCGGGATATCGTTCTTCGATCTACGTTTCTCTTACTTTTCTTTCCTTCGAAATATACGATTACGTGGATTCGTTCGTGTAATTTGATTCTTTCGTTTCGTTTCTTTTCCTTTTTTTTTTTTCTTTTTTTTTATTAACACGTTTAACGTGGAATTTTCATCGCTCGTGACGCTACGCGCTAACGAACAATATTCGCGTTACGTCTCTGTATCGTAAAGGTTTACATACGTGTTTGAACAAGAAATTTTCGTAAATCTTGGTTCGCGTCTCGCAGACAGGTTGGTACCGTGTGCGTTGCCTAGACGCGCGTATCCACTCGGGTTCGTTTCTTACGCAATAAACACGCTGAACGACGTTCGTGTAACGTAATGGAACACGTAGATTCGCCGGAGATCTATAAATCTTCCGGACAAAGATAACGCAAGATCGAAATAAAGTAGCGGTATTTGGAAAAGGAAGACCTTTGCGAATCGGATAAGAGTCCTATCGATGTATCCGTGGCTCTTCGTCGACTCAGTTTCGTACGGTAAAACGATATCGAGCATCGAACGTTCGACTCGCCCGGCAACGAAGAGAAATAAACGTCGAAACAGTCGCGTTATCTAATTGCCGGAGGGTTTATCGTCGGCCGAACGAATTTTAAATAGAACGGTCCGCGGCGAAACGAGTCGGTTTGTAAGAGGCGAGTTATCTTAGACGAGAGAACGTTCGTTCGTTCCTGACTGATCGCGTTTTCGCGCCAGTAATCTAATCTGCAACCTTAGCCTTACTAGTCACAGAAACCGATATCCGCCTTGATTTCCTCTTCTTTTGTCGCTGAACGAGCTAATTAAGGGACTTTCCGACCGAAACGCTCTGTACTCGACGTTCGCGTTCCTATGCAATCGAATACGCCGCTCGATACTTGATATTGAGAAGGTATCGAGCGAAGAACAGATTCGTTCCGAACTAGAGGAGAGAATAGAGAGAGAGAGAGAGAGAAAGAGAGAGAGAGGGAGGAAAGCAGAGGTTCTTTAAGAAAACATTTCGCGCGTTTCTACGATCCCCCGATATAATACCGCTTCCGTTCCACGAGTCGGCAGTGACGCACTCGATAATCTCTCTGCCGTTCCTCGGAGACGACCGCAGAAACAGCGCGGCGACGGCGCTCGACGCAACGCGATAAACGTTGGAATTTACCGCGAGGAAACGATCCGATGACGAAAGGGTGGCGAATTTACGAGGAATCTAGGTGAACGTTATCGATAACGATCACTCTGCTTCCTTCCTATTCGCGAGATACTCGCCGTACGCGTCACTGCTATCCGACCACGTACAGGTAACCACTTTCGCGAATATACCCGCTAGAAGCGTCGTGCGAAACGTTTGGAAATTTCGTTATCGCTGTTACGATTCTCCTAGACTCGCGCTGTTTCACGCGGCTACCGTGAATCCACGTCTCGCGCCTAAGTGCCTTCGCGGCGAAACGGCGCTGCGAAACGAACGGATCGACCGGTCACGCTGTCGGTTTGGGTCGCTAAAAGCTATCTCGCTACGAACGCGTATCGAATCCGCGTGTCAAATTGTCCGCTTGTTTGTTCAATGGAATAAGCGTGGATAAGCGATACGTGCCATCAGCTTCGGCCAGAGAATTTTTTCCTCGTCGAACGTAACTTTTGACGCTTTGGCATAAATTTCCAGACTTATATCGGGGATAAACGATCGCGATCGTTACGCGGAATTTACATAGACGGCGAGAAGAAAATTTCGTATATAATCGGTGTCGCCTCGTAGCTCGCGTTTGGCATAGCTGCGCGTCCGCCGCGATCCTCCGCTCACTTCCGCCGTTTCACGGTCCACCTCGGCTCCCGGAACGATGCATATCAGCGGCCCAGACTCGTACGTGGGTGGAACGCGCGGAACAGGCTCGAATCGACACCGTGAACAACAGAGCGTGTTCGCGCGCCTCACGTATATCCTGCAACACGACGCGTTCCACCTGTTCTTGCGTAGATCGCTCGTTGATGATTTCGTACGCTCGACGAGCGAGCAACGAGGCACCGCACGAGTAACGCGATTAATTCTACGCAGTGGGAATTGCTCGTAGCTGAAAACTCGCGCGTACGTCGGTAGAACGTCGGAGAGAAAATATTTGAAAATTTCCTTTCCACCGTTCGCTCGTCTTTCTCATCGACCGACGCTTCGATTTACCTGCGAGCGACGCGAGAACGGAGCGACGACGAAATTTCGTGACGCGAAACGGTTCGCGGACGAGTCGCGCCAGAAACGAAAACGGGCGATTGTTTACGCAATTAGACGCGATCGAGACGAATCCCGTGGAAAATGTTCGAAGGGGTGTGTCCGTCGTGACGGCACCCCATCGTTACGCAGATGGTGGGAGAGACAGTGATGAGAGCGAGGACTGCTTTGTGGTTTCGTAGATGACCTTGACCGTGGTGGATCGATCAGCCGGTGGAACCCGGCAGTCGCCATGACTACGAAGGGTCCTCTACCTCCGGTTCCTCCGCCGCTAGAATTCCAGCCGAATTCCACGCCTCGCGGCCCTCTCTCTTTCTTCTTTCGTTCTCGACGACCTGCGGGGTCGCGTTCTTTCTCCTCATTCGATACTTGCTCGCGTCATACCACCGCTATGACCCGACGGAAAAGTTGAACGATCGCGTTTGCCCTTTTTCGACGGTTCCAACGCTTTTTGCCAAAATTTCTTTCCTTCGTGTTCGAGAAACTCGTGTCCGCGAAATGGAGAAGAGGAATCGTTGGAGAACGTGGTAACTGCGCGAAGAATTTGATCGATCGAATCGTCGTTGATACGTCGCTGATAAGACGCGCGAAACGATCCAACGATTTGTCACTTACGTCTCGACCAGCTCGCTCGCACGCTCCATGTTACACGCCTCGTAACCGCGAGACTAAAGGACCACGTTTCCTCGATCCGGCGGCTTCGCGGAAGCAGCGATCGAAATACCACGAACTCGGCGTTTCTGGAATCGGTGACATCGTATCGATAAGGCAAAAAGCACACCGTTCCTGGCCACTACCGCCGACTAAAAGACGAGATAAAAATTCACCTGCGTAGTGGAAGAGTCCCGTCCCGTTGACAATCGAAGAGGAAACTTCCAGAAACTCCGTAAACGACGATCGACGCGCGAATTTCGCGTCGAAAACGATGAAATTAATTGGACGCGTTCGAGGATCTCGTTTCGATATCGTTCCGATCGGGCAGCCGCGAAGCGTCGACGGGAACGTCCGCGTCATGGAAAATTCAACGCGCGTTCTGGGGAAGACGGCGGAAACGACGAACGATTTTCACGGAGCCTTCGCGGGGCGAAAAATGTACGGAGAATCGACGCGAGAGACGCTAACCGGTGAAAAGGAACAGGAAAGAGAAACGAATGGTCGGCGCAAAAAGTAACGTCGACGATTTCTTGCCTAACCTACCTTAACAACGTAGGGTGGCGACATCGGCAAGAAAATAAATTAGAACCGACCGGGCACGGCCAGTCTTTCGATAAATCATTTATTAGCGTTTAATGGCCAGTCTGGGACGCCTCGATGCGTATTCCACTTAATAAGACGGTTCGCCGACCAAACCGATAATTACACGTACCACGGAGACGTCGTGCCATGTCCTAGGGTACGTACGTTGCTGGCCGTGTCGCGACAGCCAATTCTTCCCTATCCCGTTTCGTCTCGCTTTTTATACAACTGTAACGAGATCGAAGTACGAGAAACGTATTTTTATCGCGGAGTATCGCCAACCTTATATCGTAGCAACGTGTGTCCCTGTTGAGATTTATCGGGTTTTGCGCGGTCGTTGATTTTTATACGTATCGTTGCGATACGCGCGATACGTATTCTTGCAAATCCTGCAACTTTGCTATTTTACATCGGCACGTAGATCTTTACTCGTCTAGTTCCTAAACTCGTCACCGACGAGTAGTGGAATTTCCTACCGCTGATATCTCGTTACTTGATAACTCGTTACTCGTCGAAAAGTTTCGTTAATAAGGTTGATTGGATAACGACCGATTATAGAGACTAATTTCTCCGTCCAACGTGGTGATACAACGAGTCGACGTTAACGTTCACCGATATTACGTTCGACGTAACGTCCGGCTAGACTGTTCGGCGAGGGAAGGAAATTATTTCGCGAGCTCCGATCGAAAATTGAAATTTTTATCGGCGATGCCAGCGGAGAACTCGGTGAACCTATCAAAAGGACATCAAGAGGGTAACTGTTCGTTTCTGTGCCTCGTATGCAGAGCAAACAAAGGGTGGCCGAGCCAAGGGGCGAACCGTAACGAGGCAGTGAAAGTGGGAGAGAAAGTGAGGGGAAGTTCGAAGGGGGATAAAGAGTGAAAGGCAGAGAAAGGGTGGGAGGAAGAACGAGGAGGGTCGTACGCGGCTAAGGAGGATGAGAAAGAGAGACAGGATCGTCCGTCGGAGGGCTGTATAGGTAGGTTCAAGGACGACCACGCCCTGTCTGCCGTACACCACCCTCTCGGCGACCCTCTCTCTCTCTGCCGGTGTTCGCTACGCAGTTCGCAAATCGCCTGGAAACAACCCCTAAATTTCAGGGCCGCGTCCTCTAGCCGGCAAAGGACCGCAACGTTCGGTCGTTTGTTCGCTAATTCGTGCGTAAAGGTTGATCCGCTCCCGGATCGCCACGGTGCATTTTCCAAAGCATCGGTCGGCATTTGTTCTCTCGCCACCTACTTTCACCGCCGATTTTTGTATTTTTATCTTTTTCTGTCTTCTGCATCTTTTTCCTACAAAGCGCGCGCTTCGTTTCGCAACTTTTCGTTCCCATTCCCAAAAATTGCCATCCTTTGCTCCTCTATGCGTCCGCTCTCTCTAGCTTTTTATCGCGCGTACTTCTTTTCGCGTATTTTCCGCGTTAATGAATGAACGAATGAAACATACAATAATAATAATAATAATAACAACAATTTTCATTCAATTCGAACAGACAAGAATCAACGATTCGCAAATGGGTCGTCCCGTTTCTCGATAATCACGTCCGATTTCCACGAATATTGCTACGCGAACACGGATGCGCGTATACGCGTGCTATACCGGCGAACACGTGGACGACTATCGTGAACAGGTCACGGTAATTAACGACGGACGACTCGATGTTTCCGGACGTGGAGCGCGTGACTCGATGACGAGTCACTGTGATTCAGAGAAAACACGGTATCTGGTCGAGGCGGAAGATTAGAGACGTGGCCCCGTGGCCGGTGGTCGCGTGAGACCGAGATAAAAGAATTTGTATCGCGCCGCGCGACGTAAACTATGACTATTGCCGATTACCGGGGAACAAGGTCGAATCAGACACGTAAAAAAAAGTTGCCGCTCGTCTTGGAGTATCTTGCTCTCCGATTTCGATTCAAAGAAACGATACCACGATTTTTAGAAATCATTCGTCACGGCCGACGATTATTCGTCCGTTTACGATAACGCGTCTCCGTTGTCCAACGTTTATTTACTCGAAATGGACAATATATCGAGCGAGACTACCTCGAATTTTGGTTCCACGCGAAACTCACAGCGCCTGGCGTCGACGGGTTGATCTTCGTGGACGTGGAAGATCGCGCTTGCACCGACTATAAATCGAAGCTTACGGTAAATTCCACAGCCCGCGGTGCGTGTTTTTCTGCCGGTTCGACTAGATAGCCGAGCGAGACGGACGCCTTCCGTTCGTTGCGCGATCGAACCGGCCGATCGGCGACAACCAGAGTGCCGCGTCTCTCAGCTTCTTCGCAGCCTTCCGTGCATATTTTATTCCAGTGGATTCACGTCGATCGTGGAGTCCGGTTTTCCCGGAAATTTCTCCTCTTCTTGTCTTCGTTCCGATTCCGTTCGAATTGGACATGGCCATCGTGCGATCGACGGCCAGAATTTTGATTAAGTCGCACCGTTACGTAACCTGTAAACGCGTAATGGGATATAAATGGCTCGGACGATTCGCGTTTACGGAGGCTGTTTACGAGGCCCTGGCTAAACTCGCAGATACGCTCTTCTCGCATGCGGACGTGCGTGTATCGTCGCACGAACGACCCCAAGCCTGGCAACAGAACTCCAGGGACAGATAAATTCTCGTACACTCTCGCAACGGAGTTCTGATTCCAGCGTGCTTCCTGTTCTCGCCTCTCGTTAGGCCCACGGATGGCTTTCAGTCTCTTTTCCAGACGATTGTTTTTCGCTCGCTCGGGTCACCTGTACAACACGCTGATCGTCGAACCAATCGCACGGAAGAATTCGTTAAACGAAGTCCGTCTAACATCTGCGACTTCTTATTCGAACGATAGAAATTCACGCGCGAGCGAGCAGATTAAGACTTTCGACGCGCGAATTATGAAAATTGGGATGGAAAATGGAGAGTCGATAACGTAACGCGAAACAGATCGGACCGATCGAATCTTTGCGTTTTGTATCTCGCATGTAACACACGTGTGCACACGCGTGTTCTTGAGGTTGCAAGAAATTAATCGATCGATGATTAAAAATTCTATTCCAATGGATGGCGTTCTACCATCGTGGAAAGCACACTCGATACTCACTTGCGCTGAAAAAGAATTTTGAACGCGGAAAATATTTCGAGTCGAGCTAATAATAAGCTTGGCGCAGCGATCGGCGAGTCTCGATTCCGGAATAAATAACGTTAACGCAATAACTTTTCCCGTCAAGGTCATTAAAAAAAGAATTTCCTTATTTACACGACTTGGTCCAACGAATAGCGAAAGACCGATGGACGCTGGTATCTTTGCAAATACGGAAAGTGCATCGACGAGGGCTGACCCTCGACCTCAGATAGGTAGCACAGCCATTATCGACACTTGGAGCAGTCGAAAGCGAGGGGAACGCGCGGGACCATACGGGGGACGGAGGATGCTGTAAAACGATGAAAAAATATCGGTCCAAATAACCCAGAAAAAACACGAGCAGATAGCGTCGGATAAAGAGCCTCGTTACCGAGCCGAACGTTCCGCTTCTGGCTGCTCGCGAGCGCGATCGACTGAATAATTTCGCGCATCGCTTTAATTCCGTGCTTTTTAATAATCCCATCGTGGTGTAAGGTTGCCACTACTCTTAATTAACCCGTTGCCAATGATTCGTTCGCGCCGATAAAGGGGTTAAGTTGCGATTCTTCGATCGTCGTTTCCGATCTCTACACATCTTCCCTTTGTTCCGTGCACCGTGGCGCTCTATTTACTCGAATGCAGAAAAGGGCGAACAGTCGATTGGGATTCGGTCAACAGGTTCGTGAAAGTCGGCCGGTAAATCCCGAACTTTCGTTCCAATAAACGCAGCTCGGGTAAATAGAATTCTGCCAAGGATTACGAGGCATCGTCTTCTCTCTTGCGTAAAATTTTCAGCTCAACCGACGTTTCGTACAATTCTGTTCGCCAGTTCTGACTTGCCAGTTCGCTAAACTTTCGTACGTAGGTCCGTCCGTCGCGCGATATTCGATTCTATCTAACCGCGTACAATGTACGTGTGGCGACTCCCGCAGTGCAAGATCCGAAGCGCGAGTTCTATCTCGCGAGAGGATATTCTCGATGCGGTGGTTGCGCCAGCGAGGAACTAGTATCGGCGGAACGAAGGCGAGAAAGGGAGAGAGAAGGCATCGATCCGGATCTTCGTGAATCTTTCAGCGAAATTACACCGGTTAGTCGTAAAGTCTCGGTGCTCGCCGCGATCCAAGCCGGACTGTGCGCTCGCGCCACTGGCCGGCCACTTTGCAAACAGCTCGGACACGAACAACGGCAGCGCGAGATGCAAGTGCAGGCTGGAACTAAGGGGGCCCCGTTCAGTTTCCAGCGGCACGACCGAGAAGCGCGTGCCAGAAAGAGAAAAACGACGCCACGGGGCGGAACCCTGACCCTCGACAATCCGCCCCTGCGCTGCCCGCCGACGCTTCCAACGCCGAATCGTTGCACGGAATTGCGTCAGAATCCGCTTCCAATTAGCCGGCCCCGAGTATCTTGCTTTTGGTAGGGTGTACCACGGCTGGTTCCTCCCGGGTGCAGAAAAGTCTGGCCGTGTTGCGAGACGTTGCGTAACCTTCGGATCCGGTTACCGACGCGAGACGCTCTCGATTTCGCGACTCGATCACGTTCGTCGTATTCTATCGCGTTCGATCGTGCGCGATGCTTCGACGAGTCGGCGGCAAAGGAAAAGACGAGGAACCTATCTTTACGCCTATCTTTCGGCGTAACTTTTATTCGCGGACGATTAACGGAATTGGCTGGTAAACTCGATATGACTTTGGGTATTCGAAGAGCAGCGAGTGTGTTGGATCGTTCCAACGAGAAGCAAGCGGTGCGCCGCTGCTTCGAAAGGCGGAGATCGATGAACAGGATCCTAGGGGTAGCCTAATTTCGGCGAGGTATTAATTACAGGAGCGTACTGCATGCGATCATTAGCTCGCGCTATGCGGCCCAACGGTTTCGAGGAACTCGCGGTTTGGAGGGTTTCCGGAACGATCGATCCGGCGTTTTCGAATGCTTGCCATCGATGGCGCATCTTCCGTTTCCCGATCTACTTTGCCGTAGCTGGTCTACTACGTGCGTCTACTCGTCTCGAATTCGACCTTCTACCCTTCTCTTTGTTTCCTATAATCCCGCAAGTATACGCGTGGTTTTCGTTTCGCCGAATGCGAGTGTCTCGACGATGGAAGAATACCTTTGCAGAGAAAATCGATACGATCGGCCAAAATCCGCGAAGGATTTTATCTTCTTTCTGCGAAGAAACTGTGTCGCGAAGGAGTAAAAAGCCTCTTAATTCGGCTCTTCGCTTTGTCGCTATAAGATGAAATATTCGATGCTCGCGACAACAATAACCGTATCTCCATCGGATGAGATTCAACACGTTCGTACCGATCCGCTTTTCGAGAGAAAAGAAGGAAGTCTTGGAAAAACACAATAACCGTATCGTGCCATACGTCTCGCGATTATATCAACCCCTCTATTCTAACGCGGCATCGTCTCTCCTCTCTTACATACATTTTCCATAAAATTCTGGCTGGCTACAAAAAGACGAATATCTGGAGGACGCGAAGGACGGTGGCATCGTTCTCACCGAGTGTCATCATCCGGACGAAGCTCCCTCCGCCACTTTCGATTTCTTTTACGTTCGAGTTTTCGAGCTGCTGGTGGCACCGGAGAAAAAGTTGGAGGCAGAGAAAGGGGAGAAATGGAACGGTGGTTGAAGTGTCGACCCTGGATTAGTTTTTGCGAGGGTGGCCTCGATAGAATGTTCCTGACGAGGGTTGGCGTGCTCCCGCCGAGGGATATAGAGGGCAAAGCGCGCAAAGGGGCTGCTGCCGAGGGTTTCGGCGTGTTGGTGGAGAAGCTGTTTGCCGGCGGAACGGATGTCTGGGTTGGGGTAGGACGCGCCCAGAAGGTCGTCCGAAGGACGAGGATGGGGGTAGGGGTAGGTCAGCACCCACCTACGCATCTCGAATCAATATTCCTTCGATTTACCGTTTAACCCCAGGCAAACACCTACATCTTTCGAGCGTAACCGCACCTTACGAACGAGAGAAAAAAGTCGCATCCTTCCTCCTTCGTCGTACCACGCTCGTCCTCGACCTTGTCAAAACTTGAAACCCGAACGACCGCCCATTGTCGTTCGATACAGCTCCCGTGAAGCGCCTTGCGTCTACGCGCGCTCCGAACGACCTTGGTAAAATAGGTTCCGAAAGGGGCAAGCGTCGCAAAGAGACCGAAGACGGGCGTTAAATTTCCCACAAAAACTACGGAAAACAGGGACGAGGAACGAAAGGCGAGAGACGAAACGAACAATGCAACGCATCATGTACCGTTATCGATAACGGGTCGATTCCAAGAACTTTCGCTTTCTTCTCGTTGTCTCTTTACCTGACGAAACAAATAGGCAGACGCGTGCACGTTTCGTCGGAACGTGGCAGACCGTTTGGGACGAAGCGCGGATTACCGTCTCGTCGAAAACTCTCGCTTCGGGATGCATCGACGACGAAGAACGGAGCGCGAAGCGACTTACGCCCGGTAGCGTGATCTCCGACGCGTTTTCTCCGACGGTGGCGAAAGAATTTCTGGAAATCCGTAGCGGACTCGTTGGGAAGACGCCGTCCGATCGGTTTCTAATCGTTCGTTGCACCGACTGCGATCGTAAAAGCGTCACGCGCTCGTAAAAACGTCACAGCACGCGAAACAAGCAGTCGCGTATTCTGCATCGACCAGGTATGCTGTACGCGTTGTCTCTGTCACCAGGCGTTTGTTTCTTTTCGCCTTCTTCGTTGCGCCTACTCGATTCCTCCCGAGTAGAAACCAAAATACGAGAAGCATTCGTCCTGTTATAAATAAACGTCGTAATCGTCTAAAAATACAGTCGCAATCTTCGCAACGTCGATCCTGAAAATTAGCTTCTAAAAGAAATTTCTTTATCTTGCAGCGTAGTTCTTACGTTACTTCGCGCTTCGAAACGATGAAAATTTATCGATGCGCCGTGTACTCGTACGCGTGCGATTTTCGACCGTTCCCGACTCGATTCGACCACGCAGCAGCGACCATCGGCGAACAGGTTAGCGTTTAACGGCCCGAAAGCGTCGTAACGCTCAGGCGTCGCGAAGTGCACGAAGAACTCTGATCGCGTAATTTCGCTGTTGCCGGTGGATACTTGGGCGATCGCGCTTCCACGTAATACCCGACCGACCCTATTCTCGAAATCTCGACGCTCGACGCCACCGTCAACACAGCGGTTTCTCGACGATAGAACGTGCTACGATCGTAACTAGGCTAATTTTCCTAGGAGAAACGATCGCCATAGAAATTTACAACGACGATAGACCGTCGAAACGACGAAAAAAGACGAAGAATTGTCGACGTAAAACGTCCGAGGATTACGAACGAGAGTAAAGAGCGCGGTTGGCTCGTTGCGTTTACTTATCGAAGTTATCGAAGTTTAAACGAGCGGGAAAAGAGGACGCTCGTACGAGAGGGAAAAGAGCGACCGATGGGGATCCCTGGAAGGCGCGGGACAACAGCTTTCTAGGGGACCTCTCGCTTTGACGACATCGAGCGATCGATCGATCGGCTAGATATACCGTAACGCTTTCCTTTTCCGTGACAAATTGACGAGGAAAACTCGGCCTGACGAGTTGGCCGAGAATAGGAACGACATCTGAAATAGGATATCGGAGATCGGCCTCGAGCGTTCGATTTGTAAACAGCGACCCGCAGCGTACGACCATACGGCGTACGTCTTCGGTGAATCGAAATCGGACGCGTTGCGAAGGAACGTCTGGCTGCGTCTTTAACGTTCCAGAACCAAGAAAGAGAAAAAGAAGCGGAGAAAGGAAGGATGAATTCGTGGATAAACGAAAAGGAAAAATTTGGCGACCCACGTAGACCGGGACCTGTTGCCCGGACGTTGAAAATCCTTTGTATCGCGATACGCGACTAACTCGTCGTCGTTGAAAGACCGTCGCGCTGCATCGTCCCCTTTCCTCGCCGACAGCGGACGCAGAAAAGAGGATCGGCTCGGCGGAAGAGGCGGTGGGTAGCGGAGGATATGGAATCGCGCGGCTTCTCCAGACACGGCAGGGCCTCGCGACTCCTTATTTTTGCGTTCCCAGAAAAAAGGTGGCTCGCACACAATGCCGGCGTAATGACATTGGGCGAGGAGAAGGAGAGAGGAGGAAGAGGCTGGGGGAAGGGGCCCGGACGCATCGGTGAAAAGTCATGTGCCGTCGCGCGTGCATAGGAACGCGCGCGCGGTCTGCATGCCCGTCTCGGGACACGCACGTGCGTGTTGGTGGTCACCAGCACCGGCACTCTCTCGCGCGCAGGTAGACGGAACGCGCGCGCGCGCGCTCGCGCCACACCGCGCTACATCGCGCCGCATGGCCAACTCAGGAGGCCGAGGAGCGGAGGGAGAGGAAAGTTGCATCGAGTAAACGTGGAGCAACGGTGGTGGCAGCGTGCGAGCGAGTGCTCGAGGGAGGGGGCACGGAGTACGGTAGGGGGCACTAAGAGTAGGAAAATTCAGGTCGCGCCTTGACATACTTGTACTTACCACGTGCATCGGCCGAGCGGCGCATGCGCCGACCGCGTCGTCTTCGATGCACCGCACCGTGCAGTTGCACGCGCACCCGCGCGTGCCTCTCTCCTTGCGCTGCATCCCGCCAAAACCGAGTCGGCCAACGCTCGTCCAACTTTCCAGGATTTCATGCGCGAAGATCGTTCGATCTTTTTCTTTTTTTTTTCAACTTTTCTCTACCTCTCTCTCTCTCTCGCTCTCGCTCTTTGGTCTCTGCGCTTTCCTCTCTGCACGATGCGTTCTATCGTATCGTTCCGAATACCGAGAGGGAGCTCTCGATGCGATGAATCATAGATCGCGCGTTGCGGTCGTTGCGGAGGTTCGGCTGCGAAGGCAGATTACGTTCGTGGAAATTGAATAACGATGCTTGCACGGCGAATACGGCGCGATGTAGCCGGCCTGCCGGGCAGAAGCGTTTTTCAAAGGCGTAGTACGAGCGTCGTCTCGTGGGTCGACCAGAGATTATGCAAATGTAACGCGCGCGTTTCGTCACGTTTTAAATCGAGATCGACGTCGATGCTAGTCGTACTCGATGTCAGGGATATTAGACGCGATGCGATACGCGTTACGCAATCGATTTTCCTTAGGAATTCGCCAACGGAGACGGTCGCCAGCCGTATTAGTCGAACGACGATCGGACATGGAAACGGAGACGCGTGCCGTCGCCTGGTTCGTCCAAACTACGCTGGTAATCGCGTTAATTGCGATATTATCGCGCGATTAGAAGCGCACAGCGATTTCCAGCCGGTTCGACCTAATTCGCGGCGCGTCACACCGCCGGATCGTTGAAAAACTACGAGACCGGTCGGTTGTTTCTTCGTTGAGAAAAATAGCGTGCTATCGAGAAGAAGCTCGATGCGACCGCTTTTATCGCGGTTTCACGTCGCTGGAAACGAGAGGCGGCGAAACGCGGCGCGTATCGCTCGAGCTCTGCCGTGCCACGGCAAATTCCGTGAAAATAGATCGCATTTCACTGACAGGGAAAATGGCGTAACGTCGTTTTCATTGGAATCGAGGTTACGGTATTGTACATCTCGGACGATGGGTACGCGCGTCAACGCGCGCTCCGCCTATTCCTCTTCCAGTTTAGTCCACCGAGCTAGCTAATGGATATCTTCTTGCGAAATCGCATAATGCGGATACGTTCGAAATCTATCGTTGTTCGATTAACCCCTGGCGTACGCAATCGAAATACCACGGCACGGCTGAAATATTCACGAGAATATTTCGTCATTCGTCCTTAACGTAATTTCACGTTTCTTCGAAAAGTTCGGTCAGAAGATAAATGTCGATTCGAAAAGAAGAAAGTATTGGTTATCTAATACCCGGTAGATCCATTAACGGTGGCTGGCAGGTACGTTTAGCGAGGCGTTGGACCGGGTTCCGATCCAACGTTTCTAGTTTCGCGGATCTCTGACCGAAAAGCGTCGGTTTCGTTGCCACGTATCGTCGGGAAAAGTGGCCTTCCACCGGAGGTAGATTCGCCATCGAGGGAAAGGCGAATCCGTCTCTCTGCCAACGTGACTGCCGCTCGAAGAAAAGGAAAGAGCCGGAGAAAAAACGGCATAGTTTCACTGTCCGCTGTGTTGCGGTGCACGGATTCACGCGACCTTAAGCCAACTTCTCGCTACGGAATCCCCTTCGAGCTAAGTCGACCGAGATTTCTTTTTACTTCCTCTCGTTTCCTGTCTTCTTCGTTTACGTCGTCCGCTATCTTCCTTCCCATCGTATCGATCTTCGATACTTGACATTTTCAGGCAGATCGACTTCTACCAAGGAACACTCTTCCTTTCGGCAGCGTTTCGCCGATACTCGACCGTTTAACGCACGAGCGTCGGTTACGTTTCCTCCACGATCGGTCGTTTCTCGCCACGATCGACGTAGCTTTTGCGCAACGTACGAAACTGTGTATATCGACCAGCGTTAAAAATACGCGTCTTAGGGTGTCGAACGCGCGTCCCGTCCAACCAAAACGCGAAAAAGAAGAAGAAAAGGGGGGAGGAAAGAAAGCGGAGGAGCGATGTAATTTACAGAGTATCGATCGCATAGGAAACCGTGTCGCGAGAACGAGTCACGGAAATCAGCGGGTAACGCTGTGATCACGCGTGACAGTCATCGCGCATTTTCACGCCTGTTGAAAGACGCGTGCAACGAAGTTGGGAGAACGTACCGGAGTAGCTTAAAACAGACATCGACTCGTTGAACGGCCACGGAAGGAAAAGGACAACGATAGATCGGTGGCGCGTGAGTCGGGCTTAAAGCGATGCAACGATGCAAAGCCGAGTAGCCGGCTTATCTAGGCCAGGGCTAGCGTGGCGAACAGCTCGTTCGTTCGTTCGTTCGCTCGCTCGCTCGCTCGCTCGCTCGTTCGCTTGCCCGCGTATGCACGTATGTAAGTACACGTAGCGAGGATCGCACGTGCGTGCACTAATGGAAACGGAGAATCACGCGCGCGAGCGCTCGTTCGCCGAGCCAAAATGTCGTCGAGAATCTCGCGCGAGGCCCTCTACCTGCCTATCTGCCACTGTCTCTGTTTAACTGGACTCGCTGGCTCGAGCACACGCACACGGTAGTCGATGATCTCGATCTCACTTTCGATTTGCGCTACATAGAATCGCTAGCGTACTATCGGCGATTTCCACCTTGCGATTGCACCAAGTGCGTCGTGTGCTACTTCGTAGAATTGATGCTGCGAACGAAATACAGCGACTGGTTGGCCGGCATTTATTTGAATCGTTTTCCCCTCTTTTTCATTAGACACGGAGCATACTTTTTGGCGACGATAATTTCAAACGCTTTGTTACAGAACGATAGGAATAATCGTATTTAAATTAATTTCGATTTCAAAGTGGTAAATTCCTGTCGAAACGTTCTCGCCTGCTCGGTAAACGACAACGATATTTAGTTATACATTCACTGACACATTAATTTCCAATTGCATATCCTCTAGAAATATATTTACCTTTCCAATGAACGTGGTCAATCCGCCACTTCCCCCTGCAACGAACCACAGTCTACGGTGTTTCGCGCATCGCGCGACGGATCTAAATCCAAATCCAGATCTAAATTCGAAACTTCGAGACGCGTTCCGCGTTCGCGTCCGACGATCCAAAGATCCTCTTGTCAAATGGCCGCGATCGAACCAACTTTTCCAAAATACGAGCAGCGCGTCTAGAATCCTTATTACGTAAGCACGACACCCATCGAGCTGTTTATCTTCGAATTACCAGCGCAACTTTATCGCCGGAGTTTTCCAGCCGACCGGGGGCAGCCATCGCGAGGCGAACAAACATCGTGGCGGATCGAGGCGATGATGCGACGTATCTCCGCCAGTCCAAAGATAGTATTGTTTCGTAGATATCTCTTAATTTTCGTGAAATCGTCTAGACCGGATAACACTTTCCGCTCGTTTAATAATATAAATAGACTTTGCCTTAGATATAGAAAACTAAAGGAGGTGCGCACGTAGGTGGAACGGATCGTCGTTCGCTTATTTTTCCGTTTCTTTATGCACGCTCGTAAAAATATGAATTTGCATAAATATTCGCAGTCCTGTAACAACTAGCGAAGTAGAGGGCCTGTTCTACCCACTCGTGTCACCTTCGCGCGATGCCGGCTGCAACGCATGGAAGTAACGCTAGAATGCGAAAGAATCGGTGGCACCGTACAAAAGAATCTCGTCCCATTCCACGGGATAGCTATACCAAATTCAGAGCCGAGGAACAAAATTCCTATCGCAAGAGTGGCGCGCGTGTCTTCTGCGACTAACAACTGGTCGATCGGACCGATTAAGAGGAAAGATGCGATTCATCGTTCGTCGTTGTTTGGAATGGGCGTGCGGGACTGTGATTTTCAGGAAACGACTGTTCCAAACGAAAAGAAGAGAAAAGACGGAGAAAGGAGGATCGTTGGATTCTTATCTTTCGCTAATTCGTTGTCCGAAAATTCCGCGACAGGTTACGCCAGCGAACGGATTTAACGATGCGCAACCATCGGACGGAACGCACGGTAAAAAAGGAGCACGACGAAGAGAAGGACGAATCGACGGGAGTGTCGCGATCGTCGCGTGCATCGGCGATTAGCGATCGACCCAGAACTCGGACGAATGATAAAGCGGCTCGTTGACCGGTGAACGTACTCGGCCGTTTCGCCACTCGTGTATAGTACACGACGAGGAGAGGAGAGCGAGCGCGCTATCGATTCGCGCTATCTGTCGCGCGCGACTAGCCGTGGTAACTAGAACTCGAAGCAGGAAATAAAACCTGAGTCACTTTTAACCGCGTCGCATGACGCAGCGTGCATGACAGCCGCGAGCGAGCGAGCGGAGCGCACCGTGACACAAATGAAGCGTATTTTTACGCGAACGAAAGGGGACTCGCTCGCTTCAACGACCCTCTTTCTCTCTCTCTCTCTCTCTCTCTCTCTCTCTCTCTGTCGCTTTCTTGTTTCCTCTCGCTCGTGTTCTCGCTGTTTTTTCACTCTTCCTCTCGGTACGTCGCATCTAGCCGCTTGGAAATGCGCGACGCGTTCGAAATCGTTCCGGGGAGATTGAAATTCGTCGGACGTTCGCCGGCTCGGCTCGCGCCGCCGTTGCACTCTCTGTGACGTCAATGGTTGAGCAGGCATGTAACGCGCCGAGGATATAGCAGGAGATACGATTTCAAGGATACCTCCTAGGAGTCGCCGCGAGGAGCCATCGTACTCGGCCGGTGCTCCGATCTAGCGCGTGAATTTCGGTTATTCCCAAGGATTCTATCGTTCCGTTCCACTCTTCGTTCGCAATAAACAATCGTTTCTTCGCTCTTTGTTCGTGTTGGTCGCCTACGGTCTAAATAGGTGGAAACAGAGAGAAGAGACACCGAGATTCGAAGACACTGAGGTTCGTTGGAATCGCGGTGAAACGCGTCAGGGAGTAGGAAATTTCTACGTGCTTTGGTAGGCACGGAGGTCGCGTGTCGGTAAATGGGAACGAAGGGTGGCAGAAACGACGATGCGCATAGCGGAGAAGAAACCTTTACGTATTCGGAAGATCCGGTAGGGTTGAGAGCGAACGAGCGAGCGAGCGAGCGAGCGAGCGGTCTTCCCGTCCGGCCCGTTTTCCCAAGGGTTTTTTTTCCAGCCTGTTGGCCGACCGAAGGGGCATCGGCTTAAAAATAGGTCGCCGGTGAACAGGATGTGAAAAATAAGACTCGCGGAAGGTGTCGGTGTTCTCGGTAGCAGTTTCTCCGGCGTGCTCTAGCCGTCCATTCTTTCGTCCGTCCGTCCGTCTCCCTCTGACCGGTTGTTTCCTCGGTCGCTACACGGAGTCGCGTCGTTCCGAAGAGAGAGGAGCACACACGCTCGTACGGTGTGTGTCGCACGCGCGTGCACGTGTGTGTAGAGACGTCGTGCAGGCAAACGCTCCGTCGACTCTCGGCTCCTTCGACTCGGTCCGCAAGAGTTGCAGTTGCAGTTGCACGCTCGGTGGGGGTACGCAGGCCTTGGGAGAGTTCGCTGCACCTCTCGAGTCCGTCCGTCTGTCCGTCCTCCCTCTCGCCTCTTTTCTAGCCCTCCTACCGCCACCTTACCTCCCTCTTCGTCCACCTCATCCTCCTCGCGCTTCGGTGCTGCTGGTGCTGGTGCTGGTGCTGGTGCTGCTGCTGCTGCTGCTGCTCCTCCTCGTCCTCTTCCTCCTCTCGTCTCTTCCTCCACCTCCTCTTCCTCCTCTTCCTCCTCCTCCTCCTCCTCCTCCTCCTCTTTTCAGCTCGTTCTCTCGATCCTCGACCGTCGACGACTTCCCCTTTCCAAGTCGCCGGTCGAGACGTGCACATGCTAACCGGCCGCTAGCTTCGCACATGCATGCACGCGACTCTACGCTCGCGTTTTCTCCTAGTGGACGTTTCTCCATCGTCCGTGTGTCTCGTCTCCTTCTCCTCTCTCTCTCTTTCTCTCTTTCTTTCTCTCTTAACGTGTTGCACGTCGTGGTTGCATGGAGAAAGAGATACGACACGATCTTTGGGCATCGCGACGCGCGCCTCCGGGACGTTGGATTCCTCGATGGGACCACAGGACAGAAATCCTTCGCGATGCTCTCGATTCTCTTTCTTATCCGTTCAGGCTTTCCCCCTTTTCGACGTTCAAAAGTACACTTGCAAAGAGTATACACGAGGAGAATTCGTCGCTGGTCGCGGTACGCGGATAGGATTAACCTTGCATCGCTGCTCTATAGCGATTTGCAACGTTCGACGGCAATTGTCTCGGGATAGGATTTGTCTTTCCACTAGGCTCGCGGATGGACGCTCGTCGGACGATAAAGGAAGTAAGGTTTTCGCGCCAGAAAATTGCCACTCTCGAGGGAAATCCTTCGAAGAACGGCCACGGTTCGTGTGTTTCCGTGCCACTAGGAAGAATGGAGGCTTGCCAGTTGGCAAGCTTCTCTCGCTAGGCATTTTCACTACAGTTCACCTACGATCGTAACTCGTTTTTAATCATCGATCGGGTCAGCGCTTTTCTTTCTTCCCTTTTCCCTCCATTACGAATCACAATTCGTCCGTGTAGGGTGTACGTACAGTTAAATATACCATCGAACGTATAAATAGCTGAAGAGGAATTTGTGGCCAACGACGAGCGTATGGTAAATTAAATGCGATTCGACTTCCTGCCAAGAAGCGGCACTCGATCCACAGAGAGAGAGAGAGAGAGAGAGAGAGAGAGAGAGAGAGAACAAAGTTGCGCACGTTCGACCACGTTCGTACGTGGAACGGTGCCAAACTCCTGCCTTTCCCGATCGACTTTGTAGACACAATACCGAATGTTTTAACAATAATCGGCTACCCGGACCTGCCTCAGTGTCCACGCTGTTGCCTGGAAACCGGCAATTTCCGCCAACAGGAACTCGTCGTTGTCGTCGTGTTCGTCGTGCTCGTCGTCTGGTTTCGAGCGCAGGTGCGCTTCTACCTCGCGAGATGCGGCCTCGATAAAGCGTTTACGGTCCCGCGTAACCGGCGTCCACAGCCGCACCGGCGAATTATTTGCCATGCGTAAATGCCGCGCGAATCACCTATACTCGTCGTTAAATGTAACAGCTTTTTTCCTCGCGATTCGTTCCATTTTCTGCCACGACGTTTCTTTCTGCGATACGATATCGCGGACTTCGTCGTCTTTGCGTCTAATACGTTTGATAGTAATTGGCAACGAAACGAAGGAGAGTCTCGTGGCGCGTGACTAACGATCGCGAACGTACGCGTATTTCTAGGATCAACGAGGTTGCCTTACCGATTAAACCTTTCGTTCCATTCTCCGTGCGTAACTATCCCTATCGACTATCGCGTGCCGTCGAGACGCAACGCGGCTTACGATCCAGCGAGTCTATCGATGGAACGTCGTATCGAACGCTCGATCGTCGTGGCCGAGTCAGCCCCGAGTAATTAAGAGAGGATCCTGATGAAAAGTCCAGCGAGCTTTGGCTGGTAGTCGGGCAACGCCCAGCAGCGGCGCGAGGTGCAGCAACCGAATAGAATAATAAAATAAAAAGAGCGTTTAGCGACGAGGAGGGCCGCAACGTGGCGGCTGGCTGTTCCGGCCGCGTGTGACCGAGCACATTGTAGACACAATAAAGGGGAACGCTTTAAACAATAACCTCGCGGCTCGTTTGGCCGGACGTGCGTCTAAAGCACGCGTGTGAGAGGGCGCGAGTGCGTGAGTGCGCCATTCTACGTTATTCTACCTCTCTCCTTCTCTCTCTCTCTCTCTCGCTCTCCCTCTCTCCCTCTCTCTCTTTCTCTTTCTCTTTCTCTTTCTCTTCCTCTTCGTGCGCGCACTTTTGTACGCTTACTTGCACGTATACGCGTGTATACGTCATGGTTGAGACGTGTGCATGTGCGTATGTGTGTTGGGGTCGTTCGAATACGGAGTGCGGACCTTGGAAGCCGTTCGTAGCGGATCGAGGGAATCTTTCCGGTTCTCGCGGACGTGAGCCAAGGGGGATTCTTCTTCTTCTTCTTCGTCTTCGTGCTCGTCCTCCTCGTCTGCCCTTCGCTTCCCTTTTCCTCCTCCTAATGCCGGCTCCGTAGCTTCCCCTACTCCCCCCCCCCTCCTCCTCTTCTCCCTTTTTCTTTTTCTGCATTTGGTGTTCCTTACACCGAGATTGAGCTATTTGCAAGCTCGTCTTACCATCGATGGTGAAAAGAATCGTCGGAATAGAGGTTAATTAGGACGCGACAGCGTTTCCAGCCTAAAGCCGACCGTTCGTTCTTTCGGCGGTCGAAAGGATCGTTCGCATAGTCTGGCGAGCTACAACCAACCCGGTCTTATCTCTCTCCGTCGATCGTACTTCTAATTGGATTATTAACGCTCGCCAGGTTTCGAACGGCCGACGATAAAGAAAGCGGCGGAACGCGCGGACGACTCGTCCGCGAGAAAAAAAAAAAAAATCCACGCGATAGGGAAATTGGCGTAATAGCTGGCTGTTGTGTGTTATATGGAACGTGGCGGCGATTTCGCTGGCACAGCGCCGCGCGCGCCGATTTTTCTTTCTCGCCGGTGATTTTCGCCGCGAAAAGGAAAACGAGCCGACACGCACACGCCACGTATCCACGCACCCTCGTGTCCTTGGAAAGTCGCGATCACGAGAGGCCTCCTTCACGGTTTCTGGCACTTGGAGCAGCGCAGGCTCGTTCGGCATGGCAACCGGCCGCGGAACCGGCCACCTACTCTCCGCTCTGCTCCTCTCCGTTCTAATCGAGTCGAGACGACAACCACGCCGTCCTTTCCAATCGATATCCGTCCTTTGTCGGGGTTGGTCGTGCCAACCACACTGTACGTAAAGTTCGATCGTCGAACGCGATCGTTCGATGGAGAAAGAAACGCCGACGATGCACGAAGAAATCATCCGCGACGAAGCGCCAACCAGAGAAACGCGCAGCGGAGGAAAAGTGCGCGTTAGTCTCGGCCTGAATCGCCGGCTAATACCTCTTCCTCGTCTCTTTCGCCTCCGCGCCGCCACCGCACGATAACAAGAAATTAAAATCGCCGCCGTCTCGCGAGCACCGAGACGCGCATGTGTCGAACGAAAGTCGAGTCGAAACTCGGGAGAGACTCGCGAGCTCATTTCGCTTTCTGCGCTTCGACCTTCCTTCTCGTTTCTTGCGCTTCGCCGTCGACCAAAGTTCTACGACGATGTCTTTCAAGTTGAAGCACATTTCCTAGTTTTTCCTCGGTTTTCCCTGCGCACGAACATGATTGCGGAGAGGGATTGTAACGAACGAAACGCGCGCGTTGACGCTTCGTCGAAGCGCCAGGCTGAATATTCTAATGGCAGGGAAACGCGCGGCTGGAAAAAGGCCTAGATACACTTTCTTCGCTGTCGTTTGGACAGGAAACGTCGCGTCTCTTGCTCGCTGTCCTGCAAAAAACGAAATTTCTCTTTCTTCGTGTTCCCCTCTTCGAACTCGTTCAGACGCGTCCTCCGGTTTTCTTTTCTCTCGTTGCCACCCTCTCTCCCTCGAACGGTGGCCATTCGACCGATATTCGACCGTGTTCGTCCGATCGCGGCGGCGTTTCGCGAGTTAAAAACGCGGGATCGAACGATCGATAGATCTCGAAAGGCTGGATGGGTCTCGCCGGTAGAAAGCGGAGGAAAGAGAACGCGACACACCGGCTCGTGGAAAATTGTGCCGTGGAACAAAAACAAAATCGACAGGGGACGCGGACCGCGAAAACGAAAGTGATGCTACGAATTTGCGCCAGATGAACGCGATATCGTTCTCGATTAGAAACTCACACGTTAACAAGTTAATTGTTGCGTAGAAAGAAAAAGGAGAATATTATTTTTTCTGCTTCTCTCCGAAAGAAATTTTCATTTCGCACACGTACGAATTTCAATTTTCAACGGATCACGACGCTTCGTGTAGTCGCGGTTTACCGGTTCTCTGCGATTCTTTCGACGTTACTCGCTCGAACGCGCTACGTAGAGTAAAAATTGCGAAATTTTCAAAACGCATTTCGCGATGATTCGTACCATACTTTGCGCGGTGTGATCGTTTTTATCGAAATTCCGATAAACGCAATTCTCCTGCAATTTACCTACGTACGTGCAACAACGTAATCCCGGTTCGAAGCAACGATCGAAGATCGAAACGAAGATCGAAGTTTGTCTCGTGTACAGGAGACACCGCGAAAGGTAAAAATTGAGTCGCGCGAAGGACGAATGTGGGAAACGACGGCGGTTGATTCACGAGGAACGTTGCATCGGAAATAGAGCGCGCATCACGGAGAAGCGGAAAGTGACGTTCGGTGGCGTGGCGTGGCGTCGAGGAAACAGGACGGGGCCGGTGGAGTCTCGGTGATGGATTAGAAATCGTACTTTTCCTGGATCGGGCGTCATCCCGTTCCAAGATCGGCGAGAGTTACGAGGTTTTCTCTCCCAGGCCGGCAGTGTCGGCCGTTTTTGCGCGAAAATAACTCTCGGCCTGTCCCCGGCTTCGCGGTGACTCCGCATCGTGGCGAGGGACGACAAATCGAGGATAGCGAGCCCGGTTTCTACGCGCGTACGTCGCGCTACCAACCCCTTTAACGCAGATGCGAACGTTCTCCGACTGTGGACCTAGCGAATTTCGCGCCCATAAATCACTCCTGCCCTCGGTGGCTAATCTTTCGACTTTCAAATATTCCCTCGTCTATGGAATTCAAATTTAAAGTTCCGCGAAACTCAAGCACGATGAATTTCTAAATTACTTTCGAAATTCACCGGTTGAATTTTTACGAAAGGGTCGTTGACGCATGGCCGTCGCTGTGCAAACGACGATAAAACTTCGAGACTGGTTATCCAAACTTGACGGACGAGCTCGATATCGATCCGGCGATAATTCGCTCTTTTAACCCTGCTGCGATTTTTTAATTTCCCTGCCTCCATCTTGCTTTCGTTCCAACCGAGAAGCCGGCTGGCTTTTGAGAAAAATACGGTTCCGTCTAAGACCGCGCAGCAACGGTTAAGGAGTCGTAAAGACCAAAGAATCGACCAGCGTAAATCCGAATCAAAGACGATCGCGAGACTCGGCGATGGTTGGAACCGAGATCCGACGAGAAAGCAAGTTTATCGCAGCGGTCGGTGTGTTTTCAGTTTTCTATGCAAATGCATGGACGATGATCGTCGCGTCGGTGCGCACGCGTAACGAATTCCTCGTTGTAAATGTTGGAACGATCTCGTATTCCGCAGGCTCGCTGATCGCAGCGCGTGAAGTCTGCGAAAAACGCTTTTCGGCAACAATGCAATCGCAGGTTCGACGGCAGGAAGTGCAATTAAGGCCAACCTGTTTTCACTTATCGAGGAAACGGATCCGAGAGCTTCTGGTTGGCGAACAAGCCCTTCGTACGCGGCTCGTTACGTTTCTAGGATGAAATCTCGAAATGGCCCTGACGGCTTGCCGTGCATACATTGTCAGTCTGCGATGGAAAAATCGTGATTCGTTTGACCGTCGTTCCACGATTTCTCGGAAACTGATCGATTCTATTTTCTGAAAAGAGATTCCTTTAGATTTCAGTATTAAAATACGATTTTAGGTTAGTCTTTTCAATTAATTTTTCGAAAATGAAGCAATCAATCCGAAGGAAGATTAGCCTTCGCCCGATGTGCGGCTGGTCCGTGTAAGTGCCTCGTGTAATACGTACGATAATACCTGCTACGATAATAAAAATATCGATATTTCTCTTAATGAGAAATTGATGGAGGAGTCGTGATTTCGCAATAATATCGAATTAACTGGTTTCAAAGAGCAAAAGATCATAATGCGGAGAACACGTTATTCAACGAGTAATTACGAAAAGAAACAGATGTAATTCGATCGTGGAAGGAACGGTTTACGATGTTGATTCGAGGCTCGCCTAAACCCAACAAACACGATCACGTTTTTTTCGGTTACAATGGAAGCGACGCCGGAACGGCGAGCCGAGAGAAATTACGAAATCGGTCACTCTCAAGGTTCATTCTGTATGCCCCGTTGCAAAAACACTTCCGACGTTTTCGTTGCACCTGTGTTTACCGGCTGCAACGAGACGTCGAATTGGAAGTTGCTTTCCGCCGCGACCTCGTACGCACGTTCACCTATTGTGTGTACCGTGCATACGCAATCGTTCCAGTCTCGTTTCACGTTGCTCGGTTCTTCCTATACCGTCCCGAGAGCCGCTGTTGCTCGTTACCGTTCGAATTCATCCTCGAGAAGACAATGTCAGGGATTAGAGAGAAACGGACTGGTCGAAACGCTTACGCGTACATGTGTACCGATTTGCACACGCTTGGTTCATCCGACGACACCGGATCGTTTCGTCGCGATGGAATGGTCGGAAGAACGAGCAAAGGATCCGCGTTCTCCTTCCTACGATACGTGGAGTAGGTTGGTCTGAAAAAAGCCGCCGTTAAAACAATCCATATTTCACGTCGCCGCCCGCTGTTTCTAACAGTCGAGGATCGAAGGTTAATGTCATGAGAAGACGGCGCTCGTTGGCTGCTTCTTCGTGTGTCCTATCCCAATAGACGAAAAAATAGCTTTCCCTTGCGAAACCATCGCGAACAACCAAGGCAGAGCGCGAAAGAAAGAAAGAAAGAAAGAAAGAAAGAAAGGAAGAAGGAAAGAAGGAAAGAAGGAAAGGAGGAAAGAAAGAAAGAAGCACGCGAGACTGTTTGCTCGAAGGGCAAAGAAAAGAAACGAAGCGAGAGAGAGAGAGAGCAAGACAGAGGTAAAGAGGTGGTAAAAAAGAGGGAAAAAAGGCGAGGGAGAGGAAAGATGGAAAGAGAGAAAAGAGCAGAAAGTGTGTGTGGCGGAGGAGGGAGCATCACCGGCTCGAACATTGCGGTAGGCTACGCATCCGCGCATCTCGAGCGACGGCTCGCGACTGTGTGTGGGTGCCGGCATGTACGTGAAGCCGCCGACTCTGATCGAGGCAGTGTAGAAACCGAAAAGAACCGAAGTCGGCCGGCGGAAAGTGCCGAAGGTGGTGGGCTCTAGCGGCCGGAGAGTACTGTGTGCGGTGTACACGAGCGAGAGCGAGTCCGGCGCTCGGAGTTGGAGTGTGGGTCTGGAGTAGTGAGTGAACGAGTCTGGACTAGCGGGCTACCCCGGTTCCGAGTCAGTCAGTGTGCCACCGGCAACCGTAGCCTCGGTGCGGAGAACGTGGATACGCTTCGGCAATTCTCTGTTTCGCGTTTTTCTCTTTCTGCCTCTTGGCTTCTACGTGATACTCGCCGACACACGCGTACATATGTATATATATATGTGTGTATACATATATATGTGTGTATATATTACATACGTAGTCACGGAACGCAGTTTATACAGTGAAGCGAACGAGCATTTTTCAAAGTGCGATTGTTACGTGAAATCGATTCTGTTCTCTGGATTCGATCCCCGATCGAAAAGAACAGCGTGATACCTCTTGGCTGCTACGTAACGTCCGTCTGTAACCTGTCTGCCCCCTGTCACTCTCCGTTTTTTTCTTGACAAGTGCAACCGATTACGTACATCATTATCTATGTTGACAAACGGAAAGAAGTAACGAGAGGAATGGTTGATTTTATCCGAAACAACGTGATCAACACGGAAACGTCGCTAGTATCGAGAACTGTTTGCCGCTAGAAACTGCCGGTAGAGTATCCGCTGTGCGTCACGCGTACCACACGGGACGAAGACACTGCCGGAAGAGTTCTACCTCCCACGAAGATATCTATTCTTCCTTTTCCATCTCTATTCCACTCGACTCGTGTTATCGCGTCTTCGCCGACTTTATCCAAAATAATTCTTTCTAGCGACGCTTTTTTTCTTAAATCGATTCGTAATCCGATCGCTCGATCCGGCGTTCGAGTCTAACTCGTCGAGCACGATAAATCGCGTCTATATCGAACCTGTGATTCTTCTCGCGTGAAATTCTCTCGTGTTACGGTGAAATTTGTATAGAAGAAACGTCCAAGAAGAGGAAGAAAGCCGCATCGAATCGAGAATCGACCGGCGAGTGTAATGTTACATCGTATCGAACGAGTGTCAAGTACAAATCGTTGAAGATCAAGATGGCAACTGTGCTGTGGTAGCCGTGGATCAGCTCGTGGGCACAGACTGGCAGCAAGGAAACGAGGCTGGCAAAGATAAAAACGATGCTCGAGGATCAACCATTAGACTTGAGCGTTCGGGTAGGCGACTACGCGGAGTTCTCCAGGGAGGAGAACGATCAGGATCAGGATCGAAAAGAACCGATCGACGACTACGGGAATGCCGCGGCAGCGCTCAGGTTACGAGGATGCTTCGTCGCCGCCACGTCCACCCCAGAATACTCCCAGGAAAGAGAGGATCGTACCTGTTCCGAAGACTCGGACGACTCGTGTTCCGACAATAATCAGAAAGACGGTAGCACGAGATCGAGGTCCAGACCACCCGGTACCAAACCGTATAAGAAGAATCTTATGAGAAGATACCGTGAGTTTCACATTGAGTTTTCATTACACCGCGGATGTCCATGTAAATTTTAATGTCCACGAGTATGGCTAGACTGCGAATATTTATGCAAATTCGTATCTTTATCTAACGGAAAAAGCGTGACTTTGATAGAAAATTCTTTCATCTACGGAATACGCTTCGGATATTTTATACGTTTTTACGTATCCTGAACTTTCCCAGCATTTTTCTTTGCACCTTCAGATTTCTTATATAAATATGACCAGAGAAATAGGATCCAAAAGAAGATGTATATACATTCTTGCGTATATAAATTTCCTACGACTGTATAAACATTCGTAATGTTACACCTATCGGTTCCGGCATTTTCGCGCCTTTTCGCCGCCATTACGCGCCGCCTTCGAAGGTATCGATACAATCGCTTCGGAATCGAATCGCTTATTTTTTCGTTAGAACCGTAACGCTCGTGGCAGTTTAATCGTCCATCTGTTTAATCGCAATTTTTTTCTCCTTTTTTTATCGTATCTTCACGAAATTGCGGAATGTAACGAGATTTCTCTCGCAATTATAAAATAAATCTATCCTCCCGCATTGCGCACGCAATCGTCGATAATCTCGGCAATTTCGATTCGATAATCGTATTCATCGCAGCTGTCAACGATGTTATCTAACGAACCGTAAATGGAAGAGCCGGGAACCAGGAAGTGCGAATCTTTCGACTAATCGATCGTTTTCGCGGTCAAATTCAGACTTTCGAACGTGGTTAGGACTGCGTCCCCTCCCTTCTACCGCGAAATCTTATCAATACGTAGGCGTACGCATGATCGAAGGATCACAGACACACGCGTATACTCTTACTGGTGGAGGAGATACAGCGAGATTATAAATTAATCGGTGACACCGATTGATGTGGCCGTATTCGAGAGAAACACCTTGAATATTAGACCGCGAAATACATTTCCAACTTGATATATCAAATGACCTATTGCCCGTTTCGAAAGCGAGGAGAACTAAAGTTTTTGTTCTTTATCATTGTTAATCGTTATTTCGTAACAGCCTGTATAATATAACTTTATTTACAAGCGGAATTTCGAATATTTCAACATACCTTGGAACTGGGAAAAATCCTAGGATATTTTAACTACTGTCCGGCATAATTATTGGTATACCGTCCGGTATAATTAATCGTTAACCGAAAAGCTCTTACTTTGTTTATTATCCTACGTATCGATGGATGACCTAATACGTACTTGTAACCAGTTACAGACAGGTGTATACGCATTGTGCGAAAAATAGGAAATTGCATATTTTTTACACGCATGCTACATATAACGAAAAGGACATTAATGAATAGACACGAGCTACTTACCTTCTCCTCTCCCCCTCCCCCCTCCCCCTCCCCTGCAGCCACCCTCCTTACGTGTCTCGAATTACCGTTTCGCCTCTCGGAACATGTAAACTTCAACACCTGACCGATTTTATGAGCCGGCTATATCTCTTCCACCGGCGGTACATAAAAATGAAGCGCGAAAGCGAGAAAAAAGCAGGCAAAGCGTGCGTGGCGTACATACTCGCATTCGACCGAAAATACGTGCCCCCGACTGTTCTCGTGTTCGGTAGCTGTCGGGCTCGCGAGAGGGAGGCAGGAGGGGAAGAGAGAGAGAGAGAGAACGATAGACAAAGAAAGAGAGTACGTGCGTGCATGCGTGAACGTATGTGTAATTTCGACCGATAAAAATATTACGCAAGCGAACCCGCGAAGGTCGTTCGACGACGGGACTCGGGCGACGGTAAACCTCGTAGCACGATATATATTTCGACTCGTCGAATAATTTTGCAGTTTCTTCGCTCGTTATCGTGCCCCTTGAACATTTCACTGCTTCTTGTCACGGAACGAGGATAATACCTTATGACCTGCTCCAGCCCCGATAAAATTAAACTCTCGTACCGCTGTTAAGGCTGTTAAGACTCTTAAGGCTGTGCAACGGTACCGTCTTCTTAGTGGGTCCATTCTAGGATAACTCGCTGTTCTGCGTACTTGGCTAAAATTTGTTTTCTTCAATTATACGAGATCGTACGAAGTTGGTAGATTCTATCTGTCGCAAGTAAGTCGGTAGATTTACTGTTTTGTTTGAAAAGTCGAAGGAAGAAAGGGCCGTAAACGGCGAGGGGATTCTTTTGGGTGAAAGGAGCTGTAGGGTGTGACGAAAGCTGGAAATTAGGGAAAACATTTTTAATCCTTTTCAGGACACCCCAGGATTTTGTCAACGGAAGATCCCTTTTTATTCAGACTCTAACGCCAGAAAAGGCAAGAGGAGTGGTCGAGTGCAAAATAGACCGGGAATTTTCAAAAAATTTCTCTTGTTTCCATTTTCGTCACAGTTTTCCAGACAAATGAATCAACCTGCGCGTGCCCTCCAGAGCTTTTCTCCCTCCGGATAAGACGATTTTACAACCTTCGATTTTACAACCGGCCCCGTATCGAACAGATTCACGCACCCAGTTCATTTACCGACCAAGGTGAACATTAGAAAATAGAAAACTTCGAGGCTTTCGGGGAAATTTTATACGGCTATGATGTGCACGGTCTGACAATGAAAAGGCAAAGAATTACGTATATAGACGGTTGTTAGGAATCGACGATCAACGACACCACTAGCTCGGCACGCGTGTGTTTAGTATACGATACGAAGAAGGAATCGCTGATCCTTGTCCTCCGTAAAAAAGCAAAGCGTCTGTCAGCCAGAACATTCACGTTTTTTACACCGCTTTTTTCGTCTCGCGTAAAAAAATATCTAGGTTTGTTTACATGGAAAGATCGAATATCGAACCCTTCCATGAATTTGTCGTGACTGGAAAGAAAAGCCTCGACGTTCTTAAAGTCTTAGCGGCCGAACGATTCGTCCTTGCTCGTAGGGTCTTGTCTTTTCTCAAAATATTTTTTATACATCGCCTGGTATTTGGTAAAAAATGACTCACGGTTTGGACTAAGGCAAACTCGGGAACTAAGTTACGCGTTTGCTTTGATGCGAGTTCCATTTAGCGATAATTTATTCCGGTAACCTGTGTAATCGTATAAAAGCGAGGAGACTCGTTTTTATTTTCGAATCAAATGCACGCGATATTCAAAAGTATAATAAAATTGATAAAACAGATCGCCGTTTAAGCTGCGTGATTTCGTTGGTCGTTAGTTTAGAAAAATGCAAATTCGTATGAAAATCTGCAGTCCATAAATAGCACAACGAAATCAGTCGTTGCGCGTTTATCACAGCCAATAAATTGTATCGGCCGAATTGGTTTTATTAAAATTGCCGCACTTTAGAAACGGCATAGAGAAAGTTTGCTTTGAAAGCTTCCCTAGACATTTTCAAATCTTCGGTAAATACCGTAATTCCAAAATCTTATGGTTTTTTTATAACATCCTGCATATGCCGGATATATTCTTTGAAGAAAGGGCCGACAGAAAAAGAGGAACGAAAGGTTAGAAAGGGTCGTCGAGGGAAAGGAGAAAGAAATTCGGCCGCGTGTACTATAAAGTTAAATACGGTGCTACCGATGACCAGCTTGTTGGCTTTTGCGGTCTGCCCCCTCTTTGCCGCGGTATCCGGAAAAGCTTTCGAAACCTTTCACGGAGCAGGTAGCTGGCCGGTCGACGGATTATAAATTTATCTCCTATGACAACTCGAATTCCTGCTTGCGTTTTGCTATCGCCCGTTATACTCGACGAGTGAAACAAAGAAAGAGGATAACGCGGAACGGTTGATCGCCGCCGCAATTATTCCCATCGCTTCGAAGACGTATCGAGCAACCTAATATCCATCTGCTGTTAATCGAGAGCTCGTCGAGTTCCGAGTGGGCCGACGATTCTACGCAAAGCAGTCGAACGGATTATTAATAGTTTGTTGGATAAAAAAGAAAAACAAGAAACGGATTTTCGCGAATGGTGCAGGCGTGCCAACGAACGACGTGGAAGCGTGTTTTTTATCGGTGTATATCGGCTACTACGAGCCAAGCGAAGATAAGATGATGCGAAATTACGCGACCACCGACCCGTCTGATTGTTACAAAACCAGATACAGATCGGTTGCTGATAAGGAGAGAAAAAAAAAATCTCTTCTTGCCCGGTTTGTCCCCTGCGCGTATATTCATATACGTATAATATACGTAATCGCGTAGAAACACGTGGTAAAGAGAGGAGTCTGATTCTGCTCTCGTGGACGAGGCAGAAAAGAAAAAGGAAGAGGCCGAGGCGAAGGAGCAGGGGAGAGGGAGGATCATCCACGTTGCGATATAAAAGAGTCGAGGGAGGCACGCAACAGAAGATATATAATGGTTAGCAAGGAGAGGAGGATACTCGAGGAAGGGGAGAAAAGGATAATTCCAGCCTTTAAATCACTCCAAGTGAATTCGAGCGGACGTTCTCTCCGTCCTTTTCTCCTTCCGTCCAGCCCTCGCTTATCCTCTCTTTTCGCGAGAGTGCCTCGCCACGAGCAGAGGAAGACAGATTACTTCCGGCTGCACTCTCTTCCTTTATATTCGAGAGAGAGGGACAGGAGAGGGGAGAGAGAGAGAGAGAGAGGCGGGCCTCCGCCGGGTTAATCAGGAAATGAAGACCGTTCGATCGCCTCGAAGGGGAAGAAAGCAGTGTCTGTCGATTGAGCAGCCACCGCGGGGTTAATCGGGCAACGGGTGAGATCGTTCTCGGATCAACGCGAGCCAACCAAAGAAAGAAGGAAAGAAAGAAAGAAACGGGAACGCCCTGCGTGTCGACGAATCACCGAGAAACGAACCCTTTCTGTTATCTAGACTTTACTCCACGTTGGTAACACCTTGTCGAATCTGCGCTCTTTCTTCCACTCTTATTCGTATCGCAGGTATCCGAAAGTAACAGCCTTTACCTTTACTCGGCCTCTGCTCCATCGATCGAGCAATCGAAATCGAATTTGTTTAATTACCGCTCGCGCGTCTCGGCTCGCTCGATTTGTCTCATCGGCCGCTTGTTTCTCTCCTCTCCTATCTTCTATATCAATGGCAATTTTCTCGCAACTAATACCGTAACAGCGTTATAGATACTTTCGTCTAATCGTTTTTCCACGCGTTCAACTACCATCGCCGATGTTCTTACGCGTCGTGTCACAAATTCCGCAAATTCGACGTTGGTGAATTCCTCGGTCATCGCGCGTCTGTGCACTTTTCTCCAAGACTCTCACTTTGCCGATGTGTTCACCGTCGCTACACTTTCACGTTAGTCGGATGATGGCTGCTGGCTCGAGGATCTCGGACGCGTAACGAGACATCGTTCTTTTACCTCGAACTTTGTCATTGTTTGAATTGCGATAAGAGACGGTTTCGCGCTCGGCCTCCTTCCGTGCAACGCTGTTGCCGAGGGGGACAGCTATATATCGTGGCGATATATGGAAACCGTCGCTGGCTGTATTTAAATAGCCTGCGACTGTTCGAGGAAACGCGTCGCCTCATTGTAATTCAGGATATTGGCCCGGCGAGGAAGGAAGGACTAACTTCCTGTCTGCGGTTACCCTCCTTCGTACCTTCGCCTCTGCCTAGGCGTTCCGCCGCGGCGCCATACCGACACCTTTCCCTCCTTTTCTTCTCCTGGATGAATCCTAGGCTAAATCGACCTTTCTCCTCCACTGACGTATAACACGATAAATTCGAATACATCGATGCGATCTAAGAAACGAAACGTAAGCCATTAAGGACAGGGACATTTTTTCCGACTGTGCACTCAACGAGGACGATGCGGGAAAAGACAATCGCGGAAAGCGCGTTGATTTACCCACGTTGAAGTTAATCTTAAATCGGTGTCGTTGAGTTATAATCGACCACGACAATTTCGTTAACTTCACTTTACTCGAACTTCTTTACTTCTATTTTACGCAAGACAGATTCTCGATATTTCATTTCGATATTCGATCTGATTTTACTATCCTTCTGCGAATATCGTCGAACACCAGCTTTTACGTATTTCGTCTTTTCTCGCGAATAAACTACTTCGAAACAGGAAGACTATCGAACGGATACGGGTTTCGATAATAGAATCTTCGAGGAAAAACCAAAGGAGTCTGTAACGAACGATCGACAGTCCCAACACGACCGGATGAATTTTTGGCAAACACGTCCCTCGAACGCGCGTTTTATCGCGAAATTACTCGATTGGCTCGACTTTCACGGTTCACCAAGTTGCTAGGAAAATTTTCTCCGTCGAGTGCCGCTTATAGAAAGTCGAATTAATGGAACGACGCTCGTTCGACGTACTTCGCGATGGTTTTAGAAATTTTTTTTATATATTCCGAATCATTGAGAAAGAGAGTGGATATTTTGATTTTCTTTCTTCGTGGTAAGCGGAAAGAGATTTTCGAGAAAGTAGATTCTAAGAAAGAGGAAAAAGGGAAACGAGATGGAAGTCGAAACTCGTGTGCACTTCGCCAGCTTGCGGAGTCGATGATTTCGTTGGAACGGCGCTAGATCTCGTCGATATCGATCCTATCGAATCGTACGCTCGGCCGTTACGTAGCTTCGAATCGTCTTTAAACGCGTTCGCGAAACTGACCTATATTCGATCGATCGCGATAAACGATAAGGAAAAAAAAAAGACACGAAATACGATCGAGTGTGCGAGTTTTGATGCGAGTTTCCGACGATGGTAGGAGCTACTTGATTAGATATTCACGAAGATCACGCGGAGAAGATTATGCTCGCTAATTATCAGGCGAGAAACGGATCGTTATCAGTCGTTGCGCATAAACAATAACAAGGCGTCGGCATTCCATCGGAGAGAATAGTTGGCACGTTTTAGTCGATAAGCAAATAACGTAATCTAGCGAAAAAAATGTTGCTCGACTTCAACGACGATTCTAAAACTCGACCGATCTACGCGAACATCGAAATTATCGTTCTTCGACACTCGCGTCGATGGTCCGAGAAATCGTTCGCCTTCGCGCTTTCTCCACGATATTGTAGCCTTTTTGATAACAAATTCGTGTCTCGGAAGCAATTTTTATATGGCGGAATTTGTCAGAAAACATGGAACGATGTTCGTAGGTGTAGGTTCGATGTTGAAAAATGCAAAAGTTTCGTAACTACGAATATCGGTTTACCGTTGGTTACCTGGACTGCGATTGATTTTGAGCGGATCTTTGTATTTTCAGTTTACTCGTGTTACCGTGAAAGGGCATCTCGTGGCTGCAAACTCCTCGATTGACAAAAATCTCAAATAGACGAACCCTCGTGGTTCTTAAATAAACGCCGCTCCCGACTTTTCCCGCTCTCGAACGGCGTGAAACTTTTTTTTTTTTTATTTTTATAGCTCGTCTACGGGCTGAAAGAAAGCTCGGCTCGACACACGAACGAGCAGCGATCCCTATATTTTTTTTTTTTTTTTTCCTCCTTGAAACCAACGCGGTTTCTTGGTCCGTCTTTGACGAAGGGGATGATCACCCTCTCTGGCGTCGGCCTTTCCACGCCGGGTCCACCCTTTTATCCGCGCGGCGTGGTCTCACGCCTCACGAATTTCCTCTCCGTCCGGTCGAGATCGATTTCCCGCGGTATTTTCCACGCCGATCGGCCCGGAAGAGAGTCGACCAAGAGCGACCGAGCACAGAGGAGAGAGTGAGCGAGCGAGAGAGGAGAGGGGGTGAAGGACGTGCCGTAGGCGGTCGCAATAGGAAAACTGGGGTAGACTGTCCTTGTGCTCTTGGGTGGTTATTGGAACGTTGGCACGGAGACGCTTACCTTCGTCTACCGGGTGTCCCAATTGCAGGGACGCTTGACACTTGGCACGTATGACGGTTAATGAAAGTGGAGCGTAGTCCTTTGTAAAAATAGAGGAAAAATATGTGCGCCGTTCGCGTGATCGATCCAAGTCGATCCGTTCCACGATACTCGACCGCAGCTTCTCATCTTCTGCATGATTTACGTTATATTTTAAAGTCGCGAGCTGCCTCGTTGACGAAGTTTCTAGAATATTTCTGGAATTTGGAACGCGCGAGTAACTGGTATGGTAACCGCGATATAGTTTCGCGTTACGATTTCCTCGTTTTCTTCCCGGTGCTGCTCGGAAATCGAACATCGCGCTCGACGGACGCGGACATCCGATATAAGAAACTGGATCACCGAATAGACGTTTAAAAGCGTAGCTCGACTCGTACGAACAATGGATCCGATATTGTTGGCAAGGTTGCAAATACTAACCACGAGGTCGGGAATTAACGAAATTCAACGCTCAGAGTCCACTACGGAAACGATATATCTTACCACGTCATTTCCACTTAAACTTCGTTACCATTTATAATTTCGATCGATTAAATGCCAATCTATTCCAAGTTCCACGCGAAAAACCAAAGCTTACCGTCTGATTCGCCCAACGCTATCGCCATTGCCATTTTCATACGAATAATTGGATTTAAAGCCGTTCGACGTTAGAAGGACGACGGAATGATGGCGCGAGATGCGCCGGTTAACCGGCTCTTTCTCGAGGAGTAATTGACCTCACCTTGACACAATCGTCTGCGGTTTTTATGGCGTCGACCGCGGCCGAATTGAACGAAGGGGGACGATCGAGCATGCTCGTACGCTCGGCTACGATGGGTCATTTGCATCGCGAGGCAGGTTATCAACGCGCCTAGGCTCTTGGATCGTTCGCGTGGCCGCGATTCTTTTATCCCCGCGACGAACCTGCTTATGGAAACGCGACACCCGCCGTACTATTACGAGAATAAATATTGGATCCGCGATCGATATCGCGCACGGGACGCGATTCTTCCATCTTTTCACGGCCGTTGACTGTTGCCGTATATAATCGTCGATGTACAACTTTGCCAACGCGATCGATGCGAATCGAATCGAAGGGAATAGACGGATCTTGTAGAAATTGGTGCCGGATGCTTCGAAATAAAATTTCGATCGTCGGGTCGATGTGTTATCGGAGTACCGCTGTTCGCGTTATCGCGCGATCGAGACTCTTTTTCGAAGAAACAAGCTTCGCGGTCGTAGCCAACTCGTCCTGTCGGGCGAACATAAACTTGTTGATCCATTAGTCGATCGCTAAACGAGCCGACGATGTTACAGAAACATCGTGGTTTTTAAGTTTACCTGAGAATCGTTCGCTACGTGCGTTATCCGGTCGCGACGAATCGATTTACGAAAGCGACTCGTTCGTTTCGTCGATGTCGAGCACGACGATCGTGCAAACGTGCAGCGAAGTTAATCGATCAATTCGGCCTCTGAAACGATCGTACGAGTGGGTCGTGGTAGATGGGATTCTAACGCAAGGCAAGCGAAATACAAAATGAATCGGGTAAAAATCGGATCGGTTCGTTCGATGCAGATGCGGAAAGATCGTCGAGCACAACATGTAGGTCGTTGGTGTGTTCACGAGCGTAGGTATACGTACGTGGAAGCGGGGCAATTACCGGCGCTATCGGTACCATCGCCGCTTCAAAGGGACACCCTGTAGAGCGATCGATATCTCGCACAAGGGGCGCATTAATTACGAACGTGACTGCGATACCACCCCGGCCCTGGAAGAATCACTCGGAAGCTGAGCGATTAATTAGCCATCGTAACCGCATTATTAATCCTCAACTCCGCGGGAAGCTCGCGTTTCGCGATCATTCGCCGCGCAGCACAGATACCGATCTATTCGTTTCGATTAGACGTCGATACGGGATCGATAATTGCGAATGTATCGATGGAAACGAGCTCCCGAACGTATGGACAAGCGATATTAGAAATCTCTGCGTGTAGGAAACGGATAACGCGCGATAGAGAAATTACAAAATAATCGGGCTATCGTTAGAGTAATACTGTATAACGTTTTATTAAATAGAACATTTATTGGAACAGAACGATTATTTCATGTATAACGTAATAACTGGAAATATCAACGAGCAGCGCTCTATTCTCTCGTACATCTCGAACAGCAATGAATTTGTTTTATCGCAGGTTCGTAGCGTTCGATACAAACGCGATGCGCTCGCCTCGTGGCGTTTTCCTTTTGTCTTTGTACCTCTCTTTCGATCCTCGCTCGTACAATACGCTCGTACATGCATCTATCTCCTAACAGGTATAATAGGAGTTTCATCGTCGAGGGAAAAACGCTACGAAATCTCGAGGGAATTCAACGATCTCGATATTTATAACCACGCGTGATATCACGACGCAACGTGTTCGATCGGCACATCTATCCGCGATTACAAACGACGATCGCAAATTTCGACGATGTATATAACAGACGCGCTGTGCCCGACGATCGGTGGCCGTGGCGAGTTACCGCTCTCTGGTGTCCCAATTAACCACCTTTAAATAGATCACGAACCAACTTCGCGTTCATTCAGTCTTCGAATGCACCGGTCGAACGTACCGATAAAATTCGATCTCCGAAATGTTTCCAAGTCGAGAGATAAAAGTTGCGTTTCAGACTAACGGAGATTTTAGAAACTAGATAACGACGTACTATCCGGTGATAATAGAAGAAAACGAAACACCCGCTAGATGCGCGGCGAAGCGAAGGAAAGGAACGCCACGGTTTGTAGAGGAGAGGAGAGGAGAGGAGAGGAGAGAAGAAGAGTGGAGAGGAGAGGAGAGGAGAGGAGAGGAGGGCTCGATCGCTAGCTATAGGTATCTACGCGAACGGTGCATAGAGGAAGAGCAGCTCGCTCGTTGAATGCACCAGCCCTGACCTACATAGTAAAGCGTGTTGTGGGCTAGGCGAGCCTACGCTAGAGCTACCTAGACTATTATAGCAACGAGGTGTAGAGTGTGTCCCTCTGCTCGCGTCCATCTCGCCGGCAAGAGCGGCGTGGGCAAACGTGAAATCGCGTAATCGGGTTCACCTTTATTTTTCACGTTCTCTTTTTCTCTTCTTTCCCTTCGTCCCATCGGTGGAGCGATGAAACGCGGCCTCGACGAACGACGAAGGAAAAAGGGAAAAGGGTCGAGTAGCTTCGGCTGATTTTTCAAGTAGATCGCGATACCGGTCGAGTCCCGCTGGTCCGTTTGGAAATTCCACTTTCTGCGAATACGAACCGATTTATTTTTCTTCGTGGAGCGATGCGTCCGTAGAGACCGTCGTCGTCGTTTCCAGGTAAAAGTCACCAGGAAATCCGAACGAGAAACGTCGATACAGAACGGACGGACGAAGGAGCGACGATAAGCTCGTAGTATCGAGCTTCGTAACCGATAAGCCGTACGTCGATGGAAAAAATTCTAGCCAAGTATAATGACCGATAATTTAGCTGTTAACCATCCGTTACGCGAGGCACACGTACGACGCGTAAAGGGCCGCGTGTACGCCGTTATTATATCATCTCGCGGACACCGCTACGGCACTTGACGTTACGTAATGGACAGAACGGCGAACACACGGTTCTGCCCGCGTACGATCGTACGTGCGTCGAGAGGCTCGTTACCGGCCTGTCGGTCTCGTTATACAATAGCCCGTGCACGAGCAAAACGAGAGTACTATTTTCTAATCAAATGGTAAGCAGATTCCGTCGTTTGTCCCGGCCATGATGCCGCCGCTGCGACGAATTCCTCGAGCTGACTCGACCGTACGACGCGTCCTACCTACGGGTTCTCCGTGTGTTCCTGGCCACCGTCGTCCTTGACATCTTTTTTCCCTTCTCCCCATACCTCCGCGCTCGGCTTCTCCACGCTCGATCGTCGACGAATTAACGCCATCCAACGTCCGCGTGGACCTGAACGCGGTGGACCTCGACCCGGTGATTCGTAAACTGGCCACTGACCTTTTCGACGAATCGTCGCGACGCTTTCTCTTCGAGACTCGGCCGTCGCCTTCTTTCTTCCCTCTCCTCCTTTCGCTCTTTTTTTTTTTTTTTTTTTTTTGTTATTTTACATTACGGGTGTTACGTTAGTCACCGTCGATGTCTACAGGGGTTTTCGACTTCTGGCCTGACCGACCGACCGACCGGCCGACCGACCGACCGACCGATTCTCAGGGTGGGAGATAGCGAAAAGAAAGTCCACGAAATTCCAGCCCGGGACACGTATTGCTTGGAGCCGCGTTACGCAATTAAGAAATTAGATTCTTCGCCATTAGGTTACGCAACCACGCCTTTAACGGCGTCTGCTCCTAAAAAGCCAACCGGATTGTTAATGTCCACGATAACGAAGTCCTTCGTTCCGTTTCACTCGACTCGACCGACTCGCCTTATCCAGCCGGAAGGGTTTTCCAGGTGAAACGGTTTTTCTCGGGCTTTCTCCGCAGCCTAGGTGGTAGATGTTTCTATCTGGGATTCTTAGAGATCGTACTCGATCAAAAAGGACAGGCAACGAGGTTTCACGTGTGCTGCGAGAAAACCGTAAGAACGTCCGAAGAGATAACGCTTAAAAGCACGGAGAAGCATCTGGTCCAGCAGCGTCATCCCTCGTGTTGTAGCGTTTTCTTTTACCTGGATCCTAAGCGCGTACCGTTAGAAACGAAACATCGATCCTCGCCGAATAACCCAGTTTCTTTCACCGGCTTTTAACGGACCACGCATTAACGAGCGGCGAGGGTATCCACCCCCGTGAGAAAGGAATTTTCACTCCGAGCGAAGCTCGTGGAACGATCTATTCATCGACCACGCGTTTCGCTGGTTAACGGTTCGCCTCGTCGCTTTCTCTTTCTCTTTCTCTCGATGGCTCGAGGATCGTCGTCGTGGATTTTCTACGTGGTGCGACTAACGCGACGTAGCTGACCGAAACACGCTCGTACATACGCGAGAAGACGCGTACCGTTCGTGGTTGCAAAGTTGGCTGGCGGATGTTGCGAGGATGCGATCGAATCTCCATCGATGTGGTTAAATATCGCGTGGATCGAAACGTTCAAATTCGACTGCACCGCGAGCGTTTGGTATCCGGTAAATTTTCGTCTTGAGAGGCTGGTGGTCGTTGGTGAAAATGGTGACGCGTAGAAATCGAATGGATATGACGCGGCGATACGGAGAGAAGCGTGCCGTTAGTCAACTTTCCAGCCACGCTACGGTAATCATCGCCGGTAACCTTTGCGCCGATGTTGCTACCTTCGCGTCCACCTTTTTCGAAACCTTAACAAATCGTTGCCATTGCCGTTTCTCTTGAACGTTCTACCGGTCCACGAAGGAAGTGGGCGTGTGCGTGTTGGAACGATCCTGTCCTTAGAACACAATGGCGGACGAAGAAGCGTGCGCGGCTGCCGCTCCACGTCCAGACCATTCAGCCGTTGGAAATAGGTCAGGGACGCAGTTTGCGGCGCAGTCGTTTCCTCTTTCTGCGGAAGAAGGAAAGAGAGAAATGTCACGGTGAAACACGGTCGAGAAAGTAGAGAGAGGGAGGGAGAGATAGAGAGAGAGAGAGAGAGAGAGAGAGGAGAGTAGAAGAAGGGTGCGTAGGTAGGTAGGTTGCGAATATCCCTCGATGGTCGTGCGTTTTCAAGGCTGCACACAAGCCAGGGGTGGCTCCTCGTGTTTCCCGGTTGAATGGAACCCGATGATGTTTCGATACGGTCCCGACCGTGTTTCCTCCCTTCTAGAGGTTGCACGCGCACGCTGACCCACATTTTACCTCCTGCCTTCGTTCACCAGCCTTTCGAATTGAGTAACTCGAATTACAAAGCGATAGGCTAGCGCACGGCCCACGCACCTGGATGGAGCAATTCGCTCGGAATTCATTTCCACGTGGAAACCGATTTCAGTCGGCAACGCGTTTCCGCGTGAAATTCCCTTTCGTTCGAGCAAAGTTCCCAGTTTCGCGCTCGTTTCGCTCTCGACGATTCTCGACTAGGTGTAAATCGATCTTCGGTTCTTTCCATAATTCTATCTGTCGTTTCGGTTCCTGATAGAATGGAAGCAGGTATTCGTTCCTTTCTTTCTTTCCGAGATCTTTCGACGATCGAATTGGCACGAAATTAAAGCAGCGCACGAGCTAACGCGATAGCCTCGTACGCTCGCGACTATCGCATTGTAAGTTAAACGGCTGTTACGTCCGTGATTAGACGAATGTTATGTAAATTCGTGTTTTTATACGTACGAAAGAAACGAAGCTTAAGAAGAAACTGGTTCCACTGAAACGCATTCGTTTGGTTTCGATAAATAAGCCTTATATAACGCCAGTATTACGAGTAATACTTTACGTATTTTGTACATTTCTGCATCTTCGGATTGAAACGCACGATTTGAATAATTACGTAAACGTTGTACGCGTTTCCCTTTTATTAAACTATCGTCGTACCGTAACTAACTTTATCGTAATATCGGCCACGATAGTTTCCTCGCAACGTCCTTCACCCTTTTACGCAAAACTCTCTGTACACTCTGCGCAAACCGTGTTAATCTCGATCTCGGTTATCGATCGCCGATACCTAAAAAGGGACGATCTCTCCGATCTCGTTGGTACTCGATTCCAACCGCATCGAGCGCAAACCTAACCGTGAGCGAATTCCGTTCCCAAGAAACGGAAAAGTACGAGCAGCCGGTTAGAAAAAAGAAAAAAAAAAAAAAAAAAAGAATCTATAAACCGACGATTATAGACACGAAACGTGAAAACGGGCAGCTCGGTGTTACATCGCGTGATCGAACGTGGAAAAAAATGGAGGAAGAACGGTTTTTCGAATGGGATAGGGAGAAGCGCACGTAACGAGACTTCCGTGGAATCGAATGTTTCCTGTTTGGTCGGGAGTGTAGAGCTCGTCGCTCTCGATCGTTCCTCCGCGCGATAACGGCCGTGCTCTTTTACGTGAAACACCCACTCGCCGTGACATGCACACGAGCACACGGAGAGCCACGCACACGGTCGAATGGCCGAGCACACGAACGGGCAGAAGCACTCTCGGTTTCGACGGAGGAAGTGGGTCGCGCACATGCACAGACGCGCCGCACCGCGCCATACCGCCGCTTCGTTTCCGGTATCGAAATTTCCGGCTTTGGCAATTCGCGGTGCAAGAGGTTACACGACCGATCGTTCCCCCCCTTCTCGTTACTCTCGTCAGGAATTAAACTCGTTTAATCAACGACGCGTCGTCGAGTCGGATGATCGTCGACGAGTCGCGAAGCTGTCCGTCGTCGTTCTTTAACGTTCCATTGATTTTGTAACGGCGAACGTTTTAATTAGCCGAGGAGATTTTACCGCGTACGCGCGATTGTCGCCTGTCTTTTTATTCGTATTCGCGAAAAGATGAAAGTACGTAGCTTCGAATTCGACCGAGGTGATCGTTACGTTAATCCTCTATAACGCAACGTGACTCGAAAATCGTATTGTTCGAGGAGTTTCGTTTTGATCGCTTCGCCGTAACCGCCATACCGTTCCGTTCTTCCATCGTATTGCACAACCTGTTTAGAATATTTCTTATTTTCTACTTCGATCGTACAAGTATCGGCCGATTCGACGATTCGGCTGTAAAATTAGACGGAATTCGTAGAATCGGACAAGACACGATCTGGCAGTTCGATCGGTTAGCCAAGGCCGGTGCCGTTTTTACAAACTTCGTGCACGGTATCGCGTCAAGTTTTCCCCTTGAAATTTGGAAATAGACAGTTTGGCACGCTAGACGAGAAAGAAAACATCGCACGGCGTAATTACAGACTATCTAAAATCAATAACGGTATCACGCTTCTGGTTCTCGCAAGGCGGAAGCGTTAGGAGTCCGCGAGTCGACGATCGAGCGCTCGAACTCTCGTTGGCACGAGATCGAAAAGACAACGAACTGTAACATCGTCAATGACGCGATAGCAACACGCCGGAGAAAAGATAGCGCTAGAATTCGCGATACCTGTTTGCCAACCCTTAAATCGTAGAACCGCGCGTCGTTCATTAAGGACGCGCTTAGCCAATATGTCGATGTCGTCTCAGGCACTGAGACTGTAATTAGGGAAAGATCGCGCAAAGTATAATCTCGAATGACAATTGACAAATTGTAGAAAGTGCGACACGAAAGTGCCAATTTGTTGGCGAAAAAAGGTCGCTATAAGATATTCGAACGCGCCGTTGCTTACAAATTACCTCCGCCGTGAAATATACCGATTAATGTCGATTTTCGTGTATCCACTTTGCGTAATTCGAATATTACGCATACAGTTTGTCGTACGTAACAATCGTAAGCGTAAGAAAGCGAAACTACAATTAGAATCAGGTAAAAAGGTCTTTATCGATTATCGGAATAATAACCGTAATCCGTGTGGCGAGCAAGACTGGATGTTACGAGTCGTTAATGAAATCTTCTAACGATCGCGTATTAAAGAAACAGAAACGCGAGTAGCTTAGTTAGCAGGAATTTCGCTTGGAGATCGATCCTCGGCTCCCGTAACCGGCTAACATTTTTCAACTCGACTCGATCGAGAGTCGGGAGCAGGATCGAAGCGAGAAAGTATGGCGTGCCACGAAATTACATAACGCAGCCAATAACCAACCGCGACGAATCAAAGGTTCTGCCTGCCACGCGATTGCATCGCGCTACACCAAACACCACCTTCGCGAATACGAAAGAGATCAAGACCGAAGGTATTTTTTTCATTCTTTCCAACTGTCCGTGATTGCGGTTTCGTGTATTCCGCTCGACTCTGTAGCCGTTTCGGCCGGTCTTGGATACGATCGAGCAGAATCCACGGTTAATAACTCGTATTCCATCATCCGCGCCGTGCACTTTTGTGTACGCGGTTTTAATGCTATTTACGAACGCGATATCGCCAGCCTTTCTAACTTTGAACTTGAATCGGACACTTGCGCCGTGTTTGTATTCGCTCGCACGAAACGAGTATTAACCTCTGCAGGGATACCGACGCTGAAACGAAATTAATCGAGCTGCAGTGCGCGCGTATAGATCGTCTTTCTCGAGAAAGCGGCGAGCGGTTATGCCGAGGTTTCTCCATCGATTCGTTGCTCGAGGAATCGACCTACCGCGAGTCGCGACGTTTTAAACGAAATCTTCGCTACAGTCTTCCCGAAAATTGCCGTCTGGCGCAACAGAACCGTTCCAAGTTCGAAGAAACAGTGCCGCGCGGTCGAAAAAGGGTTAATCACTGCCACTTTCGAGGCGTGATTTCCACGGCCGGTATTCCATTCTTGGCCGACCACACCTGCGTGCAGCTGCACCTGCGACCGCCACGAAAACATCGCGATCGTTTCACGGCCGTAATTTCTTTGTGCCGTTGCTCCGACTCGTTACATGTCAGTCGTCGATTCTTCCCTGAATCTCACGGCGACCGAACGTTCTCTACGCGCCAACTCGAACGATTCCTACGGAACCTGACGCGGTCTTCTCGTGGAAGAAACAGGAAGGTCTCTGCCGGAGAGCAAAGCAAGGGTGGAAAATATGCAACGAGTGGGAGAACTCGTTTCGAGACGGATCGACGTCTTCGTGTCAAGGATACGTTCGTTTGGGTGGCGTAAACGAGCGACGAAGCGCGCAACGAGCGGTTCCACGCTCTTCTTCTTCTTCGTCTTCTTCGAGAAGTTAGCAACCGCGGCGATCCGACTATCCGGGTCATCGACGGATTCCGCCGCTGTGAACGTGGCATCGAAATGTCAGGCGCCTATAGTTCGATCCCCGATCTTCGGATCTTAGGGAAAAGTATACGCCGCGAAATTGCCCCGATCGACGAATCTTCTCCTTCTATTAAAATAAGATAGCGATCGAAGTTCGCACAGGGTGTGATGCAAAAGTAACGCAATCTCGTGTTTCGATGCTAGGAAGAATATCACGATACCGAGAAACTGTCGGAGCATCGCTGTTACGAACGATTCTATTGTATCAATAAAGCAAATGGAAACGAAGAATTCTATAGGTTTGATAAATTGATCGTCGTTCGTGCGATGCTGCGAGGAAGATGAAACGTTCGTTAGATATAAACGTACGGATAGTACGATACAACGATAATACCGCAATAATAGGTAGAATCCGCGTGCTACCATTTGCGCGAGAACAAAAAGCACGAGGCAAACGAGATTAACTGTGAGCTGTTCGAACGCGTTATTCATACACGGCGTAATCCCAAAATACACGGTGTCCGATTATTAAGAAACTCTTTACGTTGGAAAATAAGATTACGCGCGAGTACTACTTGTACGATAATTCGCGCGTCTTTCCTCGTAAATTCTTCGACGCAATTTTCGCGTTTCCGTCGATGCCTTGTTTCCATAAAGCTTGGCCGCCAAATTAAAAATTCCCGGTCAAACTTACTTTCGTTTCGGCCGGCGTCGAACGGTGGCCAATTAAATCGGCCGTTTCGTCAGAATTCCAGGCGAAACGGAGTGGATCGATGGAAATCGGTCGCGCGGCCACCTTTGTCGCGCGCATATTTGTGGGGCGCGCGCGTGATGTCACATAGAAAGAGAGAGTCGTTACCGTTACGCAATGCGCGCCACGGCCGGAAGGTGTGTGCGAGCGTGCGAGCGTGCGTGCGTGCGTGCGTGCGTGTACGCGGCGAGAAAGTTGCGTGGCCCGGGCAAACGCTGACCTTACGTACTGCGCGTGCGCGTGTGCGGCCGAATCGTTTCGGCGCTCGATCGAGGCGATCGCCCGACAGCCGCACCGATCGCCAAGCGCTCCGGTCCTCTCGACGACGCGCTTCGAGCCTCGAGGAAGCGAGGAGAGCGGAACAGAGGTGCGACCGCTCGTTCGTCCCTTTGTATCGACGTTCGATCCCTTGGAATCTAAAAATCTAAAGATCGTCGTGCACGACCGGACGATGGAGAATCGTTGGTCGCTGGCGATTCGCGAAACGCCAAAGAAACGAATAATTGGAACAACGTTTCTTTCGTTGAAACCTCGATGGTTCCGCGTTAATGATTCGCTTAGGTAATCCTTCCGCGTATCTCGATCGTCGTACGTGGCAAAATTACGAGTGTCAACATCGGAGTTTGTCGTTTCAGCAATTAGCGACGGAAATTACCGATGTTCCTGTCGAGTCGATTAACGCCGAATTCTATCGTAAATATATATGGCTCCGATTATGTTTACTCGTATCTATTTAAATATACGTAAATTGCTGGTCGATAGCTGTAACGTCGAATACCATCTGGTCAACGGATATCGCCGACTGTTTCAAACATCCATCGTACACACGCGAGTTCAGATACAAGCAATGAAATTATTGGCCGAAAGAATCAGCCCTCGACTGCTGATCGAAAGCTAGCCGAAGAATGCCGAGAACTCGAGCATCGCGCGGTGACGAGCTCGACTCGACGGAAGCGGATCGACGCGTCGATGCGCCGGAAGCGGGTTTCGGTGGCGAAACGTGTGCCGAATAGACGAGACGGAAGGCGAAAACATCGGTGAAAATTCCTCGGTTCTCGAAACGACGCGAGTCGAAAGCGGGGATGTGTTCGGTCGATGCGGCTAGACACCCACCCTTCTCCGCTGACGCGAGGGCGAGTCAAGGTCGAGCAAGGTCGAGCCCCCCGGAACCCGCAGGAGAACTCGACGCGTCGCTAACGAGCCGATACGAACGACCGTGCGCGAGCAAAGACGCCCGAAGATCGCAGAAAACGATCCTCGAGATCTCCGCCGTCGTGAAACGGTCGTTTCGATCGGAGCTTGGGCGCGGACGCGGTTAACCGTTCGCCATCGTTCGGGTTATCTCGCGTCGTATTTTAAACGCGTTTTACACGCACCGACTTTTACTCGGATCGGAATCGAACGCAGGTTGAGAAACTTTTTAAGCATCGGTTAACGCTCCTTGCACTAGTCTAGACAGAGCGGTCGAATTACATCGAAATTATCCACCGATTAAATATCGCGGAAAAACCTCGCGAAGAGTCAGGATTCTGTCTGTGGAAGGCTGGAGAATTTGTTCGTTCGCGTGGTAGTTTGTTACGTCGGTCGCCTGCTGAAAAATTAACTCGGTCGCAATAGGGCTGGCAAGAAGTTAGGAGCAGAAATAATTTTGCACGACCCATCGTCCGTTTCCTCCGACTGCTATATATTCCGTGGCTGTGAAGAGGAAACGGTCGTCGCAAAATGGTAGGTTCGAGGACAAAATTGTCGACGTATTCGAGTCGAATCAATATTATTACGGACAACGTGGACGACGAGGCAGAGGGAAAACGAGCGTGCCTCGGTAACAAGCCATTTATTTACAACTTCGTTTCGAATTGAAAACGTCGAGCGGTCAGGAATAATTTAACGGTCGCGCGTACGAGTTCTCGCTCTGCGTATCCAGTCACGGGGGTAGGTGCATCTGAAATGCACCCTCGCAAGTAGAGATTTCGTCGAGGGTGTGTTTTCGGGGTTAACAGAGGTCAACGGGATTCTTAAACCCTGACCCGAACGATACGATCTTCCCTGGCTCGCGTTCGTTCGCGTCGAGCAAATTTTATTCGCGAATATATTTTCCTCTTCGTCCAAAGATCGATCCTCTGCCGCGTAACCAACTCGTTAGAAACGGATGGTCGATGCTCGTCTCGCATCCGATCAGGTAGAACCAGTAAAAGTAAACGGTGGCGAGCTTTCTCCGGTTTGCAGGTCGGTAAAAGCTCGTCTATCCAATTTCGCGGTAGCTTACGATCTAATACGAAACCGACGCATATCGAACACGAAGAACGCATCGCGGATCTCGCGTACGAACGAATATTCCAAGTTACGACGGCCAAACGTCGGCCCATCGTCGCGTTCCAGAAAACGACGACTAGGCGCACAGGCTCGTTTTACTCCACGTCCGTGACTCCTCTCGTTATTCCCTCCCTTATCCTTCGAGTTTTTCGCCTTCCGTTTTTCCCTTTGTGCTCGTCTCCTCTCTCTCTCTCTCTCTCTCTCTCTCTCTCTCTCTCTCTTTCTCTTTTGCTCTTGTTACTCGATGAACAAGCAGACCTGAAACAGCAGTCTGTTCCCGGGCGAGAAGAAGAAACCGATCGTTTGCTCGACTACCTTGCCAACAGCTAAACACACCCGTTGGCTCGATCTACGCGGTCGTAATTACCGATTCAATTCACGGATCCGTCCGTGACGTCGAGAGATGGCGAGGTCCATTTATCGTCGATCGCCTCTCGATGATCGACTTCCTCGAGAAACGCGGCTACGTCCGCTAGAATTTCAACCTTGCTTCCGGTTCTCCCGACTTTCTCGCGCGCTACATTTCGCGGGGATTCGATTTTACTATTTAATTTCACGGGGAAAATTGCAACACCGGTAGAACCGCTTTATCAACGCGCCGGAGAGACCCGAAGGTGCTTTTCAGAAAATAAACCAAACTCGATACGATAGTTTATTCGTATCTTCGATGGAAAATTCTGCGATGTACGGTTAGTCGCGAGAGTCTTTGAAAATGAATTTCTACGAAATATCGTGGCAAAGTCAACGTATCCGTTCCACGCGAAAATATCGAGTTTCTACGAAATGTTCGTTACGATTTGTACCCGTTCGAAAAGTTTTCTAAAATAACGCAAACTTGTACCGATAATATTAATTTTAATTAAAACACAGGGTCGTTTGAAAGAGCCGAAAGCTCGCAAAGAGTAGAATATCTGCGAGGAATGGACGACGAGCGAGATACGATGATACAACACGATCCTGTTTTCGTTCGAATTTCGTCACTGAATTTTCATCGGACACGCAGACCCGTCTGGGGCGCAAATATCGTGAATTACGCAACCGATCGGCGCGCGTTTAACCGTGTGGGCGCCGAAAGGTAAACGCGATAAAAAGCGGTCGACACACTTCTTTCTGGCTCGCGTGGTGATCCCTCTGGTTTTACGAGAGGAGACCGACGATGGTACGAAGCGGTGGTCGGAAAGCGAACCGAAGCGAAGCGAAAAAAAGAGGAGGAAGATGGAGGAGAGTGTGACGAGGCGAAGAAAGCGCGAACTAGCGCGGTGGAATCGCGTCAGTCATCGAGCGTGCCGGCTCGAGTCGATTTTCCACGGCGATTTTTCCTCGGCTGCTGCCATGAGAAATTGCTTAATGAAGCCGCGAGGTTGGCACTGCCTGAAAGGAAGGTAGAAACGTTGCAGTGGGTCAAGGAGAGACACACCGGCTTTCACTTCCTCTCCGCAGCGCCGCGCTATACCCCTCGAGAACACCTCCCATGCCTCTCTTTTTTTTTTTTTTCCTTCGTGCTTCCTTAGCCTTCTCTCGGGGCTACCGTTAGGAAGCGATCTAACCGCTCCCAGCGTCTAATGGTATAATCCGTTTTCACCGGAATCGTAATCGATCGCGATAGAAACGCGTATAACGAGCGTACGCTCGCGCGAGTCGCCAGGCACTTGCTAATCTTTGACACGAGCTTCCACGAAATCGAGACGGTCGAGAGTATCAACCTGTGATCGCTGCGACAAAGAATCGTATATTTTCGACGGGGAACCCTTAGCTTTCGTAGTGAAAGTAAAACGCGAAAAGCCTGCTCTTCGATAGCGATGGAACAAAAGCTGACATTTTGTGGACGTTGATTGTGTGATTCTAGTGGACACCAGGGAGGTCCAGCCACACGATGCGAACGAGAAGGAACAACTGAGTCTGGCGAGCGTCAAAGCAGAACCAGGATCGACCGGTACGACGACCACCACCACGGGAACTCGTCTGTTGCACGGTATTCTCTCGCAGCATCCCCAGCAGCACGGTCTAGGGGTGCAAAATGGATACGGCCGCCACTTGGCCGGCCATGCTCAGATGGGCCAGCCGTCCTACACCACTGCCACGATCGCCACCACCAGTACGCCAGGTCAATCTCAAACTACTTTCGCGAGTCTTTCCAGAGCCAAGTCGATCGAGAACGTTTTTAGCAAATTTTATCGATTTTTCAATTCCGTCGCGCTACTTTAAAGCGAGAAATTCCGAAGAAACGAACGGATCGATCGACGTGGCCTCTAAACGACTGGAATATAATTCCCATAGGAGTTTCCAACGAGATCCCCGCGAACAATTTCTATCGATGAAAAATAATTGTAACGCGTATGCAACGTATTGCACGCTTTCGTCGAAACCTCGCAGTTGCGACTACAATAGAAACGCGGAGAAAGCAACGGAGAGGAGCAATCGCGGGTTCCTGCAAGCTGGAACAAGTGAAATCAATTCGTGCGAACGTCTGGAGGAAGACGTATCGAATCGCGTGCAAGGTCGTAACGAGACGAAAAACGAGCGATTTTTTCCATCGCTCCTCGTTTTTTCTCCCCTTGCGTCGCGTAAAACGAGAGTACGTGCATCGATTTTCCATTGGAACGGCGCTCTGCTCGGCCAATAATAATATTTACAAAGCAATATCGACGGCTGGCTGGTAAACAGCCGACAGGAAATCACTTCCGGCGTGGCTTGGCCGCGGCGCGCCGAGCCGAGCCGGTAAACGTTTGACTTTCCTCTCTCGCCACGTTTTTCATGGGCACGTCGCCGCGAGTAAAGCGTTACGCTCGCTCCCATTGGCCGTTTCTCCGCTAGCTCGTCCGCTCCACCAGCGTGCAATTCCCTCGCCGCTGACGTTAATCGTTAGAGACGACGAGCTGGCAATAAAAAGGCGAAAATTCCTGTTTAGCCGCCGCGCAGACCGGTAATATCGATTTCTCGACTTCCCGTCCGCCGATGAGCCAAGATTTCACCACCGGAGCTCACCTGTGCGACACGAGACCACCCGAAAATCCCCCACCTTCTTACCCTGTTTGCACGCAAGCTTCCTAGAAGTCTACCGAATAATTTCAATCTTCTAAACGATAAGAAGAAAGGGATTAGAAGGGGATAAAATGGAGCGTATAAAAACGCGTTGAAAGGCGAAAGAGAGGAAAAAGATATTTATATTATCAAGCCTGCACGTGATTCGGCGCTTTGCAAAGTTTCGTCGCGTAAGCCAGACACGGGTGTAGTACTCGCGACGTGTTCCCTGCGATCCGGTTCACGAGTATCTCGCTCGGTCCGGTCGATTTACCAAAATAATCGATCGAAAAAGATGGTGAAAAAATCGACGAGTATCGCCGCTAGTCCTGAGATAGACCTATAGTCGATCCGCATCTGTAACGCGACGACGACGACGACGACGACGTGGACGTCGACGACGGAGGCGGCGCCGAACAGTGAAAAAGGATACCTAAGGAAAAAGACCTACGGAGATACAGACGGACTAACATCTCGCGCGACACAGAGGACCTTTTACGACTGGTTTCAGATCGTTCGCTTTCTCTGTCTGTTTCTGGCTGTCTGGCTGCGAGCAGAGCAGAGAGAGGGAGAGAAGGAGACCGTGGGAAGCACGAGCGATATGCATACCCAATGACCGGATGACCTTCGGCCGTTGCATAAAGATGCCTTTAATTGACGGCGCACGCGAAAACACGTTCGACGGTCTGGCACGGTGCTCGATAAAGCGACCGATGCTCCGAATCGTTCGCTGCTCTGGACCACCTCGGAGACTTTAATTCGTTCGCGAAACACAAAGACCGGAGTAACCGAGCGTAAAGACCCGCGACCGCCGCTAATTCGGCCAGATGGCGCCTTCGAGTTCCCGACTCTCGATACACAGCCGTTTTACCTTACCTTAAACTATGACCCCGTTTCGTGATCGGAATTTCGATTCATCGGAATTTCAATCCGGTCCATTTAACGGCCGTCGTACGCGTTTATTTCGCCGATGTGAAATTTCGTTTGCAAAATTTCGCAACCATCGAGCTCTGCGTTTCTGCGAAACAGCATGCAGCGGTACTCGCGAACTCGATCGGCGGATGAAACCGTCCGCGCTCGTTTCGCGTTATCGCGTAATTATTCGCTGGAAACGTACGTTGGAGTGGAAGCGTGCAAAACGTTGCAAAATCAACGAGGCCAGCTGTGCGCGCGTTTTAGTATCTATGCTTGGCTCCCTTTTTTTCCTCGAGGTCAGTCACCTGGACGCGACTACCGAACGAAACGTTTGTATCGTTTTATTTTTGTTTCATCGCATGGAAACAGGAAGCGGATCACTGCCAGCGAGCCCCGCCGACAGCGGAGTCAGCGACGTCGAATCCAGCACGTCCTCGGGCGGTAACGAGGACGCGAATCTTTTATTGAAAGCGAGGCTCAACCCTAACTCGTCCCTTCAGCCAAGTCTCGCGTCCCATCATTCTCATTTGTCGTCAGGTAAGCGCATACGTATATCCTACGTCCAATTATCCTACTACGGAGTCTCGTCGTGTAACGATCTCGTTCGACCGATCTTTTCTCTCGGTCTAGTCTAGACGAACGACCTAGACAACAAGCGGACGATAATAGATCGTCCCGATTCCATGGATATTTTATCCGACGGTATTTCGAAACCGTATTTATCTCCGTTAAAATCTGTGATTCGTCGCGGTGCAACTGCTATAAAAGTTGAGAGAATTACGCGAATTTCCGTCGCTGCTACGTTTAGCGAATTACAAATCAAACCGTGGAACGACGTTTCCTAGTAATTTTGTATCAAACGTAGAAGCGAATATCGTACGCAAACCGTTTGTTGTAATACCGCATCGTGTGCAACGAATTTATAGGAAATGCACGGAAAATGAATTCTATAAAACGTCGCAAGTACGGTACTCGTTGTAATAGTTAGCGAACGAAACGATTCTAGCAACGAAAATCGCATCGACGGCGAACGTGTTAAAAAAGGTTCGAACAAATTGAACGATAGATCGATGTAGGCGATACTTGCGGTTGTTGAGTGGGAAAAACCCGGTAAGATATTTGTCATTGTACGAACGTAAACGACTATATAGTTTCTTATTAGAAATCTCTGTGGAATGTCCGACAGCAGCGCTCGGCAGGTCAGCCTGTCACAGTCCTGGCGTTTATCCGTCGACGGCAGGCTTCCTGCCGCCCTCCTATCATCCTCATCAGCATCATCCCTCCCAGTACCATCCGCACAGAGGGAGTTCGCCTCACCATCAACACGGGAACCATACGATGGGCCCGACAATGGGACCGCCCCACCATCACCACCACCACCAAACGCAGAGTCTGCAACACTTGCATTATCGTCAGCCACCTACACGTAAGTTGCTTTATCTTTTTCCTGCGTTTCTCTCTTTTTTTCTTTCTTCTTGTTATTCTTTCCGTTTTCGTCGTCACCGTGGTCCACGATCTCGCCTTTCCCAAAGAAAACGATAGAATACGTAGAAATTGTCTACGTCGTATCGACAAAATCCCTCTGTCTCGCAATTGCAAACGTGGCCAATATCGCGGTTGCGACGTTTCCAGGGAAATTGAAATTTTTAATTTCGGTCGAATTTCTGCGAAAATATCGCGTTCGCTCGAGATCGACGATTTACTCGGAAATGCTGGTAAGTTGCGATGAATCTCCTTGGTAGGGAAATTCTACGCTTTGCGTTCTCGTTGTTTCTTTTTTTTTCTATTCTTTTTTTTTTCTTTTGCGAAAGTGTGTAAATGGAAGTTAAACAAAAGGCAAAGTATAAGACGTTTCTCGACCTCGTTTCCACGGGCTGCAGGTACAGCGGTACCAGACGATCTCGATGTCTTGGCGAATTCGATCGAAGCCGACCACCAATAAGTCGGTAATTTCAGTATCTCACGGCGATATCGAGGGAGAGAGAGAGAGAGAGAGATTCGATAGTCGTGACGCAACGTCGACGCGGCTCGGGTTTATTTCGGCTCGCTCTGGGTATCGATTAATACGGAGAAGGAAAGAAAGTGTCTCGGCCTCTTAAGTAATTACGCTCGATAGATAATTTCACCGAGAAGAACCCGCAGGAAGCGATAATTCGAACGAATCGATTCTACGTCGCTTTCAAAATCGTTACAAAGAACGAAACGACCGAATCGTAGCGCCTTAAACACACGGAAGAGCGTTCTTCGTGCGCGTTAAAGTTTAAAATTCGTCGCTCGAATTCCCAAATGCCTGTATGGCGATTAAGAGAGTAGCTTTCCGGGCACGGTGCGTACGACGTGCAACGTTAACAATAGAAACGCACGAGCGTAGACACGGAAACGAACTGGTTGGACGAACGTGCACGTTTATGCAAAGTGTTGCGATGTAAACCGCCGGCTGATATTTCCGGCAGTTCCGTGAAAATAGCTCGTAACACTTTAGTCGAACAACCGGAGCGGCTGTTGCCGATTCGACCGCATTACGAATCCCGATAAATACACCTAATCCGCGCTCTAGCCTGTCATCGTTCTTCCTACGACCTATAAGCCCCACGTTGCGAGTGTAAGCGCCGGTTTCGAACGAAACCGCGACATGGATTACCCAGCGGACGAACGAAATCTCGATCGAGGCGACGAAGCTCGCGGTGCGCTGGGTGTGCGCTCGGCCCGATCGAATCGAATCGTCCGCGAGAACGATCCAATTAAAAGCACCCGGCGCTAGAAATATCGGTCGAGCCAAGCTCGTGCTCGATTTCCACGTAACCACACGTCGCCGGTGAACGCCAGCAGCAGGAAACGCGTCTAGCTCGTCTAGTTGGACGAAAACGAAGAAGAGAGACAGAAAGAGCGCGACACTTCCTCGTGGCAGGTTGTAGATGCAAAGTGAAAGGAGTAGCGAGTTGCCTGCGGCAACAGCGGCTTCGACATAACCGAGGGTTCCATTAGAGTTAAAAGAGGAGAAGGAGATGGAGAAGGGGAGAAAAAAGCACAGGGAAGGTGGTGTGCGCATACGGTGTGTACGCGAGTTTCGCGTGGTCTGTTACACGCTACGGACGCTCGTCGTTCCCTGTGTCGAGCCTCGTCATCTACGTCGGCAGAAATCGCAACAACGCCGACATCAGCCGAGCCATTCGTTCTCTTGACCCACTTGCCTTTCCCTGATTCAACGGCCCAGATTCGCTTCCTGGCCGTCGCGCGCGTCGATAGGATCGTCTCGATCCGCGGACCGATCTCTTCCGACGTTTCCTTTTTCCTCTCGCTCCGTCTCGCGCGATTTTCTCAAGCACGTCCCATTTAACCGACCACGATTTCCCTTTCGAGCGAACGCTCGTAGAGAAAATCGTTACCTTATTGGCGCTAACAGCGGAATACAACCATTCGAATCGATACGCATGAGAAATAAAAGTTTCTCGGTATTAGCATTAAAATATATACAATTATCGCACACTGTCGGTTTAGGTTTTTCCGGATACAACTGAAGAAATTTCGAGCGAACGTCGCAACGAATATCTTCCACGTGTTTGAGTATTCTCTGCGTTTACGTTTCCTCTAAATACACGAACGTCCGCGATTCGATAACGACGTCTAGCAGTGTAACGATCAACCTTGATACAACCGGTCGATTCAACGCTACAGGTACAACGCCGGTCTAAACGGTGTCAGATACTTGGCGTTCGCGATTGCGTTAAAAGCACGCGATTCTCTTTGCCGCTGGTATTCGCGTTTACTTTTATCGAACGAAGCGTATTTCGAGTCGCTCGATCGTCACACGATTGCGACGTTGGTTGCGGTTGCCGCAGGTTTTCGAATTTCGAGGCGATCGTGGCGCGAAACGAGCGCGGCGAAGCGATTAAAGAGAACAGCCGGGTCCAGAATCTGCCAAGAGCGGTAATCGCACGCGAGTCGCGCAATCCTGCCCCTCTTTTTCGCCTCTCCGATCGCGTTCGACGAAACGACAGCTGATTTCGCCGGGACACACACCTGGCCCTGTCGTGATTTCAAACAGCCGTGCTCGAATTGGATCGCCGCCAAGGTTGCACCGCGCGAGTCTCGCTCGAAACGAGCCACCGAATGGAAAGCTCGTCGAACCGCTTCACCGGCTGAAACTTCGCTTCCAACCGATTCAATTACCGATTATTCGCCGTCATTATCAATTATACAGACCACCGTATGGGAAACTGCATTGATTTTTATGCATTACGTACAGCCGATTCTTCGATCCATTGCAACGTTACGATGTAAGCGCGGTTCCTGTTCGACGTTGTTCAAATGACTACGCTAGGAACGTCCGCGCCGGACTTTCCCTGATTGAAAGTGTTGACGAAGCGTGGCAACCAGTTTAACCTCGTTTCTTTCGTTCTAACGAACGCCCGATTGCAAACTCTTCTATGTTTTCCTAGTTTATAACAGCTTATAGCACGGCTTGATCTCAGGCCGAACGTAACGTTCGTCGAACGATCGATGGAAATGTTTTTTCCGATGAAAGATCAAAATAGAATGGAAAATTTCGGATCTTTTGTTTTCGCAATTACGGTATACGTACGCAGGTGTTTTTGGCCTTTAAAATACACACACCGGCTATATCCGTTTAGTACAGAAACGTACTTCGACGTTCCAAGAAAACGTTTTTTTTTTTTCACCATAGTATCCATATTTTCGTATCGAAGTATAATACCACCGAACGCCAATGAAATTTAACATGCTTGAAACCAATTATTATATGTATTTCCAAAGCAGCGTGTATCGCAGAATCGTAGCGTGAGCGTTAAAAGCGTGGAATTCGAAATGACCGGTTGTCTCGTTGCACGTTCTAAAGGTGATCGCTTAATTGGGACAGGCAGCTGAAAGCGGGCCGATTCGTGCGATCGCAGGGAAAATCTGCGCCGCGAATAAAATATCGTCCGTCGAGAATCGTCCATCGGGTACGTTCGCTGGAAACCCATAATTGTTTAATCGCGGAGGAACATCTGTTGATGTTTCGCAAAAAAAAGAAGAAAAAAAAGAGAAAAAAGCGATCGCACGGATAAAAAAAAATCTGCGCACAGTGACACACCGTGTGGCAGGTAGGCCCTCTCGAGAGGCAGAGGCCGACTTGCCGAGTAAAAGTGTGCCGGATTGTATAATCGAACGTGAATAAGCAAAATGTTACGCCATAGCGATTTGGTAACTTTGCGGGGCGCCCCACCAGCGACGACCGTGTTCCCATTGCGGTGGCCGACCACGGTGGACGCGAACGAAAGCCGAGGGAAAATTCGACCTGCTCTTAAAGGGCCCTTCGATCGCAGGACCGCGACGCGGCTCTCCGTTACTGCTAGGTCCGATCGATTTACGGCAGACATATTGCGTTACGCTAGGGATACGGCCGGATCGGCTTCTCCACGCGTTTACCGATCGCGCTATGGTAATTCGTAGGTGGAAACAGAATTTGATTTACGTAGGCACGTCAGGTCCGAGCTTCCTATCGTTTCTGGTTATCTTACGACCGTATCTCTCAGCCGAGTACAAGTTCCGACTGAAGTAACACGCTTCAGATACTATCGAAAACGAGTATCTCGGAGGAAAGAGAGATTTCATCGTTCGAATTGAATATTTTACGGTATGGTAATTTGCAGGCGACGACGGAATGCCCGGTTTTGAGGTTCGTAGGTGTCTTAGTAGTCGCCTTCTAACGTTTGCGAACACGATCTTCGCTGCTTTCGATGGAGTACAGAGGAGGTGGTAGCGAAGAAACACGGTTCTAAGTTTCGATATTTGAGAAAGAGCGAGCCGCGTTAGAATCAAGGATCGCGCTCGACCGCGTCGCTCTTTCACTCGCGTCGCCTGGTCCGTTCTTCGAATAAGCGACATTCTAAAATTCAGATCCGGGCCGGTGCGTGCGCGAACTTTCGCGCGTTGCCAAATGGCCCGAAGTCTTTCCGCGATTTTGCCAAACCAGATTCGCCATCGGTCGCTTCTATCTAGAACGACGTACCAGATAAGCATCGGAAATAGCCTGGGAACTCTAAGCCGCCGTAAGCCACGCTAGCCAGCCTTTCCGCCTGTCAAAAGAAACAAACGCGTCGTCTCGTTTGTTCCGAATTTCTTCTTACTGCGAGAACTTGTTCTCGCGAGATGGATAAAACTAACGAAATAAACGGCGTTCCAACGGGCTAACGAGAGACGAACTGACAAGAGCGAGCGACGAGAGGATCGTAGTAGGCGCCACCGTCCGACCGGAATAGAAACGCGGCGAAGAATAGGCATCGGCCGGTTATTTTCGAACGGATCATCATCGAACTACGATTCGAGCAGAATCAGAGGCTCGCCGAACGTGTGAAAGACCCTTCAGGCACGTCGGGAACGAAAGTTTCGCGCGTCGCGCGCTGGCACACAACGTGGCACACATTTTAACGTTGAGGACGAATCGTCGTAAAGCGTTACAAGGCTCCGCGAGCCGATCAAATCCCGATCAACCCTTCTCGTTGGTTGCGAGCCGGCTGCAGCCCGTTTGTGCCAACGTTCCATCTGCCTTCGAAAATCGACCAAACGCGTCGCTCCTCGCGTTTATAATTTATTCGACTCGGGCTATCGATCGCGCGCTGCTTTCGATCGCACGGCGGGACAATCTATTCGTCGTTCGAGCTTTTTCCCTACTTTTACTCGATTAAAACGAGTTTGATCGAGTTTGATAGAAAAAGAAAAATAAAAAATAAAAAACGTGAAGATCGCGGTAAATTTTAACGGCTCTTTGTGGCGCGAATTACAACTGCAAAAATATTTTTACCGCGCGTCCTGTGTCATGAAAACGCAATGTACGCGACGAACCGACGTAATATTCGCGATATTCGCGATTCGACCGATTGGAAGAAGAAGCGGCGAACGATCGTTTACGACGTATCGTACGACGGCCTTACGATTTCGTATACCTACCAGTAGCGTTCTACGAATGTGACGGTGTTATATTTCCAACGGCAGAATCACAAGCTAGTGCGAATTACATTATTAGAAGTACAAAGGTGCCAAGTTGTACACCGTCGCAGCGGAGTCGCGACTTTGCTTCGGCCGCGTGTCAAAACGACGTCCGATGTTTCGATAGAATTCGTTAACATTAATTAACACGGTGAACGAGATCGGCCAGGAATCGACGATTGGCATTCTAACCCGATCGTCGTCGTATCGGGAGAAAAAGCTGGTTCTCGCGAAATTTCGTCTTCCTTGGTTGTTCCGAGTTCCTTTGATCCGTCGTTCGACGAACGATTTCGAAAACAGCTACGCGTGATTTCAAGCTTATTTCTGTTCGAGCAGGACGTGTAACACGGTTTCCCGGAACCTGTCATGTGATTCGGCGCCGAATTTTTCAGCGCGGCGCGATGCGAACTTTTGGCAACTGCGTCGGCCGAAAAAAATGCAGGGAAACGCGCGCGCGTATCCGAGTCTCGGCCGAGCAACCTCGCGCGGATCGAGGATGTCCTGGTTGCCCTAGATCAAGTACTCGTCCGGATATTTTTAAAAGATTGCCAGACGCGAGCCCCGCCGACGTAATTCCGAACGCGGCAGCGGCAAGGAAAAACGAAAGGTGGGAAAAAGAGGGAAAGAGACCGACGAATCGACGACGGCGGAGGTGGTTTAAGGTGGTATCGGGGAAATCAAAGAAAAAATAGAACGCACGGCGAGCTGCTCCGGCGATCGATGTCGAACAACGAGCGACCGTGAGTCGCCCGACCAGAGAAAAACACCGATGCCGAACAAAATTCACGGTCTAGCTAGGTCCTCGACTCGTCACGCCAACTCCGCGAATTTTACTATTCCGCCAGCTTTCTCGTCCTAATAAAACGCGTGCTTTATCTACTTTTTAATAATTCAAGCAAGCTACCCGATCGATCGGAAGGGTCGGTCGGAAGGCAGAATTCGACAGGTGTTTCCCTCGATGTAAGCCGGATAAGCGTGTATTGTCAACGTATGACAGAAAGCAATTCGAACCTGTCTGGAAAAAATCCCGGTCGTTGCTACGAGATTAAGATGCGAACGTTTCGCACGGTTAACTACGACGTAAGCGAAGCCACTTACACAGGTGCTCGTTATCAGCCGTTAGAAACCGGTCTAAACGATCGAGATAGTTTTCAGTATGATTGCGACATCCTCGAGATCGAAACCTGGTTAGATACGATAGTCGCGACCGATCTATTTTTCTTTTCTTTTTCTCTTTCGGAAGCCGCGTAACGAAATCTCGAACATCGGTCTGCGATATTTCGGTTTGCTATAAATTATCGCGGAAGACGGCTTGGATTAAAAGAAGAAACGAAGACGAGGTAGAAAGGATATGCGAATGTATGTGTAGTGGGAAAAAAAATTGCGGAGGAGAAAATACGGTTTGTCAGGCGATGGCCGTGCTGAAAGGGTCGTGCGTGTCGTTACGTAACGCCTCGCGTAGCAGCGAATAGCAGCGAATAGCAGCGAGTAAAAATAAAGGAACGAAACACGATGCAGAGTGGATTCTGAGCATAGACTGGGTCTAGGTCTAGGTCGACTAGGCGGGGCGTATGGTTATATACGTACGCTGTCGTTCGTACGGTACTTGGTTTCCTCGCACAGGTCGATCCTCCTCGCTTCGAGGCTTCTCCCCGATCGCGATTATTCGCCGGAGGACGACCGCGTGCCGCGTTGCGATTTATTTTCGTACGTTCTCGATCGCACACCTCGCAGGTGCGATCTGTGCGCAGAACGTATTTCACGGCTTTTCTCGCGACACAGAGGTATGTACGTACCTCATCCACGAGATACGATCGATCAAAGGCATCTTTCGTACGAACGACGTTTCACGCGGCGATACATCGGACGCTCTTGCCGAGGGAAATCGGTTGCATCGTTAACGCGTTACGCGAAAGTGTGCTCGCCGATGGAACGCATAGAAAGCGAGGCTGTGCCGTGTGCTCGGTTTGTGTTTGCCGGACGAAACGCGCGACCAGCCGCGTTACGGCAACTAAACAAATTCCCCAGGCGCGAGTTGACATACAACTAGCACGAAATTATCGTATCGTAAACTCGTTGTCCGGTTTCTCGCGGTAACTCGAACGCGAAAGTGCGCCGTAGCGTTTGCTTAAGTAGCCCCGCTCACCTCGTTTCTCAGCGCGAAGAGAGGAAAAGTCCAACGGGCGAGAAAGCAGCACGCCACCGTCGGCAGTCAGCGAACAAGCAGGTGCAACAAAGGCGGCGAACAAAAACAAAAGGAGCGAAACAAGCGCCACGACTGAGGCTAAGCTAGGCTAAGCTAGGCTAACCTAGGCTAGGACAGGTTAGGATAGGCTAAGCTAGGCTAGGCTAGGCTAGGCTAGGCTAGGCTAGGCTAGGTCTAGGTGTAGGTCTAGGTCGACTAGGAAGGGGTGCGCCGGTCTACTTCCTGGCCTAGTAGCGGGGAATCGCCTTTTCCGTCGACATAGCGCTCCATGCGCTCACCTCCTCGCTACGAAACCCGATATTTCCGTGAAAGATAACACTGGCCTGCGTCCGTATTTAAAATAGAATATCGCGAAAATTCCTTTCGTCCGTACCACCATCGAATATCAGAGTTCGAAGTCTACGAAAGCGAGAACGATTATCGAGCGACGATCGTACGTTAATCGATTCGTAAAACAAGACTGCTGCAAATAGTTTCTTTCTCGTTGCGAGTGAGATTATCGAGAGGAGAAAAAAAAAAACGACATAGAAAGCGAATGTGTTGAAACAAAAAGTGCATTCACACCGATCGCACGTGACGGTTACGCTGCCATCGCATCGGGTGCTGATTAATGTCTTCTTCGCGCTCCGGAAACGTAAACGGTGTCGGATTTTATAGTAGGCCAAGACACCACGGAGTTTAAAAAACCGCCGCGAAAGCAGGAAACAACGTTCCGCCGTGAATTCGACACGATTTTCAAAGGAGCAATCGACACCGCGTACAGTATTACACGAGCGAGCTGCGCACGTTCGCGTCTTCTTTCGTTCATAGAGAACGAGACATTCTCCAGGGAGACTATCGTTATTCGCGTGTTATACGCCTTTTTCGTTGATAATTTTCCTATTTTGCGAGTTTTCCTACTAGTACGTAGATTACGTGCAGAACGTAATCGAAAGTGATACGGGCTCGACAATAAGCGCGTAGTTGGTTGAAACAGGGAGCCGCCGTTGAATATTTATGAGCATGATTGAACTCCGGCATTCGTTACGATACCGCGAGGGGAAGGTTTGCGGCGGTAAATTATTCGACTAAAAATTTTCGGTCTCGGAAACATATCTAAAAACTATGGGCGCGCTGTTAAAAGAACGAAACGTTAACGCACGCGCGACGCGATAACATTTCACGTTTCACTTTCAACGACGCGCACCATTCAACCTGCGCGAACACAACGTCACGCCAGACGAAACCGGAAAACGAATTCCCGACTGCGTGACGAGGAGAATCGAAAGGCTGTCTCGCGGTTACCGGGATACGTGTCCAAAAACTCAGCGTGTCACCCGGTAAACGTTCGGTGGTTCCCGCCTCTGAATACGAAAAAAGGCACGTATGAGCGAGCGAGTTAGCGGACGAGCATGGAAGAGAACGAGGAAGAGAGAGAGAGAGAGAGAGAGAGAGAGCGATCGCATACCGTCGTCCCGGTGAATTTGTAAATGGCCGCGTCCGGAAGTGGCGCGATATTTTGCGCGTCGATTTTCGGCCCGCTGCCCCCCTGCTGGTAGGCAAGGAAGAAGACGAAGAATCGCCAGAGAAGAAAAAAGTACACGGGGTAGAAAGGGGGAAACAGAGGAAGGAGCAAAGGGGTGAAGGGAGAAAGGATATAGGGACGAAGAAAAAGAAAGAGAGGAGAAAGAAGGAGAAGGAAGCGAGACACGGGTTTTACAGATAGGCAGAGGCAGAGGCAGAGGCAGAGCAGAGGCAGAGGCAGAGGCTGGCAGCCGGGCGAACAGGCAGCCGGCCAGCCAGCCAAGCCTCGCAGTAAGCGTCCTTCCTGGGTCTCTGCCCCTACCGACGTATGTATTGTAGTATTGTATATTTGCAGTGTACGTATTATCAGAGCGAGTTCCTCTGTGTGTGCACTTGTCGGTGTCCGCGACCGTGTAGGTGCGGTGTGTTGCGCGCGTTCACGCACACGTATCCACGCACGCATACACGTAATAGAAGCATGCACACTATTGCATACTCAGTCGAGGTTGTTGAATGTGTGTTGAGCGCCGCCGCCGCCGCCGCCACCGCCGCCGCCGCCGCCGCCGCCGCCGCCGGCAAAAATGCATAGCGCTGTTGCACCAGACGGTTCTCAACCGGACAGACTTCTCTTTCTTTCTCTCCGTCTTCTCTCGCTCTTTTTTCCCTGTCCTGCGGCCGTCCCGCGTGTAAAAGTCATCGCTGGTTGATCCGGCTTATCGACGAGACGGTGAGCCGAATCGATTAACCGAAGGGAATTGTTCCCCGCGATCCCTCTCGACCAGCAAATCCGCGGGAAAAATATTTGCGATGCACCGATGATGTTGTCACGATAAAATTAATCGGAGCAAAGGATGAAACAAGCGTGGCAGGGGGAGCATTGCGAGCGGGGAATAAACGATGCCTCTTCAAGGCCTCGTGTACCCTCCCCGTTTTCTTCTACTACCGGTTCGAAGACCACTATCGCGCCACGTCCGATTTGCTCGTCTTAACCTTTCGCCCGGTTCTCCCTGTCTCGCGCATATTTTCCACCTTTTTCCACCACGATTTACGTAGATTCTGTGCAACGACGCGACGTTTCGCTTCTCGTACCTCCGATTCGACAATACCGCGACAATACGACGATGATCGATCCCCATTGGTTTTCCGATTATCCGATTTTCTTATCGCCATCGAACGAAGGACAATAACAACTCGATCGAGATTCGATAGCGACAGTTCCGTAGATTAGACGATTATTTTCGAGGGGTGGGTGAATCGCGAGATGTCGCCGATCTCGTCATCGTCGAAGATATCGATCCTCTCCCTCCAACATCGATTCCACGAACTTCTTAACTGGTCCCGCTAATTGCCAGCGAAAACATTTTCACCGACGTGGATCTCGCCGCGTGCAAATAATTTCTCGTCTGGTTGGTCGCAGTCGAATTTCCAGCGTGTTCCTTGCAACGACGCACAGAGTCCCGGCATAGTCCGTCATGAGGATCACTTTCCTTATTCCTATTATACTAGCTCACGCACGCCCTCACATGCGCGCGGCGGCGTGCACACACGCACCGAGCCGGTGATACACATGTATACACGAGGCTGCATCGAGGAAAGAGGAAGAAAGGAGATCGGGAGCGTGGAAGAGAGAGACGACGCGTCGCGAAGGGGCGCGGTGGGGTACGATGGGCTGGGATCGTGGCACAGAGGAGCAAGGGGGGAGAGGGAAAAGAACTGCAGCTAGAGTACCACGCGAGTATAACGCCGAAGGCACGTATCGGCGGTTTTAGCGAGGTATAGACGGTGACCTTGTCGCCGGCAATTCACCCCGTCTGTCTTTCCTTTCTCTCTCCCTCTCTTTTTCTCTACTCGCACGACCTCCCTCTGCCTTTCTGCACCTCTCTTTCTTTCCCTCCATTGACCCTCTCCGACGCTCTCCGCGCTCACGCTCTACCACCGCGTCCTTTCTCGACGTCGCTACACCCCTCTTCTCGTTGTCGACCTCTCTTCCGTCTCCCCGCGCGTTCGTGTGATCGTTCCGTCCCGCTCGCACTCCGTTCTTCCACGAATGCATCGCGGCTGGCGTGCTCCTCGTTGCACTCGTCACCAGCGACGTCACCACGTTCCTCCGTCCTTCTTTCCGCTCTTCTCGGTCCCCCCTGTAACTGCTTCTTTCTTTCTCCCTTTCTTTCTCAGTGTTTCGAGTTATTCGATCGTACGTTCTCCTCGTGGCGTACGATCTTTTACGTGCGACAATGTCCTTCCTCCTTTCGCACTCGCTCTTTCGATCCCACGTAGCGCGATGCAAAAATCTCCGAGCGATCTCCTTCCACGTTCCTCCGACTGTTTTTCGTGTCACGTTTCGTGAAAAAAAAAAGAAAAACATCGTGTAATCTCGCGGTGATATCGTTGTTACCTATCTACTCTAGGTTTTCCTCTAAATGTTTCCTCCTCGTTTCCGCGATTCGCCTCGAATCGGCAACATTTCTATTTGCTTCTACGTCGTCTTGCCGCGCGTCTCGTCCTCCTCGTCCGTCCTCTTCCTCGTTCCTCGCTCGTACACGGAACTGTTCTCGGTCCCGGTCCCGCTCCCGCTCCCACCTTCCAGTTAAAAGTCTGCTCGGTGAATCGCGAACTTGCAGGGTACATATTTGCATACGCGCAATATAAAATGCCCGTGAGTGTACGTTCACTTTCGTTCTCGTACGACGCGCTTTCTTCCGCGTGGCCTTTCTCCTCGTCCCTTTTCCTTTCTTCCCTTTCCTCGTTCGTCGATCTCGGCTCGCGTGCATCCGACCATGGGCGGTGTACAGCCGTCTCTCTTGTTTTCCTCCTTCGATTCTCGTTATCTCGGGCGCAGGCCTTCGACACTGTTCTTTGAAACGAGCCCTGTTCGTCCCATATACGTCGCGAGTGCCGTGCATACCCAGCAGGAAAAGGCCGATTGACTTTTACGTAACGCGTCACCGTTATATTTACACAACGCGATATCCGTCACAATATTTTCGTAACAAACTCGAACGGTGATTCGTAATAGCAATCGAGCGAAAAGTCATGGTACGACGGTAGTATACGCGTGGACACGTGTGATCGAAAAGAGAAACGGTATACGCGCGAATTTTTCTTTCGCTTCGATCAGCAGATTTCACGCTCATCGCCTCTTTATCGAGCTGGTTTGACGGACGCGCGCGAGAGGCAACACCGTTATCGCGAAGAGCACGGTGGAGAGCACAGCGGCAAGGGAGATTAGCCGAAGGAAAAGAGAAGAAGGGGTTACGCAACGCGGCACGAATTGCGAGCGATGAAAAAGTCGGTTCTCATACCGGTAGGCCAGCATCCGTATACCGTGTGACGCAATCCTTTGACGATCTTTTCCGCGGGTGTTAAAGCACTTCCTCGGTAATACGCATCTCTCTGTGATCTCGCCGCGTTCCGATCGTTAACGCCTCCTCCTCTCCTCTCATCGCCCGTTTGTCTCTCTTTTTCCTCCCTTCTCGGTTTCAATGCGAAGGGCCAACATGCAGCATACGACGATGCGTAGGCACGTGTACGCTCCTCACGCGTACCGCGCATGAACCACGCTCGAAAATTGACAATTTCAAATGATTCATTTCCGGCGCTCCGCTCAGCTCCACTCCGCTCCATGGGGACCGGCTCTCCTTCCCGTTGTCTCGTCGTCGTTCCAGTCAACGGAGAAACAAAGCGAGATCGACGGACGAACAGAGAAGAAAAGCATCATATAGAGAAAGGGGAACGAAACTGGCGATAGAAAGAGACGCGCGTAACAGAGAACAGCGAGAAAGCGAAAGCTAGAAGAAGAGAGGCGGAGAGAGCGAAAAAGAGACGACGATGGACGCCGGTCTAACCGAGGCGGGTCTCTCGGACGCGAATTCACGCACACACGTTCGCGTCTAAATATAATGCGCACCGTGCTGCAAGGGACGAGCGCGAGAGCACGAACAACCGAGAGCAAGCGAGCACGACGAATATACGACGATGGTGTTGTCTCTTCTCTCTCCGGTTGTGTCGCGTTCATTCGTGGCACTCGGTGGCGCGAATGCACGCAGCTGCATCGTCGGTGCATACTGCACGCACACGCGACGTTGCAGCCAGCCTAGACCTAGACCTACTGAGCTAGCCTAGACCCGCGGATATATATGGTCTGGTGGGGAGGAACAGGAAGATGCGGGAAGGGGAGAGGAGGTGGGCTGTCTCTAGTACTATCGGAGAAAGTGAACGGGCATCAAGTACTTACGAACGTGGTAGTTCCGCGCGCACGAAACTTTTCGTGTCACGCGATCTTCCGTCCTCTATATTATTTCTCTCGCTTTTCTTTTATTCGCTACATTTTTTCCTTTCCTTTCCTTTCCTTTCCTTTCCTTTCCCTTCGTTTCGTTTCTCCCCTGCTTTTCTTCTTTCTTTCCTTCGAACGGTTACTTTTTCTTTCTCCTTCTCTTTAGTTGTGCCTTTAGTTACGCCTGCTTTCCCCCGGAGCAAGATCTCCTCTTCGTCGGTACACACTGCAACGCCCATCCGCTTTATTATTACAACGGAAATCTCCGCGAGTCCGGCCTTGCCACCAACTGGCCGATATACGTCATTTCGTGGCATCGAACGCGGACCCCGGATCCCGTTGTCGCCTTTATCAATGCCGACTAGCTTTCTCCGCTCATCCTAAGTGCGCTACCAACCACGTTTTCGGAACACTCGACGAATAAGGCATTTCCCAATATCGACGAATTCATCGAAAATCACGTGGAAATCCCGCTACTTTCGCTGGATGCGCACCTTTCTGTCCGTTTCGATTTCTCCGATTTTAAATTCCTGTTTTTTTTTCTTCCTCTTTCTTTCTCTTTTTTTTTTCCTCCTTGCGTCGCATTATGTAATATCGCGAAACTCGCGAACAAACGGTCAGATCGGAACGTCGCGCGAAGCAGCAACTTATTTACATTCTCGTTGCAATCGTTATCTTATTATTGGAATTATTATACCGATTGATAAGTCACTCCTTCCATATGATCCATGTCAATGCCACTGAACCAAATCATCTTGCGCGATCGTTTTATCAAATCTCGTTTAACGATAACAGGGGAAGGGGAAAAGCACAATTTTGGCAATTTTATCCTGGGTTATCCGTCACGCGATAACACCGTCTGATTTTCAACGGTGCACCACTATGTCTGCGACGTCGATCCTGCTAGCACGCTGGTACGAACGCGTCAACGACGTCGACCTCGTTATCAGATAATTCCTTGCGTAATGCGTACGAGAATTTTGCTCCGAATCCCGATTCTTTCAACGATTTCTCCCCGGAATAAACTACTCGAGATCCCTTCTTTCAAGCTCGGTGCTCGGCGTCGAGGAAAGACTCGAGGAACCAACGCCATAGCTACGCGAAAATATATGTGTACAGAGCCGAAAATAAATCAAGCCGGAGGAACGGGTCGCGATGGCTCGTTACGCTCGGATCTCAATTAAGAGGCACGAAATCAAAGGGTCGAAGTTCCAGTTTCCTTGGCCGTTGCTGCTGCCGTTGCTGCTGCTGCTGCTCTGCTCTCTGCCTCCAGTCGGAATTTATACGAACCGACACTTTCGCCGGTCTAGAAGACAGCGGTATTACCTTCGTCCCGCCTCTAAATTCGGTATCAGCCGACTATTAAATATCCTCGTGGGTATTTTGCACCGCGAAACTTCTCTTTCCCTTTCTCCTTCTGCCTGTCTCGCTCTCCCTCTGACTTGTCCCTGTTGGTCGTGTGTCTGCCGTTCCCGTTGGTTCTCTTCGAGGAGGCGCGCATTCTCTCTCTCTCTCTCTCTCTCTCTTTCCTCGTCCGCTTGCAAGAAGTTGCGCCCACCGAGAGTGCGCGCCGATGGTCACTGACCTCGCACACGTCGTGTCCGCGACGACGGAAGAGGAGTCACGCATTCTTCCCATTCGGCCGTCGTCGTCTTGACCTCTGTCCGCTGGCGAACGAAAAGAATGCGTGCGACGTAGGCAGTACGCGCGTTGGATTGGTCCGGGAATATAGACGCCTCTTTCGCTCGCGAATCCATGTGTTTCTCGATTGGATGTCCCGAAAGTATCGGGATGACCATCTAAAACCGGGCACTGTTGTTCCGGAATTAACGCGACGTAATTCTTCGACTGCGAGTTCCCCTCTATTTCACTCTCGTTTCATCTTCGTTTCGTCTTAATTTCCACTCCTTGATAGTACCACGCATTCGCTTAATTCTATTAGTATAGGTTTTGGACGAACAATCTTGGTTTCCAAGAAGTTAGAAACTTGGAATATGAAAAGAGAAAAGTTCGTAAAGGAGATGAACGACTCATGGTGTTTATTCAAGGTCTAACGATGAAACGATGCACTGCTTTTTTATTCCCCCGATGTTCTGTCGAACGACGTCTGCCGACGACAGAGTTAATGACTACCAAGTAGCTAAGTACGCGCGCTAGACCAGTCTGGAGATGCAAACGCGCGTCTGCACGCCCTGTGCATTTATAATGCAGCCTATATGCATGGCTAAACCGCTGGTCTTTTAGTTTCCAGAAATCTCGAGCGACCAGCATCGCGTAACGATGTATACGTATCATCGTGCATCTTTGAAATAGAAACTATATAGTGGTGTAGGTACGCGTGATACTTTCGAAGCTGCAGCTATACGTACGTTCGAAGCAGCATGCACAGACACGTATACGTCCACCTATAAGCAGAATAATGGGCTGCGAGGAACATAGGTGCACCGTGTTGGTCGTCGGACGTCGTAGTATCGAGACTTCCGGATACCAACGAGCCAGCTACAAAGAGCTACCTACCGCGATACGTGCAGCAGGAAACTAGTAATAAGAATCCCATCGAACGATCGACGAACTCGCGAAGAAACGTATCCTGCAAACGATGCACGCTCGCGATACTTCGATCCGAAGAAATATCCACCTCGATGTATATAAAGACGCGGCTGTTTTCCTCCTATATTCCGTATCGAACGGATTTGCTCCGCGCTCGTTAAGAAATTTATCGGCATTTTATTAATCGGCCACGGCAGCGTGTTAGCTTGTCGTCGAAATAAATCCCGAACGCGTTCTCTCCTCGTGGATGTTTTCAAAAATACATTCTCTCCATCCTCCGTGTTACACACGTAGTGGAAACGCGTATCCGCAACACGTTCAGCGTAACTTCTCGGTTGCTATTTTTCCCAAGTATTTCCGTTTCGTGAGACGGGGCTGGAGGGGGTGGTGAGGCAAGAAGAGGAGAGGGAAGAGTGGTTTTGCAAGCGGTAGAGGGGAAGTAGGATCGGCGGAGGATCGCGAGGCCCACACGTTTGACGTACGTTTTATAGGCAGCCAAGGTGGATGCGTAGAAAAAGCGGCGGAGAACTCTGCGGACGTAAATCTCGTTCTTTTCGTTAAGCTTCGGACAGGCCAGAAGCGTTGTGGTATTCCCCCACTTGGGCGTCGCCGCTTCGAGGAATACAGAAACGGCCGAGAAATAATGCGTTCCGCCCACGGTGTCTATTGCAATCGCGCGCGAGAACGCGCGGGAACGGGCATTTTTCGACGCGTCGTTGCCTCTTGCGTGGAAAGATCAAAGAGCAGACTTTTACCTCGACGTCCTTCGGCTCGGATCCCGACGAAAGCGAAGCTTTTCGGACCCCAGCCACCGAGTTCTTTCTCTCGCTTCGCACCGTCCTCTTCCTTTCGTCCTCCTCTCTCCTACGTACGTGTCTACGTATGCCTGGCGTACACATGTGCGCGTTTTTAGATGTACGCGTGTACGCGTAGACACGTCTCTCGAAGAGAGTTTGCAAACCGAATTCCGATTCGCGCTTCGCGTTTCCATTTCCCATGCGACATGGAGCAGCGTTTTCTATTCTTCTCCGTGGGATGTGCGCACCCTTTCTCCCTTTCCGGGTGCTTTCCGGGAGAGAGCGACGACGAACGTCGTACGGAGAGTGGCGCGCTCATACACGTGCGCGCAAAGCGGCTCGCAATTTGAACGGGTTTCGGGGTTAAAGATAGTATCCCGAGGCAGTAGGGTAACATAATAGGCCGGGATGGGGGTCTGGGTCTAACGAGAGACAGAGAAAAAGGGAATGGGAGCAGAGAAGAGAGGAGAACGGGCTCGACGTCGAGACACGCGGTAGTAGAGAGATGCAGAAGGAACGTGAGAAACAGAGACGGAACGAGCAAAGAGGAAAAGAAAGGACGTTGAAAGGAAGAGCGAGGCTCGAATCCATCCGTGGGCGAAACAGAGATAGAACGAGAAAGGAGACACGGTGGATGTGTACAGCACACGGTGCATCGGACTAGCCAGTCGCGAATGGTGGTGGAGAAGAGAGAAGGAGGAGAAGGATAGAGTAGTTAAGTTAGTCTGTCGGTCAGTGACTGCCTGACTTTCCCGGCGCAGCTGAAGGTCAACTCTCCCCTTCTCTCGACCTCATCCTCCTCATCCACCTCTCGCTCCTCCGTCTCTTCGTCTTCTTCCTCCTCCTACCCGCTTCTCCACCACCCGCTGAACTGCTGCTGTTGCCTCTCTCTCTCTCTCTCTCTGTCTCTCTTTCTCTCTCTCTTTCTCTCTCTCACTCTCTCTCTCTCTGTTTCTTTCGCTGTCGCTACCATGCTCCACCAACACTCTACGTGTGTCCAGTCTCATCTTTATCCTATCCTCTTTTTCTTCACCTTCCTTCCTCCCTATCTCTCTCTCTTTCTCGACGTATTCTTCGATACGCGCGCATATGCATTCTCCTATATACCGCTATAGACACATCGTTCCCGAACCTATATCTCGTCTTTGTGTATCGGACGCGCATGCACCACTGTGTGCGTGTATGTGCATATGCACACATAAACAAATATTGGTATCCACGACCGCTTTGTTTATGCTGTACGAACAGTTTCGGTGTCTTTTCTTCTTCACACCGTGTCACACCATCCTTCTTCCGCTGCCGCTGCGCTCCTCGACGGGTTGAGGGTCATTCGTGCACTTAGGTGCACGCGGAATTCCGCCTCGAAGTCCTGGTACGTGAGAACTCGCTTTACAGTCACATCCTCCACGACGTGTTTCTTTCGTCGTCCGTGTGAGCAACTTCTTTCCTACACACGAACGCACGCGCGCGCGCTCATACATACACACACACACGCGCGCACGCGCGCACATACACACACGGATAATCGAAATTTATGTTTTCGGGTCGTAATAACGAGCTAGGATGATTCTTCTCGCGCGAGTCGCCATCAGACGGAAATCAGCGGAGAAAGAGGATAAGAGCGTTTGCCGATCATTGTTTATCGTCGATTAAATACCATACGCGTCGATCGATATTATCAACATCGTCGATCGTGTCCTTATCGTTCTTTTTTTCTTCCATTATATTCTTCGATCGCAGTTGCAAACAATATCGCCGAGGAGATAACCACTATCTGGGGAAGAAATAACGGTGCGTTTATTGGTACAGTAACTGGTCCGAAGGAAATCGTACGATAACTCTGGCGCGTATCTGAGTCTTCAATTAGTTAGCTATATGAATTGCCGATAATGCGAGTATCGGTATGTGTATACAGCGACGTCTCGCTAAATGACGGGTTCACGGCTATTAACGTCACATACATAGATACGTCCCCGATGTATGTAAATATCTGCTGTCGCTTTTCTCGACTCTTCTTTTTCTCGCTCGCCCGTACACCGTATATCAGCTGCTTACAACTTGTATATTTTCATTGCCTTGGAAAAAGAATCAAATTCGCGCAAACCTCCGACGCCTCGACTCCCACGATTGATAAACGAAGGGATATCGATATAAACAGCGCAATACTTGAAATTGATCGTCTGACTATCGTCTCTACCGGTTGCATCTGTTCATAGTCGTTCGTCGTAATCACCTATCATCCGTTTTAACGTTTCTCTGTTCTGTGTGCGTGTCTACGTCTACGTATGTCTACCTATGCCTATGCATTCGCGTGGAATTTATTTTTCGAGTAATTATTCGAGTTACGACAGTGTACGTGAGAATCCGTTCTTCGTATAGAGACGCAGAGATTCCTCTTGCGTTGTCTTCACTTTCGGTTTACACGTCTCTTTACCCCATCTTGCCACTACCACTACCGATTCGTACGTTCCTGAATATCCCCACCAGAGGCGCTCGAGATCATCTCCTCCCGCTTCCCCGTTTTTTTCTCTCGCGCTCTCCCTATATCCCTCCCTTCTTGCTATACTTGTACTTCCGGCCGCAAGGCTAACGCGAAATTCTCGCAAAATACATGAGAGCCACGACTCTGTGGATCACTTCGATCCTCCTTCCTAACCTCTCTCTCCCCCCACTCCTCTCTCTCTCTCTCTCTCTCTCTTTCTTTTATACGTATTTTTAACTATCGACTCGTTACCGGCTGTTTCGTCTAAACTTCCTGCCAACGCTGTCAGAAAGAAACGATCGACTACGTGGTCGACGAAAACATTATCATCGGAGCGGAAGCCACTTGTTCGTCCGTCTTCTTTCCTTCTCAAATTTTCCCCTTTAATTCCTCTTTTTCCCTGCTTAAGTTGCTTCGAGAACGTGAAAGAATGAAACTGAAATAGCTGTAAGATAGAAGGCGAAGAATTACAGTTCGACCTGACGTGTAACAGCCTTTTCCAAGCAGCGCGAGCTTTTCTATTACGCAAACGTTCGAGTGTCAATAGATGATGGTTAAACTGTATCTCACGCTGGAACTCTGACTCTTGTTTGAAAGAGTAAGACGGCAGCGACGGTGTGTTCTATGCGTCACGAAACATTCATGTATATACGCGATGCATCGTCTCTCTAGCGGTCTCTCCCTTCGCTATACGACGTCCGTGGTATAGGTCAGTGAAGTAGTAGCTCCCCCACCACGCGACTCCTAGACAACGGGTCTACGATTGACTCATCTAGCCAGTCATACGGCGCGTAAACACGATCCACTCCAGCTGTTCTCGGCCGCTCTTTTACTCTTGATCTTCATTCTATCTCTGTCTGTTTTCGCTCCCTCCCTTCCTTCCTTCTTCCTACTTTGTATCTCTCTTTTTCCTCCTATTCTCGTTCTTTGTCCTCTCTGCTACCTCTTTTTCTCTTGTATAACCTATGTACACGGATCCTGAGAACAACGGGGCGTTCTCTTTATTTTTAGAGGCAGCTCGAGAATTTGGTTCCCTGCCTCCCCATCTTTTTGTCTGCCTTGCTCGCTTCGTTTTCTCTCTTTCCCTTTTTCTTTAACCTTCCCTCTTTGGCACCGGCTCGGAAGCAGAAAACGCTTCTCTCTTCGAATAGAGAAGAGGAATCGTTCAACCGCGTGGCGCGCCTCCGCGGAACTACGGGGAACGACGTATAGAACGCGAGAAAGAGGCACAGAGAGCGGCGGCGGAGGGTACGCAGAGAACGAGTTCCGATTTTAGCGCAGTCGCGGCGGCCTCAGAACGAGCGGCGCTATTATGCACTAGTAGCTTGATGGCGTCACCCGTGCAACCTTGGCTCGGGTCAGTCCTCTATCATACTGCAGCCAGAGTTCCCCTACCCTTTCGATCTTCGTTCTCTTTCTCGTATCTCACTCCCGTACTCTCCCTCTTACCTTCCTTCTCTCTCTCTCTCTCTCCATTTGGCTCCGCTTAACCCTCTCTTTACTCGACCACCACCTCTTCTCCTTCTCTTCGCTCACACATGGCACTAGCCACACGACCAGTGGCGTAAGAATACTTTCTATTTCGAGGCATCTCTGAAGTTCCACGTTTTTGCAGAGGCCACGGAATCGTTTCGCCATACGAGTTTCTGTCAGAATCTATATACTTTACTTATTTTAACAACGACAACGGTGGCGTCGTGCAAATCGAAGTAAATTCGGATAAACTATCCGATACAAATAGTCGTTTATGAAATTCAAATCCTACGATTAGAGATAGCTTTACAACTCATTTCCATATTTTGCTTTTTTCCTAGCATCGTAGTTGCATGGTCGATGTCATCGATCCATTCATTAATAGAACTGTTCGCGGGGAGTTAGTTTGAAAAAGTGCATCGCGTTAGTCGCCGTTACGCCCACGACTATGTACAACCGAGAGCTGTAACTAACCTCCCCACAACGGGGCGCGTAAACGATGTTTCCAGCGTCCGCAGATCGCGTATCCGATTTGACGGGTCGCGCGTATGCACGTTTCCTGCGCTACGAGTCACGGAATCGAGATCGATCGTGACCGCCTGAGAGAAAAAAGGTTATCGAGACGAAGCCGCGAGAGAGCTCATCCCGAAGCATCAATCATCCGGTGACAGAAACGGCAAAGCACCGACAACGATGCTCCGTGGACAGCTATTAATAGTTCATTGCACGGTTAAGTACGATGTATACTTGAGGCGCATTGCGAAAATATTGATGCCGCGCAACGAATTGACTGCTAGTGAAGATTTTAAACACGTTAGACCGTGATCAGTGGAATAGGGCTGCCTATGATCAGTGAAATAGGGCTGTCTATGATCAGTGAAATAGAACAAACAACCAAATCGAATATGTAATGGAATTCGTGGCCTACGAGAACGAGCAACTACTACTGTCTGATGAGTCATAAATCCGAACTATATTCGAACTACGAATAGAATTGTATTTTTTAAAGTTACTGCGAGAATAAGTTTATAAATTGGACATTTAAAAACACCAAATTTTCAATAAATATTTGCAATTTTTTGAATGGAAAACATAAAAATGCACTTTTATGTTCGTAAAATGAATAGTTGATAGAGTTAAAAAAAAAATGGATCAAGCGTGATTAAAATCCACTTATTCCATAATATGCCCATGCTGTGACGCGTATCTGATGAGCATGTTAAAAAAGTATTAGCTGTCGCATAAAATTCCATTTTTTTACGTACAAATGGATCGATCCTTTCTTTCACAAGCAAAAAGTGTAATGGCCGAATTCAATTTGTGATTAATTCGATGGCAACCTACATTGCCTTCTAATGGCAACAGCTATGCTGGTGCCATCTGACGGAAATTGCGCAAACGTGAATGACGACCACATTTATAATTATAAATAATAAACACATATGATACATATTATACTGCGCAGTTAACTTTCAGTTTAATTATTTATATGAAAATATTAGTCAATTAAAATATCGTTACTAATTTATATCAAGAGACGATCGATAAGTCTGTATTTAATGATATTTTTTTCTTCTGTTTACAGTGTCTGAGAGCTATAGCAGTTACGTAAATTCGATGTACGCCAGTGGAGCCCAATTTGCCACCCCCTGCACTCCTAGCCCACCACGGGGACCCGGTGGAGTTCCAACGAGCGTGATTCAAGCAGCAACCAGCTCAGTTTCCGATGACCTGTACCTGCTGGAATTAGGTTTCCCCCCACGGTCGAAAAAGAACAAACTAAAAAAGCCGCGTCAAGGGGATGGCGCCGCGGTGAAAAGGAAATCTCGCGAAGGTTCGACGACGTATCTATGGGAATTTTTATTGAAATTGCTACAGGACCGAGAGTACTGCCCCCGATACATCAAATGGACGAATCGCGAACGAGGTGTCTTCAAACTGGTGGACAGCAAGGCGGTTTCTCGTCTATGGGGTTTACACAAGAATAAACCGGACATGAACTATGAAACCATGGGCAGAGCCCTGCGTTATTATTATCAGCGCGGTATCCTGGCGAAAGTTGACGGACAAAGGCTGGTCTATCAGTTTGTGGACGTACCGAAAGATATTATAGAAATTGACTGTACCGGCGCGTGAGACAGGGTTCGTCCTTCGAGGGAACAGCAGCACGAGAGACGAGCTGTACGGGAAAAGAGTGATTCGTGTATTCGTGCCGCGATCTTACGCGAGAACTTATCGTTGTCATTATCATCGTCGAGCAGCTCTTCCTGCCACAATGTGCCCACTTGGCACAACCCTCAGACGATCTAAAGCATGCCCTCTCTCTGACTTCGTTTGTTCCTTGTATTATAAGTATATACCTATAAAGATATGTATATTAACTCGCGAATAGCGGATGCGCATGCGCAACAACGCTACCCGCAAGAGGATGAACGTTTTGTTTTTGTCGACGCGACAGCTGCCACGGTATACGTATACAATTATATGTATATCGTAAATTTCGTCCTCCTTTGGTCTTTCTTCTTTTGTTACTCTTTGACGGTGTACGTCGATAGTAATCGTATTAAGCTTTACAACGTCTAATATATATAAATGTATATTATACATATATATGTATACGTTGAGCTCGTTCAAATTTGTACAAAATTTAGTTCTTAAAGATGCTACGGCACAAATGTTATTAAATGTATTTTAATCGAGAGTAAACGAAGAACGGGAAAAATAAGATGAATCTATTACTTAACGTGTAAACGGGATATAGGCGAACAGTTGTACATTCAAGAGCGCGATAAATTATTTATTGTATATTAGACGATTATATATGTTACCTAGAACGAGAAAAAGAAGCAGAAATTGTTACATACGTGTCGACGAAGGGAACCATAAGGAAGCAAAGGGGAAGTAGAACTTATATAATGTGCACGCACGCGAACGTGGAGAGTTTAAAGAGAAAAAAAAAAAACGAAACGAAATGAGGGCTGTGAAAAGATTCAGAAAGGAGAAAAATACGAGTGCAGAAATGATAAAGATGTTGAAAAAGTTTTACGGAGCGAGCTCAGGGAGAGGTACACATATATACAAACACACACCTGTACACTACACGTCTACACAGACACACACTGTACACACACTATATTTTTTTAAATATAAGCAAAAAAGGGCGACTCTTCTATTTGAGCTGAGGGTTCAACAATGTAAGGTGCTGGCTATACACACGAGGTCCAAGAATGTTATTTAGCAAGCTAGTGTTATTAATTCATAAAAAAAATTATTGAAACAGACATATATCTCTGTATATATAAAAATACACCTTTAGTATATATATTATTGAATATTATATATATATTATATGAATATATATTGTATGTTATGTAGTAAATGGAGCGAGTTAATGTGTCTATGAGATTCTTCTGTCACGTCTGCGTAGAAGGAAGTTTAAATAACCGTCTATCCGTACGATGTCTCTATTCGTGTCTTATATATCTTATATGTGTACATATGTATATATATATATGCATATATATATATATATATATACACATATAAAAAGCAATCACTATGGAAGCATTATCGTTTCTCTTTTGTGTTGCATGTTTTTTTATAAGTTCTCCACATTAGGATCAAACGATAATGAATCAATTTGCACGGTCAGCGATTCGATTACGTGGCCCGCGAGGAAAAAAGACGCACATCCGCGTGATTTTCATGCTCAGCTAGAATCAGAGATATCGTACTTTTCTAAACGTTTAGAGTATAATAGCCTTCTTGATATACGGGGCAGAGCGTTCGAAACATGATGATAAGTTAGAGAGAAAATTAATTTATTGAGCAGCAGCCCGCCCCTGAATACGGACGTGACGTGCGAGTGCAAGCGTATCCTATAGAAATAAGTTTTGTACATAAAAATTCGTTGAGAGCATACTTAGAAGAACATTACGCTGGTTAATCTTCGTAATCGTGGATAAATGAAAAGAAACAAAAGAAAACGAGAAACAGGAGAGACAGGTAGAACACGAGAGATACGAACGCGACATACCTCTAAGGTGTTACCTCTCGCTGCAAGTTGTTCTTCTTGACGATCATCTCCAAACAATTCAGAGAAGAAAACGGTAATACAGTAAATAATAGATAAAAAACGATCAAGTGCTGCCAATAATGCCTGTAAACGGTCCCTTGCATTTTTTTGCCACTTAAAAAAGGAAACGATGGAAAAAGAACAATGAACATAAAAAGAATTAATACGCGCGGTTTATTCGAATCAAGAAGAAATGTCTTGGGACGCCAGACATACCAGATGATACAAAGCGAATTGCCTTCTTGTAATTAACAAAGACGTGTTGCCTTCTAACAAAGAAAACATATTAAAGAAAAAAATTCTAGCAATTTGTATTTGTAATACAATCGACTTTGTCCGGGTACTTAAAGAAAACCTTTAACCCTGTATATCATCCCCCCTTTGTCAGCATAGAGTTTTGTAACTTTTGTCAAGAGAAACATAATAATAATGATAATAATAGTAATGAAAAAAAAGATAAAAAAAATTGAGAAGCGTTTTTGGTACACGAAGACTTTTTTCATATCGCACTTTGCATACACGTATCAGATGAAAAATATACTTAAAAAATACAATAAAAAAAGATAAGATGAATATAATGAAAGAGAGGGAGTGAGAGAGAAAGAGAGAGAGAGAGAGAGAGAGAGAGAAAGAGAGTGAAAGAGAGAAAGAGAGAGAGAGAGAATGAAATGAAATACATCAGAGTACAATGGACAAAAAAGCAAGTACCTATAAATAGTACCACTTCTATACATAACATCCACTTATAAACAATGAATGGACATTGCAACAAAAAAAATCCTATTTTTAGGTAAATTAAATTTACATATACATAACGATTGACTACGCTACAAGATATTTTAACAAATAAGACTTTACTGTAATAGGGATAAATCTATAATTATTTACCTGTAAAATAATACGAAGACACGATGGATTGACGTAAGGAACTGTAATGTAACGTTCTGTGATTCGTTGTTTGTAGGTGAAATTTAATAAAAGATTACTGTATCATAATTTTGATGTTTTTTATACCCTTCTTCCTAGAAAAGAAAGATCAATTATACATATCATTATATTTAAAATCGAATCAAATTTTTACTTTTGAAATAAAATTAAATACAATCATAGAATAAATAATGAAACAAGTAAGCTTCTTAAAATCAATTTATCATCGAAGTAAAGACGAGATAAGATACAATTAAACTGTCAAATTGTGACTTTCTTATTGGTGTTTAGAAACTGCTTGTTAGAATGATTACGCTTCAGTGACGTAATAGTTATATATAAAGGTGATTGCTGGTAATTGATAAGATACGTACCTAAAGAGAAGCTTTCATTGGTTCCACGTATTATTGGTCGACCAATCGGTGACGTAGCTTTAAGAGAAAGTATTTCACTGCTCGTTACACACGTAGATGATTCCAGTTAATATCGAACCTTGGAGAACGTCACTTGTCAGCGGTATATTGCATTTGGAAGGATTGTGCGAGGTACGTATCACTTTTATATTGTTTTTACATTGTGTATTATGCAAACGATTGTCCATGCTCGTAATTGTGAATCGATGTCAAAAGACGAACGCGTTGTTAAAGCTTTAATTATTGATTTCACTGTATCAGTCAACCTTACCACACCCTGTAGCCATTTTGGACGGTAGAGAATTGTCTACAGAACGTCAAACGAAAAGCATTGTTCGAAATGGATCAGATTACGCCAAAGGAAGTGAAAATCTTGGAAAATCCTGAGGACATTCAAGAACGGAGAGAGCAAGTTCTCAGTCGATATGCGAATTTCAAGGCAGAAGCTAGGAACAAGAGAGATAAACTTGAGGACTCCCGTCGCTTTCAAGTATATTTTTGATTGTTGTTTTATTTCTGTTCAATTTTTATTATTCACGTTGGTAACGATACTCGTTCGTTTCTAGTATTTTAAGCGAGATGCGGACGAACTCGAAGGATGGATTTTTGAAAAATTGCAAGCTGCTTCGGATGAAAGCTACAAAGATCCTACCAACCTTCAGGCAAAGATACAGAAACATCAAGCTTTCGAAGCGGAAGTTGCAGCTCATTCTAATGCTATAGTGTCATTAGATAATACCGGATCAGAGATGATAGCTCAACACCATTTTGCAAGCGATGTTATTAGTAAGAGATTAAGTAAGTTTCCATTGATATTGAGTTTATGTTATTATTTTATAGCTTGAAATTAACAATCAAATTTATCTTGCAGTGGATCTTCACCAGTTATGGGTGTTGCTGCTCTCTAGATTGGCAGACAAGGGTCTTAAATTACAACAAGCCCTGGTACTTGTACAATTTATTCGACACTGTGACGAAGTAATGTTCTGGATTCATGACAAGGAAGCATTTGTAACAACGGACGAATTTGGTCACGACTTGGAACACGTTGAAGTACTTCAAAGGAAATTTGACGAATTCCAAAAGGATATGGCTAGCCAAGAATACAGAGTAACAGAAGTAAACGAACTGGCAGATAAACTTCTTTTGGATGGGCATCCTGAACGTGATACTATCCTGCGTAGGAAGGAGGAACTCAACGAATCCTGGCAAAGATTGAAGCAGCTTGCTGTTTTGAGACAAGAGAAACTTTTTGGTGCACACGAAATTCAAAGATTTAATCGAGATGCCGATGAAACAATGGCTTGGATCGCAGAAAAGGATGTTGTTCTATCTTCAGATGATTTTGGACGCGACCTTGCAAGCGTACAAACCTTACAAAGAAAGCATGAGGGCATAGAACGTGATTTGGCAGCTTTAGAGGATAAAGTTTATACATTGGGAGCAGAGGCAGATCGTCTTGCAGCCATTCATCAAGCAGATCATTCTAAACAGATTCAAGCTAAACGCGCAGAGATCTTGCAGTCGTGGGAGAGCTTAACGGCAAAAGCAAAAGAACGCCGTCTGAAGCTCGATGAATCGTACTATTTGCATAGATTTTTGGCTGATTATAGAGACTTGGTTTCTTGGATGAACGACATGCGCGCGATTATATCGGCAGACGAACTAGCTAAAGACGTTGCTGGTGCAGAAGCTCTTGTTGAAAGACATCAGGAGCACAAGGGAGAAATTGATGCTAGAGCCGACAGCTTCGATGCGACTACTTTGGCTGGCAACAAACTACTGGAAAAAAAACATTATGCTGCGGAAGAAGTAACCAGAAAATTGAATTCTCTTGCCGAAGATAAGCAGTCACTTTTGAGTCTTTGGGAAAAGCGAAAAATTTTGTACGAACAATGCATGGACTTGCAGCTATTCTACCGTGATACGGAACAAGCGGATGCATGGATGGCTAAGCAGGAAGCATTTTTAGCGAACGAAGACCTGGGTGATTCCCTTGACAGCGTAGAAGCTCTTATTAAGAAGCACGAAGATTTCGACAAGTCTTTGGCAGCTCAGGAGGAAAAGGTCAAGATATTGGACGACTTTGCCGGCAAGTTGATAGAAGGGGAACATTATGCAGCTGACGATGTGGCACAAAGACGTCAACTTCTGTTAGAAAGACGTGCCATTCTTCTTGAAAAATCGGCTCAAAGAAGACGCCGTTTAGAGGATGCATACAAACTACAGCAATTCGAACGCGACTGCGATGAAACAAAGGGTTGGGTAAACGAGAAGCTCAAATTTGCCACTGATGATAGCTACTTGGATCCCACTAACTTAAATGGGAAAGTGCAGAAACATCAGAACTTTGAGCAAGAATTAAACGCCAACAGAACTCGCATGGAAGAGATGGTAGCTACTGGTCAAGAATTAATTGAGAGTGGTCACTATGCCAGTGATAGAATTCGCACTCGTACCGATGAAATTATGTCTCTATGGGAAAGTCTTACTCATGCCAGTGAAAAGAAAGGTGCTAAGCTGCAAGAAGCCTCCCAACAACAACAATTTAATCGTACCGTCGAGGATATTGAGTTATGGCTGTCAGAAGTAGAAGGACAACTGATGTCTGAAGATTATGGCAAAGATCTAACCAGTGTGCAAAATCTTCAAAAGAAGCATGCTCTTTTGGAAGCCGACGTCACATCCCATTCGGATAGAATCGATAGCATTGCCCAAGCTGCAGATCAATTTGTGAAATCAGGACATTTTGATGCAGACAATATCAAGGCTAAACAGGAACAACTACAAGCTCGATACGCTGCACTTCAACAACCCATGAGCATTCGTAAACAACGACTTCTCGACTCACTGCAGGTACAACAGCTATTCAGAGATATAGAAGACGAAGAAGCTTGGATCCGCGAAAAAGAACCAGTTGCAGCGTCCACCAACCGTGGACGCGATCTCATTGGTGTACAAAATCTACAGAAGAAGCATCAAGCTGTTTTAGCAGAAATAAATAATCACGAACCACGTGTAGCTGCTGTTTGTCAAGCAGGTGCATCAATGTTGCAAGAAAGCCACTTCGCCGCAGAGGAAATTAGCCAACGTTTGGCTGCATTGGATGAGCATTGGGGACAACTGAAAGAGAAAGCCAGACAACGTAAGAATGACCTGGATGACTCCCTTCAGGCACATCAGTACTTTGCTGATGCTAATGAAGCTGAATCCTGGATGAAGGAAAAACGACCCATAGTTATGAATGCTGACTATGGAAAAGACGAAGATAGTTCTGAGGCTCTTTTAAAGAAACACGAGGCATTGGTCAGTGATCTGGAGGCATTTGCAAGTACTATAGCTGCTCTTAGAGACCAGGCTGCTTCTTGTCGTCAACAGGAAACTCCTACTATTGATATTACTGGCAAAGAGTGTGTGGTGGCTCTCTATGACTATACAGAGAAGTCACCAAGAGAAGTTTCCATGAAGAAGGGCGACACTTTGACTCTGTTGAATTCTAATAACAAAGATTGGTGGAAAGTTGAAGTAAATGATCGTCAAGGTTTTGTTCCAGCTGCCTATGTAAAGAGGGTAGAGCCCGAAGCGGGATTAAGCGCTTCTCAACAGAATCTTGCCAGAGAACAAAGTTCCATAGCTGCCAGGCAAGCTCAGATAGAAGCTCAGTATGATGATCTTTTGAGACTTGCGCGCGAAAGGCAAAATAAACTCAATGAAACAGCCAAGGCTTATGTACTTGTCAGAGAAGCTGCAGAATTGGCCACTTGGATTAAGGATAAAGAGAATCATGCTCAAGTTCAGGACGTTGGCGAGGATCTAGAACAGGTAGAGGTAATGCAGAAGAAATTCGATGACTTCCAGGCAGACTTGAAGGCCAATGAGGTTCGGTTAGCTGAAATGAACGAGATTGCCGTACAGTTAATGAGTCTTGGGCAGACAGAAGCTGCTCTGAAGATTCAAACGCAGATACAGGATCTGAACGAAAAATGGACCAGCTTGCAAACTCTCACTGCGGAACGTGCTAATCAACTTGGTTCCGCTCACGAGGTTCAACGATTCCATCGTGACGTCGATGAGACCAAGGACTGGATTCGAGAGAAGGATGCTGCACTGAACAACGACGATCTTGGAAAGGATTTACGGAGCGTTCAGGCTTTGCAGCGCAAGCACGAGGGTCTGGAAAGAGATTTGGCTGCCTTGGGAGATAAAATTAAACAGCTGGATGAAACGGCTAATCGTTTGATGCAATCACATCCTGAAACTGCTGAACAGACCTACGCCAAGCAGAAAGAGATTAACGAAGAATGGACTCAACTGACGGCAAAAGCTAATAGTAGGAAGGAAAAGTTGCTGGATTCTTATGATCTGCAACGTTTCCTTAGTGACTACAGAGATCTGATGGCTTGGATCAACTCGATGATGGGTTTAGTCGCGTCAGAGGAGCTGGCTTCAGATGTGACCGGTGCGGAAGCTCTCCTAGAACGACACCAGGTGAGTTGATCAATTAAAAAGTTACTGATATTGAAATGGTCCAATGCTTACACGGTCGTTCACGAGTCATTCATGAATTATAGAATCACAGAGCAGAGATAGACGCACGATACGGCATACTTCCAGAGGTACTGAAAAGTTTAAGAGAGCATGGAGCAAAACTGTGCGACTTTATCTCTGAATACGTTCTTTATAATTAATCACTTTTGGTATATTTTTTCTGTTGTTTCTAAATCTCTGTTTTATGAGAAAAGAACAGATTGGCAAATCGATGTTTTAGTAATGAAGACACCGCCTTATTAACACTTATGGAGTACTATCAACGCTTCTTATAGTGTAATCGCTGCCTTTTCCGCTTATCGTAGTCTCTATTGTCGAGTGGATTGAGATACGTGCAAAATATGCGTGTGAATTTATATCGAAGATGTTAAAGTAGTATACGTGAATCTATGTGACCCTAATTTCGTTTATGTTATAGGAACATCGCATGGAGATCGACGCCAGAGCAGGTACTTTCCAGGCATTCGAACTTTTCGGTCAACAGCTTTTACAATCCAGTCACTATGCCAGTGTCGAGATTCAAGAAAAACTCGAATCTATGGCTGAAGCACGCCAAGAACTAGAGAAAGCTTGGATTCAACGACGTATGCAGTTAGATCAAAACTTGGAGCTACAATTGTTCTGCAGAGATTGCGAACAAGCTGAGAACTGGATGAGCGCCCGAGAAGCTTTCTTAAGCAGTGCAGACACTGTTGATAGTAGTGACAACGTAGAGGCTCTCATTAAAAAACACGAGGACTTTGACAAAGCTATCAATGCTCACGAAGAGAAGATTGCCACATTGCAGACTCTGGCTGATCAGTTAATCGCTGCCGAACATTATGCTGCAAAACCAATTGACGATAGACGTTGCCAAGTTCTGGACCGCTGGAAACATTTGAAGGATGCTCTTATTGAGAAACGTTCCAAGTTAGGAGAGTCTCAAACTCTACAACAATTCTCCCGAGATGCCGATGAAATGGAAAATTGGATTGCTGAGAAACTGCAGCTCGCTACTGAGGAGAACTACAAGGATCCAGCTAATATTCAATCAAAACATCAGAAACACCAAGCATTTGAGGCTGAATTGGCAGCGAATGCGGACAGAATTCAATCTGTATTAGCTATGGGAGGTAATTTAATCGAGAAACACCAATGTGCTGGTTCTGAGGACGCTGTCCAAAAGAGGCTAGCGTCAATTGCCGATCAATGGGAGTATCTTACCCAGAAGACTACGGAGAAGTCGATGAAGCTGAAAGAAGCCAATAAACAGCGTACATATATTGCTGCTGTTAAAGATCTAGATTTCTGGCTTGGCGAAGTGGAAAGCTTGCTTACGTCCGAAGATGCTGGCAAAGATCTAGCTTCTGTACAAAATTTAATGAAAAAGCACCAGTTGGTTGAGGCTGACATTCAAGCACACGAAGAAAGGATCAAGGACATGAATGCGCAAGCAGATTCGCTGATTGAAAGTGGACAATTTGACGCAGCTGGTATCCAAGAGAAACGACAGAGTATAAACGAGCGTTATGAGAGAATTCGTAACCTCGCTGCTCATAGACAGGCAAGGTTGAACGAAGCAAACACTTTGCATCAATTCTTCAGGGACATCGCCGATGAAGAGTCTTGGATCAAGGAGAAAAAGCTTCTAGTTGGATCAGACGACTATGGTCGTGATCTCACTGGCGTACAAAACTTGAAGAAGAAACACAAGAGACTGGAGGCAGAGTTAGGTAGTCATGAGCCTGCTATACAAGCTGTTCAAGAAGCAGGGGAGAAATTGATGGACGTCTCTAATTTGGGAGTGCCCGAAATTGAGCAACGTCTAAAGCTACTCAACCAAGCATGGGCTGAATTAAAACAGCTAGCAGCCAATAGAGGACAGAAACTGGATGAGTCCCTAACTTATCAACAATTTTTAGCGAAAGTAGAAGAGGAAGAAGCTTGGATCACAGAAAAACAACAGTTGCTATCGGTCGAAGATTATGGTGACACTATGGCTGCTGTTCAGGGCTTACTGAAAAAACATGACGCATTTGAAACTGACTTTGCAGCTCATGGTGAACGTTGCAAAGACATTTGCGAAGCAGGAGAAGCTTTGATCAAGGCTGGAAATCATCGTGCGGACGCTATAGGACAAAGATGTGCCCAACTTCGTAACAAATTGGAACAACTTGGTGCTCTTGCTGCTAGAAGGAAGACACGACTTAATGATAATTCGGCTTATTTGCAGTTTATGTGGAAGGCAGATGTAGTTGAATCCTGGATCGCTGACAAGGAAACTCACGTACGCTCAGAGGAATTCGGACGAGACTTGTCTACCGTTCAGACACTGCTGACTAAACAGGAAACCTTTGATGCCGGATTGCATGCCTTTGAACACGAAGGAATTCAGAACATCACTTCTTTGAAGGAAATGCTAGTCGATTCTGGTCATGATCAGACGCCTAGTATTCAAAAACGTCATGCGGATGTTATTGCTCGCTGGCAGAAGCTCCTGGCCGATTCTGACGCGAGAAAGCAACGCTTGCTAAGAATGCAAGATCAGTTCAGACAAATTGAAGAATTGTATTTGACATTCGCTAAGAAAGCCTCTGCTTTCAACTCGTGGTTTGAGAACGCAGAAGAAGATTTAACAGACCCTGTGCGATGTAACAGTATCGAAGAAATTCGAGCCCTCAGAGAAGCACATGCACAATTCCAAGCGAGTTTATCCTCGGCAGAAGCAGATTTCGAAGCTTTAGCTGCCCTTGACAGACAAATCAAGAGCTTCAATGTTGGCCCCAATCCGTACACATGGTTCACAATGGAAGCATTAGAAGATACCTGGCGTAATTTACAGAAGATAATTAAAGAACGCGACGTGGAGCTTGCGAAAGAAGCTCAACGGCAAGAAGAGAATGACAAGTTGCGTAAAGAGTTTGCTAAACATGCTAATGCATTCCATCAATGGCTAGCGGAGACAAGAACGTCTATGATGGAAGGATCAGGATCATTAGAACAACAATTGGAAGCAACAAAGAGAAAGACTCAAGAGGTTCGTGCACGTCGTCAAGATCTAAAGAAGATCGAAGACTTGGGAGCTATTTTGGAAGAACATCTAATCTTGGACAATCGTTACACGGAACATAGTACCGTAGGCTTGGCACAACAATGGGATCAATTAGATCAACTGGGAATGCGCATGCAACACAACTTGGAACAACAAATACAAGCACGTAACCAATCTGGTGTTTCTGAAGACGCACTCAAAGAGTTCTCGATGATGTTCAAACACTTCGACAAGGACAAGAGCGGTCGTCTAAATCACCAGGAATTCAAATCATGTTTGAGGGCCCTTGGTTACGATTTACCAATGGTAGAAGAAGGCCAGCCTGATCCAGAATTCGAAAACATTTTAGGTATATTTTATACTCATATTTATCACATCATTAAATGCAGATAAATTAGATAATTAATGAAAAGCATAAAAGTTCTTGTTTGTATATTGAAACAGTGTAATATGCTATCTTTTTGTTTATTTTGCAGATATCGTTGATCCGAATAGAGATGGTTACGTATCGTTACAAGAATACATGGCGTTTATGATTAGCAAGGAAACCGAGAATGTACAAAGTTCCGAAGAAATCGAAAATGCTTTCCGTGCTATTACTGCGGCAGATCGGCCATATGTTACGAAAGAAGAATTATATGCTGTAAGTATAGAATTTCCAAATATACAATTATCAATTTATTTGGTGTATATTAACAATATTTCATATATTCTTAGAATCTTACCAAGGAGATGGCTGATTACTGTGTTGCTCGTATGAAACCTTACGTCGATCCAAAAACGGAGCGACCAATCACAGGAGCCTTGGATTATATCGAATTTACTCGCACTCTTTTCCAAAATTAGTTGTAGTCACAACAGTTATTAAATTATAGAATATGTTACAATTAAACTATTGGATGCTTACTTATTTTATTAAATACCTTGATACTTCAATACCATATGTCTAATCAATTATTTAACTTGATTTTATTTATACCGCACTTTGCTCTACTTTGTATTGATACATATGCTATCGATGAAGAATCATGAGAAATAAATTATACTCTTTATGTATAACAATCTATACATACACATAAATTCAGTACCAATTAATTAAGAAAGTTTACTTTTTTTTAACAAGATCTTACTTAGATTATACGGAAGGTTGTTCGAAAAGTGCCTTTCTTTCGCAAACTTGTTTTTTACAGCAGTGCACCTCCATACAAACGTGAAACCAAGTCTGTGAAATGTCGCGGTGTTTATCTCAACAGAACAAAATGAACCGTATGTAATTCGACAAAATAATATAAAACAAAAAACGTTGTGCGTCTATTATTTCCCCATAAAACGAAAGAAACTTTTTGGACAACCTAATATTTAAAAAATTACAGAAAGATATAAAATAGAAATGCATTTTTTCTAATAGCTTGAACAACGTTGTACTATTTATTTGTTCTTCTATTAGGTTTTGGTAAAAATCTATTTAGTATTCCATAATCTTTCTGAGGTCCTGCTTTCTTGATATCTGGTCGCATGTCTGCTTGGCGAAGTAGATCGATAGTTTCCTGAAAGACATAATTCCTAGCATTCTAATATACATATACAAAAAAATCACTTACCTTTCGACTCAATTCTTTTAGAATTTTCTTAGTCTTAATCACTTTAGCTGTTCCTCCTTTTCCTTTAGCTTTCGTTCTACGAGGTTTGAAATCTATATTCTTTGGTTTGAGATACTATAAAAATATATAAATAATTATTTATATGATTACTAAGAAATTTAAATAATTTAACTCTTTAAATACTCACCAAGAGTTTCTTTTCAGCTTCTACTTTATCTTTAAGAGTGGATACATCTACTTCTGTTATAGCAAGTGGTTCCAAACATATTAGTTCTGGTTGAATCTTGTCCAATAGTGCTTTTACTTCAGCTTCACGTCTCTGAGTTTTAGTTTGGAATGGATTACATTCAAGAGCATCAAAGTTAGGTTCTCCACTTCCAGGTATTAGAAGCGAAGATACATTTTTCACTGTACCAACACCTAAAACGTCTTCGTATGGACAAAATTGCATACTTGTCACTGACGACTTGGTTCTGTGACGTAAATAGGGTTTCATTCCATCACCCGACAATCTATAAAAACGACAAGCTATAAAAATCTATATATCATTCTTATTATCATATAGACATAAATTATCGCATATTTACTGATGAACTTCAACAACATTTCCCATTGCCATTGCTATTTGGCCAGTCTGACTATAAGATAAATGGTAAATAGGAGAGCGTACGCGATAATTATGCACGGGACCTGCTAACTGTCTGATGTCCCATATTTTTATAAATCTGTTCGGACAACTAGTTGCCATGTAAGTTCCATAAGGATGAATTGCACAGGCAGATATTCCTTGAGCATGGCACAACATTTTTGCCAAAGGATCCTTACTGTTTGGAGACCACATAGAAACCACTCCTTTTGAATCACCCACACAAAGCACAGCATTAGCAGGATTTTGTGTCATTACCTAAAAAATAAGCAATTATAATATCACATAGTATCCCTACAGAAAAGTGTCAAATATACTCAAGCTTACTGCAATCTTTCCTAATTTGCTATTAAAAGATGCTACAAATTTGCCTATAGAAACATCCAACCATGACAAGTAACCGTCATTAGATCCAGCGGCAAGCAAAAAATGATAAGGTAAAAATTCTAATTTATTAATTCTGTGCAATTTTTTCAAACAATGGATTTCAATTCCTTGGTTGTCATATATAAACACCCATTCTTTTTGCGCCACAGCAAACATTGTTTCTATATGAAGCCATGATACATCATATACCGATTCCATTACATTTATTTCACAGGCTAAACTTTTTGTGACCCAATCTAAAGCCGCTACATGGCCTCTCCTCCCACCTAGTACTAAGTGTCTACCATTTCTTGTATATCTTATGCAATATGGGCCAAACTCTAAATCTAATGTAAAATGCTTAGCTGCAGAAGTTATATCCACATTGTCTGCAATTTGCTTTTGTTTATACTGCACTGTTACTTCCCCAGGATCAGCCTCTAAGCAACCATAATCTTCTGTCAAAAGTAATTCAGTGCGCGCAGTATTCTTTACTGCATTATTAAAAGTATTCTCTTTTTTTTTTAATTTCTGTCTTATTACTTTATTTTTTATATTAGTTGATGTCGCCCTTAAATCGATTCCTCCGCCTTTATCATGTTTCGCTAATTTTTCTTTATTAAGTGGTACTCGTCCACGATATTTCTTTCCTATAAATATTATCAAACAGTTAGTCTTTAAACGTACGCATGTGAAATAAAATTATAGTAGTGAATAGAAAAACGCATATATGAAATATAAACTTAAGTACTTATAGGTTCCATCTCGTTTTCGAAACTAAAACAATAACAATTATTACTTTAAATGTGGAAACTCAAATGTTCCACTTGATTTTAATTCTAACCAAACTACACGCGAACATCATAAGCCACGGTCATGTACAACCGCGTACCTATTTCTAGCATCTTTGGTAATCATGCGAGGCGCCATATTTATTTGAAGTTTAAATCAAAGTTTACGGAAGAAACAGTATATTCTTATTCTTAGGTGCTTTTAAAAGATGACCGTTATCCTAAATAAATTTTAGAATTTTACGTAATTGGATTAAGTATAACTATTGTATTAAATGCAGGAAGTATTAGGAAATAAAAAAAATAAATTTTTAATAATAATTATTTTTTGTAATAATCAATATCTAAAATTACACTACTATTTCGTAGAGAAGAAAATATACAATTTCAGAAAAAATACTAAAGATCATTAATCAAAAAGATATTGAAATTATAATAATATTTAATGCTAAATTTTGTTAGTTTGTTTAATTTAAATATTCCCAAACTTGTGTTTTGATGCCGCTAGAGGAGCTAAGAGCTTCTTCTATGAAAAACACCGAATGTGTACAATCTTAATCTACGTAATCAACGTTTGTGCAACTATTGTTGCTTTCGTTTACTTTAAATTTAATCTTGTCAAAAATCCGAAGAAATTTAATTCCTATCGGATTAATTTTTATGAAGACTGTTATAAAATAATTAAACATGAAAGCTGCGTCTGATCCAAAGGACATCCAGGTATTATATGTTATTTCCTAGAAACGCAATTGTCAATACTTGCAATATACATGCAGCCTATAACCTTACCAAAATATATTTTTAAATCAAATATTTATGACATACTATTTTGTTATATTCAAGTATAAGGAAACATATGTATATACATTTCTTTCTTATTATATTTGTATGATATTTATTTTATTAATGCAATTATTTTTCAGGAATTTCAATTTAAACAGTCAAACACTTCCCAAATTTTAGATGCATTCACATCCATACCAACTGCATGCAGTTTATTGGCTGCAGATAAAAGGAGAGGATTGTTGTATGCAGGACAAAATAATAAAATAATTATATTGAAACCAGGAGAAGACAGTGACCCAGAATGGAAAATAGAATTTAATGTGCCTCTAGTTGTGTCTAAACTAACACTTAATTGTGATTGTACCTATCTAGCCGTGGCACATGGACCTATGGTTTTAATTTATGATGCAGAGGCACTTACAAAAAATGTACGTTTAATCTATTTTATATAAAATTTCTTTCTTTTGAATTATTACTGAGTAACTCGAAGCATATTGTAATCATATTTCTTTTTCTCAGAGTTTACAATTACTACATAAAGTTAAAATTTCTACATTAAGCGGAGATATACTTGTGTATGATCTACGATGGAATCCGGCCGTACCAAGGATGTTGTGTACAGTAGCTAGCGACTATACAATTGGTAGTTTTAAAATAAAAGAAAAGAAAAAGGCTACAACCGAACTGGACACTTTCGAATTAAAAGAAAAATTGAACAATGAACATATAAATGCCTTATGTGCAGCATGGAGCCCTAAAGGAAAACAAATTGTTGTGGGTTGTAAAAATGGTAGTATAGTACAACTTAAACCTGATTTAAAGATAGCAAGGATAATTCCTGGCCCCAATCCATACATTGGTGAAGTTATTAGTATTTTATGGGTTAGCAATTATCAATTTTGTGCTGCTTATTTGGGTAATGAACAGGGAATTAATGTTCTTGTAATTGATGCCCCTAAAGGCGAAACAAATGCTGTTTTTACTTATTATGAAGATATTACTTATGCAATAACAGATTCAGAAGGAGAAGGAACAATTCCTCGTTATTACTTTGATCATGTACCAGAATGGGGCTTAATTATTGCTGCTAGTAGCAATAGCAGTGAAATAGCTATATTAGGATCTACAGATAAAGGTGTTACTTGGAATCAGTGGCAATTGGTAGATAGTGGCAGAGCTGAATTACCATTGATTCACACCACAGAAAGCTATCCAGTAGGTTTAGCTATTGATAAATCTCCAGTTAGAAAATTACCATGGGGGGCAGATTCCACTTTGCCCCATCCAGTTCCTATACTTCATATTCTTGCAACATCTGGACAATTATGCAGCTTTCATATGGTGAATCTAAGTCCCAAATGTACTTCTATTAATTCTCCACCTACAGAAATTATTGCAATACCCCCGCAAACACAGTCAAACATTAGTCCTGAAAAATCTCTTATTATGAATGGTGCTGCAACTAGTACACCACTAGTTAAGCAACCAGAAAATACTCTCGAACGTTCAAAACCTCTTTCTGCAGGAAATATTCTGAATAAATTTATTCAGAAATCTAGTTTTACATTACCTCCAACTGAGAAACCACAGCAAGAGCAGAAACCTGAACAAATCAGTATGGGGATGAAATTGGAACCAACTAGAGAAATTCAACCTCAAGAAATTGCAAAACCGGATATTAAATTAACGTCAATTAGAGAAACAATTATGCAAGAGTCTGTGGAACCAAAACCATTTGTAGATGATGATGCTAAAGATAATCATGCATATATAGAAGAACATAATTTGTTTGAGAAAGAATTACGTAAAAGATTAGAACCACAAACGTTAGAGTATGATACAGAAGAAGAACGTCAAAAACTTGTAGACACATCTATTGTGATAGATCAGTTTTTACGGGAATTGAAAGAAACAACAAATAGTTTATCTAGCGACATAGCATATTTGAAAGCGCTATTATTACAATCATTTGCTTGGGTTGAAGAAACAAAATCAAAAAATGCAGCAACTAACGATTTTGCCACTAGAAATTGTGGAGATAACAATAAAATGTCTGATCTACAAAAACTTTATTATTACACTCAAACGCAGTTAACTCAAGCTAGTAAAATTTTAGACTTAGAATGGTCAAATCATAAATCTCGAGAAACGTCACGAATGAAAATACCTCATTTAGAGTTTTTATATCAGAATCTTATATTACATAGTAAAATTATACAAGAAGAAAAAAGCAGAATGGAACATCTTAAAAAGCGATGGAAATTAATTACTCGTAATAGTAGTATTTTTGGATTAAATCATTCATTATCTAATTTAACTATCGCATCGTCAAAATATTCAACCATTCTTCCAAGAAATACAGGAATCATAGAAGCGCGATGCAAGGCAATTGCTTCTAAAACTTTGAGTTTTACTCAAGAAAAACAAATTAAATTAAGAGAACATTTATCTGCTTCTACTCCAAGGATTATAAGACCTGTTAGTTCTTCAAATATTCAAGATCGTTTGGAAGAAACATTGTCCTCTTTAACCTCTCCAAATACTACCAGCATTAATATAAAAAATAAGGTTGATCAATCTGTTTCCAAACAAAATACAATTACTAAACAACAGAATACATATATTGATCCTTTAGATTCTATGGCTAGCATTGTAGCAGGAATTGGTACAAGCGAATGCACAAGCGAATCTAACAATGTATCAATACAAAACAAAATACAAAGCAAGCAACCTAGCTTTGGCATTACTTTTCCTATATCTGGAAATAAACCTGTACAAGCAGAGAAAATATCTAGTATACCAACAACTACTGGAGTACCTCAAAGTACTAAAGCAAAACAAGATACTATTGCATTAAATCAGATGCAATTACATGTTCCTGCTCATACTTCGTCTAACTTAATAAAAGCTTTTCCTAAGGTTGATACTACTACGTTTGATACATCAGTGCAAAAGTTAGAAGAAACAGCAGCACAAAATCCAGCTATCCAATCAATTTGGTTGCATGCTATTAAAACAGAAAATAACTTGTTTAATGGTAGTTCATTAAAAGATGCATTACCACCAGAGACTTCGTTAGAAAAGATACAAACTACTCCAAATACTGGAGTGACATTACCAATGACAACAGCAGTAAAAACCAAAGCAGTATCTACATTTAGTTTTGCTACTCCAATTACCATCCCTGCACCAATAAAGAGTACTACACAGAGTACATTTGTTGTATCACAAACAACGAATGCACAAACAATTTCTTTTGCTTCAAAATCATCATCAAACGTTATTACTCCATTTAATTTAAAAATGACATCACCAGCGACAAAATCTCAAACACAAGATGTATTAAGTTTAACAGGGTCATTTATAGGACTTCAGACATCTAATCAAGCACCTAGTATATCTACTAATAATAGTCCCAGTACCGATGGAAAATATAACTGCAAAGCTACGTTTGGAAGATCTGACGTTAATCAAATTCTCTCACCTAATGAAAGTCAAATTTCTGCACAACACAATTCTGTTACAATTGTAGAAGTACCTCATACTGAAGCAACAACTTCTAGCCTTCCAACAAGTGCTGTACAAGATTTACTTGCATCTTCTGCTACACCTTTGTTCAACATTCTGAACAATACATCGAATGTTTCTGTATTTGAAGAAATAGCAAATTCTACTCCAACTACTTCATCCATGCCACTATTTGGTGGTTTCTTCACAACATCAAGTACAACAGCAAATACGACAACAACTTCTGCTACCATCTCTCCTTTTCAAAGTACTTTATCAAGACCTTTCGAGAAAGGTCCCATTATGTTACCTACAGCAAGCTCCGCCAATGCTCCTACTACTACTACTAGTACTACTACTACTACTACTACTGCTGCTACTACTACTACTACTACTACTGCTACTACTACTACTGCTACTACTACTGCTACTACTTCTACTACTACTGCTAGTACAACTACAACTACTACTACTGCTATTACCACTACTACTGTTAGTACTGCTACTCCTACAAATACTACTACAAATACTAGTACTCCTACAAATACTATTGCTGCTGCTGCTGTTGCTGCTGCTGCTGCTGCTGCTGCTGCTGCTGCTACTGCTACCACTATTATTACAGCAACAACAACAACAACTACTACTACTATTATAACTGCTACTACTACTGCTACATTACCTACACTTACATTCGGAACTGTTGCAACAAGTACAGTTGCTCCAGTTTTTGGTAAACCTTCCCTTACAATGAACTCTCAGTTTCCAAGTACGCCAGTAGTTCCTCCAACAGATGATACGTTTGGAAAACCAGCTACTGCTACACCTCTTTTTAAGCCTTTTGAAAATGCTCAGAGCACATTTATGTTTGGCAAAACGACTAAAGTTTTAACGAACGTTTCGATCTTCAGCGGAACTAATACTAATTCGATCTTTGGTGGAAACACTCAAGTATCCTCATCAGGTTCTATTTTCGGAGGAAATACTTCCTCGATAAATACGTTCGGAACACCTCAAACGTTCGTCTTTGATAATAATGCCCAGAAATCTGACTCAATATTTGGTTCCACATCAAACACGGGCTCTACATCCTTTTTTGGTGGTGCAACAAACAATGTCACTCCAGCGTTATCTTCAGAAGGATCTCCATCTGTATTTGGCGATACCGCAACTAATACGTCGCCAATGGGTGTAGAACAGCTTGTATTAGGTGCACAACCTAATGCCTTTGGGCAAACACCTTCATTTAATGCTAAACCAATATTTGGATCAGCACCAACGTTTGGAGCACCAAAACCAGTCTTTGGCACCGGTTTTGCGACGACAGCATTTGGAGTCAATACTAGTCCTCCAGGTAAATAATATATTATAAAATATATTATATATATAAAATAATATAAACATTACACTTTTCTATACTTCGTATCTTTTTTAAGTTATGAATAAAATTTAATTACTAATAATATATAAAACAGCATTTGGAAATCCACCTACTATGGGAGGAAGTCCTGCTCCAATTGATAACAACATGCCAAAAGTGTTTGGAAATGTAAGTGGTGGTAGTAGCACATTTGAAACTCTAGCGAGTCAATCAGGTGGGCTTAGTTTCAGTAGCTTAGCACAAAAAACCACAGATGTACCAAAATCTCCAGTATTTACTAGGTAAGTTAAAAATTAAATTCTTATTTTTTTTACATTTTTTTATAACTTTTTAGATTCATAAAGTAAAAAGTGTTTAATGTACTTTTTGTTATAGCGGAAGCTCTTTTTCCACTTGGCGGTAGTCAACAAATATCTAAATTAAATAAATTATCCATAATGACACATTATTTTTATTAAAACAAGATAGACTTCTCGTGCTCCTTCAGTCTGTTTAAATCGTGTATTTATGATTACTTTTTATAAAAAAGAAAAAAGATCAAACATAGTAGTATTAAAACATTGTTGACATCTGTGTTATACATAAGTTGATATGATTCAATATATTTCGAATTTATATACAATAAAAGATTTTATAAAACGACGCTGTATAAAGATACATTTAGATACCTCGCTTTATAGGTTTTGGTGCAATTGATACTTTAGTTGGTTTGCAAAGATCTATTACACATGGATCATCAAGGGGGGAATGCATACATACAGCTGAAGATGGCACAAGTAGTGCAAGAGATATTTCTACGTTACAAGCTTCCATCCAAACTTGATGGGACAGTAGAACTATAGTTTTTAATCTGTAATCATTTTGTTCTATATTCTGTAGTCGCAGATCCGACTGACGCGGTAATAGTAATTGTACTTGTTGATCAGGATGCCTCAATTTAATGCGTAACATTCTAGGATCTCGTAAATTCAGTATTTTTGCTGTCAATGGGATTCCTAATAGAAGTCCTCCAGTAAACTTCAGTGCTGCATCTGCATCACCTCTGGGTTCTTCGATAATTGCTCTACAGAACCGAGTAAATACTGATGGCCTTGGAAGACGCTCTTCCCCTTGTGACGCTGGTGTTAATAATAATGGTAAAAGCATTCGTGTTAAAGATCCTGGCTTTACATCAGCTAAAGTTGGAATTTGAAGTACCAGAGCTCTAGAGAAAGATGGTAATTTTGTCGGATCTTGAGATAGAATATCGGCTTCAGATAAAAAGTGACGCGCGAGTGGAAGAGCACTCCTTCCTGTCATGCTTCTTGTAACTCGAATTAATTCTACTGCCAATGCCTTCAACCACACATCATTGGCTAATATAATTTCGTTTTCATCTAATCCACTAAATAGTCTTTGTAATCTGTAACATTCATATAAATTATCTATGAGTAAATATTCATATATGTATGTATATATGTTACAAAAACAAACATGCTGCTTAATATACTTTTGAGTATTCTGAAGAAGAACCGAAACATTAGTAGTTGTATTTGGCAAGGGGCTTGTAGATACCGAATTCGTTGATAATATTGAAAATTCTTTTAATACAGATTTCAAAAGTAGTAAACTTCTTATGTATAAAGCAGTAAAACGTGCAGCTCCTTCCATACGATAATCCATTTTTGCTAAACGATCGAGATCGACAGCTGCAGCTTCTAAGAGCTGAGTGTGCACTCTACCTCCAGGCCTTGCATTTTCTACACCTGTAACTACTTTTTCTAGAAATTCTTTTCCACGTCTAGCTTCTTCGTCAATTTTATCTTCTTTCCCAAAATTTGATCCACTTGTTATGGTTGGTCGCAATCGAGGAACTAAATGCGGCATAGTATCGCGTAAATAATGATAATGTTTAGATGCATGCTCTGTAAAAAGAGCATGCATGCTTGGACAATGAAGTGCAGCATTGAATATTAGGACTAACACGCTTGCATCTATTATTTATAGTTGAGGATAATAAAAATAAGATTGCTAGTATAATTTATATTTTGTAAAGGGAATCGTTAGAAGGATACAAGAAGGTTCGTCGACATCTGGCTCCGGTGTATCGAAAAACGGATGACGTCCAAGAAGTTGTGGCACTAAGGGTAATGTTAAATATGGATGCGTGGCCCCTAATGCTGCCAAACAATTTCTAATACTTTCTTTGTCTTGTGGATAACGACTTAAGTTATCGAGTAGACGGTTTACACACATATGGAGACAATTTCTTGTAGCAAGCCGACTAGCAGCCAAAGTAGCATGTAGACCTTCTCGTACTTCGCCCGAGAAGTCTTCTAATGCTCCTAAAATTGTTTCTAATTGATCTTCACGAAGCGTTACACTCGCAGACATTTTTCTTAATGATTCAATAGCTCTTAATCGAACATCTTGAATTTCATCATTAAACATATCAACCATAAAATCCAATGAAATTTTGGCTATATTTGGTTGCTCTAAAGATAAGGTACAAAGGGCTTCAACCGCTGCCGTTCTCACCTGAATGTATTTATTTTAATTGCTCAGAATATAAATTAAATAATAAACAAGTAAATAATATTACCTCCAGAAATTCGTCTTCCAAACCATGAATAAATGCACCACATGATCCGCTCTTTTCTTCTACTTCTGGTCTATCTGCTTCTACAACTTTTTGCTTTTTATCCAATGCTTGTTCTATGTATCTTTGTGAGACACCTTTCATTGTTCCTAGAAGAGACATTGCTAAAGCTCTAACTCTTGGTGATAAGTCACCCATAAGGCTACAAATTTGGGAAAATGCACAATCCACCATACGTATATCTTCTCCATCTGTTCCCATAATAATACTATAAAACAGATGATATAAACAGATAATATAGCTGACAATAAATATTGATAACAGATTGAAATAGATATTAAATGTTGCTTACTTTTCGGGGTATTCTCTGCCTAAAAGCCATATTAATTTAAGAACAGTTCTACGAACTATTTCATAATCATCTCTGAGTGCAGTACAAGCTTCTCCAAAAAAGCTTGCAGGTAATCTGCAACCTCTATAAGAATGAAGTTCAGCCATCGTCTCAAATGCTTGTGCACGTACCCTTGGATCTTGAGAATGTGCATAGTTGCTAACAAGTGATAAAGTATCATCTGTAGTATTTGCAGTCAAATATCTACCAATAATAGAAAGACAACGTGTCTGTACACCATGCCAGGTATCAGGCAAATGCTCACGGGCAATTTTCAATACAAGAGTCCTAAAATTTAATGAATTATTTTTCTTCTTTAATGTTAAAAAAAAAAATTTCAAATATGTATATGATACCTATGATAATCTCCCAACTTCAATAATGTTGCTAACCCTTGGCTTTTTACCCTATGTGATTCTTCGTTTTTTAAAAGTTCGGCAGTTTCATTAACAATTTTTGTCTTTTCTACAGAATCATTTGTTACATCTCCTAATTCTGCAAATATCCAAAGAATTTTGGCACGAACTGCTGCTTCTGTTTCTATAGCAAATCTTTCTGACAACCTCTTTACTACAGAAGGAACATCTTCTGGAGAAATATATGCAATCGTATCAGATATACGAACAAGAAGCTGTAATGCATCATTACCACATTTACATTTCTCAAGGCACTCAATGTAAGCTAATGCTGAACTTCCTTCTATCCCATTTTTACTACCTGAACTAGATGTAAGGTGTAATGTTTTTAATCTCTTTGGTGGCTCATTTATAACCTATAAACAAGTTTAATTAAATAAAATATCGAATATAAATTTGTTTGAAACAAATCATTTAATTTACCTGACTCTGGTTAAATTCTGCCAACACCCTTTTCTTCATTAAAGCTGCCATTCTTTAATATTATAATATTCTTTAATAACTATAGAGATTAATCATATATTTTTTATTATTTTATATTAAGTAAGAAATAAAAATTAGTAACTTTTCATTTTTAAAGCTTATAATAACCTTTATTTGTTGTTAGTAATATTTACAACACTATAAGTTACATATATAATTCAAGCTTAAAAAATGTGTTTTTCTGTAGTCTGCAGACAAATTTATACAGATATGCTCTCAGCTGATTACGTGTTGATTATGCTATTCAATTTATACTTATACATGTATGCCATGTGTCAAAGTATTATGAAATTAAATGACTTACTATACTTTTTATTAATAAAAAAAATATAAAAATTTACTTATTAAATAACAGATCTATTTATAAAGGAAAATTCAACAACTTCTTAACATATATAACTTATTTTACTAAATATTGATTTATAAAGTACTTTATCATATTTTTTATGCTCTTTTATTTTCCACTTTGTTGCGGAAATATTAGTTATTATCATAAATTTTTGTTTCTTGATAAACATAATAACGATAGTAATAGAAGTATCTTTATAATTTTCATTATTACGTATATCAAATAAACCTAAAAATATTGTAATAATGATATTTATAATCGATTCATTTATTTTAATATGGGATTCAAAGAATATAAACAATATTTCTATTTATCATGCTTCAGATAAACAATCGACGAATCTGTCAAATTGACAAGTTTATTTGGCATTAACATGGCTGCCGAGATCAATAGGAAACTGTCATGATACATTTTGTCCATGCTCATTGGTGTTATTAGATTTTCTAATATGTATTGTACGGATATTTTTTTGTGAACATGAATATTTTTTAAATCGTTAGAAAGGTTATTCATATTTTTCTGAAAATGTCATAATCTTGATTTATAATGGTAGGTGAAAGTGTTCTGAATATTTGCCGATCCGTGAAACGAGGGTGATTCATAACAATGTAATACAGCTTTACAAAAACGATATTTTGTTTATGATCGATTAAAGATCGTAGATATTATAGGAGTTCCTAATATTTAGTATGAACGTAGACAATGTACTTATCTTAGAAATATTACTTAAAAAAATTTAAGATATAATATTTTTACATGATTGTTGTTTCATACTTGTCTCATAAGAGAGTAATTGTTTCTACAATTTGTGTGAATATTTTTCGCTCTTAGTAGTGAAGACATTGGTATTACTCAAGGAAATCATTGAGTTTCCAATAGATGATATATTAATATGGACATTTTTGAATATATTTGCATATCTGTGATTACATTTGTGTGTGGTATAATATGTACACTTGTGCTGGAATTTTATTTATTCAAAAAATACTTGGAGCAAGCACCTTTGGAAAGTACACCAAGAAAATTAAAACACCATGGCAAGGCTCAGTTACCTAAGGAGTTACTTGACAAAATTCAAGATGAAAAAACAAGTTCCATAAGCATATCACGCCAGGGTATGTGCCAAGGCAATGAAAACTTGGCAATAAATTTAACATTGCAATTTTTGTTTAATGAACTTAGAAATGCTGAGAGAGTACGCCTTTGGTTGTATAGAAAGTTAAATAATGAGTTCAAAGAATTATTAACTCAATCTACCACTGGCAAATTGCTAGACAGTGTACAGGTAAAGTATATACTTAGAAGTATTATTTAATATTTGCACTAAAGTTACATCAATAATAATTTATATATATTTTCAGTTAAGAGACTTGAATCTGGGTTCACAATTTCCCACAATAAAAGGTTTAGAAGTTGCAGATTCAAAAATAGATGCTGATACAGGTTTATTGGAGACATTGGATTTATCTTTAGATTTACATTATTCTGGAAATTTTCAATTATCGATAGATGTTAAAATGCTACTGGGAAAGACTGCATATATGGCTTTACAAGGTAAGAAATTATTTTCTCTAAATATTATTTTTGAATAAATTCTAGTAGAATATAGTTAGCAACATCTTTTTTAGTGAAACGTATCAGTGGCAGAGCTAGGTTGCAGTTTACACGTGTTCCATATACTCACTGGTCCTTAAGTTTTTATTCAGATCCTATACTTGAATTGGAAGTACAATCCCAATTTCAAGGTCGTCAATTACAGCCACAGATCATTTCTTTGATCACAGGACAAATTCGTAGAGCTGTGCGTAGGAAGCATACATTACCTCGCTATAAAATGCGTTACAAACCATTTTTCCGTAGACTAAACGACGAAGCAGTAGATTTATCCGAAGTAAAATATATATTTTTATTTAAAAAGTCATAAAAGTATTGAAAAAGAATATATTTAACAAATATTTAAAACTCTTATTTAGGTTGCCAATATACAATTGACACCAGGTTATTTGGAGGTATCACTGGTGGAAGTGACTAGATTAAATCTTGGACCTAATATACTTAATGCAGACGATAGATCACAAGTTGAAGTATATTGTACAATAAGCATAGATTCAACACCTTGGGTATATCTGACTCAATATACTGGAGTTCCTTATATGGTGTTGGACTTAATTATTAGTAAAGTTGGTTCTCAGCAACTTGGCGTAGTGTTTAAGCAAGAATTTGTGCCAGAAGTAGGTCATGTATGTGTGTTAGTCGAGACTATAATAGTTGGAAGTCCTGCTGCAATCGCTGAGATGAGAAAAGGGGATATTTTAATAGCAGTAGATGGCAAAAAGGTGTCTAACATGAATCAAGTAGCTAAATTTGTAAAAAGTGCGGTGCAGAGGCGTTTTATCATAAGGGTTGAAAGAAAATATTCTAAAGCAGATTCGGACAAACAAGCTAGCATGAAATTGGATAGTGAAAGGATATCAGCAGAAAGAGGAGTTGATAAGAAAACATTAAAAACTGATTTTATATTTAATAAGGGAGATACGCCCAGTGCCGAAGACAGCAAGATCAAATTTGAAAGCCAAATAAAATTTTCGGATTTAAAGGATTGTGAAAATGAAATTTCTGACAAATTGGAAATGAGTAGTAGACTATTTAGAAGGAGAAAAAGCAGCGCACATACCGATGATACTACTCAGACACCAGACGCTACCCCCTCTAGAAAGATTTCAACTACTTCGAATCAATCGATAATATCGAGTAGCTCTCAATTTTACTTTAATGACGATAACTATGTAACAAATATATCAGACTTATACTATACTACTAAAGAAAAAGAATATGCATCTTTAATCACTTTCGAAGAAACTAGGTCTTTTCAAATTGATTCAGAACTCCAGTACTTAAATATAGGAGTATGGGGTCGTGTAAGAGGAGGAGAAATTCAAGCAAAGTTATTAGGATATATTAACGTCCCTATGAAATTAATTCTGGCACAATGTTATACATCCTCCACTGGTCATTATCTTAAATGCTATGCTTTATTACCACCAGATAGTGGTGTGTAGTATTCTTATTAAATATGTATAATTGTTAATATCATATTTATTTGTATCTATTTTTTACTAATTTTATATACTGTTCTGAAAGCTTCTTTGGCGACGGTACATCCAAAACTACAAGGATATTCAGGATTCGACCCAACACTTTGTTATGGTGATATTTTATTATCTTATTTATGGGAGTCTAGTTACCCGAATCGTCATATAACTGGTGATTCAGGGAAAAAGGAAAGTACAGAAGCTGTCAAAACACAACCACCTTTGAGCGAAGAAATTTCTGAGAAAAAGCTGCACGATTTTATTAGAACTCATTTTCATAGAGCAACACACTGCGATTTTTGTACAAAGAAGGTCTATGTTCTCACACTTATTTGCTTCTTTATGTGTACGTTTTAAAGTAAATAATACAATTACATATATCTTCGTTATATAGATTTGGCTGAAGGACGCAGTGCAGTGCAGAGATTGTGGTATGGTGTGTCATAAGAAATGTGAAGTTCGTTGTCAAGCATCAGGAACATGCGGAGCCGAAAGTATAACAACAATGGCATTGGAAGCAGACGAAATAGAATCTACTACTGTTATTGGGGAATCAGGTCCAGAGATTTCTCTAACCAGTTGTGAAGATAATGTACAGGTACTCAAGACGTAATAAAAGTATTTATTACACAGAAATGGCATTGTCAACTTGTTGATTTTTAAATTTACACAACATTTTAAAACAGCAATAAATGCTGTAGTTGACAATTCCATAAAATAAATATAAATTCTTATTCGTTTTTTCATTGTGATTTAATATGACACTTAGTGATTTTAAGACTATTTACAACTTAAAGTTAGATCTCTGAATTGAAATTTATCGAATATGTAATATATATGAATATATAATTTATATTTTTATTAAAAAAAATTGTACATTAATTTTGAAAGATAAAATTTTATTATGCAATTGTCGTTACAGTGGAATTTTACAAAAGAAATATAAAATTACGATCACTATGCATATCTACGCTTTACTAGTTATATTTGACTGTACAGTATGTAATGCTGTAATCAAGGAATTGCAGTTTCTGGGCAATTAATGTGTATTTGAAATATTTAGAGTATTCTTGGTATTTTGTACATAGGGAAACAACTGTTAAGTGTGATTCACCTTATTGTTGGTAATAAAATTGGTCATCTGCATAATAGGGAGGTGAAGGTTTTTTGTAGGTTTGCACCTTGACCTTGCTTCTAATGTTGAGTATTTGTGAATTTTGTAAGTGAATAGATCATTTGTTTTATTATTGTCTAGTAAACCTTACACACAAAATAATCAAGAATGAGGTAGAGGGCGCGATTGCGTGATGTATCGTTTCTCCTTGTTCTCTTTGTTTTTTAATAGTTTATCGGTGTTGTCGATTGAATAAGTAAAATTATTAATATTGATATTAAATGAAATTATAATAGAAATTAAATTTGGTATTAAAAATTTGAAATCCGTTGATCGATTAATCAGGGTGCAACTATGATGGCCATGAAGGCTAGTATAGCTAATACTCTATTGGGCCTGAAGAAGGCTGGAAGTACCAGTTGCTTGGCCCCACCGGCTTCCGGTACTGGTCTGGCATCTAGAAGTCTTCCCCCAAGTCCCTGTGCATCCCGCAAGGTAGAATTTAATAACACAAATTTGTTCAGTTGGAACAGAGAAGGATCTCAGATTGATATTCCTTGCATTAAATATCAATAGCAATTTTAATTATATCAAATATAATTTTGGGCCTTCTCTGCTCTATTTCTGTTCTTTGTTCTATTTTTTGTACCAGCAATTGTAAGGGGCAGAAAACACGCTTATGACTAACAATAAGATATTGACTGTCATTTTGAAGCTTCAATTATATTTGATTCGCTTGTCGTTCATTGTACGTGCGATGTCTTTGGAACTTTGTACCAGCTTTCTATTTTTTCCTTCCTATCGCAAATAGTCACACTATTCTTTATTGCTCATGGCACTAACTGTTATTTGGAGAGAACAGACACGCAGATGCACATCGAGATCGCCATGCTTATTATATAAGATATTGTTGTATTGATACTATATAACTAATACAATCTCTCATAGAGTGATAAACGATGCTTTCTTTACACCTTTACTATCATATACAATCGAGGTAGGTGCATCTATTCTTTAGGGTCAAGATCTAAAAATGATTCTAAAATTGCCGACGAATCTGATCGAATTATTGAAACGTTTAGAATTCATTGGTTGGTGGCTTGGGCATAAGTCCCGATCTCTTGGAGGGTGCTGAACCTAGCGTGGCAGCTCCTCTAATAGCTGGCGATTTGGACGATGGTCTTATGTCTAGAGCTAAAGATACCGGCAAGTTTCTGTACAAACATTTGGAGCCACTAGAACGCGTTGAAAAAATCAATGTCATGGTAAAAATAACATTGAACTTTAAATTAACAAAGCATATATCAATTAATCGTATATTTAATGTTAACATTTAACGTAGATGGGGAAGCTGAAAACTGCGCTCGACGCGGAAACTGCCTCAAGATTGGAATTATCACAAAGCGGAGAAATGGACAGTATTAAATTAATTGCACAAAGCGATTTACGAGTGCAAGCACTTAGTGTCTTACTATTGCATTATTGCGCTGGATTGCAACACGCGCAAGAAGCATTAGACCGATCTCAAAGAAACAGAGAGTCCCAACAAGCTTAACTTCAATGAGAAAATGCCAACAAAACTATCGATATACATTCCAATCCCGCGTACATTCTATTTCACTTCACTGTCTGTTTAATACAGAAATCGTCGATAACTTTGGTCGATTATAAATATCCGTTCAGGTATCTGTATCATATATATACGTACTTACAATTGTACGTATTATATGGTTGCTTTGAAATTTCTCTATAAATCGTTCAGCGACATTCATGTTAATAGGCCTCTAGATAATACTCGTAAATTTTACCGTGATACCTTCATAGTTTACCAGAGAACACCAAATATTAAGACTTGTATTTACAGATTCTATGTATACTCGTAGAGAACAGAGTACAACGTATACCAGCTGTGTTTACGCATAGAGTATTTTCGGCGGTGTAGGTAAATAGTTGTGTTATAGAATGATTAGGATAACAAAAACGGGAAAATAGTGTCTTGAGTTTAAGTGTAAGGTAGTGAGTAATTAGATATTTAATTACAGTATTCGATAGTTTTGCGGAACAGATATTGTTCTCTTTCATATCGATATAACGATTGACCTTCGATTATGAGATTTAAATAATTCAGAATAGATTTTGTTTCTTACTGAATCGTATTTTACTTATCTGTAAGCCGGCTGCAACGAAATACATTAATTGCGACTGATTTAAAAAATATCAACGTTAGTATTATCTACATACGAGTATGAATGAAATACACGATACGGTAGAATTCCATCCATAGATAACACGAATAGATAACATCGAGGTATTGATATATACATATATTTCATGGCTTTAACAAGATATTACGATCTATTGTTAGTATGTAAAATAAATATAAGAAAATCAATATAGATTATTGAACGAGTGTTCAGTGATAATTTGTACTCGTATTATTTAAGACTAATATCAAGATTAACGAAAACCGTTTCTTGAGCGATTATTCTCTTGAAACACGCTGTTCCAAGCGATGATTTAAGTATCGAAAATGTTTCGTTCGTCCAACGAGAAATATATGCGAATAAATGCGAAATCGGGTAGACGTCCGTTTATATCTATCGGTGACGATGATCTTTCCGTTTAAACTACGTGGAAGATGCGAATTCTTGGTAAATATGAAAATACTCGAAAAACGGAGACGCAGTAACTTGCGAGCGCACAAAGAGTCAACGTCAGAGCCAAAGATTTTATAGGGCCAATGTTCGCGGTCAAACAGAGACGTTTTGCGAAGGTTTTCCGCAGATTATAATCGCGGGAGGCCAGATTGCATCGTAAAAGCAAGGAAGAAGATAGCTTGTAGTATAAAATTTTCAACAATTCGGATGTCATTTTGTTTTTCACTTGATCGTGAATCAACGAACGCCCGCGGTCAACCCTATTGTATTCCCCGTGCGATACTTTTCATTTGCACACGGGCGTACGACTTCCCAAGATTCAGAAAAATTTACTGCGCGAATTATTCGTGGAACATGATGTTTCTTTCCGACACGTGTTGGCAGATCACAGTTGGCGTAAAATCAGAACTCGGCGGTCTTGACCGGATGTAAAATTACGCGTCGTTTTAAAAACGTAAAGTCATCGAATTCACAAAGAGAATGTATGTATGTACGCGTATCGAGCAAATGTTTTACGTTCATTATTACGAATTAAAAGGTCGATCAAGGATCCTTCTTTAAACATGAAATGGGTCCGTTGGAGACTGAAAAACCGCGAACATCTTCCTTGTCGATATATGAAAATGTACCATTTACATATATATAGAAAGAGAGAGAAGAGGAAGAAATCATTTGGGGGGAAGAGAGAAAAAGAGGGTATACACGTGCATGGACCGCGTGCATCGATCTCAGCACGATACAGCGTAGCTTATATCTCGCGCACGTTCATGCGAGAGTCAATACGAATACGACGACTGAAAAGTCATGGGGGATTTTGGCCCGCGAATCTATTCTCGTCCATGAAATGCACGCGCAGTATCCTCTGGCCACGTGCCAAACATACCGAAGAATCGTATAAACATTTTATCCCTGTTGGGCACTGGACTCTGCAATGAATGGAGAGAAAAGATCTGCATGGAAAACTAAAGACGCGATTGATTTTTCTTAAGTACCTCTCCGCGCTAGTTCATCATTAAATCAGGAATAATCGGAGATTCGGAATCTACTATTTTTTCTTCTTTCCATAGTTTGGTGAGAATATTCGATACGATTGGTAACGGATGAGTCATAAAGATTTTCTTTTCCAGAATACCGCGTGATCGAACGAACGAGAGATTCTTTCGGGAGAAAGGCGTAGAAATACGTTGTTTAATGCGGTGAAACGAATACGCTTTTCGATCTCGCGACCTCAGCCAAAACACGCGCATTCGATGTTTTCTTTTGTCTGAAAAGATGCCCTGGCAGTATCACTTATTCCAGATGCTCCTTCTAGCTGTTTATTATCACGATGAAACGACGACGCACGTGTCCGTATGCAATCTTTTTTGTAAACCGTCACTTAACGGAAGATTAATTGTATTTTATATTTTCGAATATTTCTCGATGAAATGTTCGATATCCTTTCCCATAGATCGTCAACTCTTGTCCAAGATAACGAACATATATTTAGCAAGTCTGTCGATCGATTTTCTTTTTATAGTCTGTTCCAAAGAAATACGTCGAGAAATTTTCCGAATGGTAACGCGTGTTCGTTTCCATTGTCGTGCGAAACGTGCCATTTTTGTATCGCGTTGTTTGCGAAGAGATACATACGAAGAAAAATGAAACAGAATGGTTACTGGAAAAGTTCGCCACCGATGAACGGACGGGCAATAATGAACGTTCGCAATGGCGCAGTAGGCATCGTGCCGAACGGATGGTTCGTCGTATTTTCGACCTTGGATTTAGACGATGTTTCGAATGAAGATTTTGCGAACAGGAATGGAAAGGTGAACGGAAAGAACGGAACAACGCTTTCGTCACGAAAAAAGGAGCGGAAGCGTATGAAATTCGTGTGCGTTGAACATTTTTCATTTTGAACCTTGTTCGCTTCCTCGTCCTTACCGCGTGAGCTACGCCGCTAATTGCACATTTATGTAACGACGCGATTCGATATACACACATATATATATATATATATATATATGAATGTATATTGAATGTATTTCATATATATATATATATATATATATATATGAAAATAAAAAGAATAAAAAAATATTTGAACAACGACAATCGAGGAATCGTCTGTACACGCGGTTGTATAATAATTTCTTAATCCGCTGTATAATTTCTTTCAGCTAATCTATCATCGAACGTTTCCCCTTTACGCTTCGTACGCATCTGAGAAATTTCGTTCGCTTTTACAGTATTGCGTAAGAATTCTGGACGTATGGATAAATATGAAACGAAAAATTGGCTCGCCACGGATCGTACGATCTTCAGACGGTTCTTTATAACATGTCATGAATTATAGATGAAAGAAACGTGGAATTAATTAAAGCGGCAAGTCGAAAGAGGAACAGAATTTGGAAGCTCGTAACGAAATGTTGGTAGGAAGTTGGCCGGCGTCATTCGCAGAGTCACGTAAACGTGCAGACGCTTTCCAAACTTACACGCACGATATCTAGGTTTCTTCCGAGTGCAGGCACGATCAAAAGAACCTCAATCTCGATAGAACGTGCAATTAGATGAGTCATCCCGTTCCGCGAGAACTTTTGCATCGAGTATTACGCTTCTCCCTGCGACGATCCCTTCCTGTTTCCGTCAATCTTACGTTCAGACTTCCTTCGTCTATGTCACAAAGGCCTTCGAGTAGTCGTATTTACGCGCCTATTTCTGTACGAAGAAACTTCAATGCCGTGTTTAACGTAGTTCGACTCTTAAGAAGCGTAACGCGGAAAAGCTACACACAAACGGTCCACGAAAATTCATCCTGTTCTTTCTTCGTTGAAAGGACAATGACAATGCGAACTCTGAAACGAGACGTGTTCCGATAGCTGGCACCTTGATTGCACGTTCGTGAAAATCCTAACTCCAATTTCGACAGGTTGCAGGCCGAGTGCACCTGGCTGTGCATATGCGTTGTGGCACCTACAGTTGTTTTCAAACAAAGAGAGGGAGTTGAAACAAAGTAGTCAGCTGATTCGAGATGCATCTTTGGTGGGAGACTCTGCTACGAAGGCTTAAATAGCACCGCGTGGAGTTCTGCACTTCAGTGCCAGCCAGCGTCACCTGAAACACTCTCGTTTCGATATCTCTCCCCTTACCTTCTGAGAGTTCTTCAAGTGCGGGGAAAAACAGAAAATCGCAGGAATCTCGCAGCTTCGTGAAAGATCGAGGACACGACGATCTCGTCTCAGACGCGATCGGTTCATCGATGTTCTCAGAAGTCAACGTTTCTCCGTTGTTTTCTCGATAAACATACCGACAACATTTGCGACGACAACGCTAGAAGTTCGCATTAGACGCGATAGTTTCAGGCAACAAGTATCTCGTCGGAAAAGTGCGTTTCAAGCGTTCTTTGTGTACGATCAAAAGGTTGCGTCCCGAAACATGATTGTTTTTTAATGCGCGAGGAAGAAGTGGAGAGAATCAAGGGTGCTATCGATACTTCGAGGAAGAAACCATAAAAGCGTGTACTTGATCACTGTGCAACGAGTTCGACAGTGATTAGACAACTTTGAAGAGATTCAGTGATCGTTCGATTCCGAATAAATAGAATTTCTAGACGAGTTCCTTGCTTTCGTTTAAAACTCTACAAAGATTTCTCCACGTCCGTCGTACATAATCAAACGTAGAAGAGATGAGACCACCCGCGTACAATGGTGACGATGTGCAACAGATTTCTCAGGAGCAAGGAGAGAGGAACGTGGCTATGGCTGTTTGCGTCCAGTTGGCGGGTCGGGCGATAATTAGGGTAGTTTCCCGGTGCGAAGAGGCGCAGGACAATTGTAATCTAGGTGGGTCAAATCTATCATCGTATGATTTCCTATCTTTGATGACGTTCTAATCTGTTTCGCCTCCTAACATCGACAAAGTTTCGACTTGCTCGTTGGATTTTCGAATGTAAAACAATAAATCTGCAGAAAAACTTGATCTTTGAACCTTTTCTGATAGAAAAATAAAAATAACTCTTTTAAGAGAAAAACGCATAGTTTTTTTTTTTTTTTTAAATGAAAAACTATTAATAAAAGAGCAGACAGAAAGTAGTATTTTTCTTTACTAGCGTTGACTCGAGAAACTACTTCGCTAACGTAGAATTGGTTAGCGAAACGTAATTGTTTACTTCGCGTTTGATACTTTCTACGCTACGATATCTTTCCGCCTTTGAGGTATTACACTTTCGCTCGGCTGAGAATTTCATTTGGGGAAAGAAAACGCGCTGGAACATTCGTCGAGTAATATTCGCGTTTCCATGATTCTCTAAAAATTAGATCAAGATGTTCTTCTCGATTTATACTTACTGTACGATCGATGAATAAAAACGCTATGATCGTTTCACGAAACAGAGAACAATTCGCATAATGGACTGCGCACTTTTCCTCATGTATATGATAATAAAAGCTCAGATAAGATATCGGATAATGCTAAAATTGTATATGTTTTTTCAGAAAAGTATACTCAGACTAATTCCTTATCACCTCCACGCTCACGTTTGTTCAAATCCGGTCTAGTGGATTATTTCTTAATCGATTTCACTGAAAATTTTTGCTTGTACATGTACTTGCAGTTAAGCACGAACTGTATATCGCAGATCGGATAAATCGTAAATCTTATGCAGGTTGTTTAAGTTCGCTAGCTGTTTGTAACGCATGGCCCGATCTCCTACTGGTATAATCGACTCGCAACAGTACATTTGCCGGTAATGTAATTTGCTCGACTCCCTATTGCACTCAAACATCGCAAATAATCTTCTTAACGTGTGCAAAATCGTGAAAGCAACTTGATGTTCGCTTATAACATGAACTAAATTGTTTACATGATAAATATGGAATCGAAAAGAAATTGTTCCATCGCAATATAATTTTGATCGTTTTGCCGCCGCAGGAGACATTATCAATAAATTACGAACGATCGAATAATAAATTAATAGACGTCGTGTCGTATCGAGCGACCTTAGAACTCGCTTGGTTAGAGTTTAGAGGACTAATATAGTTGGCAACTCGATACGCGTTTCTAGCCGGCCTTGATTCGTTGTTTCGACTGACCCGTAACCGTAACGAGCTCGATTTTCAAACTACCGTGACAAACTAGGTTCACCAGTACGCTAATGTCTTCCGCGTCGATACTTACTTTTCAAACCACCGTATAGATCATGCGACTCGCTTCCTGATTCAACCTGGAAGTAAGAACGAGTCTCAGTCCTCGCCTTATCTGCTTATCCGGATAGATTTGAGACCTTCCTCAATGTCGCCTCATCCAAGTTTGTCTCGAATCGGTCTGTATCGGGTGTTACCTTATCTCTTCGTTGTTTCTTTGTTTGTTAATTATTTTAGGCGCACTCTTATAATGCCTTAATTACGTTCTTTTTCTCTTAGCTCTATCGTGATTAAGAACATTACTGTCAAGCCGTCAAAAGTAAATACGAGATTTCTAATCGGTAACTGGCGAAAGTCTTGAAGCGGAGAAAATGAGAGCGAGAGGTACTTGGCAGCCACGTTCAAGGAGTCACTCTACGTCCGAATGCGCATTTCTGTAACAACACTTGTAGCGATACTTGAGAAAAATTGTTTTGACAAGAAACATCGGAGCAACAACCAGAAGCGATGTAATTTATTATAGTCAGCACTGAATTGTGTTATCAAGAATTTCTTTGTCATTTAAGAGTTCATTCTAATTCTATTTCTTTAAGTTCGGCATAAGATAATTAAAAGTATCTTTCTATTCTACTCTATATAAATGTCTTTCATCTTTACCGACATAGTATTACTACTCGAAAATGCAAAAGAGATGTTATAACGTTAGCTCGTTAGGTGATAGGGATATCTAATGTTAGTATGATGCATTAGGCAAGCATACGTAACAGGTGGTCGTGTTCTTTGCTGCGGTAGCGGCTCGTGCATCAATTCGAATAAAAGTGAAATGCTCGCTCCGGCTTCTAGCATAGATAATTGGTTGGATAAACATTGCGTTACACAACTCTTGTATCCGGTCTTTGTTCCTTAAGCTATCCAACCATCGATCCGAACACGTTGCAAATTTTGTCTTTATGAACGAAGCTTAAAATAATACGATTACATCGTGTACCGTATAACTGCAGTACTAATACAAACATTTTTATGACGTCCGAGCCGTTATGTTTCCTTTGCAATTTTTTCATTTTTTTACAATACTTTGTATTGTATTTTAACTATATTAATAAACAATTTTAAGTTTGTAAACACTTTAATATTGGCTATTGATATTATTGTACGATATATGGATGACTCAACTTGTGAGTCAACAGTCGGCCAACAGGAAGATCTATTGTACGTTTTGGAGGCATTTGTGCATACGAAAGGTCAATCTCGGAATAGTGAACCGCTACGAGGCCCTGGCAAAGTAAATGCTCGCGCTTTGCATGTCGCACGAGAGTCGTTTCTTCTTCCTGATCTTTTTACATGTATCCACGACAAAGTGTTAATGAACTACTAAGCTGTTACGTCATCATGTTATTTTCATTGTTGTCCCATTATTTTTTAATACATTCATTATTTGAATGTGCAATTTCTGCTCATTGTCTTCTTTCAATAAAACTAGAATTTCATCTTTCAAATTTTTTGTCATATGGATCCGACAATAAAAAATCGGGCTTACCGATGCATGCAAACTTAGTTAACTCGTAGCGTTATTTGTCCAAAGTATAAAACTTGTGCTTGAATAAGTGAGTCAGCTTGCAGTTTTATCACTCGACCTGAACCCTGTTCCGTAAAAAATATTTACATTAGTGAGCGTATTATGAATATTTAATAAATGCGTATGATTGAAATAGACTTATTTCATAAGAAATCGAAGAATTATTAATTTTTATGTGAACAGCATTATTTTTTCATATGTAAAACATGGACGATACTGTATATTTTCATAGCCATGAGATAAAATACGAGTGTATACACCTTGTACGCTATATGAATACAGGTACGCGAGGCGCCACCATGTATGGAAACGTAACCTTAAATGGTAGCTTGCCACCAAAGCCATTTACTACTTTATAGCAAAAAGTCATCGCCACTGTCAATACAAACAGTAAAACATAGTCAGGTAGTTGACTCAGTTAACAGCGTTGAAAATCTTTTCGTTTGAAATATAATAAAAGACGAAATTGTGTTTGAAAGTTTAAAACAGATAATGATGTTAAAAAATAAGTACGAACGAAATATAGTTTCGTTGTAGCGAAGTTTTCAAATGTTCGATACTGTACCTATAAATCAATTCATGAAGTAATGTATAATATTTTATCTCGTACGATGTTAAGTATCGTGAACTATAAATATATTGCTTCGGTAATAAAATTAATCGGCTTAAGTCGTACATAAGCATTTGCAATAATATAAATCATAAAAATATTACTTGACGCGAAACAGAAGAAGGCATAACAAAATCAGAACTAAACGCGCAAGCGCCCGAAAAATGGCGACAAGATTTTCTAGCGCAATATCGAACAAGCGAGTGTCCCGCATCTATTTTCACATCGCTAAAACGCTTCTAAAATTTGTTTTTGTCTTATTAAAATTCAAATTAGATAACAACAAATTTAAATTTCAGTCATTAAGAAAATATGATACTACGAATATCAGAATGTATCAGACATTTTACATTATCGTCATTGATTTCCACGTCACAATATCACAGCACGAATTTCCGGAAAGTAAAGTGAATGCCAAGGTCATCAAACGCGTGCTATTTATTTCTGAAATTCGTCGAAAATAAATGTTTCATATAAAGGTGGCGAGACGTCTAACTTGAGTCAGTTTGCCTCAGCAAGATGGCGAACGCCGTCACGAGAGTAGTGTTGCGCTGCGAGGATGCACAAGAAACTAACAATCTTGGTAAATTGTACTTTGTAAAATATTTAAAAAATCGTTTTCATAGACTGTCAAAATCACGATTCTCGCAAACATTTAAGACTAGTCTGTTTAAATTAATTGTCATTGTAGATACTTTAATTTAGTTCATGACCTAGTTTTCGCTGCTACAGGTGCATCGCGGGTTTTATAAAAAATTGTATGTGTTTATCCAAGCTTTTCACGTTTTCAATATAATTTCTATGTGCTTAATCAGATTAGATTCGATCTGTAGCTTCGAAAGTAAGAAACAATAATTGAAAAGTGTGCAAACTGCTATTGTTATCGTCGTGGAATATTGATACACTGACCCAGTTCGACAGCTGATCTGTCAAGAACACAATACGGCCGGGCGCAATATCTTCGTGCTCCAGTTGTGAAAATTGAACACATCACTATTTTTTATGACATGTAGTTCCAATATATATGTGTAATACATAGAATATATATGTTTAATATAACGTTAATAATGTCTTGTTTATATAACTGTTGATGTGTTTAATTTGATCAGATATAGATTTCGGAAAATATTTTTTTTCATGTATGAAACAAAGTAATTACGTAACACTTTTTAATGTTACCATTTTATATTTTTCAGATCTGTCAGAATGCCAACTAATGCAGGTACCTGATGCAGTTTATCATTTAATGAGACACACAGAGTTAAAAAGATGTAATCTGTCAGGGAATGTGATAACAAAAATTCCACCAAAATTTGCAGTCAAGTTCTCTCTGATTACTGGTAAGTTGATTAATACTTGTTTTTAATTAAATATTCGTACTGTTAATTTCTTTTTCGTCTCTGTTATTATCTTGTTTTCGATAATTAAAGAAAATTTTATCTCTTTTTTTCTATTTAAGCTGAAAGGTATCACTGTAATACAAATTCAAACACGTAATCGTTTCTAGAACTGAACCTGAGTCATAATCAAATGAGTAAGCTACCAGAAGAACTTGCTGAATTGCAAGCTTTAGAAAGGTTGGATATATCGCATAATACATTCATTGCTTTGCCACCCGTTACATGTCGGATACCGCAACTCAAGCGGCTTCTTGCTAACAACAATTCAATCATTGGTAAGCATTACTTACTTTGTTACATAAAGGATATTTAAATGATTCAGTTATCGATATTATTGGTAATTTTGATAATTTTATTTTTCTAGACATAGACGTTGAAAGACTCAGGCACGCTCCCGCGTTGGAATTTATTGATCTTCAAGCCAATCCATTAACGGCCAGGATGCACGATCTTCTAAGTACTTTAACTCGAATTAAAATTGAACTGACCCCTCGACAAGTCGAAGAATGGGAGGACCTCACTATTTGAAGTGAATCCATAGTTCAAAGAAAACAATAATATCTGCCAAAGCAGCTGATCGTCGAATAATCGTTCTACATGGACGTAGTTTGCTTCCATTACTATTGACTGAGATTGTTCAAAAGTTCGCAGATTGTTACGCGAATTCCGAACAAAAGCAAGTATTTTGTACAGTGACAAAAAAAGCACATGACTGATCGATAACAGGTGTGATGATATGCGGCAAGAATCATCAGGAAATGGAACTCTCTCCAGTTGATGTTTCTTATAATCTGTACTTAAGGATAGACTTGCCGCGTACCTGGAACTTTCTTCATTGATCTCGTGGATAGCGATTGATTGTCACTTCTTTTACTCTCGTTTTGTACCGTGTGGATTTTTTTAGATATTATTATGCTGCTCGCTCATTTGGCCCGCGGAATGCTGTGATCCATGTATGTGTAACATCGCGAGCTGCCGATTCAATTTACTACCATATTTTTACTAACTCCAAATAAGTATCCTGTACATTTAAGATATGTTTTATTATTTTTTATGCGTGGACTTGACACACTGCGACATATTATGTAATAAATCGAACGACTGCCAATATATAGGCGATCTATTACTGACATTTTCGCCATAAATCGATCAATACTTTTGATTTTATAAAACATTGAAAAGAAAAAGAAGAGAATGAGAAGTATAAATCCAATGTACCGATTAGAATATACAAAAATTCATTATTTTCTTTTGTTTAGATACGTGTCTTATGGACTGGTAAGAATTTACAGGAACAATTGTATTTAATTTATATAAACGATATGTACATTAAACTGTATTATGTATTAATTGTAATGTAGCTCTGTGTATATGCACAACAGGTATCAGAATGTATTGCTCTGTATTTCTGATCTAGTCAATTGTCCGCGAAATGTTACAATATACTTTAAGAAACACAGTTCTCCTTTATTTTTCCTTCTAACTCACTTCCTTTCTAATGGTGAAAAGGATGTTAAGGAGTAATAGATGGATACGTTGGATTTGCACACTAGTGTCTCAAACCACGTTATATTGGTTTAGTAGCTATATTTTTTCAATATTAATAATAATAATAATAATAATTAATAATAATAATTAAACGTATAATGAGTCACGGAGTTAATTATCTACAATACTTGTTCATGAATATAAAATCACAAAATATACATAGAATGGACGCGCAATTGAATGTTAAGAATTAAGGTAGACATACGGATCTCGTTCTTTTTTCTATCGTTATCTAATAATTTTCTCATTACACTTTCATCAAGTGATACAGCCTATCAAGGATCGATATTCAAGCGAAAAGTATCGCGACTGACTTTTCATTGAAACCGATAACCGCACGCGAAAATACTGTTGACTTTCGCAAAAATCTTACAGCTCGCATTCTGACAACTAATGATAAATTTAAAAAATATCGCGCGAAGACACGTACTGCATGCTTATTCTTGGTTGCTCAGAAAATGCAGTGAAACATATAATCGTATGTCAGGGGGTAAAGAAATTACAGCGAATGAATAGGCAGCAGTAATTGCGGCTCAAGAAAGAGCTATTGATCTTTGTTTAATTTCGTGTACTTGCGTACCTTATATACCGAAGCTATACTTTAATGAGTGATTATAGTTTATATATCTATATGTATATATATACATATTTATTTATTTATTTATATTTATATATATACATATACATATACATATTTTTAATACGCGAGCATATATACGACTACACGATTTCGATACATCGCAATCGAATCTAGGACGAATCTAGGCTTTGTAACTGCGAAGCTAAGAATTTCTTCCAGCATCGAAATAGAGGCATTTTTTCAAACAAAAATGTTAACACCACCATTTCGTACTTATATCTGCAATGGAAACAAATGTATCGCTTCGCAGGATACACATCGAATCTGGCACTCACACACGTACCATTCATTTCGTTCTTCCTCCCATATCCCTTGCAATATGTACAGAAATATATTCTAACTAAATTCACATCCAGGCAATATCATAAACAAAACTTAACCGACCAATCTTCGGAATCTACTTGCTGTACAGAGCACCACCTAATCACCTTCCTGTTGCATTAAAAAGAAAAAAAAAAGAACAGAAAAGACGAACGTCAATTAATAAACTTACTAAAGAACAATAGAAGATAAAAAATAATTCAAAAATAATTGTAAAGAAGCGACATCACATTTCTATCATCGGCTAAAGCAAGAAACAGACATATATATATATGTGTGTGCCATAAAACAAATAATGCATTTTCCCCATTTTTATAATATATATAAGATTTAAATAAGAATTAAATTTAAAAGCACTATAGTATTTATCAGTTTCTTGAACTTCGGCAGAGATAGTGTGAATTCGTCTGTGAGTTGCCTACTTTACAACCGAGTTAATAAAAAAAAGCACATAAAAACTCGTGCAATTACAACGACCGTAATTTTTATCCGTGATGTGTAGGCGGAGCACATGTTATATATATATATATGTGTGTGTGTGTATGTATGTGTATTATACGACAGGTATTTACTTTCATTAATGAAGTTGCAAATTATTTACTTGTGTATATCTAAATTACAGAGACGCGTTTCCAGAATCATCCAAGTGATCAGGGTGCTTTTATCATTTTTCTTCAAAAAATGTATCGTACTTCGCAAATATTGAACGTGTACAATGAAACCTCCTTAAAACGGTTGGGCATAACATCATTCTAAGTAATTGTACGATCTTAACTATACTATTTAGTACTAAGTGAGTTCAGCTTGTCGATCACTTTTGTATAAAAGAAGCTAGATCTTAAAAGTGAAATTTAATTTCTCTTTGTTCTCTCTTGTTCGATAAACTGATGGAAGCTAGAGGGAAATGTGTTGGGCATAATTGACTGAACCTTCGACAACCAAAGTCATAAGATTCTTCCAAAAATCAGAACATTGGCACATAATAATTTTTATTTATACGACATAACCGACATTTAGGCCCATGATTTGACCAGAGTATATGCTGAAACCTTGTGCCATTCAACCAACACAAAACCCTTAACAACACTCTCATTGCTATTTTTAATCGTTCAATGTACCATATTGAACTCATAGTATGAATAACCTTGAAACTTCCTCATTTCACAATTGTTTAACGTTCTAAAAGAAGTGGCTAAGTGTTATAGAGATGACACTCTATGTAAGATGTAGGTACAAAGCCCTCGATTGGTTGTGAAATGCGTCGCACACGCGTCCATCCATCCCCTTGATCTAATTCAATCATGTATAATTCTTCTCCATCGTACATCGGTATTGAACCTTCGCTAGTCGCTAAAAATATAATTTTCAATTCATATATATATTTTTTGGATTATTAACAGAAATAAATTAAGAATACTTTGGTAAAGTTGTTGGATGCATCGTGTACGTACCATCGAAAGGATAAAGAGCCCTACACGTTCCCAATGGCGGTTGAGCATCAATTTCATCAACGTAATATTCTTCTCCGCCACTACCAGGAAGGGATGTCCTCGATTCTCCAAGACCAGATTCCGGGCTATTCGTGGAACTGTGCATCAGTACCGTAAAGCGAAAAGCGTGTCTAATTGGTCTAGTTAAAAATTCTAATCTGTATTTATACCGATTCAAAAACTCATTATTATCACAACGACTCGACTTAACAAAAAGGAAGTCTTTCACGGTAGATCCTAAATTAATTTCGTAATATGACCCGATATAGAATTGATAGAATTCGAAATGAGAATTAGTTAATTAAAACTTACCCGTGCGTCGGCTGCGGCGTACCCGGAGCACTTTTCTTGTGTATTGGTTGATTAGCGTTCGCATTGCTTACACTTGAATCAGACGCCGATCTTGACAGACTTTCCTCTCCTCCTGAATGACTGGATCTTCTTGAACTTAACGGCCTTGTTGCGGAACCATTACTAGTCGGTTTTCGTGGTGCTTGACTCGGACTAGAAATTTTAGATTATACAACTTACACTATGAACTAAGTAGATCGTGAAAAGAGTCTATGAAATTCTGCAAGGTCACCTGGATAAACTGACACCGGCGCGCATTGCTTCTTCGAAATAACCTTGGAACTTTGCCAATTCTGCACCGAGTTTATCTAGTTTGTTGCTCGATTGATTCAATTGTCCTTCTATGCTCATCGGATCACCTAACGCAGGATTTTGTTCGTATACGCCTTTCATCTTCATCAAGCCGTCCCTAGCTGCGGTTTCTTGCTGAATTTTTGCTTGTATTTCATCCAGCCTTTGCTGTAATCTCTTCTTGCGTTGATTCGGAGGTAGATCGCTGCAGTCCTCCTTTGCACCGTCGCCATATCCAGGCACATTATTCTGGAATGTTTCAATTTAAGTATCCAAGTTTCAAAGGTGAATGTTAGCAAAATATTTAATGAATTACGATGGAAAACAAGAGAGAAGAAAGCACGCGATTATCATATATATGATAGTAGAGTTAATTCTACGTTACTAATGAAGAGTTAATATATACAAATTCAACAACGTTTTATATTATGCGTCACTTTCACGAGCATACTTAGAGCTGGACAAAATATCAATGAAATAAAAAAAATATACATAAAGGCGAGTATTCTGTGGTCAATCATCAAAACCGTGGGACTCTGTGAATAAGGACTGTCGTACAATAGACAATGACAACAGTAAAGAAATAGACAGACCTTCAAAGCTATGCCCACCTCGATCAACTTCTGTTGTTCGCATGAAACAAATTCCAAAAGCGTATCATTCAGCGAATGAATCGGAAAAACGGGGCTCAGGCGATAGCGTTGAGTAAAAACTCAGTAAAGAAAATATCATGGACATTACATATTCCGTAATACGCAAAATGGCATTTACTGTTTCAACGATGTCTGAGTTTGTACTCGGCCAACAAGACACATCTAACAAACGTACGTAATTACTGATATATATCTCGATGCAGAACAAAATGCTGATGTTACACAGTGGCAGGCGAGCAAGCGATTTGTAGTGTACTTACTAAGTACAATAGTATCCAAATTCATAGTCCACGGGTGATTGGAAACAAGAGACCACACAGGCAGATCGAACCATCCACCAAATTAATAAAAAGTACAGAAGAAAGATAAGTTATGCTGGCTACGCGAAAATTAACACGATACTATTTTAAATTATCGTTCGAACTAGATAGAATGAACGTTATATCCCTATTCCATCCCTTTAGCCTTAAAGATCGCACGAAATAAAAAGGAAATTTTAAACGAATAATAACATCGCTAAAAATTAACGGAAAACTGGGATTATTTAGAAAACTAAAAATTACACGAATCACTCATGCTGCAAAAGATCTGTGTGCGTATTTCAGGCCTGTTGATAGATAATTATGCGAATATGAGCATCGAATAAGGTAATTACAAAAAGATAAAGAATATTTCGTGCATATTGTAACTATCTTTCGTTCTTACTTTCGACGTTTTTACACTTTTGAAGAGAGAAAGAGTAAAAAACGTGAACAATGCTCGAATCACAAACATACTTATGACACAAATAAAAACTACACTGGTGGAATCGCTATGAACAACATTTACCTTATTGCTACTGAATATGCCGAACAGACCAACCCTCTTCTTGATTTTACTACCGGAAACGGTACCCTTCGCTGTCAGGTGATGATTGTGTATCGGCTGCATCACGGGTTGTGACAACTGACTATTGCTGTCATACGTTTTAGCCACGGAAAGGTCTTCGAACGGAAAATCTCCCGGAGGCTGGAAGCCGCTTTTGTAACGTTCGATTACCAATAGCGTGTCTTTTTTCTCATTGATCTCGTTTGCCGCTTTCTCGATACCGTCTAAACACTGAGCGATTATCGGAGCCACTGCTCGTTCTATTTCTACAGACTTTAGCATGTAGTTTCGCATGTTTTTTATTCTCTTTTCATCGAGTTCCTACAACAAGATATATAGAGCGTTGAAATCGTGTACATCTTCAAAGAATAGGAATTCTGGATTCCAGACGGATAAATAATAGATCAAACAATGTCGTATACCTGCAGGTGTTGAAACACTTCTGGCATAGCCGTGTGATAATGCAGCGTCTGCATGTCGTTTGTTTTCTGCAACTGATTCGCGTACTCGGTTTTCGCTTCTTCACTCTGCTGAGTTTTTAAGGTCATGTTCATCCTCTGCTTTTCGACCTGAGCATAAAATAAACCATACAGAGTTCACAGATTATTACCACGCAACTTGTATTCCTCGACAAGTATCCACGGATCGATATTCGCTTAGAGTTTTATGTTAAAAGCTACTCAGCCAAGTTAATTCGAAATTTCTCAGGTGCAAAAGTGAAACGAGGATCAAAACCATCCACCTACTTCCGCTCTCGAGAGATTTAAATCAGCATCTGCCCTTTGATAATTTTCCACTGCTCTTTCCGCCTCACGGAAAGCTTTCTCGTAAGCCTTCCTAGCACGCTCCAGATTCCCAATTTGACCGGTCAGGTTCGCCATTAATCTGGCGCCTTCTTGAAGGTGCTTTTTACGGTCTTCCTTGAAGTCCTTCACGAGAATATTCAATTCCCTTAACACGTTTGCCTGTAGATTCTCTGCGATTACTTCCCTCTGTCCTGCCTGATCGTTTACCTCGTTCAACTCCATTTTGAACGCTCGACATGGACTATACCTGCGGTCAAAGTTCATACATCGTCTCGTATTTAATTATACGACGCAAGGTCATAAATCTTCTGGTTTACGTAAATTAATATGACGCAGAACGAACCGCAGCATGAAAAGAAACAAGCCTATGAGCGCAGTAACGAGCCAGTTACTGACTACAACTTATAATGCAATCTACCCACGCCCTCAGATAAGAGATTAGCTACTGTTTTCTGTCATGCCACGCATGGAATATCAAAGGCGCTCGAGAATTTTTCTTTACTTTCAGGCGCCGCGTTTGCATTCTAATCGAAAGTCTAGGAAGCATTCGTAACTCTTAAGAATTGCAAGACGTACGCGATCAGTTGCGAGATCAATCCTGACTACGAGGAATAAATATCGAGGATTGACGTTCACGAAATAACTAAGAATATAAAAAGATGGGCCGAATGCCAAATAGTAAAGTCGCTTTGGAAAAACACAGGAAATATATTCTTTACCGGATCATTTATCTCTGACTGAGAACGACCTACTAAAATATAATTTACATGCCAAGAAGAAGAGAAATAAGACAGAAAAAGTAGGCAGAATGTATTTTACAGTAGGAATTATTTTGAAGCATTATTCATGTCGAGGAACATTACTACGGAGCGTGGATCCGGTATTACGCCTCTGAGTTGGCTCATACTTACTGATAATCCTCCTCCTCCTTCTTCTTGGGTTGATAGCTCTTCACGAGACGTCTGAAATCAGAAACGAAACAAGATTGCCGATCACGTGCAATAGTCAAGCCGAAGACAACGTACGAAGAAGAAACCTAACGTCTCCTGCTAAGGAAATAATTTATCTCTGGTTCGTGTGAAAGATTAAAAAAAAAAGAAAAGATCCGACGTTTAAACAACGTCGGTCCTTTTCTAGTTATTTGTGGTTTAAAGATATTTTCAAACGGACGCCTTTGGAACTGAGCACAGATCGTAACGTTGTTGATAGCAACGCGAAGATTAGAATTTCCATAATAGCGTAAGGAAAAATAAATCTCGTTGAGCATTATAAAACCGCGCGACAAAACGATGATGAAGCTCGTGTTTCACGTAGAACAATAAAGCTGGACGTTTTCCAGAATTCCATGCTCAGATTGCGTTTAGTCATTCGTGCAGCAAGAAATAACTACGGCCGAGTCATTCTAATTTGAACACTCGGGCGACGAGCGAGCGATAAATGTGTGTCGGCCACCAAATGCATTATCATCCGGAAGTTGACGTGTCCTTGATACCAGATCAACCATACGGTTTATCGGACTTCAACGTGCCGCGAAACCGGAAAACGGTTCGTGAAAACGGCCGATGATTTCTAAAATACCAAGAAACGGGAACCATAAATTAGGAGGCAAGTCCAAGTATGTACGTGCGCGTGTCGGATCGGAAAAGCTATTTTCGATTCCTCTTGAATTCCCCTTCGTAGGTCTGGGTCACTGTTCAAAAATTGGGAAAGTTATTTTCAAGTCGATTCCCGGTATCCTTTGCCCAGATCTAGAGATCGTTATTCAAAAGCTTGACGGAAATACATTCCAAGTAATTTACGTTTCGATATCGAGGGTCTAGGTCGGTAGCTAAGAAAGAGTCGATAAAGCTGCTTTGGACACAAGTGAACTCTTTTACGTTCGAATTACTGAGATAGAAGAAAAGGGACATGACAAGCTATTTCTGTCTTACGATTCTCGGGCTCTTTTTTCTAGATCTGGGTTAGTATCCGATAATTCGTCGTACATTGCACCGAACTTCTCTAACTAACCGAGAAACTCGAAGAAATTAAGTGCGCTAGATTTAAAGAATATAACCGTATTTTGCAGAGTGTTCGGAATGCTTTTAATGAAAATCAACGGTGCATCGAGGGAAACTGCCACGCGGTAAAACGGTACTCCATTTGTACGAGTAACACGAGCATGTATCGTAGAAATTACGGCGCATTAAGGCGAGGAACGTGCCCGTGATAATTTATATGCAGTGGAACGAACGTGCCTTGGATAGATGTGTGACGAGCACGCGGAATCATTCTCTACACTTCATATGCGTCAACTGATTAAGGGACACCGATAACGTTCGTCGCAATTAAACCCTGCCAAATTCAAAAGAAATCGCGCTACCTCTGTAGCTAAATTCCAATCGTTTCTTCTTAAAAAATGCGACAAATAACGTTGGCTTTATTAGTCGATATTTTCTTTTGTTATTAAGTTATTTTTTATTAAATCAGGTGGATATTATATAAACCAGTTTATATTATACCGGTAGAGAGGAGAAAATAAGCTGCTTTCGAGACACCAGATAGAACAAAAGTGTGCAACAGTAGACGGCATTCACGGAACAAACAAGGGGGCCCTTTAATACAATATTACTGACTACATCTTGTGTCCGTGAACTCATGGGGTGCGTGAGACACGCTCATTATACAGGATGTCCTATTGAAATCGTTAACCTCGGATACTGCCCCCTTTGTTAATTTACGTAGAAAAAGAGAGGCGTGCATCTCGGTTAAACAAAAACAGCCACCAACGATAAATTTCTCGCGAGAAATCTATGCACCTGAAAAACACGCTTCTAATACGCACAAGTATTTCTTACCTGAGTTTAGCAGCATATTCCACCTCGATAGCGCATCGGTCACGAATGAAATGGCCATACCTTTCCAGGAACTCTATCCCTTTCTGCGTGTGCAGGGACAGATTCTCGTACTGGTCCTGCAGTAAAAAAAACACACACACACACAATCAGTTGACGTAGTTTAGAAGCTCGATGAGATTTTTTTCTTTTTATTTAATAAAATTTACAATCAATTCTGGCGTTGAGAATTTTCAGTAATTTTTTCTGGCGTGGTGCAGTGACATGACTAAATATTTATAATAAGTTAATACTTATTACAGATAAGTATAATTTTTAAGTAAATGTTGTGAATAGGTAAATATTGCTTAATTTAAATAACTAATTAAATCTAGCGTTTAGGTCTAGCGGGCAGTGTCTCTTCCGCCTGCGAATCTGGTCCGACGTAATTAGGGGGTTTCGATGTTTGTTGACTCTTCTGCTGTATCTGTCGCTATATTTTGCTATTTCCTCTTTGATTGTTGATATCTTAAGGTCGCGATGTATTAGTTCGTTGATCACGTACGAGCATTTATAATGGATCTTAGCGTTTTCGATTGAAAGCGTTGAAGTATTTCAATGTTGGAATTACTTGCTGTTCCCCATAGTTGAATTCCATAGGTCCAGACAGGTTTTATTACGGTCTTATAGAGGGTAATTTTATTCTGTGTGCTTAGGTGGGAGCGTCGGCCAGTGAGCCAATAGAATTTTTTTTTTTTCGATGAGATTGTCAAACGTAATTGGAAAGAACAAAACTATATATAGATTTTAATATCTGGCAGGATGATACTACGTTCGAGCGTGGAAGAGCGAATTCGCTTGAAAAATTCCTGTGGAGTTATAACGGACTGAAGAATACACGTGAGACTGGCGAGACGCTTGATGCCACGTGGAAATTTGGCACACGTGGCAAGAATCTACGTGGAACGTGTAACGTCTTTACGAGTGTACGGTGACTAGGATACGAAGATAAGGAACGAATGTGAGATACACGGCAGCTAGGTGGGAAAATTTTATTTTATTTATTAATTTCGTATCATTTTATATCGTTGTTCTATTTCGTTAAACATTATTTTTATCGTTACATAACAGATACCTCTGATCTCTCGTTTAAAATTACACCCTATATGTACATATATATACTTGAAGCAAGCAATTTATCTTTCTTGCGAAATTAATATCAATTTGTTATCAGGGCGATAAAAAATACACTTTCAAAAGCTATCGTAAAAAATGTACAGACAAAAATTTGATATTAAATCGCGATCGTACCAAAGCGTAGCTCAATTTTTGTTCATCGATTGTCCCGGAAGCCCTGTTTCTCGAGGGACAGTAGGTCGAACGACGAAGCATGGCTTCTTAAAATTTCTTCCGAGGCGCTCGAAAAAGCTGCCGTAACTCGTTGCTCGAGCCGATGCATCGACCATGGCGTTCCAATGATCTGAGGTGATAGGTCGCGATAGTGATAGGAAGAAACACTTGAATATATTTAACGATATATATGTCGGAGACGAAAGGACATCGGGGCTTCCCTTTTGGAATGTTGAGAAAAATCCCAATACCCTAGTCCAGACTTTTACTATAGCTACACTTAAGTAATAAAACTAAGAAATAGTTGTAATGTTCTAATTCGATTATGGGTGCTCAAGGTTTAGGACTATGGGCTTGGGCTCGAAGTGACATAACGGGTCACTGAACGTAGCCAGTGTCACGGCAGGGACGTGTACCTGACACAGGTATGGAATAATTATATAGCTCTCCTTAAAAACAAAGATTAACCCGAGAGGTGGGGAGAGGACTATATAAGGGCAGTTCAGTTGGACTGTGATTGAGTCTATCGAAAGCAGTACTACTTGCACGTTGAGTGACACCAGGATCGTGTATCACATCGCATTCGTCGTCCCGTTGGCCGTGGATTCGTTATCGAACCTGAGGCCACCGTCATTCGTGTCTAATCACCGCGGTTACTCGATAACTTTGTAATACTTACGACTGTGATAATAAACATTACCGCTATCGTATAACAACCACGGCTAATCCTAGCGAAAGTTCGTTAAACGCCCCTAATCCTATTCTTGATGTGAACCCGACATATATATATTTATTATGATATGCTCTATACGTACACTTTGCGTAGAACTCGCGATTACTATTAGCGGTTCGCGATTCGCGATCACAAGTTCGACTTGTGGTCGATGCGTTTTGATGCGCGGTACAAGTCCGGACGATGATTGCTTAAGATGCCGAAGAACTCTGATCGATTATTGCGAACTACCAACTATCGACTCGAACCGATGTGTAACGACTCTAGCTGACTGTAACGACTGAGTTTTCGTCACAATGATGCTGCAGAGGAAAACTATGATGCGGTCTAAGGATGCGAGATCATCGGATTCCCTGAGGAAAGCCTTGATTCGGAAAGTGAAGGAAATGGACGTCGCTGTTAATTGGCTAATTCTGTGTCGGTGGTTGGAAAAAAGTGCTAGCTGTCCTCGAGAGAAAGTTGCTAGTGGGAAGCATCATACGTGAGAAAAACAGATTTCTCGTATCTTCCCGTAGTAGGTGATAGATTTAGGGACTGTTGAGAGAAAGACTATTTGTCCCTTCGGAGAATCTTAGCTAAACAGATCCTAAGATTTATAGCGAGTCCTTAGGCTAGCTGAAAATATTCTGTGAGGATGTATCGACATCTGGCAATCATCTTACCCGAAGAATAGGGTTTTATGTAGCGAGCCACGTGGCAAAAGCCGTTGGAAAGTTTACTGTGGAGTGCCGCTGCAGATCGGAACATATCTCCACGTCTCGACGTCGTCTGCCAACAGCAAAGGGAGAAAGAGAGAATTTTTCTTCGCAGGGACATGGTCGAACGGCGACGGTGTGCACGCTAGGCAGTACTCGGCGTGTATGTATTCATCACGGTCGACGACTGAGAAAACCTCCTGGCACACATACACGCATTGCCCTCCTCAGGACAATGAAGGATTTCGCAAGGCTGTCGGTGGAAAGATTTCTGACCGTTTAGCGGCTCGGCACGAAAAGTGAAACTGGACTCTGCTTGCCATTGCCGCAACGTACACCCGCGATTCCAACTGGTCGGGCACCACCAAGCCAGAGACCCATAGGTTCTGACTGTTTTATCGGACTTATGAATCGCAACGGTACCGCTACCGTACAGCCTCGACCAGCTCTTTCTTCCGCCGACGAATTTTCATTCACATTTTGAACGAGCCTCGTGAATGGAGAGCGCGCGTATTACGTAGACTCACGATGATCGATGCGAACGACGATGCGAAAGAAATATGTACAACGAGATCATAAATCGTATTATCCGAGATGTCGCATAGCGCCACCTATAACAGATATCCAGATTGAATATCCTTTTTTACGTGTTTCAACGAGTACCTAAACGTAAACTTGGTACCGTCGTAACTCCAACGTTTATGCCGGACACTCGAAACACGTAACTTCGATTTTACGACCCCTTCTTTTACCGGCTACACGCAAGAAGCCTCATCAATCGAAAGTTTAATTCATTCACGTGGAGAGGAACGTATCCGGGTACCGCACCGTGGAATATCGTGTTCGTGGAATTCTCTTCTGAAAAGTATTCGCTTCGCGTGATGACCCGAAACCGATTAAACCGCATAGCGCCACAGCACCGAGAATTCCTCAAGGTTCTGGGAACATGAAAGAAAACGACATTCGCCGTAGCGCACCGAGTTACGGAATGGAAGCTTTATCGTTCAAGGACGATCCTGTCTTTCAACACTTACGCTAGTCGCGGCATAAGGACAAATCGAGCTCTACGGTACACGGCGGCAACGTTTACTCCGTTCGTGTTCGGGGAAAGAGAGTGGAAAAGAGCGGAAGGGACGGGAGGGAAGCCAGATCGAGTCGCCTATGCTCCGGCATTCGAAACGCGTTACTTTCATTTCCAACAAGTAGCCATTCAAGGGCCACGCACAGATCGTAAGACGCGCGTCTACGTGTACAGACATCGACGATCGGCAGCTCTTTCCTTTTTCGAGATCCACCTCGAACCAGTTGCATAAAAGGAAAAAAAAAGGAAAGAAACGAACAAGATCTCGTGACGCATCGATGTCACACGTCCAGGATGTATCTAGCTGGTGTACATGCATTAAAGTTGATTAAAGTAATTATCTGACATCGTGTTGATGGTGACAAGATATGGAAAATACAGGCAGAGGAAAAACGCGAGTCATCAAATCATACGTTTTACGCAATTAATCGATGTTAAACGTGTCACGATATGTAATAGAATACATCGTAAGAAGATTGGGTCGTGAGCACGTTTTTAATCGTTCGATGTATAACAGAAATTATATTTAACGGCATAACAGAAATAACGCAGTAATGAAGTAACGAAATAACGCAGAACTCTACGATCAACACGACTCGATTCTTTTAAACCTTGAACTCTTTAACAATTCACATTGGACTCTCAGTCGTACCGTACATGCTTCGTGATTTCACGCGCACAGCAAACATTCTTCGAACGGAGTGTGGTCGAACCTGCACGTGTATTCTATTGAATCTAATATGAACATTCTTACTCTCACGACGTGGTTATGGTTGAAGTCGCGTCGCTTTTCGATATATAGCACGGACTAGATTCGAACGGGATTAGTTTATATTCTAAAATGCTACTCTACGTAGATGTTTATTCCATCGTGTCAATCATCGTTTCAGCCCGCCCGTAACACCTAAGATGTTAACCAAAGTACATATACAATCTAAAGTTACAAAGTGGCGGAGGAAGAGACAAAGTCTTTGCGATATCGATTCGAGACTCGTTTTGTCGTCGTAAACTGGAATATCCAGGAGACCAAGCTAATCGTAGCAGGTATAACATGATACGTGTACCGAGTAGCGATACAGACGAGCGGTGATACGATACTATATCTGGTACCGAACACGCTCGAATCAGATACCTAACAATAAGTCATATGTCGTAGACTCGATCGTAGAGATTCGCCAATAATTTACCAGCTATTACGCCAGGTAAAACATAATTTTCCCGAATCGTTCGCGACTTTCTCATTGTGATAACTGTACGCGATCGACGTCGTAACCGGGGCAATTTGCAACTAAATAACGGAGAACTAGTAACGCAGGTGATAGTCGAACTCGGACTTCCGAACGTACAGGAACAGAAAAACCTATCATTTTATCCTTTTCCTCGCCGATTCGCGCCACTTCGCTCTATCTTGACCAGCGACTGATTTTATTTTCACGCCGCACCGCCTCCGATATCGGCGGTCTAATTATAATTATCGAACTGAGCCTCGTCGTTTATTGGGGGAAAAACACGAATATTACGTAAATCGGTTCAAGCGGAATACCTTACGTTCAGAACAGGATATTGCTTCGATCGAGAGATACAAAGAGCGACCGAGTATCCATATTAAATATATACGAGATCGTAGAAGAATTTATACATCTATCGCTCCGGATCTATTTAGCTTTAGATAACTCAACATGTTTGAAATTAGTCGACTAATTACGCGTGACTTGAAAATAAAATCAACTTTCTATATAACTACCATTTCACATAAAATTATTCTCAGCTCGCAGGACGCAGGAAAGCAAACACTCTGTAAAATCGCTGGAACAGCGTACAACCACTTCGATTGATCGAAGAGTTTCATCAATACGGTTTCGAGTTGTTCGATTTTCATTCGGTAGGACGCGAATGAAATTATAGCCCATTATCTGGAATCGATTTTCAGCGAGCAAAGCCTCCCCACGATGTATACGCACGGTTGTACACCGGCGAAGCGGCCTGAGCCGAGTTTCCCCACGACCAATCCTGCGTTTTCTGTACCGCAGGTCGATAGATGAAAAACGTGCACCGCCATGTCCGGCCGCTCTATGACTCACCCCTTAGGTCCGATCTTTTTCACAGACAAGCACTTGCAACGTCGACCTAACCTTGCCAAACGTAGACTATCCAGGTCGGTTATTTCCGTTATGCACGTGCATGGCAGTTGCCTTTGTCCAACCACCGCCATACCTGACACTATTTTCTCGCTTTTACGATATCTTCAGGCTTCGAGTTTCGGCTTGTCGAACTGGTCCCCGATATTCGGGACACCTTCGACTGCCTTCGATCACGGCATCTACAGACGCGTTCCTTCCTTTCTTTCCTTTCCAGCAATTCTTTCCGACTTGGAAGTCGTTAAGAAAGATTTCTGGCAGGCAATCACGTTTCTTCCCTACCACGAGAGCAAGGCATAATTCCGATTCTTGTCTACTATATTCTATACAAATATCCTTGCTCGTTAGAACCGGTTTATCATGCAACTTCAAAGACTTTAATTGAACGGAGTAAGAAATAAAAGACGTTAAAAAGGTAGTTTCTAAAACTTTCCAGAAAATTACGGCGTACAAAGACAAACCGTGAAACGTGCAAGTCAGAGAGTAGCTCGGAGAGTCGCATAAGCCCAGTGGGCAGTCTTTGATTAACTAAAATTTCTTTTCGTCGCGGTGAAATGGGAACGCGATCGCGTCGAGGGCACCGAAAGTACGCGGCTCGCCGAAAGACCGGTTGAAAAAGTTTCCAAGAGCAGGTCGGTGTTAATTAATTCGGCGAGAGCGAGCTGAAAAAAGCGTTGTTCGCCGTGAGACAGTGGGAAAAGTGGGGAAGACGAACATCGTGGAAAATCAATATTCCAGCTCGGACACGCGTTATCGTAATTCAAAGAATAATGGAACAAAAATTGCAAAGTATTTCGTGTTATAAAAATTGTTTGGAAACCAGAGACACGTGTAAGATAAAGGGAGAACGAAACGCTGCACGACTCGAACAAGTGTGTATTATGAGTCATGAAATCGTGCTGGGGTGCTTTCGTACCCTCCACCACCCTATTGATCCTGCATTTCTCTGTGTATACTCACGCAACTTCAAAGAGCAACAGAGAGGGCCAGGGAAACGAGGGCGATGGAAGAAGGATAGGGGTGACAAGCAGACAGACAGCGAGGAACAGACAGAGAAATTTGTCGCGCGACAAACACGAGTACGCGCACGATACTACTCCACTAGGTATATATACGTTTGAAAACAGGAGGAAACGAACAGGATCGTCGATACGACGAGAGATCATTGACGAACGAGACGATCGAGTACGATGATTTAAAGTTTAGATGGAGTTTTCGAGTACTATACGCCGTGGGACGTCGGTCAAATATTGACGAAGAGCAATCGAGGATTATATAAATAGGGCGTGGCTCCGAGGCGAGACAAAATGTTTCGCTACACCCTGTCTCACGATGTCTGACAGTTCGAAAAAAACATACTGGTCTTGCCAACTTTGCAAATAGAAATCTTAGTTTTGAACCACACAACCTACTATTTATCTACCACTAGCGACGATAAAACGCGATAGCAAATAGAATCGGTTTCGTGCTTGAACCGCTCAGCCAGAAATGTGCAGTCACACTGACGGACAAACAGGAGAAAACGAACCAAAGGAAAACAATACAACGTGGTCGGCGAAGACGAACAGATGCGAATAGCCCGCTAACGTACTCTTGTTCTTCGGTAAAGGTAGATACGATACTCCACACTTTCGTCTATGTTCGTAACACGTCGTTCGTGTGTACTAACGAGTAACCAGTGAAACACGAGAGCACGGTGGCTGCATTTAATAAGCAGACGGAACGTTGAACCAACAGCGAGCGTACGTACGCGTCTAGTGTCGTTGGCTCGTGCGGTGCATACGGGTGCATGCAACATGTTCAAGGTGGTGCATACTTAGTTAGATGCGCCTGTGCGCGCAAGCATACGTACACACGCGTAACGAGAATAAAGAAAAAAAGAAGAAGAAAAGAAAAGAGAAGCATAGAAAAGACTAATTGCTAAGGTAGTCGCAAGAGCCGTTGACGGATACACGATACGAGGCTGTTGCATGATAGAAACGCCGAGAATGCGCCGTTGTCTTTAATGCAATCCAGCGTGAATAATCTGCACAGAGATGAACGCTACGCTGTGCGTTCGGATGTCTCGCGAAAATAGCATGCTTGACTCTGGCACACAGAGGAGTGTGGTTCTCGGCCGTTTGCAACCAAGTAGACTTCAAATTCACATTCAGTTTTCACAGTGTTCCAAAGAGTACCAGTTCGGAACGCTACGGTTCCCCACCCTAGGAGATCGTTCGCTTTCGCGAAACGGGACAGGGCCTTCTCGACGACGCGAAAAAATACTCCAGAATTAGGTACCCTTGAATCTCTCCTTTGAAATGCCGTACGGGGAACGAGAGCGAGTGCACTCGTCGCTCAAACGCCGAAATTCAAACGACTTTCCTTCCCACCCGGCCTTTCTCTCTTGCGTGACCTTCCGAGGACGTACGACGTCGTCGTTCCTCCGCGCCAGCCTAGCGATCGCTCGCTGCTCCGCTCGAATGACGCGCGCATAACTTCCATACTCGATTTTCCAAGGCTGACTCCTAGCCACGGACTTTTCACACGTTTTTTCCACCACTGACAGATCCCTGCTCTCGAGCTTTTAATAGACGCCATAAATCGTTTCACGTCCGTACAAGTGCTCGCTTGATCGAAGACGAATCGTCCCGGTCGCCAAAGATAAATCGCGCTCGCACGATTTTCTAATTAAGCCTCGTGTCAATTGGCCGGCTCTTACAACGTCGCGTTTATTTCAGCCTTATCGGTATCCGTAAGACACCGTTATGCAACTTGTGCTCGCCTAAGTCGATCGTATCTCTCGAATGGCGATAAAAAAAACCTCCAACGACTGACGTTATTTATCGAATAAAGCCTCGCGCCAGTTTTGCTCGAAATCGTATCGTAGTACGCGAGAAACGGATCCGGCGCGATAGACGATCGAGAATACTCGCACACTCGCAAATTCTCAGGAATGTTACCCTAGGTCGTACTATCGCGGATCGTACGCTGACGGTGTAATGGGTAAACTCGTCCTCTGCTGAGAGACGAATGATGCGGATTACGGAACAAAGAGCTTCAATCGCGACTCATCGTCGGTCAACGAGAAAGTCGCGTGGTCCGACTGACGCCTTTTATCGCTCGTCCACAGGCGGAGATGGTTTACGAAGCGACAGAAGATCAAACCGTTATCAAAACAATACGACGCTTTGTCCGAGCTTTTACTTTACGCCATCTTATCGATCCTATCTTAATTCCAAGAGCGAGGAACGCCCACGCATGGCACAAACGTCATAGTTATTTCAGAATATCTTATCTATAAATCGAATCGTGGGTCAAAGATGGGTACAATGTCTCGCAAGACGTCCAATTATGCCATCGATTCGGTGATTTCACGAGAGTACTGTGCGTTTAGATGAACTTTCTCTTTTCTTGATATTCAACGAAATACTTCTATTATCCCTTTGCGTTACGTGTAGCAGTAACCAGTATACGTATAACGTAAAAGAAGACTAAAGCTCATTTTTTCCGATCGGGTACCGGCCACGGGATTAACTTCCACGAATTCTTTTTTTGTAGCTCAATAAATCGACAGATTCGACTTCTCATTTCTCCTTCGTAACCAGTACGTGCCATTAACTAAACGCAGAAATGCATAAAGATCGATTGAATAATAGAAAACCTGTATCTCGAGCGGGGCAACAACTTTCCTTGCAGAGATTCTGCGCAGGCCACGATGCGTTTCATATGCATGATATACATTTCAGCCTGTCAACGACCATTGTCGTGCTAACTGGCCTATCGTGATCTCCGTTATGCCAAAGGACAGACGTAATTATCCGACGGATTATAGTTTGCTAATATTTTTCTTGCTGCGGTTAAGGTCAAAGACCTTGAGTCCCACGACGATCAAGTCCATTCATCTTCTTCGACGATTAAGATAAACCTCGTGCGATCGCCAACTACGAAATATCTGCATTGTTGAGAGCGAAACGAAGCCCATGAGCGTTCAATTCGTCGCGTTAATCCTCGGGGGAAAATGGGTCGAGCGATACATCGTGCCAATAGGCCACCGTTTATCTGTACCTGAAATTATTCCTAAGGCGTATCGCGATTTCCTGATTATTCGCCAGTCTTAGACAGAGTTATCGGCAATCCGCATAATGACCGGTGTGCCAAGTAGTTTATTTATAGGCATTCGACGTAGTCGGTAACCACGAACGGCGTAAACACTTCACAGAGAAGGAACACTTCACAGAGAAGTAACCGTGGGACGTCAGAGCTTATTGATCGTTGCAACTAATACTATCTGGCAGTCGTCTTGCATTTCGTTACGCAAAAACAGAAACGTTTCATTGGGAGTATCGAGCGTATTTCCGTCTTTCAAGGCGAAGAAGCTTCGAAAATGTTCGTTGTTTTGTATTTTATATAAACTTTGTTTATAATTACTGCAAATAAGATGTTATATCGTAAATAAACGAGGTCGCGTGTCGGACTAACCTTCGTGTTTGAATTTCTTCCAGAGAAATGTTTATATTTATAAATGTTTATATCAAGCAAGCTTCAACTATTCGATCCAATGAAGAATCTTATAGTACAGTACGGTCATTCACCAATATCCCAGAATTTTCGGATCTACTAAAAATTCACATCGACAGACTAGAAAAATAAAAGATCGGACTTGTACTTTACACCCTTGGAAATAAAGTTAATCTGGTCGAATTCAATGAGCAAGCGATTTCAAGTACCGTTCGATCAATTCCATGAAAACGATAATACATTACAGTTTTTGATATCTCGCGCGAGCCAGGCCAGTCATCTAGATTGGAACTAGTCGCCTACTGGCTATCTTTCTCGTTTCCGCACCGCGCTGACCGGAAAATAGAATATGTAATTCTATTTCACAAGATCCCTGATCGAAGACAATAGTCGTTCCCGTGGGTTACAAGGTTCGCGATGGAAAACGCTTGAAACGGAAAGGGATTCGAAGAAGCGGAAGAGAAGCGCGCTCAATTGTTCTTTGAAGAAAAAGGCTGGCTGCGTGGACGAGCCAAGGGGTCATACCCAACCCCGCAGCAGGTTAAGAGTTCTCTTCCTTCGGCGACAATGCTACCGACGCCGCGACGCGACGACACGTTCCACGTGTCTCGTCTACGCCTTTTCAAGCTAGACACAAGCTCGAGTGCCAGCGGCTACTTGAAGCGTGTACAATCGTAACTATGCAACGCGAATTAATTAGCACGGAATCACCGGAACATTTCGTTACTATCGTTGGACGCGGTCAATGACTCGGCAGACCTTCGCACTGTTTTTTCTCCCTCTCCAGATAATACGAGCAGTCGCTCGCGCACTCTGTCATTCAGGCTCATTGTTTTTTTCCACTCTCTACTTTGTTTACCTCTCTCTCTCTCTCTCTCTCTCTCTCTTTCTCTCTTCCTCTCTATTCAACTATGACCGGTATTGTCGTGGAGTGGACACGTTCTCGTATCGCCATGGCCATTTTAATGGAAAAACGAGCACGCTTTTCACGTCCATACGTTTCGAGTTGACGCGCGATCTTTCGATGAATCGTGAACATCCCGCTGTGCATTTAGAAAAGGCACAGATCAGAGATAAGAAGAACGAAAATAAGAGAACCGATGCTCTGGTATCGTATTTATGCACGTATTCTCTCGATAACGAGTATTTATACTTTGATCGCATGAGTAATGCATTTTCAGGATTTTGTACTCGGCGATAGCATGTCTGATCAAAAGCATATTAATACTCGTAGATAATCAAGCTTCTGCGGCCTTTGCAGCTTTTGGTGGAAACGGAAAAGAGAGAATCGACAACGAGGGTGAAATAATTATGCTCCACCGAAATTTAAATACAAATCCATCGAGAATCGTCAAAGTACATAATTACTGGCAGCTTTGATACTTATAGAACCCAGAGGTCTCCCGACGATATTTAAATAAAATTAAAGAAGTACAGAGCGTTTGCTCTCGTCGAATGGAGCGTAAACGAAATGTTTGCGGCATACTGCTCGTTAAGTATTTTCCTGTTCGAGAGGACGAAATCCATGTTCTCGAAAGTCTTAACAAGGACCCTTGGAAACTCTTCTCTCCTCTTGAACACGGCTTCATCGCCGGCAACGGGGTCGTGGTCTTGTTATCTCGAGTCAATGCAATTCGTGCACAACACTGATTCATCCGATGTTATCCGTTTTGTTCTGTCCCAGGGACTGAATGCAGCAACATGATATTATACCACATAGGAGACTCGAGCACCTGTGAGTCTTCAGATAGCCGATATGATTTGTAACTGCTTCACCACCACTGAAGCGAAGACCACCGGAGACTCCGAAGAGCATCAGGAGTATCTCTGAACAAAGGTAGCCCTAAGAATTTGAGAAAAAATAAAAATAGTAGTAGGGGAGAATCGTGCAGTACCAGCCGGCATACTTTTATTTGCATACACAACGTTTTCCATATTTCATATTCCAAGTGTTAAAAATGAATTGATATTTTATTTCTCGGGTAATTCAATGTTCCTTTTCTACTATGTATACCATATCTAGCCTATTAAGTGTAATTACCAGGGCCAGTTTTACAATTTTCTTCGTATATTATATATGCCATAGTCTGAAACGTTTCCACGCGTTTGTCGTTCACAGCCGACCATCCAATCATTACCAACCGGTACCAACCGATCAGCCATCGACCAGTACAAACCAAATCTTTTTTATCTGCAAGTTCAATCTGTTGGCAACTGATAGTAAATGAGAAAATGTTCGTTTGAACCTTCTTCTACCTTTCCTCGTAGAAAAATGTCTGAAATTCCAAAGCGGAAGAGAGGAAATTAGATAGAGGGAATACGGATGCGACTTTAAAGTTATTCCTCGAAAATAAGATGACTCGGGTACAGGGCGTAGAGATTTTCAATGTTCCAAAAACGACGAACGTGAAGGCTGCTCACGCGTCCAATGCACAGACAAAGAAAACATTAGTTGCTTGTGATATATTTAAAAATAAAATTTGAGTAAAAATGTGTGTCCTAAGATCCACGTATTTTTTTAACATTATTAAGCATTTAGGTTGAAAAATCTATTAATTGAACAATTTATCGGTTTCCTATAAATTTCGACATTTTCACAAGATTAAGTTCCATTTGTACAAGCTCATTTTCTAAATTCTGATTTTTATCGACTCTAGCCCATGATATAACAAACAAAACAAAGAATTCAACACTTTCTATACAGCCACACGTTATTCATTATTTAAAATATATATCTCGGTTATTAAATATCGAGTAATTATTACTCACTCTATCTGCAATTTGACTTTTGCGATCAATAGTACAAAGATAAAAAAGAAACGTATCTCCAACTATCCCCGCAATCGTAGGATTCACAAAATTACGTTAGGATTCACAAAATTAGGATTCACAAAATCAAGGCACATTTTGTCATATACCAAAGAAGCGGAAGCAAATGGAACACCGTTGAAGCAACAGAATCCAACTAGAACTAGATAGAAGCCTAGTAAGCGTGGGCTTTTTTATCGTTTGGGCAGTCTACTCTCTTTTTCATAAAGTTGCATATGTAACAGAATACGCGTCTTTGATTTCTCTCATAACTTTAATTCACTCTCGTCGTTCAAATAAATATCAACTCGCCACACACTTTCGTTCTGCTAAAGATTTACTTCGTCGTAGATTTATCATTCCAGTTTTACCTTGTAGCCTACCTCACTTTCAAGCTATGCTATACCACGATCGACGAGAAAAAAGCGACAAATTCACCGCACGTACGGTATTAAGCAAGAACTTAATAACTAACCGGCTTCTCGACGATCGTAGCTGGCTCCATCATATTTGCCAGCCAACACGTTACACGCCGTATACAAGACACAGCACGATATAATTGTGCACTAAAGTTAGAAGCTAATTTTCCACGAGCCTGACTGATGTTACTCGCGCTGCGCATATTGGGGATGCCCTAACGAAGATTTGGCAAGCCGACGACAAGAATCGAGCATACAAAACGCATATACATTCTCACTCGTTATACGACACTGCTACGATCGAAAATCGGACGTTTGCTTCTGCTTGCGCAAGAATGCGTTACGTGCATGCATAACGAGGCAAAACACGGGCTACGAAACTGCGTGGCGTACGAGAAAGGAATCGAACGGTCAAATCCTAGCCGTGTAACGGGTCACAACCATGAACGACTACAGTATGCCAGGTGACATCCGATCTCGGCACACTTCACCATCGATTTTCGTGAATCTGCGCCGCCTAAGTCGTTTCAGATCCTTGAAACGTTAAATGTTAAAGTTCACGCCTCACGAAGATCGAACGAATCGTGTCTTGCGTGTCTTCGAACTCGATCGAAGCTCGAAGCGAAGGTTGAACCTATACATCTGTTCAATGTCTTCGAATACCGCAATTTCATAGCCGAAGGTGAACATATTCGAAGGCTACGAGGCTTGTAGTTTTCGCGTGTTACCTTATAATTCTAATTAGGATTATCGCATATGATCTTCCTACCAAGTTCGTTGTTATCCGACGAATGCCGGTTTCTCAATTGACGAGCTAAGTATTCCGATTAGTCCGTTACGAAACTCTGACGGGTAACAATGTATATTCTTACGTGTCTGAAAATCCTAAGAATCTACGCTACGTCGTTGCGACGCTGTTTCGAGAAAATGCATACGCCTCGGGGAACGAACAATTAATAAATCGCAGCTGCACGATAAGAATCGCGTCGTACTTGCAATTAAAAATCGATATCCCAATTACGAGCTTCTGTGCGGAGAAATAGCTGCGATTCTTTTACGGATTTCTTTCGGACAATAGATTAGATCGATAAAGAGACGCTTGCGAATCTTGGAAACCTTTACTAATATAACTCTACCACTATCCGTTCTAGGACACGCGCAGTATATACATCACAGTGATCGCGCATTAAAATGTATTATTACGAGAACTCATAAAATCTCGAAACTTTATAACAAGATCCTCTAAATGGATGCGGATCTTACGTGTAGTTTGCAGTTCATCTATACAGTGCACATTCGTATAAAGAACACACCTGTACCACTTTTCTACCAAGCTTCTCAAACATAAATCTGGCGAATCACGAAGCGTCATTGGTGCGAAATCGGAATTGGTACGAATTGTACTCGAAAGTACAATAGTCCGTCTGTTTCTCAGCGGCGCAAAAAGGCGCAACTCGGTTTTGCGTTTATCGATCGACCCATGGAGGAGGAGACCGTACGACGTCAGCTTTAACGTGTATATAGAGAGATTCTCTCTACGATACGCTGCGTCTCGAATATACCTAGAGAACGACAATTCCGGTCCACTTCCGACTGGCTAATGTGAAAAACCTTGCCCTTCTTCGTCGTAGAATTTCATTTAGAGACCAGTAGCTTATCGATTCTCAAAGTGGAGCGCGGACCTGTAACGAAGCAGACTCGCCGTGTTTCACTTCCGATACACCGACTACCGCGAGGAACAAAATCCAGGCAATTGCCCGATAGAAAGAAAAGGGTCAATGATCGAATAACAGGAAGCGATTTCGAAAGATCGAAAAAAAGTCTAGGAATTATGACAATTCCTCCGACAGATTGCTCCACGAAGACCTTTCTAACCCTTGCTGCCACAAAATAGATTAGGCGGGCAATTAGATTGTCGTCTGTTCGTTAAATACATATTAAACAAGACAAAGTATGTTACAACGACACGAACCTTCAAGAAACGCCATTAATTCGGGCTAATGTCTGAAAAAGATGACGCGTAAAAATTTGTCTTTCGACGAAGTAGTAGATAAAGAAACATACTCGCCTCCGCTCGGCGAATCGTATAAGGTAGCCGCACCATACGAGAGTCTATCGAATGGACGTTTAATTCGTCAGCGTGAAAACACCGTAAAAACGAAACAAGTATCGTTTTTAGAAGCTCACACCCACGAACAACTTAAAGCTTCTCTCTTTCCTATTCTATGTTGCACGATTCGTGTGCGCGTAAACGTGCTCTCTCGCCTCTACGGTATATTTATAGAGATTTGGCGCAATGCGTGGGTGGGGCAAGTTCGTGAGCACTTTCTTTGCCTCACGGTCCACGCACACGCAGAATATACGTGCCGGCTCTCGAAGAAACATTCATACATGCGGGCAAAAATACGTGGCTCGGCCAAGAGATATTTGGCGAGGAATCGACCGAACAGGCGATCGACTTTCTTTTTTCCTTTCTTACGTCTTCGTTCTTTAATTATCGCCTTTCGTTTTATTTTCTCGCAACGATTGAATTTTTCACTTTAATTCCATCGCATCGTGATCAACCCCTTGCGCTGTTCCTTGAATAGCAATTTCAGTAAACACTGGCTACTCGTTGCAGCAACGGTCTGTTAAATAAACAATCTGTGTTTAATAATTGAAATTAATTATTAAATGATTGGCAAGGAGTTAATTAATTCGTACGACTGGTTGCCCATTTAATAAGCAAAAAGGTCGATGTTGGAAAAACGCAAGAAGATCCACAAGAAGATGGATAGAAAATAGGAAAGAAAAGATAAAGAAGGAAAATAGAAAAGAAAGTATTCACAGAGGTAGAAACGATGAACTTTCGGGGCGAGAATGAAAAAATTCAAGTGCAAGTTCCCCGGTCGGCGTCTCGCTGAGCGACCTCGGCACGCGTGTTCTGCCGCAAAGAAGAAATGCACTCTCGGCATATAGCAGCGTCACGGCGAAAACCGGCTGCAAAAGGGACACGCTGCTTAAGGAAAGAAGAAGGAGCGCCTCCCTGAGAGCGAGCAGTCCCGCCAGAATCCCGGTGATTTTTCTTCGCCACCGCGAACCGTTCCCCACCTTTGCGTCGACCAGGTCCTCTCGTGAGCTTCGCGAGACCCGTTCGAGCCTGGCTCTGCCGAACCTGAACCTCCTCGCGATATTAATTCGAAATTCTATGGAAGAGAACCGGTGAATCGGATAACGAGCGATGCGCGATCGCAAGGAACGCCATGCACCGGAACGAACAAGAGGTCTTCTTTCGTAAAAAACGAACGAGTCTTAGTATATTTAGGATCTTTAGAACGAGCAGAAATTTCTTACAAATTGTAATCGGATCGTAAGATTCGACGAGTGAAAGTAAACGGCGAAATTCGAATACTTCCTCGATGGAATTTACAATCGTAACGTAATTAAATTGATAGAGAGACCGCATTAGAGGAGATGTCACAGCGAACGCTTCTGTTACCAGAGAAAAAGGAAATATCCCGAGCGGTGGTATTTCAAGAATTCTTCGAATACTTGGAATATACATATCCGCGAAGCAAGTGGAAATATGACAGAGGCGAAGAACCCAATGGCTGTAGCGAGTGGAAAGAAGCGACGCGAGAATGTAATAAAACAGTGGCAAAATGTTTAAAGAACATAAACGAGTTAGAAAGTAGAGAAGAACGAAGCAACTGAAGGGCATCCCTAATTATGGCATGGAGAAAAGTTAAGAACAAAGTATTATGCTCGTGCGTGGAAGAAGGTTCTTGCAAACGATTCGAACTTTCACCTGAGACGCGCGTCTATTGGATAATTGAGTTAATAAGTTCTATCAGCATAATAGAATGTAATTAAAGTAAAGAGCGCATAATCGCGGTCAGAAAAATACTCACAGAGAACGATTTCTCGAGTCTCGAGTATTATGAGAATTCCTGAACACGGGGCGAGACACAAAGCGTGTAATCATGCAAACATCTTCCTTCGTCCATGCTCGAGGCTAGCTACCGGTTGTGTCCATGGGACGTGGGAACCGCAAGTCTCAGACGCCGCTTGAAATTTCGAATTCATGGATTCCATTGTACACCATAAAGCAACCATGCAGTCTCGCCGAGTGACTTTGCACTTTAACGAACGACTCTCCTTATCTGCTCGCCGCCAATAATTTTCCAAACGTTCTCCAGGTATTTCTACCAAGATTTTAATTATCTGAATCAAAACGCTCGGCAAATTCGCGATAAGAACTGACAATACAAATAATTTTGAAACATTTTACGATGAAATTCCGTTTTAGTGACTCACAAAACGATCGTTGCGATAAATTAGGCTGTTATCTGAAAATCTCGATATACTAATGGAACTTTACTTCCTTTACTCTTACGACACTTTTATCAACCTGTTATTAAGCATATATCGAACGTTAAATATAAGAAAACACATCGTAGCCGACGTTATCGTTTCGGCTCTCCTAACGACGTTCAACTTCCATATACACGTATTATTCTCTGCTGTTATGCATCTCGATAACACTAGTACAATTCAACGACGCATATCTATGACGCTCCCTGTAGATACACATCGATAAGTACCGCGAAGAAGAACAATCATACCGCGTGTAAATCGTTGCCCCTGTTTCTATTCTCGAGAATGCTCCTCTTAAACGAGCAAACCGAGTCGTGGTGAACTTATAATCGTCTCGATTCCTCGGTTAGAGGGAGCTCGAGGTTCATTGGAACGCGCTGAGAGAAAAAGATTGTAACAAAAATGTCGGGAATCTCGCTGTTGGGAGGAGATAACGGAGCGTAGTTCGTAGGAAAAGAACAACGCGACAGGTAAACGATAAGGGCAAGCCAGATAAGAACGATATCCAGTGAAACAGCAAGTTACGTACCAAGAAAAGATGATTTCGTTTATCAATTACACTATGGAGAAGCGATTATACACCGTCGTGTTATTTCGTCCTATAATTTCGTACCAGACGATTTCAATCGATTTATTCCTTTCGATAAATCTTACTTACACTGTGTGTATCTCGTTCGTATTTACGAATGATCCATTGAGAACTTTCAACGACTAGCTTGTACGTGAGGGCAAGTCCTTGCGACGAATCTTTCTTCTTTTAGAAAAATAGATTCGATTGGGTGGGAAAGCGTGTATCTTCTGAATAGTTAGCACTAGAACTGGCAATTTCTAATGTGTATATATCATATATAATTATAACAAAAGTAATGCGACGAGCGTAACTCTGTTTCAATGAAAGCCAGTACGAACTTTACACGACAAACATCTGTATATTTCTGGTAATCGCAAAACAAACGAAAAGCCTGCATCATGGCAATTGGATTTATTATTCCAGCACACGTAATAACTCAAATATCTCCGAGATCCGAGAAATATGTTTTCTAAGAAGTGGTTTAAGCGCCAATTTTGACACGAAAATTTAACTCGAGATTAAAATGATCGTCGATTTTCAACAGATTCGACGAAGAATACCTGTAAAATTTAATCGGTCAAGTTTTTCGTTCCACGTTGTTAAGTGGTTTACGCTCAATTAGCCGGCTGGCTGACAAATTGTCTGTGAAGTTTTTGCACCACTTGAACGCTCGAAAATTTCGCCTTCGTTGCCTACAGGGTTCTCCTTTGAAAACGCCTTCCCAGCAAGACCGTTCTTTTTCGCTGGTCGATATCGATTCTCGAGACACGTAACCACCCTTCAGCGTCTGCCTATCCTCTCCGAGATAGTTGGTACCTTTTTAGATACTCCAACTCCGAACAGAGAAACACACCTGACCTTACTCTCTGTCTGAGACACGAGCGAAGAATGTCGTACCATGAAATCATCGGTTAGCATACAAAGTTGAGCCTGGTATTTACGTTTCCAATTGCCTGTACGATTTCCAACGGAAGAAATGGAGAGAGAGGTAAACTCGTTGATACCTGAAACTTGCCAACTGGGAACTTGAACAACGTCGAAGTCGTGAGATGTGCCTTTCGAATAGAAAATTTCAGAAATGAATATCACTAGTTAGAAGATCCAAAGTAACCAAATAAAATAATGGAAATGTAAAAATAAAACAACTGGCGTTGGCTGGTCAATCTAGAATATCATATTATCTGACCTTCGATTAATATAGTCATCTAACTTCAGCGTTCTACTACTTCGTCAACGACTGTTTTATTTCTTATTGTTGGTTCTACAGAAACGAGTAAAAAAAAAGAGCTGCTTTTATTCGACTATTACTCAACGGAAACAGCTCATCGAGCGGTACACCTTGCAAAACCGACGTCATTGGATGACAATCGGAGAGAAGGAAACAACGACGCGTTTCTTCGTGAAACAGACCCACGATAGGCTCGAGGAAAGAGTCAGTTGTGCTCATAAGTAAATCGAGAACACGGATAAAGTCGCTTTCGTTCTTCGAAACCGATGGCTCGTGGAATCGCGCGAGATTTCATTCTTTTGTTACTTATTACTCGATGATCGACAAGAAAACTCTTATATCGCTACGAGACCGAACAAAATGAGATTGAAAAAGCTAAAACTGCCGCTTGTTCCTAGAAAATTTGGACAGCTCGTGAAATTAACGAAGAAAATCGAGGTGAAATGAGAATTCAGCGGCAATTTTCTTACGTCATTCCGCCGCGAGATTGTAATTCAGAGTGCGGAGGAGCGGTATCCCCCTGTAGTACACGTACAAGAAAACGATTCCTGATTTCGTCGTGCTGGAGAAAGTAACTCGAGTGCTCGTAACCTTCGTGCTTTTCCCGCCTACATCGTCTTACTTCCATTTTCCACGATCCCAATGCAAAGAAGTCGCGTAGGTGATCAGGAAGCATTCGAGACAGATCTCCTGTTCTCCTTGATTTGTTCGTGAATTCCATTGCTACGCTACTATCGTAAATTAACTCGAAGGTGTATCGAAAATACTTTGATATTCTTTCAGAAATTTTTGTACAATAATCGCATAAAATAACATAGAATAACGTCTTTTTCTAAGTGGAACACGTCGTTTTAACGTTTGTAACTTAACGTTTATACCTTAAAATTAACTTGATATCGAGAGAGAAAGATCAAGTCCATTTTTCAAATCACGAGATCTGAAAGTGATTAGAAACAAGATCGGTATAGCGAACGGCTTATCGACACGAAATAAAAACTCACAGAATTGCAGTATTTATTGACAAATATGTAAAAGCAATAAAAACAAGCACATACGTGCTAGATCACATTATGAGATTCACTACGTAACTAGAGATCGCTGAATTTCATTATATCTAGATAATTTAACGCAAAATTATACTACGCTACCTAAATTATCTAAGAGATCAGAATTTGTTCAAAATTAAGAGCGTTGTTTCGTTCTCTAGAATACTTCTTGAAAATTCATTGTCTAGAAAATCGTTTCATGCATCGGTACGAATACGATATACGAACATTACGGTCATGTTTCTCTTGCAATAAATCGTCGTTACGCGGTTAATTGTTTTTCCCTACAAGACCGATAAGGACTTGCATTTACTGCACTTTGACGCGAACACGATCAAAGAAACGATCATGTTACGCTCATTGTACAGACGCATACATACGCAACTTGGAAAATAATTACCTCAATTAGTCATCTTCAAATCGATTTTAAAAGCAAGGACTCGCCTTTAACTGGAGCAAATATTTGACAGAGCAGGTATAAGCGAGAGAAACTTCATCGATCGACAAATTTCTCAAACAATAAAGTTTTATCGTTAAATCAACAATACAGAAGAAACATAGCTATCACGTTGCGTATCCTGTCTGCGTAAACCAAATTTGAAAAATCTACAGGCCGAGTGCGACTTATCGATATTTTGAATGTCCTCCACGATTACTCGATTTCATTCACTGCGAAAGACCACTTGCACGATTGAACTAGTATTATTAATATTATCGAGACTAGTATTATCATAACCTACAATTTGTACCTTGTCAATTCACTGATATTATTGGTTAGTAATATACCGTATGAGATGACGAAGATCTCGTAACTCGTCGAAAAAGATGAAACAGACATTTGTATAGACAGAAATGATATTTCAGCTGGAAATTTTGAAAGCAAAGCTCTCTCTGTATTCTCCCTTTCTCTGTCAAGAGCATGGCGAGGCACGCCCGTGTCGTACGTGTACATATGCTCACGAGCAGCCGTTAGCGGTTAAACACGAACGCGTCCTGTATCATGATTCATGAGGGAATATGAGCAGAACGTCAATGAATCGTAATACATAATGACATATAGAATCAATCTATGCTGCTTTCATATCGAAACGTTCGCAGATTAACCTAATCTCGATATATCGCGCATCGAAACAATAGTTGCGATAATCTTACAGATTGCACACCGTGCCTTACACTATACCCTCGAAAGCAAGGTTATCATTGAATACTCATAGTCTTCTGTATTGCACACTTAGATCACGCTATTGTATATCCAAAATAACCGTTACTTTGCGCATGTACATTGACATTTCCGTGAATCTTGAATATCGATTTATAACTCAAGAATATTCGTAATGCCAAAGATGTGTTTGATATTGGCAGCTCCACTGCAACATAACACTAACGCGAGTAACGAGGTAACACAGTGTATAAATTGTACACTTATCAAATATGTATTTTAATCTTTTTCAGTGGCAAAGACCGAGCAGCAAGAAATCCATCGATCACCGAACCTGTACGAGCAAGAGAGATCGCGGGGAACAAAAACGACGGCTTGGAATGCGTGAATGAATTATTTATAGAGAACAGAAAGTAAGGAAGATGACGAACCTGAGTGGCATGATTCTCAGTCCTATGCATACAAGCTTAGATGCGCGTGAATTCTTTTGTGAAAACGTACGGGAGAAAATAGTAAGCACGTAAGATCACACTGATAAAGAACGACTATTTTCGAAATAAACTCCTGAAGCAATTATTAGTTGCTCTATAAATCCTACTTAAATGACTAATTTTCGGTGAATAACGGGTGTACTTGCTAGAATCACTACAAGTTCACACACACAAGCGCGCGCGCATACACAGATAAAAGTATACCACGTTTATAGGTAGCTGAAAGTTCAGAGTTCGGGCTGTAACTAGACATTCAATATAAAATTCAATAAACTGTATATTTTACAAAAGCGTATCACGAATATTATTTCAGGAATAAATAATGTATGATGAACGTATAATACTAAAAGAAGTAAAGTACTATACGAAGGCTAACATACTTTAAAATAATCTCCAAACGTATTGTTTTAGGGTAACGGAATTCGTATCGTAGATCGTAGTAAGATGACAAGTTACTGTCATACACCGCCGCACCGGTAGTCATCGAAGATTTCATGAGAAAGGAAGCGAAGAAGCACAGCGATGAGTAGACCCGGGGTTGGGTACGCAGAGAAAGGAGGGGATATACCAAAGGAGAGAAGAACGTCGCCCGCGGCTAGCAACCGCAAAGGCAAAACTCCCGTGAGTGGTTTGCCACCGTGAACTGGTTTTGGGGGGTATCCTTGTTACGCGTTGGCGAAAACAACGGGTCAGCATCCGATGCACTTCAACGTGTATACTATTCGGTGTTGTCGTATATGAGTATATCATAAAAGAACGAAAAAACGATAAAGATAGATAGGTGGAGGAAGAAACAGTCTCAAGTAGACTTACCCAGAGTTCTGTACCCCAGCTCATGTTTGCTGGGCTGGGTAAACCAGGCACAAGCAGGTTTGGTCTCACTCGACACTTCACATGTAGCGTCGCAATCCAAAAAGCACTTCTTATATATCGAACACGCACAAAAAACGCATGAAAAATCACGCGTTATACCCACCGCGCACGATCACTGAAATACCTCCAACATGTCGGCCCGTAACCACTGACTGGCTGGACCCAACTGTCCATCAAAAACCGCCCAGAATTCTGCTGTAGCGCACTCTATCGAACTTTTCCGATATAAATAAGTGTTAAGTGGGGAAATATTTTACCATTGGTCAAATATATATTGGCGGGTATATTTCAAATTCTTCTTTGATACAACGAATAATAACAATGCCATAACGTTGAACAACGTTTGTTAAAAATTGGTTTACTAATTAAGGAAATAAAATTGTTACTGCATATATTTATTCGTTTGTTTTTTTTTTAGATAGGTTTACACGATAAATGGTTTATATATTGCTTTAATAACAAAATAACAGCTTCTTAAGCGTTTTATATCTTTCCTTTCTTAATTCCCTCTATTCTGAAAAATAAATCAAAAATAAATCAATCAATTCATAATTTAGCACAAAAATATTATTTCCTTATATCTGAAATTAATTTGTAATTTATACTACGTAAAAAATACAAAATTACTAAGTTTTAACTTCGATATTTTGATTTTAGAAGAACGGAAATTATATGAAATATAAATAAAACAGATGATACGTATGAAAACGGTTTCGACTTTTATAATATTTAATAATAGTAATTACATAAATAATATAAAATGTCACATAATATATAAAATATGTAAAAGCGAAATTGCAAGCTTTATAAGTTGCAAGCTTGTAAATTGACTAAAATGGCGCTGGATGACTCGAGCGAAGTATCAAAGGTCATTAATTCAATGTAGATAAGTAATTTTTTATATCAGAGCAAGAACATTGTTTCTAATCCATCTACCTTGCATTTCCGTCGCCTTTCACTTATGAATTTGTGACGCAGTTTTTGTTTAACATTCTACTACATTCTGATGGAAGAAATGAATGCCCACTATGGAGGTTGTATTTGTTATATTTTGTTCATAATTTTGTAATTTTTTTATCCATTTGTTGACGTATAAGATTCATTCATATAAAGGTGTTTCCGCAATAATCAGTTTGAATATCATTAATATTATTGAATGAAATTAAATGAAATGAAATGAGTTATTAATTAATTACTATTATTTTTTATAGGTGGTAGAACTATTCAATAAATGTAATGAAAGTCTAGGTTCTTATTTATTTTCAAGATGGATTGGCCAGTTAATTGCAGAATACCAAATATCAAAAACTCTGTTTATACTCATAATATCGACTCTTGTGATTTTATTGACTGCATCTATAATTATTCTTCGAAAATGGAAAAACAAAGAATTCCTCCCAGAAGTGAAAGAATTTGTTGGGGTAGGTACAGGCAAGCCCAGATTCAGAAAAAGAGACAAGGTACTCTTTTATGGAAGAAAAATGTTGCGCAAAGTGAAATCCATCAGTGGACAAGTACATGCAACTGGACAAGGAAAGAAAAGAAAGGCTGTTATGAGATTTGCACGAAGACTTTTGCAACTTAAAAAAGAGACAGCGCCACAACAACTAAAAGTATTTGAATTTTAAATTTCTTATTTTAATTCCTATTTTCGTATTTATTATTATATATATTTTTTTAATATTTTCATAGGTTTTAGAACCACCTGCCGAATATTTAGAAGAAGATTTAGGTCCTGGAGAGAAAGTACCACCCGATGCTTTATATATGTTACAAAGTATCAGAGTATTTGGTCATTTTGAGAAACCAGTATTTCTTAAATTATGCAAGCATACAGAAATTATGAATTTACCAGCTGGGAGCACTTTATTTAAAATTGGAGATCCAGATGAAAATTTATTTATCGTACAGCAAGGCTTAGTTAATGTTTATATCACAGGACCTGATGGTTCTCAAATATCGCTAAAGCTAGTAAAAACTGGAGAATCAGTAACTAGTCTTCTTAGCTTCACGGATGTACTTACTGGGCATACAAGTACCTATAAAACAGTATCAGCCAGAACTGTGGAGGATTCTATTGTAGTCAAGTTACCAATGAGTGCATTTCAAGAGGTATAATTCAAGTTACACGTTACAGACTAAAATAAATTAAAATTATTATTCCTAAACCTTGTAGGTTTTTCAAGATCATCCTGATGCATTTGTTCGAGTTATCCAGGTCATTATGGTCCGTCTTCAAAGAGTCACTTTCACAGCTTTACATCAATATCTTGGATTATCTGCAGAATTAGTTAATCAAGGACCACACAAAAAGAAACAAAGCCCATTTTCAGGATCTCCAGTTAGATCAAGAACTAAAGAAACATTTTCTACCCAAAATACAGAAAATCAATCCAATACAACTGCAACTGTCTCATCAGAAAATGATAGAAATGAAGTGTTTCATCGCGACATTTCTACAAGTAGTCATCAAAGTGTACCTATAGTTATAGGTCGACGGTAAGTTTAACGAAAAAATTGTAGGAAATAAAAAATGCATTGTTATTAATATTCGTTCCATAATAGGCCAAAAACTAATCTTGATTGGAAAAATCAAAATTTAAGTCCACAATCAGGTCAGAATACAGCAGATATGGTACCAGAATGTGATTCTCATTGGCCAAATTCTTCGCCTATAACATCACAACAAGTATCACAACCAGATGTAATACACACGGGAAATTCACATCCAAGCAAAAAGAGGTCTACTACTACTGAACCAATACAACAACAACTCGATGAAGCGCAGCTTGTGCAAATGGCTACAGAAGCATTTGTTCGGGAACTTGGCTTAGAAGATGATACAATACTCAAAGATGGCAAAGTTCAAATCAGAGAAGTACCAGCTGGAACATACTTAATGAAGGAAGAATCTCATAAGGTTAACATTTTTTAAATATTGCTATACATTATTCATAAACGTCTATATTTTCATAGAATTTTACATTCCTTTTCCCTAGGATGTTGCGCTTGTTTATGTTGTATCTGGTTCGTTAATAATCAGTCAACGCGTTTCAGAAGGTAGAGATGTAGGTCAAGAAGTTCATATGTTTAGCGCTCATCAAGGCGAGATTGTTGGTGGTCTAGCTGTATTGACTGGAGAACCTTCTTTTTATACCATTAGAGCAAAGCATTCTAGTCGCATAGCACTTCTTAGTAAACCAACATTTTTCGCTATTATGCGAGAACAGCCAACTGTTGTGTTACATGTTGCTCATTCAGTTGTTCGAAGACTTAGTCCCTTCGTAAGACAGGTAAAACTATTGTACCATTTATTTCACTTGTTACTTAATACCGATAATTTATCCTATCTTCTTCAAAAGGTTGATTTTGCACTTGATTGGCTATTTCTTGAAAGTGGAAGAGCAGTGTATCGACAAGGAGATGAATCAGATTCAACATTTATTGTGTTAAGTGGTCGACTTCGGTCGGTAATCACATATATGAATGGGAAAAAAGAACTTGTTGCAGAATATGGAAAAGGCGATCTTGTTGGTATTGTAGAAATGGTTACACAAACTCCACGATCAACAACAGTAATGGCAGTACGAGATTCCGAATTAGCGAAACTTCCGGAAGGACTATTTAATGTTATAAAACTTCGTTATCCAATAGTAGTTACAAGACTTATAAATTTACTTGGACATCGTATACTTGGCACCTGGCAACAAGCGCACACAAAGAATGGCAGTAGTGATACACAGTAAATATCTATAATATTTTGTTTACTATTTATACAATTCCTTTTTTGTAGTAATTTGAATTTCCTTTATACATATGAATATATTTATAGACGGGCCGCTGCAACAGTTGATGCAAGACCAGCTCAAGTAAATTTCTCAACTGTTGCAATAGTCCCGGTATCCGACGATGTCCCATTAACAGCATTTACGTATGAACTTTATCACTCGTTATGTGCAATTGGGCCATGTTTACGCCTTACTTCTGATGTGGTTCGAAAAGTAAGCAGTTAATATAAAAAAGAAATCACTTTAATTCCAGTACAAGTAATAAAATTATACAAAATGCCTGTATCTTTGTTTAATTAATAGACGTTAGGTAGCACTATAATGGAACCTGCAAATGAATACCGTTTAACATCATGGCTTGCGCAGCAAGAGGATCAACACCGAATTTCATTATACCAATGTGATCCAACGCACACGTTGTGGACCCAACGATGTGTTCGACAAGCCGACTGTATTCTTATTGTAGGTTTAGGAGATAAACCTCCATCCATAGGCAGAACTGAACGTGAAGTCGAACGTTTAGTAATGAGAACGCAAAAAGAATTAGTACTTTTGCATAAAGAACAAAGTGGACAACGACCCACCAATACAGTGCAGTGGTTGAATATGAGATCTTGGGTTTCTAGTCATCATCACATTCAATGTCCTAAACGGATGTTTACAAGAAGATCTCAGTATAGAATTGTAAGCTATAAAGAAAAGTACCGAGTGTCTCATTACATATGAAGCATGTTAATAATTCAATTTTCAGAATGAGCTGTATTCCAAAGTTCTGATGTCCGAGCCAAACATACATAGTGACTTCAGTAGGCTTGCTCGCTGGTTAACTGGAACTTCCGTTGGGCTTGTACTTGGAGGTGGAGGTGCTAGAGGTGCAGCCCATGTAGGGATGCTTAAAGCAGTTATCGAAGCTGGTATACCTATAGACATGGTTGGTGGAGTTAGTATTGGAGCGTTTATGGGTGCTTTATGGTGTATGGAAAAAAATATAACAACAACAACCCAGAAAGCTCGTGAATGGTCTAAAGTAAATGTCATAAAATTAATCATATCATATCATATCATAAAATTTATTATTTTTTGTTTATATGAACATATACTTTTTTTGATAGAAAATGACACAATGGTGGAGACAAATAATGGATTTAACATATCCAGTAACATCCATGTTTTCTGGAAAAGACTTCAATAGCACAATTCAAACAACATTTGGTGATACGTACATAGAAGATTTATGGTTACCATATTTTACAATAACCACAGACATCACTGATTCTTGTATGCGCACTCATACACACGGTCTGTACACAAACGAAAGTAGTATAACATTTATTAAAACACTGACAGTTTCCAGTTTTCTTTGATATATATTTAAGGTATAAATTTAAATGATTTGGATTTAACTAACTGGAAACTCTCTCGCTGTTTTGGTGAAATTTATAGAGAACTTATAAATACATTTCTAACTCAAAGACCTATTTTTTTAAATTCAAATAAGCATTACTGTAGAGCATTGCGTAGAAATAAGCTTGAACAGCGGGAGTGAGCTTTCTAGATAATCATTGTAATGACGTACTCTCCGTTATGTATCGTTTATTGACAAATGTCAAACTTTATTTCTCGTTTGAGATGTTTTTTATGAATTCTGGTAACAAACAGCTTTGAAGCTATCGATTCTTGCGTTAGGAGTAATCATGTATTTTATAGAAGAATATACGAAGTTCAAAGAGAAATACAAACATACATTTAAGAACTTAATTCGTCGTGTTTAGGATCGCTGTGGCGGTACATTCGGGCTTCGATGTCTTTGTCTGGTTATATGCCACCCATGTGTGACCCAGTTGACGGCCATCTCCTGCTCGACGGCGGGTACGTCAATAACCTTCCAGGTAATTTGAGCGTTACATTAAAAAAGTGCGTCTAACTTTGTTATTATATGATACAAAACAATTGCGTTATGTGTCTCTATAAAATTTATTGACATATATACTATAAAATACTTTGAGTTGAACGCACAAACGCTCTTAGATGAAAACGTTTATAAGTTTCTTCTTTAATTTTATAAAATTACCTGGACATTAAAAGCAACTTTGTATCAATGAATAGATGAAATTATATTAGTCTTTTTCATTGATATAAGCTCAGAACACGGTTTATTGTAACTCAAAGCATAATATAATCTTGAAAATGATATAAAGCTCACTCCCGTTGATAAAAGATGCATTTGTCAAATCCTGAATAGCTAAGTCAACTCAGGTTTGCTATGGAGATACATTCGAGCCAGTATGACCATTGCGGGGGTCTTTCCTCCTATTTGCGACCCTCTTGACGGGCATCTTTTGGTCGATGGGTGTTATGTTAATAACGTGCCAGGTATCTTAAACCTGTATTGTTTATCATATCATAGCTGTAATAACTTATACGTCATAATCAATTTCCAGCATATGGCTTTATAATCTCTTTGTTCAAGCTGACGAAATGTTGAGGCAAGGAGCGCATCATATTTTGGCCATTGACGTTGGATCACAAGATGATACGGATTTAACAAATTATGGAGATTCTTTATCCGGTTGGTGGTTATTGTGGAAACGATGGAATCCTTTCGCAACGCCTGTCAAAGTTCCGAATTTACCCGACATACAATCGAGATTAGCATACGTGAGTTGTGTACGGCAACTGGAGGAAGTTAAAAACTCAGATTATTGCGAATATATTAGGCCACCAATAGATAAATATAAAACTCTTCAATTCGCTAATTTTGATGAGATTAAAGATGTCGGATATCAACACGGTAAATATTACATTCTATAGAAATATTATAGATAAGTAGATTATATGAAGTATACTTTTTACAGGAAAAACTTATTTTGAAGTACAATTGAAAGCTGGGGTTTTGCCACGTTTTAATGCAGATAGGGAAAATGCCCGTGCATTGCGAGCCAAACACCAAGCGGCAAACCAGCAAACAGTATCTTCGTATACCTTCACAGACTTAGCTCAAATGGTGTGTAAAGTCTCCAGAGGAAGTATATATGTAGATTTGGAAATTGATTCTGATACCGATGAATTAGAGGAATACGAGGCAGATCTAGAAGAAGATGCACAAGAAGTAGGATATGCCTCTGAACCCACTGCTGGTATTCTAGATCAGGTATCGATCTCTAATCTTTTCAGGCAATAGCTCTTCTAAAATTTTATCTTATCATTTAGTCAACAACGATTCAGATAATACCAAGTACTAAATATTAGCAGAAGTCAGATAGGTGCTTCTTAATCAAATACAATATTTCGTCTCATCTAAAACTTGTTTTTATATGTTTCAGAGTCCTGACGAAAATCGTCTGCGACGAAGAACTGGCGTTTCCTTAAGTTTATCTGACACGGAAGCAGAATCAGAATTAGATTATCATACCAAAATATTTTAAGCATTTTCTCTAGTTCTTATTTTAACATCATGTATTTTCTGTGTCGTTCACTCCATAAACATATGTAACACTAACTTGTTATATGTACAAATAACTTTACAATTACTTATAGTTTTGTGAAAAATATATTTATACTGAAGTACAAAAGAATTGTTAAGAAAAAGTATCAATAAGTATTTTACGATTATCATCAGAATAACAATGCAATATCTCATTACTGTGTTATTATGGATTGATACAGTTGTTAATATAGTTATTAAATACATAATTCTATTGTTTATATAAAAAGAATGTTCTTTACATTTTTTCTTTTTTAAAAACATTATTATATATTTCGTAAATATATCATATAATCCCAAATTTTTAAAATACATATTAAAATTCTGTATTCATTGTCAAATTCGGATCTAAAATAGCAAGAACTGCACCTATTAAATGTAAGGATCCTGTAACAAGTATTTGATACCTTTCACAATTATTTTTTTGTACCAAGTTCTTTTTTATATCTTCTAAAACTTCAAGAACATTATTTGCAACTACTGAATTCATTCCCCATATTTTAGAATTTATTTCACATTTTATTTTTTGCTCATCTGTCGATGAGCTATTCATTTCATTGTCTAAACTTTTAATTCCTACAAGATTTGGTACAAAGTATGCTTTATAAAAATGTAAAGATCTTAATGGTATTAATAGTTGTATTGGATCTCGAGTACCAGATGTATTAAAAATTAGAACCTTTTTTCCTTTACTTCCACTACTTGTATCATTGAACCATGAAATACAGCACTCAATACTGTCAATGGTATGTGCACCATCTAAAAAAAAATCGCCAATACTACTTCTTAAAATTTGCATTCGACCTGGCCATTTACAAGAGGTCAATGCTATTGCGATCTTGTCCATAGATACAGATGCAACTTTATTCCTAGTCAGTAGCCATTCAGTAGCCATCTGAATAGCTATAGATGCATTTTGTTGCTGAACTTTATTTTTTATTTGTAAAATAGGTGAAAGATTTTCCCACTTATATTCATCAAAAGATGGAATAACACGTAACTTACAATTTCTTTCAATTGCTCGTTCTTCCAATATACGCATTGCTTGAGATAATTGTGGAACAGAAAAAGCAACAGTTCCTGATTTAAAAATTCCAGATTTTTGATAAGCTATGTCTTCAACAGTATTTCCCAGTAAAGAAGTATGATCTAATCCTAAACTAGTTATGCCTACACATACAGGATTTCTTATAATATTTGTACAATCATATAAACCTCCAATTCCAACTTCAATTATAGCAACATCAACATGTTCATCTAAAAATGTATTAAACATGAGAATTGTCAGAAATTTAAAATATGTAGGCATATCAGATTCATGTTCTTTTGTATCTTCCAGTTTCTTATATATTTTCCAAAAGTTCTGAGTAAACTGTATTTTGCTTATTGGTTGCCCACTTATTCTTATACGTTCTCTTGCATTAACTAAATGTGGAGAACTAAAGAATCCTGTTTTAAAACCATGTTCACGTAAAATAGCTTCTGTATATGCGCAAGTGGAACCCTTTCCTTTTGTACCTGCTATATGTATAACTGACAAAGTATCTAATTTTTCAAGTGTAATACCAGACCTGCAAAAGTTACGTTAGCAAATTGTTTTGATGTTTAAGATACATATTTTTTATTTAATGCAACATAAAAAGGAGATCATTACCGGATTAAATATTTCTTTGTATCAGGCAAGTTACGAACAGCATTTGCTTGTGAATTATCTTTTGTTACTAATTTTAAATAATTACTATTGCTTTGTAAACCATGTAATGCTTGTATAGCAGCCTGTAAGTAGATATTTTTAAAATAAATAATCCTAATAAACATACATATATGCACAGTTTACTCCTTTGTTCTCACTCAATTTTTGAATATTTTATCAATCAAATAACAATTTATATTATACCTTATATAAATTATCATCGCGAAGAATATTATTAATTTGTTCCATAATTGAATATTAGACAAATAGAAAATTCACTATAACTTCAAATACATGTATTAAGCATAGAAAGTTACCTCATAACTTGCTACACAAACATAACGTTTGATAAGTTTATCCCACATTACTTTATCTTTTTAATAAATAAAGCAGAAGTACAAAATCATTTCTTACATAATTATCTACCATAATATCTACTTCGTACAGAGTTTATATCAGGAAACTCCCCCTGTTTAACATGAATTTCATTCATTGATGAATTCTGTTCCATTATTTGTCCCCCACCTACGTTTATCTACAATCTGTACGTCTACAGTCTACAGTGGTATGAGTATGAAGTCACGAGGTCATGTATACTGCCTCTCTCGCTATAATCACATTTTTTCTTTGCATATAGCAATATATTTTACTTTTATCTTTCCCAAGAGAAAATTCTATTACGTAAATTTTTGTAACTGCTTAAATAATTATATGATTCTTATTATACTGAATAATTTAAAAGCATTAAAACAAGTTTAAAAACATTCGTTTTTCACAAATGTATGTACATGTCAAATTTAACCATTGGTGACCATGTGGATATTCGACTTACTCTCAGCAGATTAATTTTCTGTCACTAGTTAGCGTATTGAAATTCTCAGTTTCCCAATATCTACATTCAGTTGTGCAAATACGACATGTATCGTATCAGTCACGACATGACGACACCATCGATGCCTTCTTCTTATCTTCGAAATTTCGTAACTCTCCATTTCGACAGTCAAAAAACTTGTTGTTTTTTGTTTCAGAACTTTACGATCAAACGTTTGTTAATAATATACGATACTACTTGATAAAACGATACTACAATACTACGATAAAACTTGTTAAGATAAAGTTATATGTTATCTCTAATATTCTAGAGATTTCTACATTATATTATAACTAATTTAAAAACGTAACAAGTACCGTTGTCTTTTTTATTGAAGTGTGATTCTTTATATGAAATTATAATAACAGTACAAACTATGATTTATTAACAAGAATAAAATGAAGACTTACTTCTTTATTTATTTGCTTTATCAATGAAAAAAATAATTTAAACACATAATTAAGGCTATGAAAACAAATTTAATGAAATATTTTTAGTGAAATCAATTGTAGTCCTTCAAATTATATTTAGAGAATGAAAAATATTGTAAAGGATAGAAATCCAATATTAATGTATATACTAAAATAATTAAGTCAAATACTAAATTTAAATTATAATAGGTAACTTACATTATAAAAAACTTAGTTCGGTTATTTTTAATCTTTCCACGTCATGCAAATATGTATATAGCATCAGAGAGAAAATTCCTCTTTGATAGTATTTAAATATCGCTTGCTGATGCGCGCGCTTGTTGGATCTAATGATTTACACCAAGCTATATGTTACATCTGCAACTTCCATTAACATCTGCTGGAGTCATTCGTGTTATAGGTAAAACCATTTTTTGAGTGTCATTTTCAAGATCTTTATATTTCGTTTCCGAAGGTCTAAGTAGATCTTTAACAATGGCAGATATGTCGATGAATATTGTTACCTCGCGAAAGATGTCTTTTGGTATTAACGGAAAATTAAATGGTATAGAAAGCAAAACACCTTTTCTAATTGGAGTTTCAGGCGGCACTGCCAGTGGAAAAGTAAGTAATGTATCATTTTGTGTTTCCGAAATATCTAAATTATATTTAAATAATTTGTGCAAGATATATTTTCGGTCTAACTTAACCTCTAAAAAAAACGTGTACTTGAAAATTATAAGATCTTTGATTAATTTTCCGATCGAAGAGCTAATGAAAACAATGTTTTTCGTCCTTTCAGTCAACCGTGTGCAAGCGTATAATGGAAAAACTAGGGCAAGTAGACATGGATCACATGCAACGACAAGTAGTTTGTATTTCACAAGATAGTTTTTATCGAGATTTATCGTCAGCCGAAAAACTTAAAGCAGAAAAAGGTCAATATAATTTCGATCACCCTGACGCATTTGATAATGATTTGATTCTTCAAACATTACAAGACATACTAGCTGGAGTAAAATGTGAAATACCAGCCTATGATTATAGAACAAACAGTTTGTACGTATCATTTAAAACAATTTTAGTGACATAAATTACTAATAAAAATAAAATTAATCATTTTTTGTGGGATTTTAGAGTGAAAGATCAAATTACAACAATTTATCCTGCTGATGTAGTTCTGTTTGAAGGCATTTTAGTGTTTTATTTCCCTAAAATACGAGACTTATTTCATATGAAACTATTTGTGGATACTGATTCAGATACTAGATTAGCTAGAAGAGGTAATAATATAAAGCATTTGTCATGTTTCCTCTTTTAGAGTTGCATATGTAAATATTATGAATGAATACTTTCAACTTTTACAGTACCAAGAGACATAAAAGAAAGAGGAAGGGATTTAGATTATGTATTGAATCAATACATGAATTTTGTGAAACCTGCATTTGAAGAGTTTTGTCTTCCCACTAAAAAATTTGCTGATGTTATTATACCAAGAGGTGCAGACAATACAGGTAAATCATGATATCGTTATAATGTAATAAGGATCATGTGCAACAATTTAATTTAGGAAAGTAAATTATTTATATTTTAACTCCTTACTGCGTTTGGTATTAAACATGTAATAGTTATTATTAACTTGTTCATGAAATTAATTTACATTATATCATAACCAAAATTCAGTTTCATAAAATTTGATTAGATATGAAAATCAATTACAACTCTATGATCATGATAATTATATTTATTCTAATGGTGATTCTAAAGTGTACACTCCAAATGCAAATTTTGATTGATAAGGCAGCTGAAAATTTTCCTCTTCATATATGTATGTATGTATATATATACACACACACATGCATATATGTATACATATATATATACATATACATTCATTTATGGGTGCTGCCTGGTATGTAAAGGCTGCTAGACAAATTATCTTTTAAGTTAGTGCAAAGTGGAGGTCATATAAAAACGTACATGGTTTGGTTATTGTATGTTTACAGTGGCAATAGACCTTATAGTGCACCACATCTGGGACATTTTGCGTTTGAAAAAGGCTGAAAACTCATCCAGACAGCATCCATACATCCACCAACATAGGCGTACTTCGACTTCATCCGACACGTTCAGCAGATGATTTTAGCATGATATGTGCACTTATAACCACTACACTTTTATACACCATACATTGATCTAGGATCAAGCTTGCAGTAATCTTAAGACTTTTTTTTAATACATATGTCTCTTATATACTTATACAGCTGTATTTGTATTACATTTATACTAAGCAGCAAACAATATTGCTTCTAGTATGTGTGCATCTATTAAACCCTTAAATGGGAAAAATTAATTTTTCACTGTTCCTAAAACTTGGACATAGTGCATGATTATACAAAGTACCTCGTCCAAACACTATAATTCCACTATTGCATAATTATTCAATTTTACATATAAGATTGATCTATGTTATATAGATATATATAAAAAGATTTAAGTATTAATTTATATATAAGAACCTTTATAAATATACATGTATGTACATATATACATTTATGCATGTATGGGTTCCCAAAAATTTAGATTTTTTTATATATTATTATTCCGTAATCAATTGAATGTTTTAGGCACCAGTATAGTAATATAAATCGATAAAATATTTTACATATAATAATTTCAGCGACTATAAAATATAATATTAGCATAATTCTTTAAAATGTGATATTTTTAATTTAAATTAGTACATTATTCACATACTGCCATATTCAGAAACATTTAATTATATTATTCAGTGTGGTACTAATTCTTTTATTCTGTGTTCTGATTTTTTAAACGCTCAAATAATTTTAAAATTGTTATTATTATACAAGATAATTACAATTTGAATTATGTAATTTGATATATTGTTTATCTAAACTGTATAAAAAAATAATAAAGAAATCAAGTTCCCCATTATTACAAAATTATTTTTACTGATTTATACTTTATTTTACTTTATTTTCGGTTACAGTGGCAATAGACTTGATAGTGCAACATATAAGAGACTTCTTAAGCAACAGAGGTAGAGATACAGTTCAACCTGAAAATTCAATAAACAGGACAGATAAGTTGTCCAAGAGGCCACATTAATTCTTCGAATTCTGGAGATTAATAGAAAATTAACTAACAATGAGTTATTGTAATATGTATCTTTTGTTATTTTCAATAATCATATATTTTTTAATATCGCTATTAAATTAGTAATACACATAAAAAGATGATTAAGTTTCAAAAAAATATACTATAAGCTGTTTTTTTACTCCATTTTAGTATCACTTGTACACATAGAAATTGAAATGTATTTGAGAGTTGATATTACATTTTGCAATATGAGGAACAATATATTTCTAGAGATTAAATTTGTAAAAATAATGTAGCAATACTTAGATATTAAATAGCAATAACATTAGTAAGCTTCTGCATTGTAAACAGCAATTAGTATCAAGAATTTAAGATAAGATTGTTTTTGTTGTTGCTATTTATGTTTGTTTATTGTATAGTTATTATATACATTACATACTTAAATATCATGTAAAATACAAAATCAAAAATGCTTAAATATAAAATTTACTATTACTGTTATTATATATATACATAACATTAACTTATATAATATTAATTATTAATTATTGATAATACAGTTCTAAATTCATGCCATCATGAATTTCATCTGAATTGTTATGTTAAGAAAAATGCTATATTGTTAATAATTATCTTCTGTGAAAATATATTTTGTTTGAAAGGATACAATCTTGTAATTTTATGTGATCCTTAAATATAGTATACCACTTTTTTAAAACTATCTTTTCCCAATGAGTTCCAGTTTGGGCTGCTATTAATTTTTTTAAATCCCCTATTGTATCATCTGGATTGCATTTAACTCTAACTTTTTTACCAAGACGATCATTACATGTTATTTCTAGCATTTTTTACCTTGAAATAAATAATTATTCAAAAGGTATTGTATTTATATGAATATTAATAATAAATATAAAAAATAAATACATCCAATTACAATTTTAAAAACTAATTTTTGATTAATATCAATGAATATATATTCACATTAATAAAAGCGAGATCTCTTTAAAATCTAATTAAATATATGAATCTAATAATAGGATAAAACATAAGCTTTAAATGCAACTTAAATTAATTTCGTTTATCAAACCAATATTCAGAAAAGAAAATTTGCATTTTGCATTTTTATCATAAAAATTTTGATTCTATACAAGATACAGCCATGAAGGTTATGAAATGAAATATCAATAACGACAAATGTACAAAATACTTAGCTTTAAGCTTTTCCATATTCAGTTCTGTATCACGTATCACTTTATAAAAAGTATCTTTTATATGTAATCGATAGTATTTCTTATTTACAAATAAATATTAATATGATATCTACTTACGGTATATTACAACGTTACTAGAACCAGAGAGGAAATTTTATTGGCGTGTATTTCTACTAAAACGAAATACTCCTGTAACGCTGGCAGGTGAACTTGATTGTCATATGAATCCGCCCTTAATATATTTAATGACCATATACGTTGTTTACCTCTCCGATATGACGCTGGTCCGAGCAGAGCCCGTAATAGTCTCACTAATAAGTAATAAATATTACTTGACGACCACGAGCAAAAACGTTTGCATATTGTTATTGTTATTGTTAACTTTAATCGACGCAACGTCGACGCTCGTCCATGAATATGCAGAGGATGTCGACTATAACCGACACTTGTACCGTGTTTGTACCGAAGAGGTTAAGTGGCTCCCCGTAGGGTAAATGTTAAGAATGTTTTATACTGTCGCAATCTAGTAGCGGTAAATATGAATTGTACAGTAGTGTAGTCGAGACAATGAACAAAAGAAGTTCGATAATAAATTTATTGATTATTACTGATAACTACTTGTAATCATTCGTTGATCTGCATATTATGCAGATTACTTTCTTTACCATAAGCACTTGTAAAGACAAATCAGATCTATATCTATTAACATAAATTATTAACAACCTTCTCGATTGGATATGAAATAAATCGCATTTTATCATGTAAAATCGAAAATATGTGTAAATCAAACAACGTAAAGAGAGTTTTATCGTTGAGCAAGGGGTCAAATCCCGATAATTGTAAAAATGTTAAAATCTTCTTAATTTGTAATTAATTATTTAAATATACATTGTTCTAAAGATTCTGCATAGAAGTTCATTAATTTTTAAATAATTCAATAGTTTCGATTCTATTTAAGAACCACAAAATAAATTTACAAAACGCGAATGAAATGTCTCTGTACTTCATGAGCAAACAACCCAGCCCAAAACTGCCAAAATCCCTAAGCAGCCACTCAATACATACTTCGATTGAACTTGCTCGTAAATGGATTTCTAAATTATTATATTACGTTTTGTATATGTCAACAGTCAGTGTTACAAAACTCAAAATGTTAACAAAAGGGAGAAATTAACACGGATATCTTACCACTTTTAATAATAACTAGCACATTTCTTGCAATAAGTTACTCTAGATTCTGATCCTGAAGAAAAATATAGATACAAAAGGGAATACATTCACGTAGGTATTCTTGATAATTTTCTGCCTTGCTATTACCGAATTTATATTCAACGATGGCGGATGCATCAGATCTTCCCGGCGCTTCTTCCAGTCAAAAAATGTCATCAAAGCTTTTAAGGCAAAAAGCTCAGGAATTTTTAACTTCGAGAAAACGCGCAAATAATTTAGTAGATATAATTTCTCAATGGGATGTAAGTACGAATTCTAAAATTGTTTCAAATTGATGAATGTATCAACTTTTTAAGGTTATGTCATTTATTAAAATTCCTGATCACTCTATCAGGAATCCACTTCGTCCTGCCTGCTCACAATAGAAACAATATTCGTTGAAGTCCTAAAAAGAGGTGATATGTATTTGGAACGTACGATATCCCTTACTATTTCAGGTATCCTCAAATAGTTTAGTATTTTCTACTGTTTGGCAATATTTGACATTATACAATACATCTCTGAATTTCTTGATAAGAATTGTAAATTCTTATGTATTAATACTTTGTGAAAATACATTTTTGGACACAAAGTATAAGCATAAAGATAAAAGATACATGTTTATTTTTTAATTTTGTATGTGCCTGAAAACTTGAAATAGCTTTTCCATAAGATTTCTGAAACAGAGCCAAGTCCTGAAGCAAGATATGTCAACTGGTTGAGGAATTGTTATGAAGAAATATGGGAAAAAATACTTACATCAATGGAAAAATGTCGACCTGGCATTCAACTACAAGCTCTCACTACTGCTATAAAACTGATGGCTGAAGAAGGTAAAAATCCATTGGAACCAATTGGCAACTTGGGATATTATTTTCCACTTCATCGGTTAAAGCCCATTTTGATGAAATTACTTTCACCGGAGGAGGACAATGCCAGTTTAATATGTAGATTTCAAGAAATTATAGAATATCCTGATGCTCTTTACTATACATGGAAATGTCTTCCATCTCTTACCCCAAAAAGACAGCCACATGAAGTTTATATTAAAAATTTGTTGGAACTTATACATAAATTATCATTGCCAAAAGAAATTGAAGGTATAAATTAAATAGATTAAATATGATTTTACCACTTCTTTTAACATTAATATCTAACTTAAATTTTAATCATGTTTCAGGAAATGAGATGTGTGAAAATAAGAATTTATTGTGTAAACCACAGCAAGGTAATAGATATATTTTCTATAGTCTTTTCTTGTATTTAAGCTAATTATAATTTTTTATATATTCATATCTTTTTTTTTAGCTACTAAAAATTTTATATGGGATCAAGCTGGAGCAAGACGTGCATTGAATAAAGTCTGGGCTTGTGTCATGCATTGGGAATTGACACCACAGTTACATAAACAATTATTAATAGTTCTTTTAGAGAGAGTAATGCCACATTTAGAAAAACCTGTTTTACTAACAGATTTTCTTATGGATTCATTGGATGCAGATGGGCCTATTGGCTTACTTGCATTACAAGGTGTATTTTTACTAGTTACCAAACATAATTTGGAATATCCTAATATTTTTACCAAGCTTTATTCTATGTTTGAACCAGAGATCTTTCATACAAAATACAAAGCACGTTTGTTTTATTTGTCCGATCTTTTCCTCAGTTCAACGTAAGTGCTCAAAATGTATGATATTTTTGTATATTATATAAAAATTACCACATACTTTTTTATTTTTAGACACTTGCCAGAAGCATTAGTTGCTGCTTTCGCAAAAAGACTCGCGCGTTTAACTCTTGTAGCACCACCTGAAGATATTCTTATCATCTTATTGTTTGTTGGGAATCTTTTACTTAGGCATCCTGGCTTGAAACGTCTCATTGATCATCCACAAGGAGGAGAGGTTTCGTCAGAAGAAAATAATGGTGCTGGAGACCCATTTTTAATGGAAGAACGAGATCCTTTATTAAGTAACGCACTCCTTAGTAGTCTTTGGGAAATTAAAGCCTTACAGTGGCATATAGTACCAAGTATTGCTAGTGCTGCACGTTTCATTCGTGAACCCCTCCCTTCTGTAGAGTATGATATGGCATCAGCTTTAGAACGTACTGGAGGACATTTATTCGATAGTGAGTTAAAAAATAAGGTTAAAGATATAATGCTAACGTTCGAAAGACCCAATTCAATGTCATTACCAAAAGGTGAAAGATTATTGCAATATTGGCAATTAACAACAATGCACTGACTGACAATATTAAAATTGTATTGTGCAATATGCATCTTTATCAAGAACGGAACTGTTTTTTCAATGAAAACGCAAAAAAAAGAATGATGCTGAACTTCCTGCGTTTTTTTATACGTTAAAAAATGTAGTATGAGATATTGCATACTTTTGTATTATTTAAAGTCTAAAAGTAATTGCAATGGAATTGATTCAAAATACATTATTTCACGAGCAACATGTAGATATGTATTTTTAGATTTCCAACCATGCAGCTATTTAGCACAATAGATACCATTTTTGTTAAATAAAGTCATTTGTATGCATGAATGTGTGATAATAAAATGAAAGATATTTTAATTTAATAGATCACTCGTGTTTTATTTATAACGTATTGTCTACTTAATATATATCATATAGGTAAACATAAGTGGACTTCATAATAAAATCGTATCATGATACAATCTTATATTTTTAACAAGTATTTAAGTATTTAACAAGTATTGAAATAATCCCATACTTAACTATGATACATTTAAATAAGCGCTCCACGTATTATTATCGATTATTATGTATAAAAATATCTATGTACATAAATAGTGGTATTTAGTCTGAATACTTTCATATAAATCTTCCATTCTCCAAAATCTGAAAGAAAAATACAAAGTTTATATGAAAAAAAGTTATTTTTCTTATCATACATACAATGTATTATATAAAAACTACTACAAACCCATGTCAATTGTCGCCATTCATCTTCACTTAATGTATGCTTTATCTTCACTAAAATATTTGCTGGAATCTCGGGAACTGTAGCTGATATATGTTCTTCTTTAGTGGGTATATACTCCACTTGCAAAAGCTCAGCTACCGTTGGTCGTGCTTTTGGATCATGTTGTAGACATTTACGCATTACATCAATTAAGATTGGTGGCGACGGCATAACTTTATTACCATCTTCTGATTGCAAAGTTGTAGGAAAAGGAATGTTTAACTTCGGATTAGTTATTGCGTTCACTTTAGCCCATTGTGAACGAATATGATGAAACGGAGTATGACCATATACTAAACTATACAAAATACATCCTAAAGACCACACATCTGACTTAAAACTTATCTACAAAATAAATATATTTGTTTTATTATCTTTTAGGTTCCGATTTTGATTATATCTAAAAAGTCATCTTCATACTTTATATTTAACATTCTGTGAGGGAGAATCTGAATTTCCACCAATATCCATTAGGGCTTCAGGGCTAATATAATTCAAAGTTCCAATTGGACAGTTTTTCACAACAGATGTCATATCAGCATTCATACTAGAAGCAATTCCAAAATCTATAAGTTTTAATCGTCCCCGTACTAACAAAAAATTTGCTGGTTTCAAATCTGAATGAATTACTCCTAAAAATGTATATATGTAAAATATAATCTATTACATAAAAAATTATATAATAAATAAGTGATTATCCTATAGTAAGATATTTACCATTTTCATGTATATGCTTAACGGCTGTCAACATTTCTGTCCAATAATATAAAATCATTGTAAGAGGAATCTGTTTTTCTTGTGACATAGTTTTCAAAAGACGACTGAGATCAGTGTCTCCCATTTCCATTACTACATAGACCATAGGATACTTAATTTCACTAAAATGAGAAACTTGAATGTAAATGTCAGTATATGTAATATGTACAATATATATTTTTGTAAAATAAGTTCTTACTAATCAAACATTTTAACAATACATGGTGCTTGTAATTTATGTAACATTGAAATTTCTTCTAAGCAACCTTGTGCAGAGTCCTTGTCCATACGATTAAGATTAACACATTTAATAGCACACAACTCAAGAGAAGATAAGTCTTGTACTCTCAAAACCTCTCCACTCATACCTTGACCAAGTACACCCAAAATTAAATACTCTTTTCCTTTAACAAAAAGAGTTCTAGTTTGCCTAGATTTAGGAACATTAGATGGGATTGAGAATTGTACATTTGATGGTTTATCTACAATTTTATTTAAGTCTTGTTGTTGGTTTTGATTATTGACTTCTGAATGCTGATTCTGAGGATAATTGCACATTGATTTCAAGATATCTTTATTGTCTTTAATACTAGATGGAGCCTGTTTATTATTTGGTATTTTATTTACTGTTTCTTTATCCAGCAATGTATTATTTTTATTTGGATGTTTATTTTCTTTTAATTCTTCGTTAACATCTGATTCTAGATGTACATTTTCTGATGTCTCAGATATTTGCTTTGGCAAATCTGTTTTATATAAATTTTTACATAACGATTTTTCTTGAATTTTAGGTGTTACTTCATTTACTTTAGGAAGTTGAGATCCTTGTAATAAATGTCTACTGAAAGCATCATTTTGTACCAAACTTCCTGTATCTGATAAAGGTCTTCTTACCTTACCTTCTGTATCCAAATATCTATAATTAAATAATACATATTTAAATAAAAGAAATTAATGATAACTATGTAAATTATTTACATTGCATTATATACATATATATATATACCTTGGAGTTTCATGTTTTCCTATGCTTGGTGTAAAATAATAAGAATTTTTTGGAGTTTGCATAGAATCTTTAAAATTAACACTTTTATTCTGTAATGGAGTTTGTTTTATGTTATTTAGAGACCAATGAGATAAGATTGTAGCTGGTGTTAACCCATGATTCTTAGATACATCAGATACTTTGTTTTGTGGTGTTTGTGTAATATTTCTACGAGAGAAACATGGGTCTGGGCGTGTAGAATTAATTGGCACATGTTTTAAAGGAGTTTGTAATATCCACTGATCGTTAGAATTTATATATGTTCCTGTATCTGATATTAATGTTTTACTTGTGGAAGCAACGTTTTCACTATGAGCTTTTTCTTCATTTATTATGGAACTTGATTCTATTGTTACTTTCTTACTACTTGTATTCTGCAAATTATCCACTCCAGACTGTGATATACTTTCAAAATATTGAGATGCACAAGTAATAGATTCCCTTCTACTGTTCATTTTGGAAATACTCTGTTGGTCTAAAAGTTGGTCCTGATTTAATTCTCCTTTATTATCTATATTAGTAATATATTTATTTTTGTGTTCAGTTTGTGAAAGCTTTTCTTGTGCATGATTTTCAATACTTAATTGCATCTGGTTTGATTGTTCACACTTTACACTTCTTTCAATTATATCATGTTCATGTTCGTGAAATGTTAATTTACTTTCAGGCTTAGATTCTACATTATTAATTAACACATATTCTTCAGGTTTTGAAGAAACAATTATCTCTGAAACCTTACAAGTTCCATCTAACTCATTACATGTTGTATTAAATAAAGATAATGACTTATTCAATTCATCTTCAACATGATCATCCTGTGGTAGAGGTTGAGGATCATCAGAATCTGATTCATTATCAGAGTCTTGTGGTCTATCTTCGCTTTCATCATCATCACTTTCACAAAAATGCAATAACTCTTTCACACGTATTGGTTGAAATTTTGGTCGTGAAATGGTATGATTTTGATAATCCATACTGTTCAACATGCATCTATTATGCTGACAGATCTGATATTAAAAAAATACTGTAATTAATATACACTAATAGAAAAAGAATAATAAACATGTAAATATATGTACAGTATAATATTACTTCAGAATATTAAAATTTATTAAAACTATTAGACATCCAGAGCCTTTGATATATTTAAAAATTATCAAAATATCGTGAGGATTAAATAAAACAAAACATTTCGAACTATTTCCACTTTGTTGGCCTGAAAGCATTATCGTACCTATAATTATAAAAATCGCTTGAACCGTAACACTCAACAAACAGTTTTTGAATGCATTAATAAAAATGTGAGACACATTTCATTAAATATTATCAGAAACACTTAACTTTGAGAATATATTCATCAAAATGCATAATTGACTTTTGTGATTCTAAACTGTTTGGTTTGTATCATACTGGTTTTTCGTTTACGTCATGAAATTCAAACCTTAAGTACAGCTGTTGATTGGTCGATGCTAACAGTGTTGCAATACGCAACATTCTACTTTTAGGGATATTTCACAAAATTGCATTAGCGCTTTTCACGTATATTAGTTCCAAATGTATCATTGATATTAAATATTAAAAGGTGTTTTTTTTTTATTAAATTAATATAATAAAATTAACATAAAATAATGTTTTTTAATATTTTACATAATGACGTGTTACAGTATATTATGTTATATTACAATGATTTGTGTTTATACTTGAAAGAAAATTCAGTAATATAGAATAAATGACAGAGAAACAATGATTAATTTTAACGTAAAATACAATTCATTTACTAATACATATTCTCTGAACATTATAAATGCTTACATCTTACGAGAAAATTTCACTTCACCGAAATTTTAAAAATTAATTATTTTGGAATTTTATGTTTTACAATGAAGTTTAAATTTTTATCTAATTGTTAAAGTAGATTAAATGTACAATATTGAGGATCGATAATGAAAAAATGCGAGAATGTACTTATTTAAGATATCCAAAATATATAATAAAATGTACCTTGTATGTATCTTACTTTTAAATAATTTTAATTTAGTTTAACTATATTTGTTTAAAAAATTACTGTTTAAAAATACATAACTTATTTGGTTTAATACATAAATAACAATTTTGAACACTTATAATAATTGTAATAAAAAAATTGTATTAATCATTTTATTTTACTATATTAAAATATGCACTGTTTATGTTAAATATATATCATATTCAGAAAATTTCTGAGATTTTGTTTCTGGCCACTAAATCTTGCATATAATACGTTTTCGAAGAATTGCGATAGAAAACAAGATTTTATAGAATAATATACAGTCTTTACTTTTAAATTTGCTTCATACCTTATTTATCTGTGAGCTTAATATTTATTAAGATAAATCATGTATAAATAAATTGCTTTTTTAAGCAGCTTAATTAATATTTAAATTAAATTATATTTAACAAATTTTCAATTTATATAATTATCGTTTTTCTTGCTTAAAGAAACAATCGATATCCGCTGCTACCTGCTCCTGTATTTCGAGATCGGTCTTGTGTTTTAAACACTAGTAGGTAGCAATTACGGAGATGTAAAACAATTAAACAGATACACTTTATCATAATTCTCATCTGCATCCTTACTCCCTAGTAATTATTTTAAGTATGTATTTCATTTTTGTTGTTTCATTCGACCAGAATTGATATAACCATAAAAGTATGATTTTTGATACGAAAGAAAATTGTTACTAAAGCTGAAATAAAAATGAACATGGCGCTTGGTGAACATTGATAGTTTGGTACATCGCTCTTAATCTTTTCGGTACGCTATAAATACCGTGGAAAAATCCGAAAAGTTAGAGTGTCGCATTCAAACTTTAAATTACAGAATGATTAAACAAAACGATTAGTATTTCAGCGCCCTGCGAAGATGTGTAAAGATCAATATAAAAAATAATATTTTATTTAATCCTTAGGGACGAAATTAGGAATTGTATTTTGAGTAATGAAAAAATGTTCTAGACTATGTTGCAATGTTCTTAACGTTTTCCATTATTATAATTAACAGCTCGCAATGGTGCTTTAAATGTTGATGCAGACTGTTGTTGAAACTGATATGCTAGAGGATGAATTTTAAAGCCATATAACCTGTAAAAATATTATTTTACGTAATTTTAACAAAATTATATATTTGCTATTAAAATTCAAACAAATTTTTATACACATTTGCAAAAATGTTTTAAAATGGAAATCAGTTTTATTTCAACTTACCTAGGTACAAATTGATTTGTTGGACGTTTAGGTCTATATTCTGGATGAACCATAAAAAGCATGTGGGGAAACCCTGTTCCAAAATATGCTCCATCAGTATGATGATGTCGAGAGCTTTTGGGTGTATAAACATCCATACACTTTGGACAATAACTTTTAACCATTGCTTCTCCAGGAACATCACTAAGACCCAGAGGCAACATAGGTTGGGATTCACAATATACACGTGGGCAATGACCAAAGTCTCCAGCTTGATATTTTTCAATCATTTGAGCAATGCCACGATTAGTGAGAATGTAACGTGCATGAATCAGTCCATAAAGAAGCTCTGCTGCTTGTTCAATTAATTCAGACTGATTTGGATGGCCATCCAATTCATCATCTACAGGATAGAAACAAGCTTAAAAGTACTTTGATATTTTCTGGCATGGTGTAAATAATATATTTACCAGGTTCAAGATCAAGTATCATATCTAATGCTTGCCTATAATGTGGTACTTGCTCATTTAATCCAGTTAAATTAAACTTGTCCTGAATATAGTCCTCGTCGACCTATAAGAAGATTGTATTAACAATTTTATATAATATAAAATATAATTGCCAAATCATTGAATTTTGAAATGTAAATATTATCAAATATTGTACAAAAATAAAAATTTATATGGAATTGTGATACAGACATGGAATTTGTTTTGAACAATCAACAACTTTAAAACTTTTAACCTCAAAAATGTGAACTAGGTCAAGATATATACAATTAAAATGAAATATTATGACAAAAAAAGTACTTACCTCACAAAAAAATTCATTGCCTCTAAGATTGCAAAACCACGAAATCCAGGATACCTCCTCAGAACTGCTCATTTTCCTATGAATAAAAAAAATGAAAGAAATATTTTTCCTATCAGCCTACGAAGTAGAAGAGATCACCGCGTTAAAGGAGCGCAGGATTCGTATATAATGCGTAAAGGTACGTGCGCAAAAAAGTTCTCAGATCTCCGTATATTATCCACACGTACATACGACGTCAGTACTTAGTGCACGCCTGGCAATTGGTTAGAAAGGCGCCAACGAAAGGCTAGGTATGGGGAGATCAGGGTGAGGGGAGCAAATGGAGTTTTCACTTTACTAGGCAAGATGCTCGACGTTACAGCCTATCCGGCGGTTCACCTACGTTTCCGTGGTCATTGCTGCTTCGTCAACTGATTTTCAAACACGATGTACAGTCCGACACGGCCAGGAAGCACATTACTCGAGAAAAAACCTTGTAGGACGAATGAAAACCCAAAAATAAACAGCCTTTACGGCTTACCTTTTGGTGCTTTGATTAGCCACGCTTGCTCGTCCCAACGATGTAGATAGCGCTGCCGTACTTTATTCTATCCGCCACCTTCCGGCTTCTTTTCAGAAATTCTTCTTTTATTTAAACCTTTCTAATTAGAACCTTACTTTTTATATAAAGATACTGAAATTTTACTACCTGTTGAATGAACGTTAATATTTATAATAATTATTTTAGTCAAATTTTTATATTTTCATAAACAATTTTTTCTCTACTTCATTGACCAATGAACGATCAATGTATTTCCAATACACTACTTCAGCCGCAAATTTCCTACGCTTTATTTAACTGACACTCAATTAAATAGAATATAAGCGTTAAACCACGCCATTTTTCTGCTCTTCCTTTGGTTCCGATAAGAACTTTGTCCACAATCAAAAAGATTTTAAACCGATACGCATATTATATTAGTATCACGTGACCTGTTTCCTAGCAACTTTAACAACATAAAATTAATAAACTCACTAGATCTAATATTTTTATACTGCAATTGTATCTCACATTTGATATAGATAGTTATTTATATTCTATTTATATATACATATATGAATGTCTATTACTATATTCAAAATTTTATAGTATATTTTGTATATGTATTCTTAATACGATATTGGGTGTAACTTGATATTATTATTTGTGATAAACATACAATTAAAATGACAACTGTAATTGTAATTGCGTACAAGCTAAGAGTACTATAACTGCTTATAGAATTTAAGCTGTATTATCTGTAAATAATATACAACTGAGTCATTACTGGACAATTAGATAAAGCTAGGTGCCATTTAGAACGTAGAGGGCAATTATATTTATAATTCTTATCAGTTTGAATAATTTTCTTAAAATTCACTACATGTTAAAGGAGAATAAGATTAATTACAGTACGTATAACCTCATAATTGTGTTTTTCAATCATCCTATTAAGTACTAATTTACTTGTAGATGAATATGTGGTTTTGGTTTGGAAACAATTTAGGCAACTTTCTTTTACCGAAGTATAATGTTACTACAACTTCCAGTTTCTTCTGCACCTGCTTAGGTTTATTTGCACTTGCAATATTATACGAGGGTATGAAAGTTTTACAAATTAAATTACATCAAAGTACTTCAACCCTTATACAAAATCAAAGCCCAACAATATCAGAGAATTCTTGTTTACTGTCTAAAATATCTTCAAGATCTATTAGAAAACATGTTTCTTTACATTGGTATTATATTTTATAAATTATTAAATTATAGAAGCAGATTAATATTACCATAAGTTACTGTTATATATTGTTCTACTAGTATGCAATGGTCTACGTGGAGTTTTCAAGTATTTCATTGGTTTGTACATACCTTTCTTGGTTATCTTTTAATGTTAGCTATTATGACATATAATGTATACATAAATATTGCTATTGTACTGGGAGGAGGTCTTGGATATTGGATATTTGGCCTAAAACTTATAGAACTGAATGTGGAACGATTTTTTGAAAAACGTACTCTGTTAGATTGTGATAAGGAATGTGCTGGTAAGTTTTAATTGTTCTTTAAAATGTTAAAAGTCTCATAACATTTATAACTATTTTTAGATAACATAGTACATTGCCAGGGAGATGAATTAACAGTCTCTGTTATCGCTGAACAGTTTGTAACAGAAGCTACTGTTGAGGTTCATATGCCAAAAGATGCTTTACAACATTAAAAATAGTAAATATGTAAAATATTCTATTTTATACATATTGTATATATTTTAATTAATCATACAATAACATTTAAACTGAACTTACATGCTAATTCTCATTTATATTCCTTCTTTATGTTATAGTTAAATATCTTCTTCTTGCTCAAATAATTGTCGATAACAATTAGTATTGCCAGACAAGAAATGGTCATATGGATTTTGTGCATTAATATGCTCTCCACAAAGCCAGCAAAAAGAAGCTTGACAATAATTGCAGGTCATTTTGTTGCATCCTCCATTTTTTTCAGCTATGGTTCCACAATTTGGACATGACTTGGTATTTGTCTGTAAACAATATTATTACATTATAAAACTGCTACAAATACAAATAGTTTACTATTGTTAAAACTTAATACATACTTTTATATATTCTTGTGTTAAATATTCTTCTGCAACTCTTTGTATCTGTTTTCTTCCATATTTTGCTTCTAATTGTTTTCTTTCACGTTTACTACCATTTTTATATTCTTCAATAAGTTTTAATCTGCTATCTGAAGACATAGCACACGGTTCAACCCCATGATATACCTTAAAATATACATTTAAGTAGTATGCATTTATTATATTGTACTTATCTTTTTTATATTACAAAATCGTATACCTTATAACAGTAAGTACAAAATGTATAGTCACATTTGCTACAAATTCCTAGTGTGTCATCATAAGTTTTCACAGATGGACATTGACATGACATTCTCGGACAAAAGATTATGTCTTTCATAGATTTCAATGACACACGTAGTAAAGCTTTTTCATATTGTGAAAATGATTCTGGACAAAGTCTTTTAACTTCATTAATTGTAATATCAAGATTGCAGCTTAAATCAGGGCAAGTAATGCCAGTTACATTATCTTCCTTAATTTTTATAGTAATATATTCAGATATACAATTTTTGCAATATATGTGTCCACAATTTTTAAGTTTTATACACTTTTGTCCACAAAGTCTATCAAAACATATAATACACTCAAAGTAATTATTTTGAAATTCTATCTCTTCTACATATTTATTATGACTTAGTAAAAATTCTAATGGATCACCAGATAAATTATTGTATACAGCTCTAACATCATTTTGAAATATTGAATTTGAATTACAATATGTCGTATACATAAATGAAATATCTAATGTGTCTTTAATGTTCAGAAATTGAAGGGTATCATTCCTTAGAAATTCGAACCACAAAAACAATATTTCTTGACCACTGTTTTCCAGCCATATCTCATCTAATTTCTGACAAATAAAAGATATTTGCCAAGGTGAAAGCCAGGAAGAAATAATACAAAAATTTGGCGACCTTTTAGTAGGATAATCAACACTCAGTTCCAAGCGCACTTTAATAGGTGGCAAATATTTGATGAAATAAGGATGGAATGAGTGAGAATTTTGTTCATCAACATTTTCAAGTTTTAATAAACCGTCACTGATATTAACAAATACGTTATAGTAGCAGTATATTATATTATTTTTGCAATAAGAAAATTCATTCTTGCTATAAATACTTGAAATTGCTAAGACTTCGTCTTCTTGTCGTTTTAGATTATCAATTATGCACCCTGACATTTTCAAAGCTTTATGAATTACTTGATACTTTTAGTTTTTATCAAATTTTTCGTTTTAAGCTTGAATACATTTACCAATAAAGGAAACTAGAAGTGAACAACCTCCTCCTTCACAAGCACGTGTAGATATAACGTAACGTAACGTAAACATATGACTAAGAAAACACAGATGAAACTACAGAGTATATAGAATAGGAGCTCAAGTACAGTGAGTAACCAAACTATTCGAACGGCGTGAATTGAGTGGGAAAAGATCGAAAACAAGTAAGCCTAAACAGGAAGTTATTGCGAAATTAAGAGTATACTAAATTAAAAACGCATAAAAAAAGAAAATCGGATAAAGAAATCACGTCTCTTCTAAACTACAGTAATAATAAAAAGTGAAATAATAAAAAAGTATAACGATGACAACTATTGCAAATAAATCATCTCTTCTATAGACTGTGTAATCTATGAAATAGAAAACTTAAGGACTATTGGCGCGTAATTATGAAATAATATTTAGTGTTTCTACGCATACACATATAAGTAATAGCTTTTACATTAACAAATAATTATATATAATTAATGTACAAATAATTATTCAGCAAAATATTATCACAAACTTTTATAGAAGGATCAAATGTTTTAGTAAGAATTATCACATATCATGATGATGATGGCTTATCATCATGACAATCATTTTGCAATTCATATTACAGTTCCGTTTTCAGAAAAATATATGTACGGTTGAGGGAAAAATATATGTAAGTGGTTTAACTGTTTTTATTCAATATAGAATTAAAATTTTTACAAAGAATTAACATTTACGAGACAATAAAGATAGCATAGTGTAATTAATTCTATATTAATATGTTTCTGTTTTTTTAAATCTATGAAATTACTATAATATAAGATTAGTAAATTAGAATTATAAATTACGATAATATAAGATTAATAAATTAAATATTCATGAATAAAAAATAATAAAGTATACATTGTATAAAATTCAAAAGGATAGAGATACTGCATAATAGCAAAACGATACACGCACAACTGAGATTAAATTGGGCCACGAGAAGTAAACAGGTTAGGTTGAAATTTAACCGTTGAATGTTCTATGAAACAGGAATTAATTTAAAATAAATAAAGACTTATTGTACAGGAATAAAATGGTAGAGGTAGAAGCAAAGCATATTCTTCACAGTGGCATTTTTCATCCTGTTTTACGACAATGGCAATCACCAAATGTAGAGATTACGGTTAATGCTCTCATGTATCCAATCTTCATCACGTAAGTGAAATTCATATCTACCGCTTTTATTCATTTACGTATATATGGTAAGCATGTCTATTTATGCTTATTGCTTGTAGATTTTTTATGAAATATGTTAATATTTGCATTTTAAAATAACAGATGGGAAGTAATAAGTGAAAAGAGGGGTCAAATGTTTCCTGAGGTCAATTTGATGTTATTTGAAAATAATTTTTTGCTTGTTATATAAGTGTATAACAAGTAACATTATATTAATTTTAAAAAATATACATAATTGTGCTTTCTCAAAATTTGTACAGAGATATGAAGCAAGGAAACTTTAACGTCTAATTAATAATTTTATATAACGCTTCATTTTGTATATAGAAGGTGCATATTTACAGAGATGAACAAGATGCTAAAGATCCCATTGCTAGCATGCCAGGTGTTTATCGGTATGGCATTAATCATTTGCGAAAAATGTTACAGCCATTGGTTTCAAAAGGCTTACAGTCAATATTATTATTTGGAGTATCAAAACACTTGAAAAAGGTAACCTTTTACATAAAGGATCTAAGTAAAGTAATTAAAAAACAATATCTTTAATAGGATCATATTGGAAGTAATGCAGATAGTGCACAGAATCCCATTATTCAAGCTGTACCATTAATAAGAAAATGGTTTCCAAATCTACTAATAGCATGCGATGTATGCTTATGCTCGTATACTATCCATGGCCATTGTGGAGTTTTAAATGAAGATGGGAGTATAAACAATAAAGCCAGTATTGAGCGAATTTCTGAAGTTGCACTTGCATATGCAAAAGCTGGTAAGATTGTTGTTTTTTTAAAATATATATAAATGATGTTATTTATTATCCATTTGCTTACAAAGGAGCTCAAATTGTGGCACCATCTGATATGATGGATGGAAGGATAAGTGCAATAAAAAAGAAACTAGCATTAGTTGGATTAATGAATAAAGTTGCAATTTTATCTTATGCTGTGAAATTTGCATCAGGATTTTATGGACCTTTTAGAGATGCTTCGCAATCTGCACCTAAGTTTGGAGATAGAAAATGTTATCAATTACCTCCAGGAAGTAACGGATTAGCTGCTAGAGCGGCTGTTAGCTTTTATCTTTTCTGAACTTTTAATTATCTATTAATTTCTAAATATTAGTAAATACATATTTTCCTTTAGGCTAGAGATGTTTCTGAGGGAGCTGATATGCTTATAGTCAAACCAGGTTTACCTTACTTGGATGTTGTTAGACATACAAAAGATGCACATCCAGAGTATCCAATGTTTGTGTATCAGGTTTCAGGAGAATATGCAATGCTTTATCATGGTGCTCAAAATGGTGCAATAAATTTAGAGAATGTTTTAAAAGAAGTTCTTTTATCAATGAGAAGAGCAGGTGCTGATTGTATTATAACATATTTTACACCATTAATTTTAGATATGTTACAACCAAAAAGTAAATATTAATATGAGTAATTATGTAATTAAATGTTTGAGGGCATTGATGCAAGATTAAATATACATGACATATGATATTAATATTTGGTGTGGTAAATAAAGTAAATATATTTATACATTCTTTTGTTCATTATTTCATAAAATTGATATAAAACGATGAAATGACGACTGAATGTTCCAATGATGATAGAAGAAAAAAAAATGATGTACATAGTTAATTGATGTAAAATAGAAGTCTCGTTACCGTTACATTCCATTACGTTGCAGTAGATACATAAAACGTCGAAACGATTGTTCGTCAAAACAAAGAATACAGAAAGGAGTCTTCTTTTTGTTTAGATATTCAGGTTATCATATCAAAGGATTATTTTTTCCAATTAATGATGCCTTTAATATGTACATATGTCTCTCTTATAATATCTATACGTAATAGATCTTTTTAAAAATATCTAATAAATGTAAATGATAAATCGACGAATAAATGTAGAATATATAAATACATTTTTATGGACATTTTATGTAAAGAATAATTAGAATGTAGTTAAATATCTATCCATAAAAAAACAATAAAGATCTTTATATATAACAGACGTTCTAAGTATACGAATATTTTCTTAATATACGATATGACAACGAGTGAATGAATATGGTTTTCGCGTGTTACATGAATTTCTCTTAGCATTGATTCCTCCAATCATAAGAGTACTCGAAATTTCCAGAAGTACGGTACCGTTGTGACGTGGGCCTATCGATAGCAGCCAACTGTATGTAGTTCAACCAACCAACATGCGCCTTTCCTTTAGTACGGATGCTTTGAGACCAATCAACGTAGGCCACGACGTATTCAGCTTGTTAATATCCCGGTACTGAGATAGGCCTGTAGTCAGTCATTCCTGGTTATTCGTGTTGTTCGGTAATTTTGTGCTGAGAATAATCAAGTTTTTTACTTACAAAAAGAAGAAAGAGGCGCACGTATATTTAATCTGGTAAGTAGCAAATATAGCCAAATATTATTTAGATAAATATAAATATTAATAAATCGAAAACGGTGTTACGTTTAAAGCTTCATAGAACCCTAAGAACACTTCATTATCTGCCACGTCTTGTTATAAAATATTGCGGTTTTTTTTTATATTTTATTCTAAATAAAAGAATTCCTTCACAAATTTCTTTAAAACGCATAAAGTATTATTACATCGTTAACTTCAATTCCTAACAGAATGTAAAAGAACGTATTTTAAATGTCTTATAATTATAATGTACCATACAATAGCTAGCGGAATATGTTTGCCGAAATGAAACGTTATACGAATTAATGATTTTACTCATGATCTATTATTCTTGTTAACTACATTTACAAATAATGATGCTGTTACCTAATATTGCTTAAATTTTTATATAGTGCTTACTTTTTTATTGCATTAATTTTATGCGATAATTTTTTATACTTTCTACGTCGGTACTAGAATTTTCTATGTACCAATAATTCATGTTCTTTGTCATATTTTTTAATAATTAAACGCAAACTTGCAAGGTTATATCAAAATACTACATATTAAATAATTTATGCATTTAAAGAGTACAAATTTCAGGAATTGTATATTTCTTTTACAGAAGAGCATTTATATGAAAAAACATGAAGGGAGTTAAAGCTCTATTTTTCCTAGGCTTAGTAACTTTTGTTTTTACAAAAGAAGAGAAACAGAAGGAAGATATTGGGACTGTCATTGGAATTGACTTAGGCACAACATATTCTTGGTAATTAAGTTTAAATAACATTTAATACTGACATATGTACATATAGATGTTTAATGGAAAAGTTTATTGAGGAATGAATTATTTCAGTGTTGGAGTTTATAAAAATGGAAGGGCAGAGATTATAGCCAATGATCAAGGAAACAGAATTACACCTTCCTATGTGGCATTTACTGCTGATGGTGAACGTTTAATTGGAGATGCTGCAAAGAACCAACTGACCACAAATCCTGAGAATACAGTTTTTGATGCCAAACGATTAATTGGTAGAGAATGGTCAGATCCTACTGTACAGCGTGATATCAAGTTCTTTCCATTTAAAGTAATTGAGAAAAATAGCAAGCCACATATAAGAATGGCAATTAATGGAGAGGAAAAAGTGTTCGCACCTGAAGAAATCTCTGCTATGGTACTTGGTAAAATGAAGGAGACAGCAGAAGCATACTTAGGCAAAAAAGTTACTCATGCTGTTGTTACTGTACCAGCTTATTTTAACGATGCCCAGAGACAGGTAAATATGAGATATGTAGTTTAGAGAACAAATTATTTAGGATATTAGTGATTAAATATGTATTAAAATAAGTACTGAACTAGTACTATAAGTAAATAAGTGATTATTTTTATTTAGGCTACTAAAGATGCAGGTACTATTTCTGGACTTGTCGTTATGAGAATCATTAATGAACCTACAGCTGCAGCAATTGCTTATGGTTTGGATAAGAAAGATGGAGAAAAGAACGTGTTAGTTTTTGACTTGGGTGGTGGTACCTTTGATGTCAGTTTGCTTACAATTGATAATGGAGTGTTTGAGGTTGTTGCAACAAACGGTGACACTCATTTAGGTGGTGAGGACTTTGATCAACGTGTAATGGATCACTTTACCAAACTGTATAAGAAGAAAAAAGGCAAAGATATTCGCAAGGATAGTAGAGCTTTACAAAAATTGCGTCGCGAAGTTGAGAAAGCTAAAAGAGCACTCAGTGTTAGCCACCAAGTATGTTTCACTATAATTTGCTCGAAAATGATTTAGTAATATCTATGAATAATATTTGTATAACTTATATCTTTATCTTGTCATAGGTGAGGATCGAAATTGAATCATTCTTCGAAGGTGAAGACTTCTCCGAAACTTTAACGCGTGCCAAATTTGAGGAGTTGAACATGGATCTTTTCCGTAGTACCTTGAAACCTGTACAAAAAGTACTAGAAGATTCCGACATGAATAAGAAAGATGTAGATGAAATTGTACTCGTTGGAGGTTCCACTAGAATTCCCAAAGTTCAACAATTAGTTAAAGAATTCTTTGGCGGCAAGGAGCCGTCACGGGGTATTAATCCTGACGAGGCCGTCGCTTATGGTGCTGCTGTGCAAGCTGGTGTCCTTTCTGGAGAGCAAGATACAGATGCTATTGTACTTCTAGATGTCAACCCACTTACTATGGGTATTGAAACTGTTGGAGGTGTGATGACTAAACTCATTCCAAGGTAAGAAAATATTCGCTATCTTTCATGTTTATGTTTATGTATATAAATAATTTTATTTGTTTGCATAATTTTATTGTTTGTATAAAAAATGTATTTTTTATTTGTTTACAGGAATACCGTGATTCCGACCAAGAAATCGCAAATCTTTTCTACTGCGTCTGATAATCAACATACAGTAACTATCCAAGTATACGAAGGTGAACGTCCAATGACAAAAGACAACCATCTTCTGGGTAAATTCGACCTTACTGGCATCCCACCAGCACCAAGGGGTATACCACAAATTGAAGTTACCTTTGAAATCGATGCTAATGGTATCCTACAAGTATCTGCTGAGGACAAGGGAACTGGAAATCGGGAAAAGATTGTTATTACCAATGACCAAAATCGTCTTACTCCCGATGACATAGAAAGGATGATAAAGGATGCCGAGAAATTTGCTGATGACGACAAAAAATTAAAAGAACGAGTAGAAGCACGCAATGAACTCGAATCTTATGCATATTCTTTGAAAAATCAATTAGCTGATAAGGAGAAACTTGGCTCAAAAGTTAGCGATTCCGACAAGGCCAAAATGGAGGAAGCTATCGAAGAAAAAATTAAATGGTTAGAAGAGAATCCAGATACTGATCCAGAAGAATATAAGAAACAAAAGAAAGAACTTACGGATATTGTTCAGCCCATTATTGCCAAATTGTATCAGGGTGCAGGTGGTGGAGTTCCACCAACCGGAGGTGATGAAGAAGATCTGAAAGATGAGCTTTAACTAAAATATGATCAGTACTTGTATTCGTCCTAATTTAGACTGAATTAATACAGTCTCATGCAAATGTTGCAGAGATTAATACGTCGTTGATATGTCGAGTATAAAAGACTGATCGACGAACGTTTGTTATCCATTAAGTTACATCAGAAGTAAACAATACATGACTGTGGAGATCAATCTATGTATTGTACTATAGCGTATTTGTCATAACAGTCATGATTTTAATCTTCTCGATAAAAGAACATATATCTAATTGAAGGAATTTTATTACCGAGAGTAGCTTCACTAGTTTCCACATAAGATACTGCGCGTTAATTTATTTTAATTAATTGTTTTGTATGTTTCATTACATATAATGGAATAAGCAGTTGTGTAATTCGCGTTACAGGTTTTGCAATGTGCTGTGTGAGGACAGAGTGAATGTGCAAGCGTGTATGACTTGCGCCTATTACTGCCTGTAGATAAACTATATCGTACTATGTACAATATAGCTGTTCTGTGTGAATGAATGTCATATGTATCAGTATCACGGAAATAAACATTTTTTCAGTAAATTACAATAAAAGTACTCTTTTCAGTTATAATATACTAGGTATCTGAAAAGAAATAATATATAGAAATAGATTTGGAACAAATTTTATTTGAAGATATGATTTAATATCATAACAAAAACAATTGAAAATTCACAGATAGGATTAATTTTCTATAGTTTTAAATACCTATTGAGTTTAATCGAAATATAATATTAATAGATGTAATAATAGTAGTATAATATACTCTTTTGTATAATTTTTTAATATTTTTGCTTATTGAAGCAATTCAGTCACTAAATACTTTTTTCACATACAGATTTAGGTACAAAAATAACGTCGAAATCCCGTAACAACCATTTTCTGTAGTCGAATCTTCTATGGTAAATTTCCTATGACTTTTTTTTACAGTATAGATTTTGGTTTTATAATTTACGAAAAGTAACTATATTAGAGACAAGATTAAAAAGTAATAATACTATTGTCGATCAACGAACGCAATCACACAAAATAAAGGACGTCATATCTCGCATAATAATTGATTAGCACAAAAACATATTATCGTACATTAGCGATGTTTTTTCTTCTACGAATACAATAGACATAGATCGAAATGAGTAAAACCATTTATGAATGCAATAGATATCGAAATGAATAATAAATAACTGATAACTATACATATTAAAAATACTTAAAATGAATGTCTACTTTGCAAGTTTAGAGTACTTTTTCCTTTAATAAAAACAGTAAGGCCGAAAAGTAGGCATTTTCGGAGGCATAATTAGTGCAACCCAATTGTGAATCCGTCGATATATTCAAAATATATACGAGGTATTTTTTAATTCTTTTTGTACAATCGTAACATTTAACAGTTTTTTTGGCATTGCTTAAAAAGGTTTATATGTGATAGATGGTGAGCACTTTTCTAACGGATCATCGGAGGGTAGTACACTAAAAATGCAGGTACAATAAGTTTTTCTTCCCTTTTTTGAATCTCATTAATCCTAAAGAACATGTCATTACAATTATGTATAAGTCGAGACTCCGATAATTAATCAACAGTATGTTCGTGTGTAAAATATTTATATGAATATATATTCATGAAATGAATAATTTGTGCTTCCTGATGAAAATTAAATATCTCAGGTCGAAAAACCAGATCATTTCTTATAAGGAAGCTAACTTTTTTGTTTGAACTTGCTTTATCTTTTTATGCGTTACGCACATCATTCATTACGAAATGTAAAATTTTCATTTCTTCTTTTTTTCTTACGGTAAATATTCTTTTTTCTTCTTAACTAGCATTAACACATTCAATATATTGTTTTTCATATTTCATATAGGTAGAACAGTACAACCTGAACTCTTGTGTGGACTTTAAAAGAAAAGCGCACGTGTACAGTATCTTTGCAGGTGGATCTGTTTTTGCATTGCGGTAGTTTTTATGTTTTTTTCTTTTTTTTTTCTTTTTAACATTCCGTTTTTAACATCGGACGTATTCTTACGATAGACAATGAACATGCCTAATTTAAGCTATACGATCGAAAAGAAATTTTCTTCATAATTTCATCAAAAGCATTAAAAAATCTAAAAGTATATACTTTCTTTATGATTAATGATTACAATATTGATAATCATTACGTTTCAATACCATTGCCAAGTCAATTAAAGATCGTAAAATATAATATGCAATAAAAATGGCAGTTGTAAAATGACAGTGATATAATACATAATTAATGATTATTTTAAAATTTATATGTTTCTCTTCGATCGTTAAATAAAAACATGTATGTTAAACTACTTTGCGTGATGTAAACGATTAAAATAAGCTACAAGTATAGATGTAGCATATATTCTATTACTCTTAATGAGTAAATAATAACTAGATGCGCGACTATTAAGATATTTTTTCGCCTATCTTTCGTAATGTTTTTTACGAAAAAAATTAATTTCCTCCCTTTTATGAGACGACAAAATTTAACACTTAGCCAACCAAATGGAGAGATCTCTCCACATTAAAGTAAATCGCTACACGGTCGATCGGACATCTCCCATTTAGACCTTAGGAACGCGTTTTTCTTTTATTATTATCAGTTATTGTTTACATGGAATTGTTTCCAAGTAATTGGACCTTTTCAGCTTTTATAAAGTACAGTATATAATAAAATACACCAATTTAGTGGTGTTGACTTGTTCGAGCACGATGAGAATAGTATAGTTCGGTGTGGCACGCGCGGTTGCTAAGTGTTAATACTTTATATAAGTAATCTTCCAAATGCAATATAAAACTTCATGAATGTCTATTACCAAAAATTTATCTAAAAATATTTTTATTTTTTAATAACTTATCATTTTTAGATAGTCTTCTAAGGCGTCGCGCAGCTAAGGCTGAAGATTACAGAATGAACTTCATTCGGAAATATTTAACTTCTCATACAATAATTATTTTCGGTATTACAAACATAATTCTGCTTAAATCTTACTTTTTCTCTTTGAAGAAACTATAATGTTCTTATACTTTGCAGATTTATATGTATTAAAATTAATAATATGTAATTAACGTCGATCTATGAATTACCAAGTAGGCTGGAAAGAACACGTGAATATTTAAGCACTTAATTTAAATGTTTGTCAGACCTGAGAATCCATCCACGCTGTACTTTTTAGCAACATTTCTTAAGAAGAGTTTGCTTCTCGCTTTGGAAATCAAAGGATCCCACGAGGGTAATTCAAGGATCGAAATAGAAGCAGAGGTATCTCTCGATACTGCCACATTTTTTTTTAACAAAAACTGATGTGCTAATAGATATAGATACTAATCAACAAATGAAGCAGATACATGGTGCGCCTCTGGTTACATTTACTTACTTTTTCACCTAGTTTGAACAATAACAATGTACTCTGTATCACAGTATTATATTAGTAGTGTATTTAGTATTTGTCGCATTTACTTTGGATATGGCAAATATGAAATAACAGTAAAATTATACTAATGTAAATCTACATTCTTTGGGGCTAAATGCATATCACAGTGGGAAAATTTTCAACATTTCTATCTTTTTTTTCAAATTCTTATTGGAATTTCCAGAAGCACACCAGTCTTCAATAATGTATCATCTTAAAGATCACGTTACATCTATATATCTTATTAAAGATATTACAGAAAGCTTTACCGCCAACCAGTGGAAATAAGCAGGCAATATTAAAGTAAAAGTATCTTTTACCATTAGTTAAAAATGCACCTTGGGTTATTCAAGATACTTATTTTGTATCTAATATGCAGTCTTATCCTAATTTTTTTAGCTGTGCAACTAATTTTATCAAATGGAAAGCGATAAATTAGTAAACATGTACCTGTTTTCTAAATGATACAAGATGGCCCATGCCGTTTCAAACATTTTCATTTATCTAATCAAGTGGTTGATCACAGGTGTATCACATTCATTTACTTGTCAATTATTAATTCATTTATCATTGTATCGTTCTTTTAAATAAATATTTACAAAATTTGTTGGATCACTCTCTAAAGACAAATAAAATTACTATCAAAAGTTACACAGCTCACCCTAAACACTAAAAACATGCAGTAATTATTTAGTAATGTTTAGTAATGTGTTAGTATTAACATGATATAATTATAGGATTAGGAATTAGTAATAAAAAATAATTAAGTGCCGAATCGTTCTTCCTTTCATCATATAAAACCTAACCCCTTAATCTACAACGTCGTGGTAGACTCATAGTACGTCCTTCGGGCCAAACATGAAGAACACGTGCGAGAACCGTGGTACGTCCTTCGGGCAACATGCGACAAATTCTCTTTTTCCTTGACTGCATTCGGAACTTAAATCGTAGGGAAAGGGGTTAAACAAACAAAGGAAAAATGTACATTAAATGTAGAAGTACAGTTTTGTACTAAAATGATTGATGTGAATTGTCAATATTAATATTTCAGTACGGAAAGAATTCGTTTAGACTAAATAATTTTTTCGGCATTCTAAGATAAATTGTTTTTACATTCTACCTGAATGTGTCCTTTTGAATAGTCAAACATTATCATTTATTAATAATCTCCTTCGTTTTAATAGCAGAATTTCAATAAATGAAAAAGTTTAAGCCTCATTTACCAGTTTTTGTGGTACTTACAAATACGCAAAAGTTGCACGTTGATAGTGATTTTAAGTTTAATTTCAATTAGTTTATATGCTCAACTAGTGCATGCTCTGACTACTGTATAAGTATCAGACTAGCAACATTTATAGATTATTGGAAACTATTTTACGAGTCTGATTTGTAGTAATCTAACTATTTTGAAGTATTTCTTAATCGATGGACTCATAAAAATTATTTTAGACTTATCTGTTTAAACATTGAATTAATGTCATTTTCAAAGCGTAATAATTGATTAGCTAGTACTGCTTGCCAAAGAAGAAATTGTTACGCATGCAGTGACTAAAATAGAGATTTTGCAAAAGCCTGTATAACTACAGGAACACTAGCATCAAAGCCGTTAATTGTCAAAACATTCTTGTCACTCTTCTGCTTACGATAAGTCGACGAAGAGCACACAGCACAATTTATTAATCTGAAAAGAATTAAATAATGTACAATATGTTCGTATGTTAATTTTTGCAAAAAAGTAATTTAGAAAGACATACTTTGTATTCGTAAGTTTGAGTTTTGTTTTATATGCCTCAAGAGCTTTTTCAGATGTATCAAACTTCTCAAATATTTGATCTACAATGTTAATAAATACGTCGTATTTATAATTTTGGTGAGCAGCCCATGATATTGGTTTAGCCAAATTTATGTTTCCACCAGGCATTTGTTGTAATCTTTTCATAGCTTGACCAAAGGAAGCAGTTTTATCAATATTCATAACATGAATTCCAAGATTCTTAAACGTGACAATGGTGACGCTCTTCTCACTACGAAGAAGTGCAAGTGCAATCATGCACGCAGCTTCTGCACCATTCACGTTACCGCTACGCCAAGTATTTGTTTCCAACATTGCTTTATTCGTATTGATCGTCACCATATAACGTAAACCAGTTGGTTGAATATGCTAGATAAAAATAATTAATATAGTAAATAAATACATATATGAATGCTTTATGAGCATTTTTTATTTATACTTACAAGGAAGGAAATATTCAACATTTTGTAAAGGGCATCAATGATTTTAGAATTTGGTTTTGACAGAACTGGTGATGGTTTATCAATTTGTTCTTTGATTTTTCTCTTTTCGTACGTTAATGGTCTTCAAAAGTTACATATTAGATAATATTAATAAAATATAGAAAAGGAAGACACACTGGAAATTATTTTATTTTACGACTTACTTTCCAGAATTTTCATAATCTCTTATTGTAACTAATACTAAAGCTGGATGAACCTTATCTCGGGCAATATTTTCTTCATTAGTGATTTGATCTATTATTTTGGAAACTGTTGGCGAGGTTGGTTTCAGTAATTTAAGATTGTGTATTCTTTGTAGATTCGTTAAAAGCATGACTAAATTCATCGATGGTATTAGTGCATTCCAAACCTACATATTATTCATAATTATAAACCAAGTGTATCTTATTTTCTAAAGAATTTTAGTTGTCTTTTAGTTATACCTCTTTAGATTTTAGCAAGTGTCCGGGTACATGATCTAATGTTAGTTTGTACATCTCTAAAAGACCTGCTGCTCGTACTTCATCCGTACAGTGTTTAAAGTCTTCGACATGTTCAATATAATCTAGAATTTCTTTAAGTGTGGGATCTTCTGCACAGTATTTTTTCACTTCTTCTAAACCATGTATTACATATCTAAGGACCATTCCTCCCCCTATTTAGCAGCGTACTGTTTAGTTAAAATTATGTTTACTTATATATGATTAATAAATATTAAATAAATTAGACAAATACCAGGATTAAGAGGTACAGGATGAGACAATTTTATGATATCTTTATGCTTCCAACCATATCTGCCTTTATATCTTGTAACACACTTTGCTAATTCCATTGGTGTTTTTGATAAATACCAGTTATTTACAGCTTTTCTTAAACCTTGACCCCATCCATGTTTTGAACTACCAGTTGCATCAAGTTCTTTTTTTTTACTTATTTGAGAAGCAAATTTTATGAACAAAATGAAATGCTGTGGTGATATACAAATTTTGTTTAAAACTGTATATGCTGCATGACGTAAACTTTCACTTTTCATCTGTCTACAGCAAACAGCAAGAGCAAATACCAATGTTTCTGGATTAGGGACAAGATTACTTTCAAATGCCTGTAAAAGATAAAATGTTTTAAATCGTTATCATAAATTAATTATATATAATTGATTTTAATATTTATCATGAGATCTTACCTTTGTGATGATTTCAATTGGTAATAATTGCTTCTCTGTATTTTCAGCTAATTCTTCAATAGACAGGACATTTTTAGCCAGAAAATAATCATGAACAAACCAGTTTCCAGGCTGATAATCAGGATATTCTTTACCAACATAAAGAAATTGTGATAATCGTACTTCAGGATCATTTGGATCCAAATCTACCGCCATTTCTTACACAATACTATAAAGAATAATTTATAAATTTAGAGAGTATTGAAAAATAAGAATTTTTTTTATTTTATTTATACAAAAGCTTTTTTTAGTTATACAGTTAGAATTTATTCCTGTATATTTAGTTACATAACAATAATTCATTAACAAAATATAGAGAAATATATATAATTGACAATTAGCAATAACAGTATATTTTTAAAAAATCGATGTTCAAGTAACTTTATTAAAATGTATTAGAAATGTAATTTTGAATACCATATATTTACAACTTTATTTAATCATGTATGTTTGTAAGCGTGTATATGTATGAACGATCTTTTTAACTTTGACTCAAGTATTAGTAATTGTTTATAAGAAAATTGTAGAAGGAGCTAATTTTCATACACACACAGTGTATAATAGGACATAGTAACAGGTATCACTGAATGACCTGATAAGGTAACATAAAAATACGGGATATGTCATTACAATAGTGCATGCTTGGCTTCATAAATCATAGAGGTACAATACTTGTACGGTTGCAAAAAATTTGATAAACTTTTAAATGTCATTATGTACATTCAATCCTTATTACCTTGTGTTAATGGAAAGAGTAACAACCGAAAACACAACCATACAGTACGACGTTTTATGACGTACAAGAATGTACTGACGGAAGAAGTTATATGGTCCGAGTAGAACCTGGGTCAAGTGCAAAGCACGAAAGCTCATTGACCCTCAGAAAACAGTAAATATGTTAACGAAATAGAATTTTTTATATAATAAAAAACAAGATTCTTCTTCTAAAAATTTTGTCTACTATATGCATTTGTTTTTTTCTTTATCAAAATTTGATGAATTTTTAAGTATTTTTCAAAAGATCCCTTTTACCGTAATATACGAGACAATAGTGAATATTCGTTGCATGCGCACACATTAAATTTTTCTTTAGTTACTAGTTTTTAAAATTATAGGTTTAAGATAGTTGAATAAAAAAGAAAAATAAAAATGTTTTCATACATTTCTCATTCATTTCTTTTCAACATTTTGATTTTATTTTTAATTTGTTAAATGATACCTAAGAGGAAATTTCCTCTTTGATGATACCTTATTATATATTATATATTATTATAGCACTATATTATAACTTGTGATCAAGATTCTAAATAATTACATATTTTGTTTTCTTTTTAATGATATGTGGTTTTTATAATGTATGAAATATTGTTGATTCATTATTTTGTTAACAATTTTTTTAGTAAATATTACAATTATTTAAAATAAAATAGTAATTTTATTATGCTCGTACAATATTATAATAGTTTGCAATTATATATAAAACAATATAAAATTTTAAAGAATAATGAAGTTTAAATACTGGAAGATATGGATAAGAAGTTGATTTCATTTTTTGAACACTATCTAATCAGATCTGATATTTAAAAGTCATCACTGTTTTAAGTTGGTATTTGATTTGTTGGCATTGTGAAGCTCAACTAGTAATACTTGATAATGCCAAAGAGAAAATGAGGGTTCTGACGGAGGTTCACGATTGTTCTAAGTGTCCCAAGGTATAGGTGCTGCACCACGCGGCTAAGTGCTGAAGGAGTTTCACGCTAGCATATACAAGAACCTATTTAGCTGTGACAGAAACGAGGTATACCCGCTGTGGTTCCACGCTATAAGAGCCTATGCAAATGACAAAATCGCAAAATAATTAAAATTAGTTGCCTAAGAGAAAGAAATTAATTGTTTTAGAGAAATAAAGAAAATCTTTCTTCTCAAACGATAATGGATCAGTAGTGCGATGTAATAATTTCAATATACCTTCAGCACTGGGCCGCTGAGAGCAGCACTGGTTCGGGAACAACCGGATCCATAAGTATGAGCACTCTTATTTCCTCTCTGGCAATACTTTCAAAAAAGTAATGTCAGTATAACGGCCATGGCAGGGTGGTTGGAATTGGCAATTGTTCGTTTTTGCGAACTAAATAACGTAGAAGAAAAACATAATATTTTATCTAATATAAAAATAAAATTGGGAAATTTAAGCAATAGAGAAACTGAGCAGATCTCTCGCAATGCGGATTTTAGTCTATTGTTTGCTCAATTAACCTCAAATGACAGGTATCATAACAATACTGATTTCATGAAACAATTTTTAGTGATCTTTAAGATATCTTTTAAAATATATTTTCTTTTTATTTTTTCATATATTTTGTTAAAAGAAGGATGAAAAAAGCTACAAATATATTATAAATAAAGAATTGCGTTTTTGCTAGATAATCTATTATAATATTAATACAATAGTGGAAGAACATCAAGAAATTAAATAACTATAAAACTATTTACTACTTTTCCCTTACAGAGAATTTGTAGATCAAGTATGTGACATTTTGAAGGCATTGTCTGGCATTTTAGAACCTGGAGAAGTATATCGAAGATATTCAACAGAAATATCTCAGTTGATAATTCATCCAGCTGATGTAGTTAGGTCACTTGCGTTGCATGAAATTTCCTGCATTGTTTCTAATCCCCAAAAGTTACCTTTGCTGCTCAGAGATGTCAATTTACTGGTTGCTGTCATAAATAGGATCGGAGATGACAATCTGGTGGTAGCTAATTGTGCAATGCGTATAATGAAAGAAATTGGTAAAAATCCAAATGGATTGCAAATTCTATATACAGGTGAACTATTAAGAAGTTTTGCTAGATTGTTAGTAAAAAACGATACTGTTAGTTTTCGTATATACGAAATTGTTGTGGATGTAGCAAAATCTTCAAAAGAAGGTCTAGAAGCTTCTGTTCAATCAGGATTTTTAAATAGTTTGTTCGAGGTGCTTGAAAATGAAGATATATTGCTACAGATAAATGCATTAGAAATCTTGACAGAATTGGCATTAACAGAGGAAGGATTAAATTACTTAGAGCAACAAGAAGTCATAAAAAAATTTGTTCAAAAAATAACACAGGCCAATGAAAATCCATTGTCAAATTTGTTGATTCCTGGATTAATGAAATTTTTTGGAAACGTTGCACGTTATTGGCCTAACGAAATATTTTCAAAATATCCAATTGTCGTCTCTGCATTATTTGAAGTAATAGAGAGTGGTGATCAAACTATCCTTGGTGTTGCTTTAGACACATTGGGACATGTTTCTATGCGTGCGGAAGGTAAATATGCTCTGCAAGCTTTGGGAGATGCAATGCCGTGTGCATTGAAAAAAATTGCTGACATAATACAAAGAATGCCTACAGCATTAAGAATTCGTGGGCTTAATAACTTGGCTCTCATACTTGATGTACAAAAAACAGAACAAGACAACAGAATTATGTCACTGACAAAATCATGGTTTAACTCTATGTGCGATGATCCTATGGGTATGATTCTGGCATTGTGTAGGCAACCATTTGCAGATATTAGGCAAGCAAGTTTAGAGGTGATGGCAGTTGTGGCATCTCAAGTATGGGGTCAAGAATACATGTCCTCTTACCCAGGTCTGGTTGAATTTCTGTTGGACAGGAACGTCGAATCATTTAAAGAATGTAAGGAAGCTAAATACGCAATTGTAAAACAGCTAGCCGAAGCTGAACAAAATGTATTCGATGCAAATATAATGCAAAGGTTCGCGGAGTTTGTAACTCAAGGACCGCATTACGTCGAAGCCAATACAGAAGTTGCAGTAGAAGGAGGTGTATGAGTTATATTGTTTTCCTTTTTATTATTATACGTTAAGAGTGTTAAAAGTTATTAACATCTACTGAAAACATTGTATAAGATGTGGAATAACTTTTTTTATGTAAACACAAAAGATATACTATTTATTTTCTATGTTATATCTACAAATAAAATATAATGGTACATAAATAAGGATTTTGTTCTTCTGTACGATGAAGAATGCAGATATACAAAGGTAAATAATTTATTTTATAAGTAATAATACATAGTAACCTTAACACTATGCGAAATACTTACATTACTATGCAGAATAGTGTAATAATGCATAATTGTGCTTAATTTTTATACGCACGCGTCTACATTTTCTCACTGATTCCTAATTTCTTCTTTACATTAATTACATACAATAAAGACAAATAATTTTAGTTAGAAATATAGTATGCCAAATAATCGCGTCATTGCATCATTGTATGCGTTTCCGTTTCTTGGGGGAAAGTATCTTTAACATGCTCACAATAGGAGCTTCGAAGGATACCGATATGATAAATGATAATATATACGATGAAACCAGTGCTCCAAAGAAAGTGATCATCTAAAAAAATGTATCGTTATGTTAAATCTATTGATAAATATCTAGAGAAGATAAATTTGTTACTTTTATATCGACGCACCATGGTATATTTTCCTAAATGAAGTGGTGAGTCCAAGTTCATAGGCGTCATTCGAATCACAAGCGGATGTACCAAGTAAGCGCAATACGTTATTCTGCTAACTGGATATAAAATCGGTGCTGACAGAATACTATTCACGTATCCTATATATATAGGTATAGATAATTAAAATTGTGTTTCTATAGCTATTTTTAATTTGATAATGTTTACCTCCGTAACCTGTGCTACATGCAACGACGATCCACGATAAACCAAGCGCCCATATGCTGTGACTTAACGAAGAATAACTAGCTGCCATTATAGGACTAAGTTCTGTTTCGTACAGACCATACAATAAACTTGAAAGAGATGCCGAAGAAAGGAGCCATCCTATGCAAATTGTCGTCTGAAAACGATGAAATTATAATTCATAGTAAAATTATCGTTATTCGACTATTAATTGTTTCACGACTATTAACTTCAATGTACCTTGGACATTTTTATTTTGCAATCAGTCTTGAAAAGGAAGTATCCTACCGACATGCCTATAAGATAAGGACCTAATCTAGTCCATGGTTTATCGTAGATCTTATCGAAAAGCGCCAACGGGTCGTCCGAGCTTGGCATGTGATTATTTATCAAAGCAATGTATCCTGTTGTTATCCAGGAGCTTAGTAGTAAAGTAGTCATCGCGAAGGTTGCAATTTTAAAGTGGTTTGTCGCTAAAACTAATATCACGGCGCCAATAATGTAAAATTGAGTGTCATCCGCAACATACCAGCTCCAAATCATGCACTGAAAAAATGCGCGATACACTAGGTATTAATCTTCAATTATTATGAAACTACAAAGCTACGAAGCGCGAATAGATATATTCTTCTTTTCGTTCAAGTTAAAGTGGGAATTTTTTGTAAAAATTTGAAAAACGATCGGGCGACTCACCATTTGGTCTACCGGGAATAAAGTATTGATATAGAGTAAATTCCTCCACCAGTAGTTGGGACAGTTGTAATGATCCGCGGTCGGTGGTTCAAACACGGAATTCGAATGAAACCATTTCATTACGATTTGATTAACTCCGAGTATGAACATGTAGGGAGCTGTGAGTCTACAAAATCGGTACATGAGAAGACCGATGAACTTGAGGCCACCTGCGACGATGCCCCGTGTGCCCTGCGTAAGTTTATTCAAGTCTCCTTTCGCGTTTGTCCTGAAGTAGAGGAAACTCACGAGTAAGCCTCCCATGAAGAAAAACGTATCGACGCTGAAAGCTCCGTTCGTTATAGTTTGAAAGAGGAATTTTCTTTCCACAATTTTTCGATATTCCATATTATCCGAGTACTTGAAGATGATAATGCAAGTGTGACCGAGAATAACCCAGGCCATAGATATCGCTCTGAGGCCATGAATGGTACTGATCGTATCACCTCCGACTTTATCGTCACAAATAATTTTTACATTAGCTCGAACCGAGAAAGAAAGCAGCAACTCCTCGAAGACACCTAGCATCCAAATAATGGAAGATTAGCAATTAATATCTTGTAGCTTCTTGTAGTGATTACGTATCAAGGTGTTTTATTAAAACAAAGAATCGCTTACTGAATTTATGTACTTTCGGACTGTCTGAGCGTAGACTACCTTCGTGATCGTTGTTGTTATTAACTGCTAAGGATTGGGGTCCGTTGATGATAGCTTCTGCCGCTGGAACAGGAAGGTAGACCTTACCTTGAAAAGCTGCGAAATATAACGATAAAAGAGTGTCACTGTCTTTGCTACTGTCCCCTTGTCTTGTGATCGTCTGTAAGTGTTAGTCACCTTTTTGTTCTCGGTAAAGGGAACGAGCACGAGAGAGATACTGCGTTTTCTCGAAGCCGCGTCAAGAAAAGCAACATTACAAGAAGGACGTTCGAAGAGAAGAAATTATCTTACCAGTATTGAGAGACTTTTGACTTCTGCCAGTTAACTGGTCAAGTTTCGCGTGCCTTTCCAAATCGTAAATCACTTTTCTTCCTCGAGTATATTTTCTCGTTATATAGATATCATATCCGGTCCCAATTGCCATCAGCAAGACAACCACAACGGTCACACCACTGAAACGTTCCCAATGTTTTTAATTTTCATTTATTTTAATATTTCTCTAGTTTGGTTTTAATACGATTCAACGTACGATAGAATCCAGAAGACTGGGTCCTCGTACATATCGTACATATCATGCTGATCTCGAACCTTGTGAAGCGTCGAATGTTTCATCGCTTGTTCGCTGGCAGCGAGTTTTGCTATCACAGAAACGTCGGAAGCGTTGCACGAGAAAGGTAAACATACTCCTAGATAAATCATTCTTGTCTGCAATTAACGTTAAGCAACGATTACAGACGATTATCCAAGCGGAAAGTTGTTAAATAATATTCAACTATTTACCGTAGGAAATAAAGTGGTATTCACTGAAATGGTCATCATATAAAATCCCAATTTGTGAGGCGACTTATTCGATCTTGTCCCGGTCCAGAGATTATTTTCAGTGAGGCCGCCGTGCCTTTTTTGCGGCTCGCTGTTAAACTCTTTCGCCTCCTCCATCGGTTTCTCTTGCATTTTCACTATTTTTCTTCCATAGTCTTCGTTGATGTAGGCACACTGGGTAGCTGAACCGACATAGTAGGAGTTTCCCCATAGGAAGCCGTTGGTATATCTGCCTGAAGCATCGTTCGCTGCAAGAAAAGAAAAATTTGATGTGATCTTTCGATTAGTAAAGCAAGATCTTCTAAAGGCTTTGTGAAACCGGTAAGCGTACTCTTTTGCTGTGTAGGATGACTTGCATGTTAGCTAGCCGATGACCTACTTCATCGTTCAAGACACTTTCTCTCTGCTCGACGAGTGGCCATTTCCGGATTACTTTGGATGAAATACCAATGGAAGCTAATGTTTGGATATGCCTCGAAACTTATGCGAGTAGCATATAAACGTACTCGACGAAGGATTCCAATGCTCACGGTATTTTCATCGTTGCTGAATAATTGTTCGTTTATACGATAGAGATTTCCCGCGTTCATACTTAATATTCAGTAACAGAGAATCGTTTGATGTCGTAAGCTAAATATTAGTGCGCGGTATTCATTTACACTTTCATAACCGACGTTCGACCGTAGACGTGGTTCTGCTACATAATTTTCATTACCAAAGATTACGACATCTATCGCGAGCTGGGAATCCAGCTGTTCTCTAACAAGAACTTTCTATATTCCAGAAGAAAGTAATATTATCTAATTATCCTAATCATTATCGTGGTGGTGTTCAAACCGTTTCCATAGATCGCTATGTAGTATATACGGCGCGTATCGTAATTACTAATCACGATTCGTTACATCATTCGTAAATTGCAGTTGTAGGATAAATCGCAATGTCATCGTTCTACACAGAAACAAATATACCGACGTTTCCCTCCGAAACATTTTGTAATTGATTTCCTGTACAATTGAGTACATCGTCTCACCGGTTCGATATTACCACTGAGACTTTGCTTCTTCTCCATTTTCCTAATTCTATTATTTCGCTGCTAGTCTTATTCGACTAATCTATGAATCAGACAATTCCAATTCGAAAGTAATTCTTGACCTTGCCTATTTGGTATTTGGATTCGATCAATGGAACTTTTACAAACGCTACCGTAACCCGACAAACAACGCAACTCAGAGACATCCTATTATCGATTCCATTCGCACAAAAGTAGAATCGTATACGCGTAACCGCAAAGAAATTAGAATAACAATGGATTTTGCGTACGTGCGGTGATCTCTGACACAATCCTTCGTCGAACAACGAAAGTCAAGTTCAATCTGTACGCGTGACTCGTGTCGTTTCTTCGTTGATTCGCGAAAAAATGGAACCATCTTGCTTACTCTCGCCCTATTAATTTATCAGCGGTTGTTTCGTTTCCTTTTCAGTTTCGTTCAATCCTTGTACTCGAACAAATACGGAAGAGAACAAGAAACATACAAGGGATATTTTTACTCGTTATCGTTCAAAATATTCAGCAGTTCGTGACTTACGCTATCTTATAATGTCAGTTACCTTTTCAGGACGTACGTGGGATGCGCTAACGAATGGCGACACACAATGGCATTGAATCGATTTCTGTGGATAAAAAGAGTCTCGTGGAAAAAAAAAAGGAAGAGAAATTAGAGGACGGAACAAAGCGAATTCCACGAGTTCGATGCAGGGAGTGCGACCGGTTTGCAAGGTCTGTTGCTTGGAATAACACGCTTATGGCCGCAGTCTCCTTGATAAAGTTCAAGAGCTATCGCAACGAGAGTTACTAAAAAACTCTGATTCAGTTCGTTGCGTGTACTCCTTATTCGTCGATCAGCGAATGTAACGAAATTTCTCGGCGCATTCACGCTAACGAGGGAAAGACGCCGACTTTTGCACGTTTGAATGGCGAGTCACGATTAATTACGACCGTCGCTTAAATTGAAAACCACCATTGAAATTTGTATTAAAATTCTTGGAATGAGAATAAACAAATAATAAAATTTGATGGAACGAAGATCGATAAGTAGACGAAGTTTTAAAGCGAGTTAATCCAGAATCTGGCAATTAAATCGAAATTGGGATTTGAAGTAATCGTTCCTATGGATCGTGGGATGTAACGGTTTATTTTATCGTTTGCTTCCGATCGACTAAACGTTCTAAATGGCACGTATGCACGATCGATTAGGGAAAGTAATTTGGAAAGAGAAAGGTTCCCCTTAACGTAGTCGTTTGTGTTGCAATATTAATATACGCATGGTTGAACTTTCCTTCATTTTAACATATGAATCATTTAGGGATATTCCTATTACATACATGCATACATACGAAGGTAAATTTATCGGTATTGGTTACATCATTTTGACCTTTTATAACGGATTGTAAAAAAACCGTTTTAAAAGCGATGTCTTGATTCCTGTTTCTCGTTAATTCTTTCGTTAATGATAAAGTCCATGGCCCGAGGATGCGTCCATCGATCGGTTGCATCAAGCTGTGTTATGCGACACCAGCATAAAGTTATAACGCGTTCGACTCTGTTTTCTAACGAGTGGGAAGTGAAACGGCCACTCAAACGTGTTCCATAATCTGTGATCGATGAACGAAAACGTCCGTTGGTTACGTTAGCCAGCGGCTTGTACTCGATCGGCTGATTTTGCAAGGAAAATTTATCGAAACTCGCCTGCGAACTATCGACTCATTGTTGGATGCTACGAACGATCGAACGACTTCGTACATGGCTCATAAACTTGGCAATTTAATGCTCGATCGAATGCCGAAATAACTCTAAACACTGGAATTCTACCGATAAACGGTATTCGTACGGAGGCGTGCTTTTCTCTCTATTTAACAGGCTTTAGTTGTCGTTAATTAAAGGGTCTTGACGTACATAAGACAAACAGCTAGCAATGTATTCGGCAGGAATGTCGTTACGTAACTTTGAACGCAGATACGTACATGCTTCCTACTTTTCGTGCATACTTTAGAAAGAAACGCTACCTCGTCGAACGAAAGAGACGAAAATCAAGTAGATCGGCCTCTGTTTGCAGTTGCGGCAATTCGGCTGATTTTCATTGAAATTGGTGCAAGTTTCGAACAGGATAGAATAAGCACTCGCGTAGGACGCGTTCTACTTGCCCGTGCAAGTTTATGTGGAAGGAAACCTGTTTAGAAGCGAAACATATAATAGAAAGTACATAAGGAAATATCTGTTTATGTAATCCTGAGGTCGAAACGTTAAATCAGACACGAGAAAAGTTCCGATACGCGTAAACTGCGCGTAATTATAATCTAAACGAGCATTTCAAGCATTTCATGATTCGTCGAAAGCGGGTGTATACGCGTTTACGTGTCTTATACAAGAACTGGCCGCTCGAAGATGTCGATAGATCGTGAAACGACGTGTTCCACGAACCAGGAAGCGACAGACTGAGACGCTGCTGTTCCAACGACGTTGTTCACGAACCGTTATTATATCACGGCGTTTATGCAGTCCGAGAAACAGAATGATAAAGGATCGAGAACAGCCGAAGAAAAGTCCAGCGTTACGTGAAAGTTGCGTTTGCAAGCCCGGTTTCCACGTAATCCTTTCTCCGGGCGGTTTTTGTATCTGGTGTGACGTAATTTCGATAATTGCCGCGGTTTCTACTTCGACCGTGTTTCTTCGTGCGCGAGTCTTCCTTGAAACTTTCTAACGTTACCTTTGCGCGTATCGCGAAGGATATTCGCGGAAGTCCCGAGAACACTCATCCATAAGCTTGTCGCCGAGTTAAGCAGCATGACGCGCTACCGTCCAAGAAACTCTACCATTGTTTTAGAAATAGCATCGAATCTCAGCATAGCTAGATCGCGCGTGTCTATGCAAATTTGTATTTTTATAAACACAAGTGAAACAATGGAGAAATTCGTACTCTGCCTATCGCGTTTTCGTTACGTTGGAGATTTTCTTCGTTAAGCTTTTTCCTACATCTACGAACTACGCGCGACATAGTAGCACGCCGGAATAATTTACTTATAATTCTCAATAAGAATTGATTGTAAAATTCTTTCAAATAAAATAAAAAAAATCTACGAACTAATTTTAAATATCGCAATAGATACGATTAACACATGGAATATCGTAAAGTTATATTAAAGAAGCTGGGAAGGTCGATCGACGTTGAATGCAATCGAAAGTTAAACGACGAATATTTGCATAGTAATCGGCATCGTTACGAACAGAAATTTCGAATGTCATAAAGATGACGTTTCCAACGCTGTTTGTTCTCTCTCTAATAGCCTCGAGGTATTTTTCACCGTGTAATTGCGCTTTGAACTTCCTACAATGATAATGGAACACAGAGCGTCACGGGAGGAGAAAGTCATGAAATTCGCTTCGTGCACTTTTCCTTCGCTTGGAAATTGGGCAGAATTGAACAAACAGAATTCTCACCGGAAATAATAAACCCTAACGTAATTTTACTCTCGCTTGATCGAATTAACGGTGAGTAAGATAACGCTTTCTATCTGGTTATCTCGATGGGGAATTTTAGAAAAATGAAATTTAAGCAAAATAAACATCTTTCTCGTTCGGGTTCGTTTCCTGTTAATGGCGAAATTTTCCTGGGAAAATAGTCCCTCGTATGGAAACTGTTTCGAAGGTGAAGCGTTGCTTTCTCGAGTCATCAAGTGCTATTCATTTTCTATACATCCACCAACTTCTTCTTCGTAGCAGGATATGTCGAAAGTACCAGAACGAAAACCAGTTTCTTCCTCTTTAGGCGAATTGTACGGTTTATCGGTCCCGACACTGCTTTCGGAAGTATCGAAATAATCGAAAATAATCGTACGATGTTTAATCGTCGGAATTTCAATGTTACGCTATGCCAGTTGCATAGAATGTTCCAGGAGTCGTTTCTAACAGACGCCGAGAGTACGTCTCGCAACTGCGTACGTGTTTATTTAGTTGTACGAAAGATTCGTTCTCCGTGATCCTATTTCCGTCCATTTCTTAAGTGAAAATTCAACGATGCGATATATGTAACGCCAGAGCAAACCAATAGCGGCACTGGTTTTCCCAAGTTCGTCGGTAAAATCGAACCTCGTGAGTCTAAAATTGAAAAGACCTAGACGAGAGAAACAATCCTGACGCGCTTAACCCTTTCACCTGTATCAGGTGCGACCCTGATCGTACCAAATGGCGAGAGAGCGTTTGAAAATGCGACCCGAAAAGTGTAACGGGTAATATATGGACAGTAGGAAAGCGTATTCTATTCTTAGATATTGCGTAGATGGTAGTATCTAAGTACACATGTTGAGTGGCATTCTTTTTCAATGTGTCGCAATCGATGCAAATGTCAGGTCGGTGTTCCGTTTGGAAAAAATTCGAACTAAAGTGCATCTGTGTATCGTGTACCAATTTTCTGCGTAAATTGCGCTGGTAATATTCGAAGCCCCGAGACAGAAAGCCACGACGGTCGTGTTAATGCCGATACTTACGGAAAAGTGGAACACTACGAGACTCTTGCGAAAAGTGGCATTGACCGAGGCAAGCGGTAAAACATTGAAAGCGATTCGTTGTCGGGCCGAGCCTGTGCCGGTCGTGCAAGTAGCCATGGCGTAGCTCTTTGTGTCGCGAAAAGTGAAATTTCTCGATGAAAGTAGGCGAAGCAAAAGGAACTGCCGGGAGGAAGGCAGATGCGTTTTAGCGAGGACGATTCTGGCGAGCTCCCGCCGTTACCGGTGACCCATCGACTTTCGATTTCCTTACCGATGAAAGTGAATTAAACCGCGTGGAATTTCATTCGTTACTGCAGTCGTGTGATCTCATAAGAAACGTTAAATCCGAGATGGGGAGAGATTTTAATAAATGTCGTTAATTTTCCGATAAATTCGTTATGCTCGAGTCCGTTTCTTCCTTTCTCGTATTTGCATCGTGATCTCCGAAAACGTTTGTTTCTATTAAAGGCCAACGAAATCATACGCCGTGTTAATCGTATCTCTGGCCGCTGTAACTCCGTACACTTTCTATTCGTATAATAAATTTTTGCTCGCTTCACGAAATACCGTTGTCTCGCGTGTACACGAGAAAAGAGAAAAATGTTTGCTCACGGTTAGTTCCAAACGAATAATCGATGGTCAAACATTTGAACAGGAACCAACTACCGAAGCCATCGACATTTTTAGAAGAAGTTCGATCAGTTCGACGTACCTTTTACAGCCCAATCTTCGTGATTCTTCAATCCTTTGATATACCTCGTAATATCTTTGGCACACTGCTCCTGAACAGGGTATTTCCCTTCTGTCCAATTGTTGGCAAGATAACGCACATCGAAGAGGTCCAACGCTTCCGACAACGTGGTCCAATTTCTATCCGGAATCTTATCGACGTCGGTAAAAGTTCTTACTCGCTGGTCCGCCAAAGAGTCTCGTACTGAATTCTCTGGAACGGTCGAAGCTATCACCCCGCAGATCGCGAAGCTCGCGAAAAGAACGACGAGATACCACTTTTGGTTCATCGTTGTCTCAATTGCTTTTACACAAATCACTAGAGAAATAGAATCGTCCACAGGTCGATTAACTTCAACTAACTATCTCGCATCTCGCTAACGTAGTTTCGATGAATATCCGATCGGAGTTTTTCGTGCACGCTGGAAATCTTAGAAATCGTAAACTATCACAGAAAAAATACTCGTAATCACAGTCGATGCCCAGCTAGCCTTCCTCGTCTATGCCGACAACGACGGATCTTGATCTCTTCAACTCCTCTCAGAGTCACGTGAATCTTTCTGGTTGCATTTTCCGATTCATCCGGCGATGGGCCCTTCGTTTCGAGGCCCTCCCGTCCTAGTTATCATACTTTTGAGAAAGTAGCGAGAGTGGACGGAAGGAGAGAGTATGAACTCCGCGGCACGACTGCCTGAACGATCTGGGACTAGGCTTCCAACTCCTGACAGTGTGACTTCCCTTCCGTGTGGTTCCTTCTTATTCGACGCCCAAGAATCACCTAGGACGACGAGGCTAGCAGTGGTAGAAAAATTGCTTTGCCGGCTGAATATCTCGGTAGTAATGAAAGTGCGAGAAAATGGTGGGGAGAAACCTCCCCATATCGAAAAGTGAGCGCTAACGGTGGCTACCTTAGCCCGATACTCGTCTTGTTTAATACAACTTGTCACGTAGATTCTTAGTTAACATAATTTCATGCCCGTTGACAAAATGAAAGAGGCAGTGAGAGATCGTTTTTTTTGAAAGACGAGATAGTTCTCACACGAGAGTTGTTAAACATCTCTGTTTTCTTCGTATTTTTTAAAACGGATGAAATACATTCACAAAAGATATATTTAGGTTTATAAATATTTCAGTATATTCTGTACGAGGGCCGTCTGCGCTACGTCTATAAAATATGGTAATGATACGCGCTCAAAGGAAACCAAGAACGTAATTTAATATGGTAAATTACTAAACAAAGTTGTAAATTTCTTCTTTCTCGAGTTTGGTATAAAAAGAAGGTAGGATAAGAAGGAAGCCAGATGTTATTCATTAACGTTGTAAAGCTTACGTAATACCAGATTTATCATACAGAACGGATGAGGATGTTTAAACAACGGTCGTCTCTTGTATCAGTTTCTTTTCTACGTAGAACATTTCGGTACGCTGCAAAAAATAGATTTTCTCCTTTTTCCACGAATACCTTATTAGGAACGCTTAGTCGATATAGATAATGAATTTTACGAAGGTACATAAGAAACTTCAACGAACCAACGATGATCACAGTATATGATACTCGTTAAATAAATTGATTAATTTAGTGGAATCGACTATAGAGTCGCGTACGATGCGACGACTTACAAAGTGTACGGTGAGGTTTTGCGTGAATTCGCCTGAAATTGACGGCACAGTCTATCATAAAAGTTTCACAAAAGAAATTTCATGCTATTAGAGGAGTGTTTCTCTTTCTCCGGCGCAAAACTTTCGTCAAACGCTGTCATTGGCTGCTCAGTCGTGCTGAAATTCGTTTTCCTTTTTTTTACCATTACAAGACTTTACTGTCCTACCGTATAATTTCCGTTAGTAATCCTACACAGCCTCCTCCAAAAACCATAATGACTGGCAAAATGCAAATTTTCTACTACCTATAATCAGCCTTCTGCAATCGTTGATGATTTCTTACCTGGTCGAAAGTTAATGTTACATTTTCGACAGATATCGCGTTGAGAAAGCCATTAACATGAATTATATTCGCGGCACGTGCCAATAAAACGTGAATCGCGTGAAAAATAGGCACAATGCAGTTACGAAGTGTAGTTGCTTGTTTTATAAATGCACTTGCACTTTTACGTTGTTGCGATACTTTGCGTATCTTTGTTGCTCTTTGGTAAAGTCTTCGTAGAATATTAATCAAACTCTGACCATGACAATGTCGATTTGGTTTCTACGATGACAGAAAATCACCAATTCAAAGTTTCATTCCTGTAGTTTAGTCTATAAATAACACGGTAAAGAGAAATAAAAGATCATATAATTACGGATTTTATAATATCGCAAGTGTTGCATTGTCGTAAAGTGAAACTGGTCGAAGCAAATCGAATTTCGTCTCATCCATTTCTTACGAGAAAGGAACAAGTTTCTGTCGACTATTTTCGACGATTTTCGACGATCTTCGAATATTGAAAGAAAAATTTAGATTCGTCGCTTCGTCGAAGGTTCAAAGTTGGCCTTCCAGTGATTGACCTTCCTTTTTAAACGGATTTCTCTTCAGCGGTCATCGTACTTTCGTTATTACAGAATCTGTAGCTTCGAACGAAATATACCTATACGTCCTTATAGGCAATTAATATAGCTATTTAAACTATGCTGCATTTAATATATCGTTTATGTTTCGTGATTAATGTGATAAGCACCATGTACTAAAGTAAAATATCTTTCAGCTAAAATATCAAAAAATTAACGCAACACAATTCTGCGATACTATATTTGGCGAAGCCGATGAAGTTGTAGCTGTAATAATACGCTATCTATTCAGGAAGTAGTCATGGCCGTCTTTCTAGATTTTGAGATATATACATTAAGCGTAGCGTTGTATTTTGGCCTTTACTTCAAATTGAGAATGGTATGTTGTGCCTTGTCGAGCCGCTGCTTAGCTAGAATTACTTTTACAATCATTATTTAGGAGCGGACGTCTTTGAGGCGGTCATACCTGTTGCAACTCCCGCATGAGATAAAGATCAGAGACGTCAGCAGCAACGTTAGCCTCCTAATCTCTCCTATTTTTTCCTATTCCAGGTAATCCCACAAAAACTCTTCCGTAGATTCATTAATCAGCCTTCCACACGATAGGGACGGGAAGAATCGTATCGTAGTATATCGTTTTATTTCATGATCGTGAATAGTGTATCTAATATTAATAAAGAATTGAATTATTTGTAGTGGTAATTAGTAATTAGATGCCAAATTAAGATTAGAGTTATTTCTTAGCCTTTTTTTTCTATTATCTTAATAAGTGGATTCGAATTCGAAGGGCACCGTAGAAAGAGAAAGCTGATAAAAAGTGGAAGAATATAAGTTGGTATAGTGAACAAGCGAAGAATAATATCACCTGTAAAACATTATTAATGTTTTTTACGCATAAATAGTAGTAGCTAAAATCGTATCACCAAATTTTGTCTTCGTCAAAGCGAGGGAAGAAGTGAAAGGGGTAGAAAGGAATAAAAAGTGGGAAAGAAATAAATACTTACTTGGGATTAACAAATCCAAGAGGGGAAAAGTAAAGAGGAAGTGGAAAGGAAAGTATGTACTTAAACACTTAAAAGAGGCGACACCTAACGGTATATTCAGAAATGAAGTGACTGTGCCCGTTCGGTAACTCAGTTAGTATGTATATATATATATATATATATATATATCTTTAATACAATCAACAAGCCTAGAAGGAAAACAGATATTTACGAATCTCTCTAGGATAATAATTTTTGTCAAGTTTACATAACTTTCAAGTGTATTACATATTTTCTATATTACGAAAATTATCGACCTAGAGTGTGATAATATGTAATACCAGAGAGAAAATGAGAGTGCTCACACTTATGGTTCTAATTGTTTTCGGGTTAGTGCTGCACCACGCGGCCAAGTGCTGAAGGTAACGCATTTAGCATAAATGTCTGTTATTAATTATTTCGTTTCCGAGTTTGTGGTTGTTTCAATGTTTAAAAAGATTATATTGTTACTTATATAACAAATCTTTTTAAGTCTGTTTAAGATATTTTTTATATTTAAAGTTGTTTAAAGAAGTCATTTCTACGGTTTGAAGTAAACCGCAGAACGTATCAGGCACACGTGACTCACGTAAGATATATCGAGAAAGCAAACAGTTAATTTTCTAATTCACTTTTAGAAACAAATAATTTTAATAATGGATATAATAATTGATACGGAAGGCCAAGCAGATTTAGTGACAAAAGATCGTTTAGTAGACAGCGATGAGGACGACTTAGAATTTGAAAATAACGGTAATTAAATCTATACTGTATCATATTATTTTTAGAGATTAAGAATTTATGACAATAATAATATGCTTTTACGTACATTGATTTATCAGGTACAGAATCGGTCAAATTTTTTGACATAGAGGAAGATTTAATCCAAGATGAGATTCCAATACAGAAAGTGGTTCGCAACCCAACTAAGGATATCGATCTGGAGGAGTTTGAAAAAGATATGGGTTGGTCAAACAAAACAGTATCCTCAAAAAGATGGATTCATAGAGCAACTCCTGCTCCAGATGTAACCCAACTGACAAAAGAATTGACGTCGATAGATCAGATACTTAAAAAAAGTGTCATAACACCTGGTTTTGAACAGCTACATGCTGTACCTCCTTATATGCTAAGTGATAGATTATTAAAAGCTAGAAGACGCAAAGAGCGTGCTAAAACTAAAGGCGAAAATTGGTTTAATATGCCTGCTCCTGAACTGACGCCAGAAGCCAGACATGATCTTCAAGTTATAAGAATGAGATCAGCGTTGGATCCAAAACATTTCTATAAAAAGAATGATCTTAAAACAATACCAAGGTACTTTCAAATTGGTAAAGTTATGGATTCGCATTTGGATTACTACTCCGGTCGTGTTACTAAGAAAGAACGTAAGAAGACAATTGTCGATGAACTTATGGCTGATGCTGAATTTTCTAAGTTCAATAAACGTAAATATAAAGAAATCATTGATGAGAAGAGAAAATTGCATTATAAAGCTCATAGACATGCAAAGAAACTTAAAGGGAAGAAGAAAAAATAAATACTAATTGAAAATATTTATTTTAACCTAACGTTTGTAAAATTTGCAATTATCAAATGAGTTATAAAAATTACAAAAATCTGTATATTTAAAGAAGTTTATATAAATTTAATGCATCCCTCCTGTAACTTCGATAGAAGTACCATTAACATAGGAACTTTTGGAAGATGTTAAAAATGCAATTACTTCTGCCACTTCTTCTGGTTTCCCCATTCTATGAAGAGGTATTTTTTTTATAAATAACTGCTTTACATTATCAGGTACAGTTTTTGTCATAGGGGTTTCTATAAAACCTGGCAACACTGTATTAACACGAATTCCAAATCTATAATAAAAATATATGCCTGATAATATTATAAAATCATTGAACAAAATACTGTACATATACTATAAGTACTCCTTATACGTACTGTCCAAATTCTAAAGAAGCAGTTTGTGTAAGAGCTATTACTCCAGCTTTTGATGCTGCATAATTAGCTTGACCCATGTTTCCAATTTTTCCAATGATAGAGCTTACGTTAACGATCGAACCATTTGTACTCACGTTAGCATTAATCATTTCTTTTACTGCTGTTTGAATTATGTAAAATGTTCCTTTTAAATTCACATCAAGTACTTTAGCAAAATCCTCACTTGTGAGTTTTAAAATGAACTGATCACGTGTGATTCCTGCAGAATTAACTATAATAGTGGGTGCAGTTGAATATTTACTTATTGCATTTTTAAACGCTTCTTGAATACTTTGTTCGTTTGACACTTCAACATTTAATGCCAAATGATTGGAATCTAAAAATTGCGTAGAACTTTAATAATTTTGTCTTAAATAGATAATTGAAAAAAATAATGTTTAACATTCAAACCATTTAAAGAAGTAATGGTATCTTCAGCGCTTTTTAAGTTCCGATCTGTAGCAATAACCTTAGCTCCTTGCCTCGCCAAAATACGGCATACTTCTCTACCTATACCGCTACCAGCACCTGTAATTGAAGTAAATTCTATTTTCATATACACTATAAGCTTTCTCTAATTTTTTTCTTCTTTCTCTGTATCTTTTCTTTTTTTTTTTTTAATGCACACCTGTTACAAAGGCCACTTTGCCGACTACCATTTTCGTTTTTTCATTAGAAAACAACTAGTACAAAGTCGAACAGATTAACTACAAATGTAGATTATAAAAGACCAATGACTTGATCAATATAAGTAACCTTGTAGCGTAAATGAATAAGTAGAAGATACTGAAAGACATTGATTTTGCTGATTCGCAAGTCATTCTGATATATTTTGAATACTTTTTCAATTATTTGCTATTAGTAGATATGCGCACAGTAAGTATGTACGCAAGCATTGAACCAATTAGGATGGACCTCTGTTACCTAGGTAACCGTACCATATGCTGCTGACGTCAACGCAAGTCTGCAGTGACGTCAGAAACGCAACGCGAGTAGCTATGTTTACAGAAAAATTGAACTTGAATTATAGACCTGTTCCAAATGGTTATTTCTCAGAGAGAGTGTAAGGCGATCTATGGGTATTTTGCTTTAAATAGTGAAAAACAAAATAGATCTATTGTAATGCAATGGTCAGATAAAATCATACTGATAAAGCTGTCAAATGTTGTAATAAAAATTATTTAAATTCGCAAAGGAAATCATACAAATATGTATCACTATTATTTAAGCTGAAAACAATGCGGTGTAACATGTCGATCTTAAAATAATTAACAAAATTCTATTTTATCGCAAAGTTCTATTCCGATATTTCAATAATAAATTTCTTTGCTGAAACGTCTGAGATTAAACAAATTTCTATACTATTTGAACTACGAAATAGTATGACATAAAACTGTTGAAGATCTAAAGGAGAAAAAGAAGAAAGTAATATTTATTGCGAAAACATTGAAAACGTATTGTGCAAGTAAACAGGTAGAATTTAAATAGAGGAAGAGGAAGAAAATGAGTGGGAGGGGGCGGAAGGTTGTACGCAAAGAGACTGGCAGCACCGGCGCTTCAAGAAACATAGCCCCGCGCCTCTGCTCACGGTCCTGTAACGCTTGTGCCAGTTTTCTTTCGCAAGGGCTCCAGAGAAGAAGCAGAAGGGGGATTGCGCAGGAGGTCGAAACGAAAGAATTTTGTACCCGATTTCGGGGTTCGGACCGCATTTTGTGCGGAACACGGAAAACTGTTGCGCGACGTAATAGTAGAAATTCAATGGCCGAAAAGTCAGGAAAGACAGCGTGGTTTGGAGACGCGCATCGGAAAGTAGGTTCGATTTGGCGGACATAAGAAGAAAGAAGGAGGTAGGAGAGAGGTATATAGAGGAAAGAAGAAGAAAAAGAAAAAGAGAGGTGCGTGAGAGGACGCGTCGTCGTGTGTCGTCGTGCGGTGAGAGGTGAGGCGACGGCGGCGTGGTGAAAGCTTGAACTAGAGAAAAATTCGGCGGTAACCGGTAGCAAAGTAAAGCTACCAAGGTGTTCCGAAGTGCAGCAGCAGCGGCTCAGGATGCTGCCCGACGGAGCAAGAAGATGGCCGTGATCGGCGAGCAGAGGTATTACACGGCGGTCCGTGCGAACGCGTACACGGAGTTTTCGTGTCGTAGGTGCGAGGCGATACGTTCAGCGACAACAGCTACGTCGCCGTCCTCCTCGTCCTCGTCGTCCTCGACTGTATCTTCCCGTCATCGCCGACAGAGGAAAAAGCTACACTCTGTACAGTTAGCTATGTCCTCTTCACGAGGTAGCGGCCCGGAATCGGGAGAACTGAGCGATTCTGAGGACGGTTATTTGGATACAGATCCGTTGAGGTATGAGTTGAGAAATATACAAAATGTGATACACGTCACTCGACAAAACATTGACGCTCTAAACAATCGGTTTGCTGGATTCCAACATCCACCATCGATATATTTAAATGAATATCAAGAGTTAACTAGCAAGTTGCATGATTTAGAATCTAAGGAACAGAAGCTCAATGAATTGTTGAACGCTGGTCGAGTATCTGGTAGTGCTTCCACGTCAGAGAGTGAATCTCGTGATGCTAATACATCTGCATCAAGAGGTCAAAGAACTCCAATGAAGTCTCTGCTCAGGGCATATTTACCTAATCAACAGCGTACAAGTGTACAGGTTCGTGAAGGACTTTCGTTAAGAGATGCACTTGCCAAAGCGATGAAATTAAGGAATTTGACCACGGAAATGTGCGTTGTATATATTTTGGGTACAGACAACTCGAAATATCTTACTTCTTGGGATACAGACATCTCGTTGCTTGACTGCGACGAAATATCTGTGGAAATTTTGGATAAGTTTCCAATAACTACTTCCATTTCTCATAACTTTGTGCGCAAGACTTTCTTCTCACTAGCATTTTGTGAATGTTGTAGAAAACTCCTTTTTCAAGGCTTTTACTGTAGAACATGCAATTATCGATTTCATCAAAGATGTGCTGGTGGTGTACCTGCTTTGTGTCACCAAGTACGTATGCAGGATGCTTATTACCAAGCATTACTAGCACATAACCTTGAAAGTACCGCTGGGATATTGCAACTTCCTTCAGGATATGGATTAAGTAGAAGCATGTCCCCGTCTTTGGCTCCATCGAGAAGCCAGAGGCATCCTCGTTCTTTGGGACAGCAAGATCGTTCCAGCTCTGCGCCTAATGTTTGTTTCAATATGGTGAAACCAAGCGGAGAATCTGCTAACTCAGACGAATACAGTAGATCTCAGAGTTTAGGTCGTCCCATTGGTATCATGCAAAGTGCAGTATCGCCAGGTAGTAGCCCAACAAAACATAGTCAGTCAACACAGGCTAGTCCTACTAGTACTTTAAGGCCGAAAAGACCAAGAGCAAGATCAGCCGATGAATCATCCAAAAATCTTTTAGCACCTAGAGAATCTATAGAGGATTGGGAAATTCCAGCTGATGAAATCTTAATTGGAGCTCGAATTGGATCAGGTTCTTTTGGAACAGTATACAAAGCTCATTGGCATGGTCCTGTAGCTGTAAAGACGCTTAATGTCAAAATACCTACTGCTGCTCAGTTACAAGCATTTAAAAATGAAGTTGCAGTTTTACGTAAGACACGGCATGTAAATATCCTTTTGTTCATGGGATGCGTTAGCAAACCACAACTGGCTATTGTTACCCAATGGTGCGAAGGTTCTTCTCTGTATAAACATTTACATGTATTCGAGACAAAGTTTGATTTATTCACACTGATAGAAATTGGAAGACAAACTGCACAGGGCATGGATTATCTACATGCAAAAAATATCATTCACAGAGATTTAAAGAGTAACAATATATTTCTGCACGACGATCTTACTGTAAAAATTGGAGATTTTGGCTTGGCCACAGCAAAAACTAGATGGTCCGGTTCTCAACAATTCCATCAACCAACCGGATCTATCCTCTGGATGGCACCAGAAGTCATAAGAATGCAAGAAGAAAATCCATACAGTTTTCAATCTGACGTTTACGCATTTGGCGTTGTTTTATTTGAATTACTATCCGGTCAATTACCATATTCGCATGTTAATAACAAGGATCAGATATTATTTATGGTTGGACGTGGAAATTTACGTCCGGATTTAAATAAATTGCGTTCAGATACTCCCAAGGCACTGAAGAGACTGACAGAAGATTGCATCAAATTTTCTAGGGAGGATAGACCAATATTTCGTCAAATTTTAGCTAATTTAGAAAGTCTTTCACGAGGATTACCTAAAATAACGAGATCAGCATCTGAACCAAACTTAAATAGGACGCAGCTACAATCAGATGATTTTGTATACACTTGTGCTTCGCCAAAAACTCCAGTGAATTTTCAGTTTGGAGCATTTTCCTTTTATCCTTCCGGTGGGAACATATAAAAGTATTACCCGAAGTAACGAGTCTGATGCAATTTGCATAAAATTAAAAATATTCAAAAAAAAAAAATGGAAACGAAATCGTAATAAACTTAGCTATGAACAATCTACGCGATTCTTTATAACTACACTTTGACTGTGTTGCAACTGTTCGCTCGATGTAGAATGTGATTATACAATACTTAATTCAACTAATATAAAAAGGAAAAAAAATATAAGGACACAAAAATTCATCTTATTAATTGACGTATCCGATGTATTTCATGGCAAGAACGCATATGTAGCTTTTATCTTTACATACTTACCAAGTATCTATGAAAAAAGGACATTTATTTAACGAGTTATTGTTCGCGTGCATAAACGCGTATTTGTAAACAAGTGTATACACGTAAGAACGAGCGCACGTGTACGCGTGTTGGTGTAGAGGTCTGTACTTTCGTGGAATCCTTATGAAGGATGTAAAAATTAAGTAAGTAATAGAAGTAACGGCATTTAAATCTACGTGGGCCGTCATTTGCTGTGAAGTATTTTTGCAAACGCCGAAGTGATTTTTGTACCTACTTCCTTCATGTATTGTCTTCAACATGCTCACATAAGAATTGTTCCTTTTCATATAACTTATAATTTATAGTTTAATGTTAGTATGTACATAAGTTTCGTTGAAATTATCGGAAATTTGCGCATATTGTTTTTTAAAAAGAGCGAAATGTAGACACTCTAAATACAGATTAACTAGATATCCTGTAGTAATAGATATTTTACAACGATTACCTCTTTTTTTGTAGTAATTGTTTTCTATAATAATAATCATATTTGACTGATTTTTTGTACGCAGTAAATTTTTTTTCTACGAAAAAGATTCTTTTGGTCCAACGATACCAAAAGGTTGTACTGTATTAAAAAAAAAAGAACATGAAAAAAATGACAAATCAAATTGAAAGTCAAATAAAAAGTGATATGTATACTTGGCCTTTACTTTAAGACTTCATCGATATTATAGACTATAATAAATCATTCTCGCGAGTCATTTGTTTTGGCTTGATTTGGAGCATCGTTACGAATCAAGGCCTAAAGGATCATTTACACTCATCGACGGTAAAAAGAGGAAGTAATATCGTGTTGCAACATAGATTGAACAAGTTATCGACTAACTTCCATTTCTTTTTCCTAACTTTGTAGTCGACTGTTGTTCCTTGCATTTTAATATTTATTCATTTTTACTATTACTCTTTTTCTTTTGTAAGTTTTTTTTCACTGTATTTGAGGCTCATAATGCAGGAAGGGGCGCGAACTTCACTTCGAAGTGATGAATTCGTAAAGTATTTGTTACATAGCATTAAAGACTTTCAGTTTTACGAGGTAACCGAAACTTTTGTTATGACCAAACGTGTTTCAGATAACGGCCCGATCAACAGTAAATAATCATATAGGGGAAACGTATATGCGGATTGCGAGTATACAGAGGTATACAGCGAAAAAGAAAATAATAGAGTGAACTTTTCGACTTGCGTATCGTATAATTTTGGGGGAACGCGCAGTAGCGAAAAAGAGAAATTAGTGAAACTTTATTCGATGGGCGTCTGAAGCACGCTTACGCGATCGATGATAAACCATACCGACTACGTAACATTTTGCATCATTGATTCGCGGGCGTATCCTAAAATTTAACATCGATGCGACACTCGTCAAACCGTGACATGTTTCCGAAACATATAAAAGGCCTAAGAGGAAATCTTCGAAATTTCACTAGTTAAAACAAGTGATATCTTGTTTCTAAAGCACGTGGTATCCCGATTTACTATTTATTTATTTATGTATAATCCAAGTGTGATGAAATGCAATTAAAAAGCAACAAAAAAAAAAAAGAAAAAGAGGAAAAATACTAATAAATAAGTGCTGGATTTTAACATTTTGTCGAGAGTGCATGATTGCGAGGAACAGTGAATATGTGAATCATAGGAAAAGAGAAAACGTGTTCAAGTGTGCAAGAGAGCGAGAAAAAGAGAGAATGTATGTAAAAACGACGATGAGGACGGAACGAAAATTACCGATGAACACGTTCACCGGAATAAAGGAACGCACTTGTCATTGTTAATGACGCTTTCTCGTAACAGGGAAATAGCGAACCGCGAAACATAATTAATGATGTTACAAAAATATTATTAAATGAAAAAAAAAGAGATATGTAAAAGAGGAGGATGTCGTGCAAGGTGCGGGGGATAGCTCTTTTTAAATGGCTTTCCGAGATCTTTTATAGTGCAATTTTCTAGATATGATAAAACCTTCGAGTGATACGAATAGATCCTCTACGATGTACAATGGTTAGGCTGTATAATATATAGAAGTAAAAAACCTATTCCTGCATTTTTTACTTGCGTTTTACACTTTAAACCATTTTGTTCTTGTGATACGATATAACTTGAATTAGGTCTTGACGAAGTGTGCTAATATTTAACCAATGATGTAAAATACTCTCTTTTTTTCTTTAATTTTAGTTTTTACACTTTAATTTATTGCGAAGACTAGTAAGATAGTATGAATAAAAAGTGTTTATTTAGATATGTGTAATGTGTAACACACGTGAACAGATGATGAATACAAAGACAAGAGAAAGCAAACAGTAGAATTTGCGACCCTCGCGCTCTGCGTCCTCCTTAATCAATCTTCCTGTATGTCACTATCAAATTTTAGAATATTATTTTCTCGGAAGACATTCCTCTGTATATTGCTTTAATGTATATCGTACATGTAGAAGGGTTTGTATGCGGTTGCAGATTATCGAATGTGTTTTTGTGTCGACCTGAACACCGAGAAACATATTACGTTATGTACATTTTAAAATTAACGGGAGTTGGCTCTTCGAAGCGTAGAATCAAATCGGAGGTGACGAAAGCGATAAGCGAAACTGGCTTAAAAACGTTCAAAATGAACGATCTAATTTAAATTATCTAGCGTTTGCAAAGAACGGAACGAAAAAGAACGTTAAAGAAAAGAAATGAAACAGCTCTTGATCTACGAATCTTCTTAGAGTTAACTTTAACACGTCAATGAAATTTCTGATTTTGATTGATCCAAAAGATCGACGAGGTTAGGTTTTGAACAAAGTGGAACTTCTCCACTTTCAGAAATATGTCTTGTATATCGGCATTGTTAACTGTGTTATGCATAAGTGAATTATCGAACATTTTGCCCTCTTCGAATTCTACTACGAATCTCAATCGGGTTTGACACGAAAAAACGATCGGATGGCAGATTTTTCGTTTGATTGACAGACGTCGCATGGCACGTATTGTAATAGGATTTCGGCTTCGTTTTCGTCATATTATGCTGAAGCTGCTATCGAGTGAAATGTATGTCTTGTAACGAGATAGCGTGGCTGAGATTCGAGATACTTAATGCGATCGATCATGACGATCGATTGATCATTGTATTCAACCGAAGAAGATGGCAAAAAAATGAAAAAAAAAAAAAAAAGAAAAGAAGCAAAAATAAAAAGTTGATTCTTCATGTAATAAGTTTCGTTGTTCTTCTAACGGAGTTTCGATATATTTTATCGACTAGCCTAGTATATTGACGTTGAAAGTAATATGCTATTGATAAAACTTGTACGTGTTTGTGGATACAAAAAACCATTTGCAATCTTTATCATTGCTTCTTGGATGGGACTCGGGAAGCGACGCAATAACGACACTTCATCGTATCAGTACTGTCTTATGTATCCTTAATCAGAATATATTGAATACAACGTTTACGAGTGATAATTTTGTACGATCGAGCATTTCAATTAATGTACAATTCACTTTAATTTGTATTACACGAGTTATATCGGGAGTCGATCGGACGTGTTATTTGTTTCGTTTAGAATCATATGCTTCTTGATATGGTGAGTAGATGTACTCACTGATCCGTGTTAACGATATTACCTCGATAAACAATTGAGATTACTAAAAATTTGATCGGATAATTGTCGTCTTCGAAATTAGATGTAGTATCAGTGAGCATTATATAAATAAAAGATAAATGTCATTGATCGAATCAAAATGCAATATTTTAATTCAAGGATCACTCGAAAGAAACCAATGAGTACCACTGCCCTAGATATGCTTTTCTATGTAGTGTAGAGTACACTGTGATCTTTGAAAGGCAATATACGTAAGTACCATGTAATTGCATTTGAATCAAATATCGCGTTAAATTTAAATGACTGTGAAATTCATTAGCATCGGGCACAAAGGTGTTGTGGACATATTTCGCTCGAAGAATTGCGAATTTATTCGAACCCATTGAAAATTATTCTTTTCTCGGTAACTGTTTCAAATAAAATCGAGTAAGTACGAACAAGCTGTTTCCTTTCTATCTGTGTATCGTTATAGCGAATTTAAGCGAAGTATTCGCTGTAAAGTAGTACACGTTTATATGTTTTGCAGAAACTCAATATTTGCGTATAACTTCGCGGAATAGGTGTACAATATTGGATCATGTACGTAAATAATTCGAAATTATTTAATTTGATGGCATAGTCATTTCGCTCTTCGAACGACAGTCTTAGAATACGTAAACATGACTTAATCCGGTGAGTACACGTGTACCATAATGGCGATGGTAGCTTATAAATGCAATCACGGAAACCAAGAATCCCTGTCGGAAGGTCATCACATCGTGGATCTCTAGTAATCCTCTATGAGGTTCTCCGCTTCTCCTCCCTTTACCCCACAAATCTACAAATGCCAGATTAACTATCTTGTGTTACTCGTATAGGTACTGCTTATCATATTTACTTGTTATGCGCATTGCATTGCGTTCACTTCCAACTAAAATTTACGATGACAAACAATATTGTAATTCGCTTTTCATAAAGATAATCTTATGTCGAGAATGATCTAGAGCCCGTGTAAGCGAACGCACCCCTACAAAGAGATACGATCAGTGTATAGAACGAGTATATATGTGTATCGTATATGCAGCAAAAGGTTCTGGCGTGTTGGTGAGTGCGCGTACAAACGAGAACGCCTGTACGTAGAGGTTAGAACCCACTACGCTGATGCACGAGTACTCGTTGTGTCTAAAGCGTACATGAGATAGACGGAGGGAGCGCGCATGCGCAAATCCAGCTGGCGCCTCGACCGGCTGTAGTCGATGCTGAAACTTCGTACTGCGAGTGTCTGTGTTTGTTCTTTAAGTCTTATCGTCGTAAATTGGTACGCAAATTATATTCGTGTACATATACATAGGTACGAGTCATAGAATAGGTGAAGAGTCTCATTTATGTACGATCATCGTGAACAGGTGGACGTCGAGGTCGGTCGGTGTGCTGCGTGAAACGAGGTTAGTTGACTTCAAATCGAATTTCGGGCGGTCGCTCCAAAGGGGAACGACATTATGTGGATATTTGCCTCGAAGAAACGGCCCCTGTGTTTTTCTATGCCGCGCTGTTTCAGTGTCGCGTGTGACAATAGTCGAAAGTAGACGTGGATCACTCAGGGACAGCGCTCGCCTCTCATATTTCTTGTATGATATTTCAACGCGATGTATTAGGCAAAAATAGTATCGCGTGTTTGACCGATCGGAGTCACTTGTTCCCTGTAAATCTGCTAGCTGTTGTGTCTTTTAACTATATTAAATTCGTGGCTGAAAGTTCGAAAAGCGTGCTACATTTCTGTGCTGAATGGATAAAATCGAATGGAAAATCGGTTATCGCCACGAAACATTTAAACTTTGACAGAATGTCCGAGCGAACATCGTTACAATTTATTGTGCTTTTAAGTATCTTTTGCTTTTCGCCATACACTACATAATATGAGTAACTTATTGAATTAGAAGAAAAATGTTATCGCGAAGAGATTGATAAGGGTTGGCTATACACCGATATAATTACAATAACACAGATTTCGATTAATTGTACAGTTGTTACGCGTGGATACACGTTTCAGAACGCTATTTACCAAAAAAGGAAATCTGACTAATATAATATATAACTAGTGAATTGTGTTTAAGAGGAGAATCGAAGGAAACGACATTGGCCGAGAAATGGAAAAGCAATCGTCGCGCATAAATTTTATGCCGTGGAATATCGAGTGTTGATTCGAATATCGATATGCATTAAACGCGCTTTCATCTTGTAATTGCCACGAAACATGTAGTCGTTGAAACATCGTATTGTTACTTTCTCTTTAACGTTTGAATCTCGATATTTCGATGTTTTGCTTTGGAACGGTCATCTGGTCGAAATAATCACGCATTATCGATATATCTAATAACAATAAACATATCGATACCATTCAGAGTGATAAAACGATGCTGGAAAGAAGATTGTACTTCTTGGGAAAAAATGGTAAAAATGGGAAAAATGGTGTCGCGCGATTCGGTTCTACGTGTGGTGTAGATCATCTTTGCAACATTATCGCGGTGATGCACAAATTTCGCAGTTGCGGCTTTTTCGTGTGGCGTTTCATTCTTAAAGGCGCGTGTGTGCGCCCGTCGAAAGTTGAAGCACAACAGATATCGTGCCAAAGTTAATATCGATCGTTCGACTTTTATAATTCGTCAGCGCGTCCCGTATTACGTAAAAAATGATTGCCCTTATAAATGCTCAATTGTTTATAAATCTATTGATATTTAAAGTACATTTAACCTATATTTAGTATCAAACCTAAAAATGTATCGAATCTGGCATAAAAAAAGAAAGAATAATTGTTCGATTATGTTTTTCTTTCCGAACTAACGTTGAATGTATAGTATTCGCTTTTTTTCCATTTTCCTCTTTTAACTGGTAATTAAGCTGCTTATCTGTAAACGCATTAAATGGGAATAATTACTGGTATAATTACGTTTCTAATATACGTTTCCTCGTCGAAATAGTAATGTTCTAACGAGTGTGTTGTTTTGTTTCTTTCCAGGCCCGAATTCAATAAGTAAATCGTAGTAACAGGTCATAAGACGTTCACCTCTGAAGGAGACGGAGGGAGAAGACCGAGGGGATCGAACGAATTTACCTCGTTCCTTCTCTGGTTCTGCTTCAGTCAGCTTCGTCCCTCGTACAAAGCAGCATCGTGTCTCTGTCTTTAATTATTCCACACCTGTATCTTCTGCCTTCTACGACAATTATTTTATTTTACCTGAATGCGGTTGCGTGGTGATCCAACGAACGACATTGGCCGCTGGAAAAACTGGAACAGCCGTTGCCCATAAGCAGCGTTGCTTCAAGACCTTGCCAGTTTGTCCTTGTAACCGAAACACATGTGCCAACCACGCTCTTAAACCACGCATCGTCCAACTATCATCCCTGTGTTTCTTGCGGTCGCCTTCGACCGCACGAGGGTGGAAAAGAATAGAAAGAGTAAGAAGTTTTCTCTCGTGTAGCTCGATTTTACAATGGAGAAGAGAGCTTGGTTGATCGACGGATCGAATTCGGTGAATCGATAAAGTTATCCGACACGTTTTTCTCTGCCTAACGAGTACGTCGTCGAGAATAACAAGGAGACAAACGAGCGAACGAATGTGCAGAGCGACAGAACGAAAGAATGTACGGCTGGCAGCTTTGGACATGGGATAGATGATAGATTGCGAATGATGGGGTGGTAGAGCGAATAGGAAATGCAAAATGGATTGGGTGCCTCGGCTCAGGTAGCCAGAGACGACAAGGTCGAGGGCTCCAGGGCGGATAGGCCCCGAGCTGTTTAGTAAAGCTTCCCTTCTTTTTCTCTATGCATTCAATCGAATAACGGGAACGCATTTCCCCATTAATATCGTCGGTGAGAGTATTACTTCTGAAAGACTGCTTTTCCTTTTCTGCCATCTGCCGATCGACGTTGTGCAAAAAAGACTGAATTTAATAATCAATAATCAACCGAGGAATTCAAACCGATCTATCTATGCATCAGATTGCGGTGGATTTGTTCAAAGAAGAAGAAGAAGAAGAAGAAGAAGAAGAAGGAGAAGGAGGACAATACGAATTTACTGGTGATCACTGGTCCAACGTTAGCGTTTGTCTCACGAAAAGACTGAACACACGTTGATTCATTATTCAAAGAGAAAAAGGAGATCCGCATATCGCGTTCTATAGGAATCTGTTTTCGTTTGTCGCGCTACACATACATATCTCTCGGGATCTCACGTAATTGTTGTACATACATACCTATCTACACGTTGTACACACAGACAGCTTGTCACACCATCTATAAGAGCTTTAAGAAATTTCTGACGAACGTATATACAAAGTGGCGTACGCGTCTCATTACGCGAATTTTCGACTATTATACATATTGGAAATATGTCGGAATATATATATACATGCGTGTAGAAACAGAATATATATAATATATATATATATATATGTACACATGTAATAAAACTCTTTCGCTGCCTAATAGAAGTATTCGCGGATAAAGTGTTGTGTGCGATTCGGTAAAAGAACAAGTACGCAAACCGTATCGTTGTACCTATTTTTTTTGTTCTATGAAGAGAATTAACGTTAGAAAGATGTTTAACTCGAAGGAAGAAATGTTCGTTCGTTCTTTATTTATCTAACGGGACTCTTATCAATTTATCGAGAATATTATTGACGGCGCGCAACGAACAATTAGAAAAGGAAAGTATTTAGAGTCAGTGAGAAGTGTAGTTGAAGTGTGATCGCTGGCAGCAACAAAACAGGATGGGTTGTGGACAGAGCAAAATCGGCAATATCTATCCAAAGAATAAGAAGAACAAAAACAATACCGGCAAGAAAAACGGAGACTCTGTCGGTGAGTAATCGATCGATAATTATTATTTTCATCCTGAAATAAAATTCCTTTTCGTTTGCTTCGTTCCTTCTACTATTTTTGTTTTTACCTTTTTGGTTGCACGGATTGTGTCGCTTAGTCGAAAGATTAGATCGTCCACAGTGGAAATATGTAATAACCGATTTGGCAAGATTCCCTCGTCGTTCGACAGACGCGGGCGAGATCGACATTGTTCGCGTAATTAACGCCGTTTCTCGTCAATCTAGGTCTGCCGTGTAATTGTTAACCCGATGACGGTAATTAAACAGATGCGTCTCAATCTAGAACATCGACACCCATCCACAGATTTCCTTCCTGATGAAAGGTGATTGAACAGTCGCCTCGATTATACCGGTGCTTTTCTCTGTCGTAAAACTGTTGCTTCACGAATATACAGCGTATACCTAGCTACTCAAGATCAAATCGAATATGACTTTAATATGACTTTTCGCTTCTTATAGAACAGCAAGTATACTATATAAAATGATTTGATCGACCCGATTGTCGCGTACATTAATGCACGTAACATAGTTATTCCGAGATGGTGAATAACTTGTTGAAATTAAAGTCGCAGTTTGTTACCCGTTATGTTGGAACGCGAAGAAAAAAGATATTTATCGTGCGTGACAATCGAAGATAAGTTGGCGAGCCTCCAGTTTGAAATTACGTTCCAGAACAGGTGGGACTTAACCGCCAATCGTAGCAGAGTAGATGCCCATATTTAGATCTCACGGATCCGTCTCGAGGCTAAGTCGCAATTCTCGTTGTATAATTACCATGGTAGTAGCTTTTCATTTCTGTTTATCTTGAACGTAACGCATCGAGGTTCTTTCGTGCGACTCTCGTGTGTCTATCCGTTGTACGTTCACTCAGTCGGAATATTTAAACTTCTTCCTATTAGAACCAGTAAATTCTTTAAATCTCTCAGCACGCTTACGCTGTTGTATTTGCTTCATTCGGTTTAGCGGTAATCGTCCACTCGTATTCCAAAGCAGCAACGTGATTTATCGTTAAACATCTTCCGTGTTATCTTACCTGGCAGTTTGTTAGATAAAACAGATAAGGTTTAATGAGGATACTTCCCGACAGAAAAATCATAATATCGATTACAACATTGATTTCATTCTAAAGACGCGTATTGCATCTTCTTCTACTAATTAGGAATTTCCCGATGTTTCCGAAAATTCCTCATCAACTGCCACGTGATTCATCGATATCTTATTCTCCTCACTTGTTTCGGCGAAAGATGAACGCGTAATTCAATAATGTGTCACAAGTGGCATTACGACGAAAAAGGGCAGTAGATAAGATGCTTCATCGAACTCGTTATCGTAGAATTTTATATTGGAATTATAATAAGAATTCAGTAGAGCGGCAACAAGTACGCGGCGTACGTGGCCACGCACACCTATATACGCACGCGTGCGGGAACGATCGATTTCGTTCTTAACGTACATCACTTGAGGTAGATTAGGCTTTGGGTTAGGTCGTGCATAAGGGGAGCGTAACCTTCTGAACGATAAATTGACATTCAACAACCCTGTTCTACCGTTGTTCGCACGCCTGTTGTTTTATTCGTTGAGAACGACCTGTTCGATAACCACCGGACGTATGTATTTCATCTTCAACATACGTACTTTTAGTCTCGCTTGCAAAAATCCCCCCTTCTTTATCCCTCTATTATCTTTTCAATTGGATTCTGTACTTCTGTAAATCCTGATAATCGAATATTCAAACAAACCAGTGTTTATTTCCAGCTATGTTTGCCGTCCTAATTTCACTAGCAATAAATTATCAACGGCAATCAAGTATACATAGATTTTCTACTTTGTGGAATCATGCGACCCAGATTCGCTAACGTAAATGACTCTGGTGTTTTTTACGTTCGTCGTATCCATTGATTCTCAAACGATTTCGTTTCTATGTATTTTCCTTCTTTCGTTAATGGCCGGTAGTGGTTTGTAAACTCGTGATAGTGAGATACGATGTGCGACGCTAATAAAGAAGCGAAAAGGTAAAGAAAACAAATCAGCGAACCACGCGTCTTGAAATCGTATGTATCGTGGTTTGTTGTTTACCGGCTTCGACGTCTGCGATCTAAATATATCGCACGATAATTTTGATATTTATATCATTACGATGACTTCGCTGACGGTACTTGAGAATACTGCCGTTTAGTAATTCATGCATGCACCAAGATTATGTATTTTTAGTTATCAATTTGAGCAATGGCCTAAATCGCGCTCGATCGTTTATCATTTATGCTATTATGAAAAGGAACAAACAATGTAAAATTGTGCTGAAATCAACATCAACGCGTTATGTCATAACAGTATTGCGCTAAAAATAAAACTATCCACTATAGACATTGTTTGCGAGAAGAAAATCCAAGATGAAAGTATTATTTTTTACTGATCATTAACCATACATTATACTCGAGAAAATACAAATAGGTAGCTATTAATATTCCGATGTTTGTTGCATCTTATCTGCAGTTATTGCAAATATGTTATGCCAGGGAAAGTTCGTAAATAATATTGTCACTGTTATTTACAGAGTCATAAGTACATAAGTTTGAGAACATATACGTACATTATTACGAGAATTTGTTGTATATTATCTCATTCTCTTAAAATTCGCATATATACGTAATATACTATGCATAAATATATTTGTATAATCTAATATATAAAAGGAAGTGCGGGAAATGTTCAACTAATTTTTATTCTTTTATGTCCACTTAATTAACAATTGCGTGTGACGAGTTAAATTTAGAATAACATACATATTTCGCGGTAATATATTTTAAAATACGCTGTTTCCATTTCTAATTTTCAATTTTCTACCAACGACATAATGTTGCGCGCGCAACTTGGTTGCCAGTTTACACTGTTTACAGCGTTGCCATCGTTTAAGCGGGAGCTTGTGCCGCGAACGATTAAAGTGTCCCTCGTGTATGCGGACGTTCGGAACGTTTTCGTATCTCAAAACGTGTCGTGTGTCCAAGTTCGATTCTCGTAGTATTTGGCCGACATTTCGTCAAAATACGCTAGAGTCGATACGTCTCTACTTGGTAAATAAGACAAGCTTCAAGGCCCGGAGCCGATATTATCGCGCTCGGTAGTAGAGCAGCTAACGACTTGCCTACGTGATCGTTGTTCGGCGTATAAAAGGGTCGCGCCTCTCTAGCGTCAGTGTCTGTCTCTCGTAGCAATTTCGTGTGCGAACATCGTTCGTTCTCATCGTTGAAAAAATTCTGTTGCAAGTAGTTTTTTTTTCCTATTTATATCTAACGTTTATCGATCGCTGTTAATCGAGATTTTATCGATACACGCGACGTTATAAATACTGCAAAAAGTGAGGTTAAGTAACCGGCGCTCCGAAGAATACAACACCATCGGTCGGTGACAGTGAACGGTTTTTATACTGCGTTGAATCATCGGATCCGATATTTCACTTGGATTGGAGGACATTTGTCCTGCCAGGACGTCGGATTTTGAGAGCAAACAGAAGGGAGCCGCCAAGATGTGGCTGAAAGTGCTCAGGCAGAATATATCGCATTTAGCCCGTAGGACGAAAGGTAAGGTCACGTTTGTTCCTTGAAATCGGAGCTCAGTGGGGAAACGAGACGACGGTTGTCACCGCGAAAGAATGCCTATTTATAGATTTACGCTACTTGAATTTAGAGGATCGTACGCGACAAATTAAAATTCTTCTTTGTAAATATTTTACGATCGGCAACGGGAATCGTATGTATAGTTTAAGCAAGTACGTGTTCGCGTTCAACTTTGTTGCAGGATGCAGGTAATTCTATCCTCGAATTAGGCTGCATTCTAATTTAAGCCCGTCTCGTATTTCGCGGTCTTTCGGAGAAGAGAATTCTGGAATGCGTGGTGACGATGCTGTTGCAGCTGCGTGACTCACAGCTGCTTCAGCAGAACATATCCGGCTTTTACATTATTCTAAGTCTGTTAACCCCTCAGAAAAATCGTACAAGCGATCTACTTTATATTTAAGTCGGTGTTTACTGCGTGGCACGTGATCTCATCGTAACCGCTTCGATGCAGTTGCGTTTGAATTCGCAGCAGTAGTATATTTAGTGTCAGAAAATGAGAAACCGCGCGCCATTATTAAGCGGTTCAATTTTTTTTTTTCTTTGTCAATCGCATATTGATAACTGTGGAAGAGCCTTTGTGACAAGAAAATACTCGTACGTAACGTAGTAACTCATTACGTAGTAAATTAAAAATTTTTTTCGAATCTTAACATTCTCCGTCTTAAAACATTCAGTTAAATCAACATGACTATAGTCGTGTCAGCGTTTTCCGTCAACTCGACCTTGGAAGCGAGATGTAAAGCTGACGTTTATTTCAGGTAATTTCTACAATCGATCGTAAATGAGATTACGTTACTTCCAACGTGAAACTCTTTACCTGTAGCATTCGTAGCATACGATATACTGTGTCAAATCTGTTTGTCAATATTAGTATATCGTCTTGTATATATCGACAAACTGGAGTATAACTCGTCGCTGTTGCAACTTGCGACGAAGTTTTTCTTTGGCGCAGAACCTTAAATTCAAGTTTAATCGAGCGATATTAACGTCTCACGGAGTAATCTTATCGATGTTTAAGTTTTTGTTTTTAGATCGGGAGAAAGTTCGAAGTTCTTTATGTTGTAACGGATTAGTGACGATCGAAGAGGTGCGTGAAGGCTGCGCTGTACAGGAAGCATCCTCACCGATCGAGTTGCGTTCGATCTACTAATCGGACGGGTTTTGTTAGACGTCACTTTCCCCTTTGAGGCACGCCCCGCGTGCATATCCGGGGAAGAGAAACGGGGGAAAAATGCGTAGCTCGTGATACCCATGTGACTATACATAGAACGTGATATGTATTTCACGCAGTGGCGTAGGCGCTCGAAAAAGATACGCGACTGCGGTTTGCGCGCGGGCATCCTTCTTACGCGGTCGCATTCGTTGATATCCACTCTCAGACGCATCAAGCTAACTCTGTTACGGTCCGTAAATTTTTATTTTTTATATTTTATCTAATACAGAGCCGAGGCAAGGAAAGGCACATATAAATTATAATTCTTTCATATTTTTTTTTAAACTTGAAAAACTCTCTAACAATGAAAAGACAAGACTCGATCGAAAATATTTGAAAACGATCCAAAGGACACAGCAGAGTTAATAAGATACAAACGAACGTTTTATTTTCAGTATCGTCAGCCTTTCAAAGAGATCTCACCTATTTAATCGTCACTGTTAGCCCAATTTTCCTCCTTTTTTCGCATTTACATTTTTCTATGCGGAAAAAGGAAATTTCAAAAACAGTGTATCTAGCAACACGTTGATTTTACTAATTAACGATGACTCGTCAAACAGATGCGGTGTTTGCGGTATAACCAGTGACGCAGATATCCTTAATGCGTTTTCGGAAAGTCGTATTGCACGTTAAGATTATCGAACACTCGTTACTCGTTATTCCGACGAAAGAAAAAGAAGAGAGGACAGAAATTGCATATTCTGCGTATATTTTTTGGAATAATAAACCGCGCAGTTGAAAAAGTGCGCAGTGAAGATAACGGCAAGGTATTTGACGATATCTCGGTCTTATCGGCTAATAAAAATCTTTATTGTACTCGAATTTATCCTTATCTGTTCGTGTCATCGAATTTCAGTCGCTTTGTGCATTGTTCTTCGCATCGTGTAATTAAAGATGATTAATCAGCGCAATTTAAATGCCGCGTATCTGAAATCATGATTATTTGGTAAAAACCGTGCTTTGTTTATTGATTTCAGATCGGCGAATGTTTATTCTCGCGTTCGCCGGCATTGAGAATATAATCAGAGGAATAGCGCGCAATATTCTCAGAAAACCTTGAAAATTCGTAAATTCAACGGCATTTACAAGTTTTCTGCGCGTAATAATTATCTATTTACGTTGTCGATTGGGCGGTCAAAAACACGACATTGATATGTGCGTTACAATAATACCCGAGACTCGGTTTGTTTTCGTTATTAGGTTGCATGTTATAATGAGTCCAAAGGTTAACTCGAAAGGTACAGGATATTTAACCAAACTACCAATGTTGTGTACAAAAGCATTATCAGCCTTGCTTTTTTAAACTTTCATTTATGTAGAACAGACGAAAAATGTAAAAAATGTAGAGGAGAAGCATTTAGGATCGCGCAAAGAATGACGGGAAGATTCAGACGTTTCAAATTTCGCACCTATGTTTTTAAGAAACCGCCGATCCGTCAGTTTTCGCTCACTATGTGCAAACAACTTAAAAATATCGAAGTACTTCCTCGATCGAAAAGCTCTTTATTTTTCTTCTTCTTTCTTTCGTCGGACGAGAACAAACGTGTTTGCGATATAAATGCGGTTCGAAGATCGTCTTCCTCGTCGAAAGAACTCAACTGGCAGACACACCCACGCGAGGAACATTCGTGGAAGATTTCGATATTTGACGAAAACGCGAAACTATCGAGGCCACCTGCAGCCTGGAAAAAAATCTCACGTTGTATCCGCGGTATCGCTTTTCGTGGTCTCGCGAACGTGGCGTCATAAAACGCTGAACGTTTCACCCTATTAGAACACCAGTATTCGCTTCGACGAATCTTTTTCCAGTTTCCATAGGCTACCTAAACGCGGTGTTTTTGTTATACACAGGCTCGTCGTATCGCGTCGCTTTTTTTTATTCCTTCCAACTCTATCGCGTTTTTTAATTTCATATCTATAAAAGTCGACAGGACAAAATCGCTCGAAACATTCGTGTTCTCAGATTACATTTTTATCTTCTCGTGCATCTCCGGTTAGAAAGTACCCCATTCTGGGTAGAAATTTCTGAGAAGAAAAAGTTCTCCGTCGCAATGTTCTTCCTCCGATTCTCGAGCTACGACAAAAAAGTTTGTCGCGGAAAAATTCCCTTCGGCCCGGAGATTAACCATCCAGATAAGCGTAGGTTATATTTATTTTGACGAACGTTTGCCAGCAGCCCAAATAATCCGTTTTTATCATTATTTCCGCCTGCTGGTATGATTGATGGATCTCAGACGCGTCTTTTTTCACAATGTAACTACTTTTTACAGTAAATATTCGACGTATTCCTTATCCTTCGCCCTTGCTAAAGTTATACAATTTCATTTGTTGTACGATTTCGATAAAGAGACCGGTCTATCGCTCGAACGGATTGTTCCGGTTTTCTCAAACAGATCTCCTAGATACGACGAAAGAGAGAAAGAGAGGAATTTCTCTCTTTTTTCACGTGGTCGTGTTTCCTCGTCGCCTAGACTATTACGTTTCTCCGCGGAAATTGCCTAGCGTTTTAATAGATGTTGCGGAGACCAAAACGTTATTTCTCTCATATATCAAACGTTTATTTTACTCATATAGAAAGAGAGCCGACCGAATACTGGAATCGCTATCAATCGTCGTCCGAGTATCGATTTCCACGGAAACCAGTTACATCGCGGTAATTCGAGCTCGCGGCTCGTATCCGTATGATACCATTGGATTGGGTTGGATGGCGAGGTGTCTCTTTTCTTCCTGCGTCGTTGAAAATATTTGTTCCCTTCGTTGATCGTTGCTGCCTCGACCGTCGATTAGCGACCGTTGCTGCTCTATTTGTTCCTCCGTTGCAGTTAAAAGGACGCGGTATTAGCCGTTAATGGCACTTGTTGTTAGCTTCGAAGCTCTGTACGAAGAAGCTTATGGAGAGACTACCGTATCGATAAACGTCGATATTTATCAACTACGATATATGTATAAGATTGCCAAGTTAGTCACGAAATATCGATAATATCGCTAGATGATGTATCTTTCAAATTTACGTGAACAACGGTATGGGTGAGTTGACGGAAGAAGCGGTGAATAATTTTTCATACGGCGAAGATGACTCGTACAGAGCAGAATAGCTTACGTTGAGAGAATTTGAATATGAACGGAAAGCATTGAATGCACACTCTGAAATCTCATAGCTGAATAGTTGTTGGATATAATGGATGCATTGAAGGAACGCGCAACTCGTCGGAAAGAGAGAAACGCGGTATCGGATATTGATAAACATTTAGCTTCTTTTTTACGCGTTTTCCGTTCACCGTGGTTAACAGATCGATCTTTAACGCGGTTCATGCATTATTTATGACGCTGTGCGTGTATACGCGCGTGTATTATGTTTTCAGCCGATATTGCTGCGAGTACGCGATAATAACGGGCTCCTATGTATACGACGAGAGATCTATCGATGAATTCTTATCGGCACGCCCCAAAAAAAAAGAATTATGTACGTACCCCGTGGCGAGATAAAATAGAATAGGAATGGAGAAGAGATAGCGATATCGAGGTCAATTTCGACCTCCCACAGATAAAGTCGAAGACTTCGCTAGCTCTACGAATATCACGATTCACCGAGGAATTAGCCGTTTCTTCCGTCTTTTGCTCTACCTCCGAGTGGGCAACGTCGTCGTTGCTCCGTTGGAAATCAATGGATTCGCGGTTTCGTCACGAGTCGTTCACCTTGAGGCAGCTGCGTCCTCCAGTAAATTGAATCCAGGGAAATTGAATCAAGAGTAATTTGTACCCTATGAGCGCACGCTTTCCTCAGTCTTGGATTTACGTGCTGCCTGGTACCCGGTATAACTCGATCAATTCCAAGTGCTCGAAAAGGCTCATTTTCGGTTCTCCGCTCCGGCACAATTCCACCGAGTTTCCATCGAGAACGATCGCATTAACGTTACCATCTAGTCCGAGATTAAGGCGTTTTAGTCCAACGAATCGATAGATTATTCTCTCTGTTCTAGAATACCTATCGTTTGGAATCGAGGCGCTCGATGGAGGAGCGATACAAATTTTTTCCGATGAAGCGATAGGAGCGGGCAACGACGCGTAACATTCGTATTTAATTAGCGATGCGTTTTAATTTAATAGCTTAGAAGCGCGCAGATTGCTCTGTTGAAATGTAACTCTATTCAGATTCTTCGAACGAACGATTTATTATATATCACCAGACTGTAGATATTTGGAAATATTTGGAAATTCAAAACGTACGGTATGTTCGACACTTGGAGTGGCCGTCCGTTTATGATCATCTGCCAATCTTTTGGCAAAATCCGAATTTCTTACCTAGAAAGAGGCTAAGAAACACTCTAAGTGTTGGGTCAGGTTTAAAGTAAAATCTGGTATCAATTAGCAATACCAGAGGATACGCAGCCACAAGAATACGCAAGTATAATGTTCGAGATGATAGATTTCCATCCCATAAAATCCACGGTAAGAAGGAAAAGCCGGGAAAGGGAAGTTAGTCTATAAAGACCGGGCGAAGCTTCTTGAGGTCAGTATTAACAGAGTCTTACAACAGTCTTCGTCAGAGCGCCACAGTCTTCGTGTTATACCGCACCGTATTCTGTATTTAACTTGCAAATACATAACCCAAATATACTACTACTCAGCATCTTTAATTTACATCCACCTTGAGCGTTAATATCGTTCAAGGTTCGCGATATCAATCGATCGGTTGCAAACTGACTGATCGCCGCTTAGTTGAGAATTCGCAAACACGATATGCAAAGATATACGAAATATTGAAAGCAAAGCAGTGATTGGAATATTTAGCATATGATATTGGGTTGTTCGAAAAGTGTCTTTCTTTGCAGACACGTCTTTTACGACAACGCATCTCTGTATAAACATGAAATCTAATCTGTCGAACGTTGTGATCTTCATCTCGACGAAACAAAATGGATCGTACGTGATTGGATAAAATAATATAAAACGAAAAATGTCGTGCATCCATTATCTCCTTATAAAACTGTTGAGGTTATTCGATGTGTAAACAGAGAAAATTGGTGGATAAATTGTGAGGTAGAAGATACATTTAAATAGAAGTGTAATTATAAGTAAGAATACAATTTGAGCTGGTCCAGATCCACACGCTAGCTGTGTTACCCAATAACTGAAAACCCCGAAGCCAACGTCGCCTGTCTACTGTTTATGGTCTGTCTTCTTCCTCCAAAAGTGTACGCATAACAAAACGCCACTGGAGCCAGTTTTCTTCGCCACGTAACATCTCGATCTTCGCACTTGCTGATTCCATTTTAGCACTATCCCTTACTTTACTAAGCACAACACTTTAACAATTTATTCACTTCACGTTGCTGCCTTGCAATTTACAGCCCTGGGCCCATAACCTGTTGAGGTTATTCGATGTGTAAACAGAGAAAACTGGTGGATAAATTGTAAGGTAGAAAATACATTTAAATAGAAGTGTAATTATCAGTAAGAATACAATTTGAGCTGGTCCAGATCCACACGCTAGCTGTGTTACCCAATAACTGAAAACCCCGAAGACAACGTCGCCTGTCTACCGTTTATGGTCTGTCTTCGTCGCAGTCTTTTGTCTACACGCTGTCGATGGCTTCGGTGTTCGAGAAAACTAAAAAGACCAGATGTACAGTTTTCTTAGAAGTGGTGACCACTTCAACAAAAACGAAAGAAACTTTTCGGACGACCTAATACATAGGATGAAACTGTGGACAAGTTTCGTTTCGTACAAATTTTCCTGGGATTTACTGAATTTTGCCGTACAGTTCCGCGTGGTCTAGGCGCCAGGAGACTTCTCACGCGTCTCTCAGAAGTTTAAGTCACCGTACGATTCAAGGATTCGGCCGAACGTCATGTTTAGGCGGAATGTACACGCGTTCGTTCGAGGACGGCCAGTCACAATGAATAGAAAGTCCCGTCCTATATTTGGCCCCGTCTGCTGCCAAGACGCATTAACGGCACATGTATACGGGGTGAATCAACTAGTGGCGGCCCACTGTTCGATTTTCTATCAAGTCGGTCGTGTTCGTCCATCAAGAATCGAATTTCCTTGATATTTTTAGCGGCGCGCGTAGAATTTCTCGCGGGCGAATAACCAACGATCGCGGTCATCGTCTACGCGTTTGCATCTTTTACGAAGGTTACGTTGCATTTAATTTTCGATTCTCGCTGTGTGTGTGAGACGTTAATTAAATTCATCGGGATGACTCGCGCGTACTTTATACGTCACCGAGGATCCGTGGTTGCGCACATGCTAATGAGGTTGCATCGTTTGAATCACTCGCAAGCTATTCTGATCAATTTCGTAGATCGAAAACTGCGGAAAAACGACGAGGCGATGCTTGCGATAAATGTCTTTCTACGACGAACGAACTCGCAAAGCAAACTCGTTTATTTTTCGAAAAATACGTTGTACGTCACGTTACGGCCGAGTAACGAAATTAAGAAATTTGTTAGAAACGAAATCGATGGCTTTCGATGTTAACAGGTTTCGAGAATTGATCGCTGATGAGCGGATGTTTATGCATTAATGGGAAATTTAAGTACAAAGAATGCAGACGATATGCAAAGTTTTGGTTGTGTAAAATATCCAGAGAAAGGTGAAAATATAGTAAAACTGTGTTATCTTTCATTCCCTCGCCAATTTTTTAGTTGTATTCGTAAAGATACGAATTTGTACAAACATCGCAAGTCTAGCAAATTTTTCAATAGCTGGACGAACTATCTCTATTCGATTGGCTAAAATTAACGCCGGTTGATACTTTGTTTCGCGTCATTGCCGAGGGACAAATCTAATTGTAGACAGAAGGCACGTGCCTTCCTGCGTGTCCGGATAAGCTTCTCACGCAGGATTTTACTGAATCAGATTATCAAAAGACGCGGCTTCGTATCGATCATTTGCATGCCCGTCCTTGTTCGGTTTACCGCTGGCCAATTTAATTATATCGGCTCGCAGGGATCGGCCTTCCCATCCACTTTTTCGAATATTAAAATTCAGCCCGCTATACGTATCGACACCGACCGTCTTTTCTTTTCGTTTCTCGCGTTTATTCGTGTCGCTTTTCAAGCCCTTTCGAGAGCCGACGAATAAACGCAACACGTCGCTTATTATTCAGCTTTATCGTTCGATCGTGGCTGTTGCAATTATTTACTTACCGAAGACCCGAAGCCTACGTGGTTCGTAATGCAATTCGCTTGATCCGGGATTATAATAACACAGGGATAAAGACAGCAAATAAAAGGGTTAATGTCGAAGGGAACGGAATCAGGTTAAACGTCGACGGAAATAACGAAGCTCCATAATCGTGTCTTCCGACGTGAAAAAATTAGTAGACCGTTTAAAGGTACAATTGCTGCAATTATCGACGATATTGGGAAAGGGAACCGGGTTCTTTCACCTTTCTTCCTATCTCTGACGTATCGCCGAGGTGTCGGTGATACGTTGACTGTCTGACAACCGGCACTGGCGCGTAATTTCCGCCGCACCAAAGAACCGACGTTCGTAAACGAGCAAATAAACATTCACTCGGTCGGTCGATTTCTTCTATACCTGTAGGTGAACTTTGACAATGATAAAGAACATTGGGCAGGAACGTGAAACCACGCGAAAAATTAGTATTCATCGTAGCATCGACGTGTTACGGAGCGATCCGAAACGTTGAGTAATCGCATTCCTGACGATTGGACGGCGCGTTATTATTGGAATTCCGTGTTACGGGTGTCGACGATGTGCCCGATCGACCGAACCAAACGATCTATTGTGCATGGAGCAACGAATCGGTTACGACTCGATTCACCTCGACTCGACGTTACGACGACGAACGATCGTTAAATCGGTTCGCCGCGTCAGGGTCGCTGGCAATCGTCGCGTGCCCTAACATCCGTCTGCGCGCATGGAAACGCGTGGAACGCTTTAACAAATCACGATACCTGCTGCGATAACGATTCCATATTGCCTAGTAAACGATCGTTGAAAATTGACCACAGGTATTTATGGAATACCAAAATCAGTATTCCGTTTGTCGGCCAATGCGACGCTTCCGCGACACGACCAATCGTTTCTTCGAATTGCTTTTATCAAAACTGACGTGTTTAGTTTCCGCGAGATTGTTGCTATTTTTCTCGCTAATAGAATATTCATAAAGGCAACGTGCAATGTATCACGAACTTGATAAAACACTGACGTTTTTTCGTTTCACTAGGGAAAAGCATACGCAATACATATGTACATATTAACGACCAATTTTGTATATCTCATGTGGAAGATTACGTTCTTCCAATTTGGTTTTCCTTCCTTTCCATATAACTCGGTTAACGCTAAACCTGCCAGCGGCGGTCAAATCGACCGCCCTCCAACTTCTACACAAATTTAACCACATTTAAACTTTATCATATCGCATCGTAATTTCCGACCTTTCCTAAAACATGCGTGCAATATATTTGTCGGAGAGGAAAGGACATGGAAGCCTCCCCTTTGGAACTTCGGGCTAATCCCCTAACACCGTAATCTACATTCTATCATAGGCGTAATTAAACAATTGTCGTCTTTCGATCCGATTGTATTCGTTTGAGATTCGTGATAACGAGCTTTGGTCGTTGGACAGCCAGTCGCCGAACGTAGCCGCGGTCACGGGATGGACGCTTTGTCTAACAAAGATACGGAGTAATTCTATAGCTCTCCTTAAAAGAAATATTTGTAGAGGCACAGTAAACGTTCCAACGGTTTCTATCCCGTGACTCGCCACACGCAGATCCTATTCTTCGGGTACGATGGTTACCAAACGCCGACGCGTCTCCATAGTACGTGATCAGCTAGCCCGAGGGACGTTATAAACACTAAGATTTAATTACCTAAAGTCCTTCAAACGGACAAACAGTCTTTGTCCCAACTACGGGAAGACAGGAGAGACCTATTTTTCAACGAACGGCGTCTCCCACTAGCAACTTTCCCTCGAGGGCGGCTAGCATCTTTTTCTAACCACCGATATGGAGATTGACCAATTAGCAGCAACGTCAATTTCCCTCGCCTTCCGAACGAAGGGTATCCTCGACGAATCCCGATGATCTCGTGCCCTTAGACACACCCCATCATAGTTTTCCTCCGCAGCATCATCGCGACGGAAAGTCATTCTCTTTCGTGAGGTAGTATTAGCGAGTTACTTTGTGTCTGTACGCTCGGTGGATATTCCACGTTTTAACAAAGAGTCCGACTTAGATATTGCGAGCATGTTCATCTATCATCCCGTTGACCGCGGATTCGTTATTGAACCTAGGATCATTGTCATTAGTTTCTCGAGTGTCTAATTACCACGGTTACTTGTCCAATTCTATAATAACCGTATTTGCACTAGTCAATGTCTTCTCTATTGCATAACGACAACGTGTAGTCCGAACGAAGATTCGTTTCACGCCCCTAACTCTAATTCTAATGTAAACCCGACATATTTTTCGGTATTTACTCTTAGTTTGCTCTTTTATTTTCTGAGAAAAATTGGTACTCTGTCTTGTTTACCGTGAGCGGTCAGTTTGACCGCCCGACAAAATATTTTGGTTATTCTTAAAGTAAATGCAATCGGTACAAAGAAAAGGCTGTCTCAAAGTCAAATGACAAACAAAATCGGTAATAGCAAATAATAACAGCTGTTACACTCGTAATCTTGTCATAAAACTATCCATCCCTCGATCAAGATAGCCATCAGTTGTCAAGACGTATCAACTCAGACGAATCGCCATAAAATTTAACATTTTTTACGGTCCATTGTTACAGACATTTTAAAAATCGAGAAGTTTCTTAGGATTATTGCTCATTGCGATAAAACCCGGGAAAAGCTTTCTCAACTCCACCCTCGAGTAACCGGTGGTGGAAAACGGCGAATACTCGTCAACATTTTCGTATAAATATCGCCGTCACAGATCATATTCTTACTTGCTATTGTCCTTTCGACTAGAATGCATCTCAGTTTGTTAGTCAGTTAGTCGAGATCTAAACTTGTTATCTCTAAAACTCAGACGGAAGGCATCTCGGAGCGTTTTGTGCAAATTTGTTATGAAGGGAAAAGTAAAGCACATCAAATTTGACAATAATTTTGTATTCCGTACATGGTATTGTTCTGTGATGAATATTTAACCTCGAAATGTCAAGACTTCAAAAAAAAATTATAAAAAAAAAAATAACGGACATAGAGGAAGACCGTTCAGTGTGCGATGAGCAAGAAACTTGAGCAATTGAAAACAGCATGGAAACACACGAGGAGTTATTTACAACCGAATCGGAGTTGAATATTATAAATAAGCGTTTACGCAAGGACAAAAAGAAAAGAAATTATCGTTGACAGCAAAGGGCGAGACTGATGTAGAGAAACAACGTATCGAAACTGGGTCCGATGGGACAGTTTGGAGAGAAATAGATGCAAGTCCCAAATCTGGCAAGGCATCGGTTCATAATATTTTTACGGATATGTTTAACGGCATAAAGGACAAGTAAAGACAGCATTTTGTCTTATCATTGATCACCGTACAAGGGATTATACGATAAAATATACGGAAGAAGAAGCATTTAGAGTATTGGAAACTAAGAGCGAGCTAGATGCAACAAAACTAGATGCATTTATTGCTCTGCTATGTCCGCGGTGCATATCAGGCAAAAAATTTGTGGAATAAACTTTGGAGACCTGCTGTTTTTTCCAAAAACGATGAGCAGGAATGACTTTGTTGAAATTATGAGGTTTATACTGCTTTGTAAGAAGAGCGAAAGAAGCCAACGTTTACGAGCCAATAAATTTCCAATGGTATCTACAGTATGGGGCCAATTTACAGAGAATTCACAAAACTGTCATAAACCTGGTGCATACATTACTTTTATATATAGAATCGCGGGAAAAACCATGCAATAGAACTATCAACAGGTTCAGATTTATTACTACAAAAAAACCTGTCAAGTAGAAAATTGTAAACGTTACAAAATTACTAAAATTTGTTTAAGGTGCGGCAAATACTTGTGCGACGAATGTACATTTGACAATAAGATAATTTGTAAAAAAATGCCGCGAAGTTGAATAAGATATACCTCTATATAAATAAAAGTGTAATTCTATTCGAGTGTATAATTGAAATTAAACGAAAGTAAATTTGAACGATATTTTATTTCATTATTTTATATACATTTAATTATGAATTAACCATTATCTATGTTAAATCGTAAAAACTATTATTTCTTTAATCACCGGTCATTTTGACCGCACACGGTAGGAACAGGTATACGCTAAGTGTCGGTAGGTTTAGCGTTAAACTGTGACAATACGAAGTACACGATAACTGGCAAGGTATGAAAACGCAAAGGATTGGAAGATATAAGTTAAACGTTCAGGGTAAAGCTTCCGAATAAAATTCAATTTACCTGCGGCATCTTATGCGTGCGTTTAAGTACACGCACAGTATGAATCTGTTAAGCGCAGGTCAATCCCACCGAATTATGGCACACGACACCCACACAGCGAATAATACGTGGGTCAATAGCTCGTTGTTCTCGACAGGAAGGTTTAGCCATCGCGGAAATATATTCCAGATATCTACCGAGTGACCTGTCGTCACAAAGAATCTGCCTAACGGGCAAATCGAATTAAATCCTTTCGCTTTGCATCTCCATTTTTTGCTTCTTCTTCCATCCATTCGATTATCTTCTGGTCCGAGTATCGTAGAGTATCGTGATTTCCAGATAAAAGGGTAGATCGCTCGCTGTATTTGCGTTTTTATCGTCAATACCGATGCTTTCTTCGTCCTCGGGCTTTCAGGTTGTTGTATCGAATCGTAATTAGGAATATGCGATTACGAAGGCCGTGTCCGCGTGGAAATTTCCAAAAAGAAATAGAGGAAGAAAAAAAAATGCGGCTGCAATTCGACGAAACACTCGATCGTCGTTATATAACTAATTAACGACGAGCAAACACGTATAAAATTACACTGACTAATTGCACGCGTTATCTTGGGATTGCGAGCAAAGACGAATTGCGATAATGTCACGAAATTAGCGTTGTTCTTACGAGATATATATTTATTGCTCGCGAAATTTCAGCGTTGAAATAATTACATACCGGTACGCAATAGGAATTGGTAAGACTCGTAATGAATATCTTAATTATCGGAAAAGATCATCGGAGATTCGATCTCTTTTCTTATCTTGTTTTTACTGGCAATTTTTGCGATTCCGTATCATCCTTCCTCCCTAGCGGATGCAAGATAAATGCGTCGCTGTCACATTTACGCTCGCGTGCTTCTTCCATCGTGTTTCTATATTACGTTAATCGTTCGTGGGCAATAGCCGTCTTCCGGCAATAGCCCAACAGGTTTCTGTCATTTCTCACTGGGATTATTTTTTTTCATGCGCGGCTTCTAGGCTGAAGTTGCTGCGGGAATTTGGGTCACGAAGCAAGGCCAAGCGCCGTGGTGGTTTTGCGATTTACGGCAACATCGTGAACGTAATTCGATTTACGTTTATACCTGTATCCTCTGCTCTTTGACTTTATGAAACTTTCATGACGAAAGATTATCTACCGTCGCAATCTTGAGATATAGTTTCCGTTCTTTTCTACTTCTTTACGGACGATTTTACTTCCGTTCGCGGTTGGTACGTCCTCGAGACTTGGCAAGGCCACCACGATCCACATCATCGACCTTCCATGTTCTCGCCTCTCGAATTCGTCATCTTACCTTCATGCTGAAGAATCAGCATCCTTCTAAATCATTTCTAAAGACGTAAATTTCTTACTTCGTTCCACTCTAGTCGTTCGAATCATCGTCACGTAGGACACGGTTTCGTTCTCATGAATCTTGTACAAAAACAATTTCCACTTAATCGATGGTTTTTAGCGTTCAGATAAAAGAAGATACGATCCAAGGCTGTTCCAGCGAAAGTGCTCGAGACTCGCTTATCGCGACCAGCGGTCGATTTTATTAATCGAGGAAACGCTAGTATCTTTGATGTTTCTTCTAAATAGAATTCGGTAATGCATCGATCAACTCGAGAGAGAAAGAGAGAGAGAGAGAGAGAGAGAGAATCGATGAAATAGCGGGTGCACATCGCGTCGAAGGTGAACTAATTGCGTCGCAGTTAATTACGCCTCTGGTTGATTACGTGCAAGTTTGTCGTGCACCAGCGAGCTTGGTCCGTCCTGAGACCGCTCAAAGCGACGCCTTTCATCGATGTTATATTATTAACTTTGTTAATCGTTTCCCATAGCCACGGTGAAAAGAATCGTCGTCCTTTATTGCTGCTTTCTTCCTTTCTCTCCCTCTACATCCTCTCTCGGCATCTTTGTTTCCCTCGCTGTCGATAAGGGCGTAGCGCAATGCGCGTTTCAACGACCGATTTATTTCAAAGCGGACAATTGATCTTTCGGCTAGTTCTGCATTCGCGAGGGGTGAAAGGAAGCGAGCTGGAGCCTCGGCGAATCGAGGAGAACGCTGCGAAAGTGGTCCTCGTGGAACGAGCTCGTTTCTCCGCGAAACAATCGAGCGTTTTCTCCAAGTTCGTTTATCGGTCGCTCGTTGAAAAAATTATCGCCGAGAAAAGTGCATTATACATCGAACGAAAGTAATTGGAATCGCTTGGAACACGTTGATCGACGTTTCGAAAGTTGCACGCTAAATAAAAGTCTTACTCCGGTTTCTGGCATTTGAACGATATTATTATTAGAAACTGATTCAACGTGATATAGCGTGGTAGATTCGTTTTGTAGGACTTGGGAATATTTACCCAATATTTTTGAAACGGTCGAACGTTTCACGGACGCCATTTATCGATCGATTAAAAAAAAAAATAGGACGTTTCTTTCGTTATCACCTGTGTTATCGCATAGCATCGTTTCCTATCTTTTCTCTTTCCTTACGCATCGTCTGTCATTTCATGGAAAAACTTACGTTTATCTGGCGTCCGTGGATCAAGGGTTTAATCGATCATTTCCCCGACGAATATTCGACCTTGGCTACGAAGCAACAGTTCTACGTAGCTATACTACGACGCTTACTGGAACGCGTGGATACTGTCGGAAAAGCTCTTCCTTCTTGCCAGTACGATTCGATCGCTCGACCTTGCTGTAAAATAGCAGAGAAACGCGCGAATTTAGACACGATTACTTTCCATCGGAATCGATAATCGGATTAATCGATTTCCCGTCGCTTTGATTACGCTACCTCCTAATCTTCTAAAATAGCAGATTACGTTTTCGTCGGATATTTCGAAGATTCGTAATCGTAGATAGGTCGATATTCGATGACTTTTCTCTTTGCCCCTACTGTCTGTTCCTTAACTTAGGAAATTCTTTTCAAATTATTTTGCTGCTCTTCTTTCTTAACGTACCGAAGCTGTAGGATTTTGATTCCCCTTTATTCGATGATTATTCAAAAGACATTGTACTGGAACGTCTATCGTAGAACCGTAATGGAACCGGACGCGAAGAATAATTACCAATCGATTGCCAATACCTCAGCCGCGTTTTCTCGTGATCCCGCATGCGGAGCTGTTCGAAAGGAAATGAAAGACCGAACTGGGACAAATGTCCCGCCGCTAACTTTTGCAAAACGAGCCAGATCGGGAACGGAGTATTTCGGGAGAAAAATTAAGGTACTTCTACTTGTTCGAAAATCAATTGCCCACTTCCCGATACTCGTTAAACCGCGTAACCCTAGGAATCTTCAACGATTGTTAACCGAATTTTGGCTAGCAATTCGTTCGTAACCTGAATCGATCGATGGGCTATTTCGTTACGTCGATGAAGGACGAGTCTAACTTTCGATCACGTTCGATTTATTCGACTTTTAATCGCAAACCTCTCGCCTCTGAGAGAAGCCTGGACTTTTATTTCGTTACATGCGTGCAGCAGAGAATCCTAGAAGTTTCAGCAAATCTAAAATACATTGGCGCGATGGTACTAATGGCAAAGGCAGACGCATGTCTGGTGTTAGAGTTTAGTTCAATTTGACGATGTTTATACGACCTCGTGGAAACGGAGCGTTTTTACGCAATGCATCCTCGTCTCCTCTTCCTTCTTCTCCTCTTCGTCCGTCTCGTTTCCTCTTAACCCCAATCGCCTCTCCTTACTCTAACATCGATGAATCGAGAAAACATTCGTTTGATCTCGACGAATAGCAGGGAAACTTTCCGAAGGGCACTTGGATCAATTATAAGTTTTACAAGTGCGTTGCTTCGGAGCAACGATACAAGTTACTCCGTCTGATTCGAACTTTCGGATTATCCATTTTATAACTGGAATTATCCAGTTCGCTCCTCCCGTTTAATTTTCATATTTCTGGCTCGGCTAGTTTAACGATTAGTCGCCGAAGGTGTTCTTCCATCGAATGGAATGTCGTGACGTCCCATTTAGCTTCGAGTTAAGGTAACCTAACCCCCGTGCCCCTTTTTTATTTTAACCCTCCATCAACCCATACGCTTCCCTGAAACTGTTTGCGCGTTATTCCAGCAGATTTCGTAACATCTGCGATACGTTCGCGAGAAAATAGTCGATAAAAAGCCGTATTAAAGCATAGTAGGAAATACGCGCGATGTAATATCGACGCAAGAATATTACGCATCCGCGTCTAGGTTGCGCGTCGTTCCTAAATTTATCGAGAAGCCCGATAGCCACAAAGTGGGCCACGCTCTCGGTAGTAGCCGATGACCACGTAGTTACTATATCATTAGGAACGGTCTCGCGACCTTACGTGTAAATATATTTAAGCAGTCATGTGTCGGAACACACGGTACACAGAAAACGTGACGTAAAGTTACGTGCGTCAACACTCTGTCCGACACTAAATATAGGTGATTCCAGTCGACGCCAACATCGTGTTCGTTTTCTTGACGGAACTGCTAAAATCGACGTTCTTTACGGCGCTCCACCTTGTCCCTACCAGTTCTTCGTCGTCGTGATTCAACATCGAACGCTGCACATCGTGTCCGTGATTCGCGTTTCATATGTATCGCGCGCATAATTCGAATTCCACGTTCTGGCGGCATCGAAACGCCACGACCTCTCCTATTTGTGGAATAAACGTTTCGAGTTTTTCAAAGGCGATGGAATTTTTTGTTTCGCGTTAATTAATTTCTGCCTGTTTGACGTTTCGTTTCATTTCGTTTAACGTTTTAACCTTACGCTATTAATTCGTCGACGTTTCGACACTGCAACGAGAAGTGTACGAGAACTTTAGTAACCGCTCGATTAAATACAGCGTGTTAGAGGATAAAGATAAAGGTATCTCGTCTTTCTCGTCTTTTTTTTTTATATTGAACGTGCAACGAACGGTAGTGAGATTTTCCACGACGAAGCCTCGTTACCTAATGTACGCTCGGCGCACGATGCGCGTTCGCTTCCAACTACGTGACTGTGTACACGTCGTATATTCCTTGTACACTTGTGACACAGTTCCTCGCGAGCCAACGTGGTTCCGTTCGTCGTGTTATTTCTTTTATCAACTAATTACAAGGCAGGATCGTTGGATCCGTGCTAGCGAACGTTTTTAACGAGCTAACTTCCCCTTTGATCACTCGCCCGATTCTATCCAGCCTGATACAAAGACGATCTTTATCGTCAGAATCTGCAATCCGTAAACAGACTCGATCGTCTATCGTTGCTTTAATTTATCCATTCTACTTCGAAATACGTATATACGTATACAGTGGTTCAGGGACATATTCGAACGCTAATAGGAATCTTTTATGAATATATTACGCCTGTTATACGAAACACTGTATATATAATATATACAGGGTGGTTGGTAACTGGTGGTACAATTGGATAAAATAATATAAAACGAAAAATATCGTGCATCCATTATTTCCTTATAAAACGAAAGAAACATTTCGGACGACCTAATACATAGAGATCTGATCTTTAGAGATTACCATAAAAATCTGTTTTACACAGGGTGGTTGGTAACTGGTGGTACAAGCGGAAAGGGGATGATTCTACGCGAAAAAAGAAGTCGAAAATATAGAATAAAAATTTTTCGTTCGAGGCTTTGTTTTCGAGAAAATCGACTTTGAATTTTCGCTCGGTACGCGTGCACTTTATCGCCGTCGTCCGAAATGTTTCTTTCGTTTTATAAGGAAATAATTGATGCACAATGTTTTTCGTTTTATATAATTTTATCCAATTACGTATAATCCATTGTTACGTCCGATGACTCCCTACACAAACCAGGGCCACGGGCAACATGACAGTCAGATATCTACATTCTCCTATTGTGTACCCTCAATAGTCTCAAGGACCCACGATAAATCCCAGGAATTTTCTAGTTAAGGTTCTTCAGACCGAACAAATATCTTTTGACTCGAATTGTTTTCGAAATTTATTGTCTACTCCGGAAAGATACGGAAAATCTGGGTTTTCTCACGTACGGTACTTCCCACTAGCAACTTTCCCTCGCGGGTGATTAGCACCCTTTCCTCACCCACCAACCTGGTAAATCGACCAATTGACAGCGAAGTCTATGGTATTTCCCTAACTTGTCCTTAACGAATCAGCTTATCTCGTGTCCTTGGACCCACCCATCGCAAGTTTCCCTCCGCAGCATCATCTTCACTGAAATTTAGCTGTTCTACATTTTTTGACCCGTCACCATACAAACTTACGTTGCCTGCTCTGCACAGTAACTTTGTCTATCAATCAAGATCTTAATTACTTTCATTGACTAATATCTATCTAGTCTACGAGTTATTGGAATAAACTGTAATTAATAACCTGTTAACTCAGTGTATATTCGATTCAACCGCCTCTATTATCCTAACCGAAATAGGGGATCGATCAGTTCGTGGCGTCGATTTTCTAATCGCAACGGGAATTTACGACTCCCGTTGACGCGCTCCCTCGCGATCGCGTCTCTCCGCAAACGGTCGAAACATCCATTTTGTTCTATCAAGATAAAGATTACAACGTTGGACAGATTGGGTTTCATGTTTGTATAAGGATGCGTCGTTGTAAGAGACGCGTCTGTAAGAGAAAGACACCTTTCGGACAACCTAATAGTATCTGAAAGACTTAGAAATAGCCTTCGCGACAAAGCTACATCGGCTGTACAGGCGTTTAGAACTCTGGTAGAAGAGATAAATCACGCAACTTGAATTTCTATTATCGCTGGCTTATCCAATCGCATCGCTCGTGGGTGTTGCGTTCGATTCTGAAAATCTACGTTACTGATAGTCGTAACCCGTTTCGATTGCGTTAACAACCGATTAATCAGCTCTTAAGCAACTCGATTAAAAACGTTCCTGTACTCCTTTTCTTCTTTCTATCGTTCTTACTGGTTGGAAGAGTCGTCTGTAAAAGTGAACGCCGCGTTTAAGAAGCAGCTTGGCTGAACGCGCGTAAGTGCCAGCTGAACTTTCCGGCGCCCCTACTTTTATGGACAGGATAGAGTTCGTTTGCGTATAGCATATTTTACGACGATCCGTATATATTACGTTGTTTGTTGATTAAACCTGAAATATTCTCTGCTCGACTTCGCACGCTAAATCTTGCATACATCGAAGGATGCGTGAAATTTATGCATTCAGGCTATCGCAAAACTGAAACTTTGACTATCCGAAAAATTCCATTGGTTTCGTACATAAGCGTTTCTTAGAGAAGTGAAAGCTAAATTTTATGATAGCGCGGAAAATAAGATCTTCGTCAAATTGTACGCGTTCGCGACACCGTAAGGTTTCGAGTCCAATTATCCGGCAAAAAGGAGAGAAAAAATTCTAGCGGTTTAAATATCTTTCGAAGATTCAAAGTATCGTAGTAACGTCGAGAATCGAATTTGGCTAAGATGCAGAGGCCAGACGTTCCGAGCACGTGTATAACGAGTCTGTTATCAATCCGTATTACGATCTTTTTGCTTTTCACGTCGACCAGATTCCACGACTGGTCGACTTTGCGCGCCACGTCGCGTCGCGTTCGTGTCCTCGACATATTTATCGTGCTACAGAAACCACTCGCGACGCTGAGGAAAGAGATGACGCCGATCGCTGGAATTCACGATAAGCCTCGTTTCTTACGTCGACAAGGTAATCGGTGAATTACGAGACCTATTATAAAGTTCGTCCGTTGCCGAGGTCTTTGATCTCCGGTGATTTCCGGTCTTTCTTGGTCGCTCTTTATCGTACGCTTTTCAAGGACGCGTATCTTTGGTAAAATAACGTCTTCGACGCTCCTATTCTCTCGGCCAAGACACAAAGACGTCTTACGCTTTAATTTATTTCATCGATGGTTTTACAACAACTTGACTCAAGATTTATAACGAGATCTTTATTTCACAGACGTGGTTTTTAGACGTGTATCGCGGGGATAAAAAAAAGGTAATGCAAATGGCACGAAGAACGCGAGGTCGCGTTGGAAATAAACCGTGTTACAGGTATCTTCTTGATATTCTCAAAGGATAAAGATTTACAAGGCAAACTTGGCGAGTTTCTTAATGATCGTACGGCGAAATTTCGCGAACATCGCCAAGCGAATGCAGCGAGTCGCGACCGAAATATCAAACGCGTATACCTGGCCAACGCGCACGTTTCTCTGGAGTTTTCATAAATTTTATAATTGTCGGGTCACGCGAAGCTGCACGATTTATCGCGATGAATCCTACGATCTAATGTCATCGCCCTGCGGTCTACGTATGTCTATCGAACGTGCACGCTATGCGCGCTTTTCGCGTGATAAAGCCGACAAGAAGACGAATGAGAGATTTTCGGTCGTTCGAACGATAATAATCATCGTTTCCGCTGCTATAGGTCACGAACTCCTTATCGACAATCGAATCGAACAAAGAATATTTCCTTGTCTCTGTACGGAGTAATAGCCCAGTTACTCGCGCTTTGACGCGAACAGCGTCGAAATTTCTATCAGAGTCACAAAATTTCCCAATCGTACGGAACGCTCTACGAAAGAAACCAAAGGAAACGCCAACGCGAATTCTCGGAACGTACGCGTGATGCGACATTCTATCGCGGCGATTCGAAGATTAAGAGTAACGCAGGTAGATAGGACAGGTGAAAAGAGCGATGGTCGCGAGAGAACGACCGTTCGACGCTCGTTCTCGCGTCATGGATTTATTTTCACTTTTCGCACGTCTCTCTACCAAATTGCCGCTTGGACTCGGTGCCGCGGGGGCGTTTTATGGAATTTTAGAATTTTGCTCCGCCTGATCGGACGTACGTCGACCTTCGGCACGGTGCCAGCTCGAAACCCGAACTCCACTCGGATTCGAACCGAATGAATGAAAGTCGTTGCCGTCGATTGATTTTTTGTTACCGTCACCCGGCCGGGACGTTTGAAATATTCCCGATGCGTCTACAGACGTCGTTGAATCCTAGCAACCGACCGGTTTCTCGGCCTTTCCAACTCGCAAATGCAAATACGATTTCATCGTGGGATTATTCGAAGCTTTCTCGCGAGATACGTTCTAACTCTATTTTTAGCTTCGCATATTTTTCTCTAGCATATTGATTCTGCTATATTTAAGCGTTTGAAATTAAACGGCCATTCTCGCGAACTGCAGACGAATCTCTTTTACTCGAAAGGAATCTGACTTTTTATCCTGCGCAGGTTGCGGTCGTAAGAAATTCCTGATAGATCGTCGTCGTATTCTCGTCGATCTCTCTCTCTCTCTCTCTCTCTCTTTCTCTTTCGTTCTCTGACCGAGATATCGAAACGTCTCGCATTCATAGAAATCATATCCAAGATGTACGCGAGGACAGTTCTCCGTCAAAACAAGCTTTACGCTGCGCTCGTTCGGAAACTTTTATAACAAGGTTTTGCGATGTATCTGTAATCATGATCTCCGCAAGGTTAACGAGTCGAGTTATTTTTGCGATATCGTCGCGACGTTCAGGATTATCGTCGCAGGAATTCAGCGTAGGATCGATAATTCTACGGACGAACGCGAAGTCGTAACCGACATCCTTATCGACGAAGCGTCACGTGTATTCGATCGCGAGCTATGTACATTCCTAGAAAAGCCTCTTGGTTCGTTCGACGAGGCTTCCAACATCGCGAGCCGCAATTACGTACGAGGCACGGCATCGTAACCAGCGATGTCTACGGTCGCTGGAAAATACGCTTTTTAGATTTAGGATTCTCTTATTCCCTGTATGGGTTCTCGGAAGCATGAGCGTTACACGCGTAACAAGTAAGTAAACAGATCACACGAGGTTAGATAATGGTATTAAAGCTTTAACAGGATTATGTGGTAGCACGATCGTATAACGAAGATTTATGGTAATACCAACGACGAACAACAAATCGACGGGTTAACGCGTACACGCGTTCGTCACGTGTTCGAATTTATCCGCCATAAATTTCTTATCGTCCGGTTTCATGTAATTCGAACGTTGGCTAGAAAGATATTTCGATGCTCGAACGCACAGCAATTTCCATCGTGCGACGTTCTTTCGTGTTCGTGCCGCGAGGCTTCGGCCAACGAGGAACGAAACAAAATTCGCACGCAGCGCGAATCGTGTAATAGGCGGGGTTCGATCGCAAACAACCAGCCGACAGTTTTCCTCCTCTCGTTGTTTTCCCTTCGTCGGTTTCCTATTTCTCGATAGCAGTCACTCCCGTGGTTTCACGGAGTTTCGTTTAATCCGCGAGAGAAGAACGCTTCGAGCCCAGCTGCGTCGATTTTCACTCTATCGTCCAATAGATGCCCCTCGTCGCTGCTATCTTAAAACAGGATACGAATTTGTATCGGTAGCTAACCTCGGCTCTTCGCTGACCACTTGTTAGTCGAAATTAACTGATACCACGGTCTTCTATATTTGGAGCGAGGAACCTGCACAAGCCGAAATTCATTGAACCGTCAAGGTTCAACCAACCACCTCTCTCGAGCGATATCCTTTGGCAAAATTTCCTCCACGTATTTCAAGACTCGCTGAGTATGTATACATTGTGGAAAGAATAATAAACGACGTTCGAGACGATTCGAAGCGGCAGAGGTCTTTATATTTCGCAGATGCATACGATTTTTTACAAACTACCTAAGCTGGTCAAGTTAATTTCAAGTGTTCGCTGACGCTACGTATGCAAAATACGATCATACACCGCCATAAGTTACAATTTAGTCGACTATTTCGATATCTCGTATAGATACTAAATCTATTTATGCAAGATATATAGCGTATCCGTTTAGAGCGCGCGCCATTGTAAAAATCTAGTTAGACCGCCGCTAATAAATCGAGGGAAATTCGTGCGTTAAGAAGTTGATCGATAATTCTAAATCTTTTCGTAATTCTTGCAACGAGCACCGTTTTGCGTTATAAAATTTTCACGCTTCTCTGATAATTCAGGAGAATCGGATCGTTTAAAAAACCTGACGCTGTTGTACGTATCTCTCGTATAATTGTTTGCATCGTCGCACACGGTGAGCACCTTTCTTTCTTAGAGAATATCACGGGTAAAGAGTCAAAGGTGGTACACGGGTGAACACATGGATGGGTCGTAGAGGTTGACGCGTGGGTATCGTCAAAGTATCGCGAAACAACCGTCGAATATGCGATCGGATAATCGCGATAGGCGCGTGCTTTCAGCCTGACGATGACGACGATAACGGCGAGCGCAGTCAGCCGAGGACCCACCTACTGACCTACACACGTGCAAAGAGAGCGCCACTGCTCGTCCGTGGCTCTCTGCGTGTCTCGGGTTTATTTGCGTTTCATTGTAATCCGAGTTCATTCTCCTTTTGCTCTGTTTCGCGCCCCGTCTCTGGTCGCCTCGCGTGCCAATGAATGGACCACATGTGCAAGCGCGCGTGCGTGTGCGTGCCGATCGCCTTCGCGAGACGATCCGTCATCCGTTTCCGCTTACGATACTCGCTTTACAATTCAAAATAACGATCGCCGCTAAACCGGGTCGAAACTCGCCCCGATTCGCCGATGGTCGATCGAGTTCCGGAGAGCAGACATTTGGCGCTTCTCCGTCGATCGTCGAATTCAATGTCGACGAGAGCGTTCGTACAATCGGCTCGCTATAATAATAATACGAAGAATCTCTTTTTGTCGGATAGATCGGCGCCGAACTCGCTCCTTGGCGCCAATAGCCTTATCTCGCCTTGTTTTCGTTGTTTTATCTACGCGCGTTGAGTAACTCGCATGTTATGCCGAGTACACGAGATATTTAGTACACCGAGGCTGCCACTCTAAGGTCAAGTTTCCGCGGATCGATGCTCGCTGTTCTGTCGTTTATACGATAATGCGCGGTTAATTGAGCGGGATGCCTGGAACCAGTTAATTTACTCGGAAAGCTTAACGCGAACCAAATTTGATGGTTCGCGTCGAGTTATCGACAGACTCGCAACGAGAGAGGCATCGAACGAGACTCCATTTATTTGAACGAAATTTTAGTCGGTGTTGAATCAAATAAACTTCTGGCGCATGAATTCGTTTACCTAAACGCGGCCTCCCATTGCGTGAACTCTAATTGTACAAACTATTTGTCTTCCGACAAATTACGCGGTAACGAAGCGTCGGACGATCTAACGGTCTGGAGCAGTAATTTTCTAATTAACCGCGTTCCATTTTTCAAGCTTTCCAGCCAAGCTTCGAAAAGCTGTTACCACTCCGTTATTGAAACGTAATTCGTGAATGTATCGCGCTGCCTCCCCATATACGTATGTGTGTCGCTGAAAGCCGCACCGAGAGGCGTAACGGGTTGATGCGCGTCACTTACTTTTCAGCTGTTCATTTATAACTGACGGCCAGGTCTATTTTAATCGAATATTCCGTTTGGACCGATTCCCAATCGCGACAGCCCTTAAGAGTGTCAAGCCTGCCCGAGATAAGATTAAACGTGTTTACGAGCGCAATCTTGACCCTTGCACTTCGTTCGCATCTTTTATATGCGTTTCATGTCGTTTCTTTTTCAACGCCCCGCTCTGCGTAGATTCGAGAAATAGTCTCGCTTTAGCGTCGTACCGTTTTCATTTGGCACTGGTTTCTCTCCATTATTGGCCCATTACGCGACATTCCATCTCTCCTTCTGCTTTTTCTAGCATTTCCTTTTCCTTCCCTTCGTTTCCTTTCTCTACGTTCTTACGCGCTTGTTCGCGGTAGAAAAAGGCACGGCAAGCGGCTCGATACGGTTCCTTCGACTCGCACTTTAAACGATAATTTCGCCCTCGCGTGTTTAACAGACGGCTTCTCTCCTCTATCGTTTCTATCGTTTCGCATCGAATACGTGGCTAGTTTCTCGCCTGCTTTTACCGCGATGCCCCGAACAGATGACACGAGCTATTCGATGGAATCGGATAGCAGACACGACGCGACTACCGTTTCAAACAGAATTTCTAACGTACGTTATGCTACGCATAAGTTATATTATGGTCGAAGTGTTCTCAATAAGAGCCTGTTCATTTTGACAAAAGGCTTCCTTCCACGCGCGTTAAACAACTAAAGAGAAACGAAAGTTACAGGCGGCTTTGATGGTTCTGCAGAGGGTTAACAGTCTGACGTTTACGATTTTCTCCGGAGTGGAAAAGAAAAATAGAAACTCCGAGGCGAAGTTTATATCGGCGACTTTTCGTTATCGCTATGTCGGCGATTCTTTGAGCATATGGTAACAGAGTTGATAATTCGCTGCTTTTTTTCTGAATTTTGCTTGCGTTAGAGAAGATAAGAATTGCGATCGTAACGAGATTTTTCAAACTTATACTACGTTACGTTAGGTTTCAGGGTCTTTGTGAATTTGAAGTTTATCGTTTTTACGATTCGCATGTTGCAGGTTCTGCATCTGTGGAACAGAAAAATGGTAACGGTAGCACGAAGAACAACAAAACGAATAACAATGGGGTCGAGGTGAACAGAAACGAGGAACAAAATGGTTCTGGCGAGGTCAAGAGCCAAGCCAAGAAGAAGCCGAACGCACCTGGGAGCGGTCCTCTGTTGCAACAAGCGTACGTTTCGATAGATTCGCCCGTATATACTCCAATTTCTGTCGATCGCGTAATATATTATTCATGTACTTGCTAAATTGTCGCTACAAACGAAACATATATAGTATCGTTTTAAAATGACCGCGGAATAACTTACGAATTAATCATTTTTCAACTTTACAGAGAGATATCCACCAGCCAACTCGACTTCTTCAAGATGCTTGACGAGAAAATCGAGAATGTAAGTTGCTCCTTCGAGAGTTCTAACATTGCGCAACGCTCGAATATACTTTTCGTCGGCTGGTTTTTATGTAACGTCCAAAAAAAAAAAAAAAAGAGAAAATGCACGACGCGATGAAAATTTCGACTTAAAAAACGATCAGGATCAGCCTGAAATTACACGGTGTATTCCCTATCGTGTCGATACATACGTATTGGAATCAGGGCACGTAGAGTAAACGTTCCCTTAAGGCTTCGTAGACCTTGCGGTGACCTCGTCGCAATAATAATATTAATTCGTGTGCCGCGTTGGTCAGTCCGTCGAATGTTTTATCGATCGTGGCATACGAATTTGTTCGATATTTCATCGGCTGTATATTTAATGCTCATGCGTTTGCCTCGAAGATGCTCGTTCCTTCTCGCTTGATTCCTTTTCGTGTACTGGTTGCTCCTGATGATCCTAACGTGATCCTGATTTCTAGAACTGAGACTGAGATATGGTTCTCGTGTAATTGTATCCTGTATAATATTATGCGTTTATATTTTCAGGGACCAGATTACGACGAAAGTCTGGACACGACAGCCAGAGCTGAACGAGTGTCCAATCTTCTTCGTCAATGGGAACTAGCGAGCGTAACCTGGTCGAGTGTGTCCGATCTGAACAACGCGTCCCCGTCCGCGATGAAGAACCGTGGCTCAGGGTTGAACGCGTCCCGGCAGAGTCTAAGCGCGAAAGACAGAGAAGGAATGAGGAATATAGTCGGCGGTAGACCGGAGAGCGCACCTATTTACATGAGAAACGCGAATCGCGTAGACGGTCTCCAAGATACTCACTGCCCATCGCCAAGTATGCCGAGGCACGTGTTAGAGTCGATCACCCAGAGTCCGACCCAGAGCTTAAAAAATGTCACGCCGCCTGGATCCTCTCCAACCGGTCTGCGTTATCCCGATAGTTATAAGGAATGCAACGCTAATCAGACATCCGCGAAGACCGTGAAGGTTCATTACGGTGCTCAGAATCCTGTGAACGGAGAATACGTGACGCAACAGGCGCTCTATCGCGAACAGTATTTGCAACAAACCGGGATAATCACGGTACCTTCGCAATATTCGGCCGGTTCGCCTGGTGGTAATGTCCTCAGGAACAATCCATACGTGCAACAATATCAGATCAGCAACCCGCAACACTTCACCACGTCGAGGAAACGAGGCTTCAACGCCGCCCAAATGACGTGACCGGACTGGCAGTACACTACCAGATAAGACTGACACAACACACACACCTACACAGACACACTTTGCGAATCAAGAGAGAAAACGACGAGCAGGACTCTACGAGGATCTCTCGGGTTCTTCGTCGAGATGACTTTATTCGCCTGAATAGTAGAGGAGAGAGAGCCCGTCGAGGCTGGAGACTGACCAACAGACGGAGAAGATACCACGGATGTTTCTCTGCATGTTCCTAAAGATATCGTACACATTTTTTCGTTGCCATTGGCGGATGTTCAGCAAACAGCAACCACCCAACAGACAAAACACGAGTGCAAAATACTTCGGTATTGGCCTAAATCATTCTGCGATCCATTTAAAGAAGAAAACAAACAAGATATAGCACCGTCTCCGCGTAAAATCTACAGTCTACAAAATTCTTCTCTATAAGTGCCAAAATGCTACTATACATGTAATAAGCAATCTAAATGTCATGAGAAAAATTGTGAGAGGGAGTGAGAGAGTGAGAGAGAGAGAGAGAGAGAGAATTATCCGTTGAACCAATACTCCGTTCTTTGTAATTCATGTAAATGAAACTTTTTCGATGTATATACAATATATATATGTATATTATATATGTGTACATTATATGTATATATATACATATATATATATATTTTCGTTTATCTTGTTTCTTTTTTTTTTTTATCGGTAGCATGTCTACGTACCATTGGTAAATGTAAATTTCTATAAGGGAAAAAGAGAAACAAAATGAAAAAAAAAAAATATAGAAGAATAACACGCGCGATCGCGAATTTCGCTATAGCGTTTTGTATAATTGTGTATTAGCAACGTATTCCGAGATATATATACTTCGCATATACGTGTGTATGCATTTATGTATGTATCTGAGCTGACAGGAGAAAAGCAGAATATAGAAAATGGGAGGAGCAGCAGATGTAGGGTCTTACTTGTACCGTGTATAGATTCATTGTATGTATTGTATGGATACATTTAACTTACCGTGATGATTGTATATTTATATGTTGACCATGTTTAAAGTTAACGATATATATAGTTGATGATGAGAGTTTTATATTTCATGTTACAAATATGCTCTATATTGTGAAATACACTTAATCGAAATCGCTGCATCACCGTCGAACACTGACAACTATATTTTGTTCCGTTGAGCAATTTTTTTTTTTTTATAAATAAATTCGTAATTTTCCCCAATAATTAACGTAGAACCTATTCGAAAGATTTTGATATCATTTGAGAAAACCCAGAATATATATTTTACTAATTTAAGTATACCTAAACGGATCAAGGCTGTCGCTTAAATATTACGCGACTTTGAACGCTTCTTACGCAAAAACTTTACAAACTTATCGTCAAAATAAGGGGGAAGAGGGAAGAAGGATGAAGTTATATGCGTTGATCGATATATATAAATTCTTGTATAAAATGCAATCTACGATTTTTAACTCCTCTAAGGAGAGTGGCAAGCAGTTTACGTACAGTTCGATTAAACATCCGACTAACAAGATTTAATTATCCCGAAATATCTATGCTACGATACGAATCTAGATGCATTTATTTTGCAGCATGTAATTTTAATCTGATTTCAGCATCCATTTAAAAAAATCAAATTTAAGCGATAAGCGTGCATACAAATTTTAATTATGTAGTTCGTCGATCGTAGCCTAAAGTTTATGGTTTGACGTAATATCTTTTTCTTTTTAATTTGGCTGTCTTGTACGGGAAAGGTATCGTAAAAGTAATGTCCGAATGTTAAATTGAAGTGCATTTAAATTGTAATTGAATTTTAATTTAAACAAATTCAAATGTTCAAATTTTCATTCGAGTGCTTTGTAATGTAATTTCTTTTTTTGGCTTTGTGAATCAAACAGTACCTTTCGAAAGCACTTTTGATCGCGATTTAATCCGGGAACAATTTCGTGTGGAATCAATATATTTTATGTACCTTCGTAAGTATAGTAATTAGTAGATAGCGCGTAAAGTATGTACATCGGGTTGATATTGGAAAATACAAAATAAGAAGCTTACTTTTCTTTATTGTATCGCACTTTCAGGCGTTTTAGAAAGAATTTACCATGTTTTAGCCATAGCCGATAATATCGGCCACGACTTGGCTGATAATGTTGTGTCATCAGCGCTAAAGTGAGCGTAGTGCGAAGTATATTAAGTACGTCAGTCCTGCGCTTTTCTATATAAAAACATATTTCAGTTTCCAAACTGAAGTGAAGTATATCTGTCAAACACGAGTTACACTGAAAGGATCGAGCATAATAGAATACTTCGTACAATACGTTATGAACGAGGTTAGTGTTTTGGGGGATTACTGTTTATATATAAACAATAGTGAGATCAGTGTATCCTGTTATGTATAAAAATTATAATTATAACCCTTCTGGGTGTGGCATAAAATATAGAAAATTTTGTTTACATCAGTGTTAGAATTTATTTTGTATTTAAAATTTACGTTCTACGTAAATACTCAAATGTTATCTCTGTGCAATTATGTTTAGAGAAATTTATATTTACAGTGACTCGAGCGATAAGGTTTTCAGGATTTTGAGGTTAAGTGATTTGGACGAAGATGTGTGACTCTAGTGTTCCTTATACATTATATTTTGTCTTATAAATGTTGTACGATTTATTATTTGATTACTATCGCAGCAAGTACTTTTTCTAAATATTTATTATTTAATTTGTTGATGTAAACAAAAATTTTAAACAAACGATTTAATACCTTATAAATATGTAATAAAATTTAATACTTTGTCTTTGAAGGTGTCATTTTAAAAAAAAATGTAGTAAGTGGAATTATGTAATGAATATTTTACCAGATGTGAAAATATAAGAAACTGTACAAGTTGGAAATATGGAGAAGAGAGGTAGCGCCGAGCTTTTGAATATCGAGCAAAACAATTCTAAAAATGCCAGCTCCGATTCCCTCAATTCAGATAGCAAGAGTAGCTCTCTTAATTCTAAGATGGGTCAAGAATCGGTAATATACTTTGGTTTAATCAATAGTACAGGTTTTTAAATTAGACTTAATTATATCCAACTGTATGCAAGCATTGAACTTCTCTAGGAAAGCTGGGATAAAGCGTCACATTCCAAAAGTTTTTCCTCAAGCTCTACTTCGACAGATAATAATATTGTCTCTGCTTTAGAAGCTAGAAAAGACAATCAAGTAAAAGTGAGTTCTATATAGATGATTAGAGTTAATGTAGCTTCCTAATTTCTCGAGCATTTACATGTTATCAGAATTTGTTTTTTTTTTCCAGACAATATGTTTTTGATTTCATTCGTTTGGTACGTTTCATCTCTTGTTGAGAAATTCTGTTTCGTCACTTTTACTTTTTCAGTATATATATATATATATATATATTACATACATACCTAGCTAAAGTAGCAGATGTTCGTTTAATTATTTAACGTTTGCCCTGTCAACATATTTGTTCTTCTTTTACAGAATTTATCCGGTGGTGAAACAGGTCCACCTCTTTTAAACGGAGAGCGTGTACAAGGCATTGCTCACGAAGTAACTTACGTATGTCCTTACTCAGGGCCAGTCAGAGGAATTCTTAGCATTACAAATTACAAGCTTCATTTTCGGAGTGTAGACCGCGAGACACCTTACGTAGTCGAGGTACCACTAGGGGTTGTTAGTAGAATAGAGAAAGTCGGTGGCGCTTCTAGCAAAGGCGAAAACTCCTATGGCATCGAAGTGTTCTGTAAAGACATGCGAAATCTTAGATTCGCTCACAAGCAAGAGAATCATTCCAGGAGAGATGTTTTTGAGAAACTTCAACAGTATTCGTTTCCTCTGTCTCATAAATTACCTCTTTTCGCGTTCGAATATTCCGAGACGTTTCCTGAAAATGGATGGAACGTTTACGAGCCTATAGCCGAATTAAAACGAATGGTAAAGATTGTTATGACGTTAATTAATAACCAGGAGACGTATTGACGTCACGATTATTTTCAGGGTGTAAACAACGATATGTGGAAGATATCGAAAATCAACGATACGTATTCAGTATGCGATAGTTATCCAGTCGTATGGGCAGTACCTGCGGCAGCAACCGACGAAGATTTACAAGCATCGGCAGCCTTTCGAAGTAGAGGAAGGCTCCCGGTATTATCGTGGATCCACCCAGAGAGTCAGGCAACGATAACTCGTTGCGCTCAACCGTTGGTAGGCGTTGGTGGCAAGCGTAGTCGCGAGGACGAACGATACGTTCAGCTAATAATGGATGCCAATGCGCAAAGTCACAAACTTTTTATTATGGACGCTAGACCAATGCCTAACGCAGTTGCGAACAAAGCTAAAGGTGGTGGTTACGAGAGCGAGGACGCTTATCAAAATGCAGAGCTCGTATTTCTTGATATTCACAATATACATGTAATGAGAGAGAGCCTGAGAAAGTTAAAAGGTAGATATATAATTTTAGTCGCTAATAATTTTATTAAGTTGACAATAAGAAATTATTATCGATATTAGCGATTATCATTTAGAATTATGCTTTCCAACGATTGACGAGGCCAGATGGCTATCAGGAATAGAATCTACCGTTTGGTTGAAACATATAAAATATGTACTTGCGGGAGCGCTACGAATTGTAGATAAAGTTGAAAATCATAAAACTTCGGTACTAGTGCACTGTTCGGACGGTTGGGATAGAACAGCACAGGTAATTAAGAAACAACGAAGTGCGCTTAAAACTTAATGTATTCTTAATATTTATAACTTTTTACAGCTCACGGCTCTCGCCATGTTAATGTTAGATCCGTATTACAGAACCATCAAAGGTTTTGAAGTGCTTATAGAAAAGGAATGGCTAAGTTTTGGTCATAAATTTCAGCAGGTATGCGACGATGCATACGTAGTTAAATTAGGTATCACGCACGTCGAAGTGAAAATGATATACAATTCTAATAATGTATTTTAGAGGATCGGTCATGGTGTCGAACATCATAGCGACGCGGATAGATCTCCAGTATTTTTACAGTTTATGGACTGTGTGTGGCAAATAAGTCGACAGTTTCCCAATGCATTCGAGTTTAACGAACACTTTCTAATCACTATACTCGATCATTTATACTCTTGTAGATTTGGCACATTTCTATTTAGCAGGTATGCGAAATATTTTCCGTAAAGCCGTTGTGTGTCTGTTATAACTATCCGTTTATAAATACGTCTACAGCGAACGCGAACGAGTTCACGAACAAGTGAAACAAAAAACTGTCTCGTTATGGTCGTATACGAATAGTCAGTTATCCTTGTATCAAAATCCTTTGTACTGGGCTGCTCCTAATTACCAGCTCGTTCTAATGCCAATCGCTAGTATGAGGTATATCAAGCCGTGGAAAAGTCTGTATTGTAGATGGAATCCCAGTATGCGACAGCAGGTATGTAAAACGTCCTAGCGATTTAATTTCCATAGGTGAACTTAAATCATCGGTTACGCGTTCTTTTCACCGTGTTCTCGAAGGATCCTGTTTATCAACGAACAAGAGAACTACTAGTCTTGAAGGAACAACTGGAAAAGCAACTGGAGGAAGGTCGTCGCGAACAGGCTAGTCGAGCAAATCGTTCAATGACGTCGCCGGCACCACCTAGGATACATTCGCCGGTTCACTCATAGCACGGCAAAGATTCTTTCTCATTCTTCAGTGATCTGTAGTTATTTGTATATGAGCTTCGTCTTTTCGCTCGAATCATATCGCTATGTACAAAATGCTCGTTGATAAAGAAGAACGTTTACAACTTTTGCGCAAATGATTCTATAAATTAATTCGCCTTCCCAGGTATTACGAAATAGTAAATAAAGTTACGAATGTTTTCTGAAACGATGAATTATTGCATCGAACCGGGACAACATCGTGATAAAGTGGAATGTTTGGAAGTTTCGTGTGTGTATGCGTGTGAGACTTCGTTCCATTAGTTTATCGATCAAAGGACTCGGAGACATTTATTAGTGTGCACTCATTTCTTTCTTCCTTGTGGATTATTGTGTAATCGAAGGAGCAATATAAACGGCACTTCTCCTACTGCGGATATCAGAATCGAAAGGATAAAAGTACAGATAACCATTGCAAGGGACAAAGCACCCTGAAAGAGGAGAAAACGTTATTAGGCCATATTAAAATTACGCCGGAATTGTTCGAACGAAATTATTCGATTATACTTACAATCACGATTTCATCGGCGATAAAGGGATAAACACGTATCGAATGTAACGAAAGTATAAGAATAGGATTTATCAGATAGGCACAGTAGGTTAATCTACTCAAAGGAACGAAAAAATTTAGCGACAAGAATTTCCTCGCCATACCTGCAAGCGTAAAAAAATATTGCGATAGAAACGTAGTATTTTCAGCGAAGAGAAGACGATTTAAAGAAACGTGGATTTACCGGCGTGATTCGTCGCGCACGTAACTATGAGCCAGGCAATGCCCATGGCCCAGCCTGCTCTACTCAAGCCTATATAAAGGACGGATATGCTCAAGGGCATGTCTCTGATCACCGTGCCGAATAGAATCACAGAATTACATAAAATAGCCAATGTCGAACCAATGATCAAGCTTCTCTGAAACATAGATTCGATCGTGTGGTTTAACGATGCGCGGAAATGTACGTATAACGAAGAAACTGGTAGAAACGGAATATGTTACTTTTGATAAATCCACTTTGTAATTCCACTTTGTAAGAAGTTGGCACGTGATCATTCCTATGAGATACGGCGGTATTCTGATCCAAGGCCGTACATAAAGGTACGTCAACGTCCTATATTGTTCGTCCAATCTAGGAAAGTAAATATATGTATAATGTACATGTTCTATGCATTGCCTATGGTAGATAAAGTTGGAAACATTTTGTATTATTTTTCTTTATTATTTTTCTGCTTACGAAGGTTGGTAATCGAGAGTGTACGCTATGTAAAGGCTTGATCCTATGGACGAGAGCAGCGTAACACCGCCTATTCCCAGGGCGATATTGTAATGTCTGAAAATAACCTTCGATTAAGTTTATCGATCGGATAAAACTAGACGGCGAACGATTAGAAATAGCAAATTATAAGCTCACGTGACGGATAACATTAGGAGAATACTGCCAAATATGAAGAACTGCATATCATTGGGTAGGTACCAACTCCAGGTCAGGCACTGAAAGTATTACTTTTTCTGAAATGATTCTTTTCTAGTAACGCAAACGACGTTTATCGTCTAGTAAATTATCGAGTATAATCACACGTACTAACTCGTCCCAATTGTAGAAGTTGTTGATGTAGAGTATATTGGTCCACCAATATTTCGAGCATTTCGAACTCGGTTGCTCAAAAGGAAGAACTAACGAGACCCGATCATGCCAGGCAAAATTCAGTATCACGATCAATATAACGATGAAATATGCAGGCGTAATCCTTCGAAGTAACGTTCGTTTCATTATCGTTGAAATTTCGTCGATCGAACCAGATGCGCATCTATAACACTATACCATACCTGACGTATCGTTTCACGAGCATTCTAATAAGTTGACTCGTCCTTGCTGTAATAGGCGGAATTCTCTTGTCTTTTTCTCGTTGCTTCAGAAATATATGCGTTAACAGAAAGCCACTTATGAAGAAATACGTGTCCACGGAATACGTCGCGTTGCTTAGGATTTGCGCGGGCATAGTATCGGTTATCGTATAGAGAACGACTTTGTTACCTGTGTAGGCGATTCGTTTCGTCAAAAAGAAAGAAAGAAAAGGTGAAAAAGATGGGAAATCGAATGGGATCGGATCGGCGAAATTAAAATCGATTAAAATTCATCTCTTACTCATTGTGTGAAGCGAGTAGAAGACGGAGTGCGCCGTAATAATCCATACCATTCCCAAGAATTTCAGGCCGTGGAACATGCGCGTATTATCTTCGCTGTTCTCGCGATGAAATATTTGCTGTATATTGGAAGCAAGCGAAAAACAGAGAAGATACTGGATGAGACGACTCTGCTGCTTCGACTCTGAGAGTACCGGTTCTTCGTGATCGGTATCGCATTTCTCTTCTGCTTCGCTCTTCAATTCTGTTCACAGTTGATCGTACGTTACGTGAATTGGTTACTCGAGCGTTTTGTTTTTATTATTAATTACGCGTTAAATAGTACCAAGCGTCGATGCGCGTATCGCTTACCGCTCGTATTGTTATTTTCAAAGGTAAGAAATTCCTTTTTCCTGTGTTCTTTTGCCCGTCGGTATACGAACAAATCGTATAGCGTGGCTGCTATCGCGATAGCAACTAACAATAGCAAAAATCCCCTGTAATCAAAGTTTTAAAGTTTCTAGTCGATGTTTCATGGAACGTTCGATCGCGATATACAGGGCAGTGCGTGCGACTGGGATCGTTCGAATCGCCGCGCAAGTAACGATTCGAACGAAAAACGTTTCAAAGGAAAGTCGAACGGTTTCAGAGGGAGACGTGATTCGACGCGGGTAGCCTTTTTCCTAACGAACAAATTTCTACGCGAAAAAGCATCAACGTACGATGTTAAACGAATCGACGATTCGTCGAATGTATTTGAAATCAACGAGTGAGATACACGACGCGAATATTCGAAATATCAACTTTGCCTCGTACAAAAAGAAGAGCATTTGTCGAGTTTCGTAGAGAAAGAAGAAAGCGGCTTTTGTTTCTTAAGCGATTGCTATAGCCATTATCACGTATCGACTCTTTAGAACATTCCGCTTAAGAAAACATTGGGGTTCGATACCGACAAAGTCAACAATCCCGAAGATATTTCCGACTTTGACGCGTCGAAAACTTTTCAATCGATTACTCTTTAACGAAAAATATACGACAAATCCTTCGAATACTTTTACCTCGACGATCGTCGACGCGGAGCGTTTGAAAGAGTCGATACGCGCGAAATAATACACAGGCGGTTCTACTCGAGAGAAGAAATTTGACCTTCGTCCGTCCTCTACGAAAAAAAAACGCTAATCGCGTGAAATTAGGTTTCACCTCGAAAGCGTTCGAGCTTCGTCCGAAACATTTTCCATCGCTTTAGTTAGGCGTTCGTTGTACGTTCGAAATTTACATACATGATGGAGATCATCTTCGCAGAGAGCAGCCATTGACGATCGTTCACCAAATCGTTGACTTCGATCAATTTGAAGCCAGTGGAAAAAAGTTTTCCGATCAAAAGAGTTTCGTCGTGGAACACTTTATCCAGCATCGTGGCTACATCGCGTTTGCTGCAGGATGCCGGCAAACAAAGTCCAAGCGTGATCATGTTCTAAAAAAGCGTAATCTCTGAAATCTGTGAAATGTGCGAAACGCGCGATAGCCCGTTACGACGATAAAAGCTCGTAGAACGTATGTAAATGTCCGGTGGATTATTTTAACGGGGCGAACGTAAACGATCGCCGGTACGGCAACGCGCGTTGCGCGTACTCCGTACTCCGATCGTCGCAGCTATAGATTCGAGCTATAGATAGATACAAACTGTAAAATATCCACGTGCTTACTTCCTTTTCCGTTTCTATATGATATTGCACGGTGCTATTGTGCCACATACGTCCAACAAAGAAACGAAGCTGAAAAGGTGGAAACTCCTCGTTCGGATTCCGGTATATCGAATTGTTCTTTCGTGTCTTCTCCGAGAGAGGTAGCGTGGTATTTTCAGAGAGCATATAGCAACCTTTTTGATCTCCTAACCAAAGATTATTCCCATAGAGAAATCCTCTGGGTGGCACGCCACTGGTGTCCATCGCTTGAAAAATACATGATACGATAATCGGGCCGGCTCGTGCTACGCTTGGCGATAAGAGAACGGGAAACGGCGGTAAAATCGAGCGCATGGTTCGGCGTTTCGCGTTTAAACGCGGCCAGTTGCATCTGATCGGACGGGGAAAAGGGGAACAAGAGCGATCACGATCGCCGCTTTTACGCGCTCCGACCTAAGAAACTAGTTTCTTGTGCAACGCGCGAAGAAAGTCTCGGGATCGGGGGTTGGCTGGACAAAAAATTACGCATCTGACACAATCGCCGCGTAATGCGATGTAACTCGATGTAATCACGCCGAGAAGAATTCTCGCGGTTGCGCAACCCTTGTTTTTATTGTTACCGAGTCGAATTTTCCGCGGTGTTAACGCATTCCATGCATGCGAACAACAGAAACGACGCGTTACGAAACAGAGCGGCGAACGTGATATACGACGATGGCGATTTTGTTACACGGAAATATCTTAAAAGTTCTGTTAACCTCTGAGACCCCAAGTTACTCGTTCGTCCACCGCGTTACGAAATTCTTCTATCTCCGTCCGACATCTGCTGGAATTCAGAAGATCGATGTTCTCCATAATCGCGTACACTGGAAGTATCTGCCTCATGGTGACCGGGTCTTGCGCGGTCGCTCGGACGGACGCGCAAAAGGTCGTTAATAAGAACGAAAAGAAGAGGAAGAAGAAGAGGAAGGAGCACGAGGAAATTTTGCCACGCTCCATGCTTCGCGACGTAATTTTTACACTTGGATTATCGAAATTCACTGTCGAGAAAAATCGGCGATCGCGCGAACCAGCATTATTTTCTTCGTGGCGACGAAGTCGAGTTGCTGCGGTCTCGATACTACGTTCGAATCGACGATACGACACAGGGTTGTACGCGACTCGCTCGTTGAACGAAGCTCGAGAGAATCAACGACGTTGGACGAGATCGCGGCGAGACAACGCGTTTCCAGCAAGGAACACACGATTTATTTGCATGAGAGCACCGACCATGGAGATACGACGAACGGGAAAGGACTGCCGTACAGGAGGAGTAATCACAGAATCCAAATGGAAAGCAAGCCGTCCTCGTGGTCTGCATCGTCATCGTTGTTGGCTTTGAAGTCACACCAGCACACCCCCCACCCTACTACGCGTTTTGTCTCCACCAGCTATTATCCCTAGGACGTACCGACGAATCCTCGTTGCAAATGTTCCATCTACCTGCGATATTTTTCTGTCCGTTCTCCTTTATCGGTACCGCCTTTTTCCTCTTCTCGCCTCGTGCTTCCTTAGGGTCACGGACGAGGGGAGCGTTTTCGTCGAATTAATTTTCAAAATCGGTCGATTTATTCAAAAATTCTCCGCTCGACTCGTACGAGCTCGCCGACGTCACGCCGCGCACCTCCTTCTTCGTTCAGTCGCCTCTAATTTGTCGAAATACTACCTGTTCGCTGTACCACGCATCGTCGGAGACGGTCGACGAGCTCGTTCGTCACTGGCAACTCCGTCGGCGGTACGACGAATCGAGATCGCGAATCGGCGAGTACGCGACTCGACGAAAAAGGAGTCAAAACCTCGGCAGATACGTGGTACGACTGGTTTTCTAATGCCAGCGGGTCGCCTACGCGAGTTGCGAGCATCGCACGATACGCGGTTGCTCCGCTTTTCGGTTTATGTCGCTTCGTCGAACGGACGCGGGTACGCGTAACCGCGATAGAATCTCCGAATCGGACGAGCGAGCTTCTTCGTTCTTTCGCCTGTCCCGCGCCCTGCCCATCGCGGTTCGTTTTCTTTCAAAAACTTTCACTCTCGGTCTCGGGCGCGCGTTTAACGCTCCTTCCACGAGATTTTACGTTCGCCGGTTGCGCGCAATTAGCATTCTTATTTTATTGGCGCGATTAGGTAAAGTCTCGGTCGGCTCGTTACTTCATCGAATTTCGCCGCAACGTAGCACGCGCCTACAAATTTATCCGACTCCGATAGGGAACAGAATTCGTCCTCGGCGGACCACCGTTTCTCGCGTTTGCGCTCGCTCGTTCCGAAGCCGAATGTTGAAACAGCCATGAAAAAATTACTCGCGCACGATGACTTTTGTTTGATTAACAAGATCGTATTGTCTTCGGAGCGTCGAGTGCGCGTTTAAGATCGTTCAAATTCCTCGTCGTCCTCTCTGTTTTTGACGAACATCGCTCCGAGAGGTTTCGTTGAAATTCGACTTTGAAAGTCCAGTCGACTTTTCCTCTTTTTCTCCCGTCCTCCTCCTCCTCCTGCTCCTCCTCTTCCTCCTGCTCCTCCTGCTCCTCCTGCTCCTGCTCCTGCTGCTCCAGCGAAAAATATCGCCAGTCTTTGACATTTTTCGTACGCCTCGAATTCATGATTAACGACGCATATATTATGAAAATAATACTTGGCTGTCTTGTCTTCGTTTCCGTGTCTTTACGTAATCGACGCTCGTACGTGCAAAATATTTCTATTTAATACGATTTTTTTTTTTTGGGGGGGGGGGCGAGAACACTAATCCCGAGCGTTTAGTTATCGTGACTGTTGGCGCAAAAATTATTTCTTGACCGAACACATCGACGAACACGAGCAGATTGCGTACATCGTGTTTGCGCGATATATCGTCGATTTCGAACGTAGCACGACCTGGTCGTGGAAAAACTCGACGATTCGTCCGATTTTTCGCCCAATTGTTCGCCTTTTCACTTTCATTTGCTATTTTTGTTATTATTTCGACCGAACGAATTCTTGCGATTTCTACGAGTGGCGATCGATCCGCCAGATAGAAGCGCTTTCGCTTTCGACTCCACGTAAAACGAATACGAACTCGTTAAAAAGTTGCTTCTCGCAAGAACAAACGTTTCTGCAAAATTTGCCCAAATTAAAGACAAAATATAACGAAGGAGAGAAACAATGTAATAAGACGAAAATAACGCAAGGTTATAAAGGAACGTGGGCTGCAAATCGCTGTAAAAATAAGCGAATATAATGGAGGTTATAAATCGACGCGAATAACAGTCGAGTCAAAAAACAGGAATCCTGTCAAACCGCAAAATTTTTATAAATTAACGATCGCGATGAGTCGCTGGAAGCGTCGTCGACGTAACTGGAAAAAAGATCAACCTTGTGCGGGACATCGTTGACGTAGTTGCGCGTTGCTGGGACGCGATGGATGGAGAAGCTTTTGTCGGTTCGGAAGAAGCGTGAATCGACGTGAATCGACGCGACGACGTAAATGTCACGTTTCCGCCTCGCCGACCGCTCGTTTCATACGATTTTTTTCTTTTTACGAATCATTAACGTAAAAAAAAAAAAAAGTAACGATCGTCGCTTCTGTGTCGAACGCGAGGTTGTAACATCGTCGTACGTAACAACGCGATCTTAATTATCCGTTTTTGTATCTGGAACGCGATCCGTCGATGACACGGATCGTTGGCGAGTTTCGTTTTCCTTCGAACGGCCACTCCCTTTTGCCGTCTTCGCGAAAACACGAAAGTTTATGTAATGGTCCCGACCATTTGGAGTATAGAGACCCGATCCGCCGGCCAAATCCACCTAACGTGGCTACACCTTTTCTCGAGGAGAGGAACGAATAATGTCAAGGATACGCGTAAGATAGCGACGAATCGCGCTTTCGCAAGTTATTCGTGGAATATCGGCAGAAAAGGATCTCGCTTTGCCTGTAATCGATTCAACGACGACGATAATAACGAACGACGATCAACGCGTTGCTCGCGTTTCTCCTAACAGGTACAAGAGGCGAGAACGACAACACGCGGTAAAGACGGACGAACGTTTCGTCGATCGGCGATTTCGCGACAAGGCTGATCGACGTTCGATCGAGCATGGCGGAACACCGAGCGTCTCGCTTCTTTGGTCCATGTACGGCTGCGGCGAAACGTTTTTCGTTGCACCTTGAAACCTCGAGACAGCTCGAAGCGATCGCGAACCGGCGTGTCGACCTCTTTTCCCTTAATTCGTCGAGCAAAAACCACAATAGCCGTGCAGCGCGAACCTCGCGTTCGAAGTAAACACGATGTATCGTTCGATGTGCCGCAAACACGTTTAACATAAATTAATTTATGTGCGTCACAGGAGGAAAAAGTTTAGCGAATATACGCGTTCGTAACTCGTTCACGACGATCGCGAATCGAGCCATCGTGCGAACGGTTAATTTTAGATTTCGTGTAGAACGCGGCGGGATGTGATCGAAGCGGCAGAGAAATTCTTTCGCTATCGCGTTCGCCGTGCGAGAGTCGACGCGGCGGGATTATAGCCCGAAGCACAACGTAACCCTTTTTTCCAAGCCGTCCTTCTGCTTCTCGTTCCTTCGCGCAAAAAGGTTATCCGCGCTCCTCGCTTTTCTCTTTCTCGCAATTTCAAGCAACGATAGACGCGCGTCGTTCGATCGCGTGCGCCGATGCTTAGAATTTCTTGCACGCGTGTATGTCCAATCGGCAGTTGCGAATCGACTTTTCGACCTCTGCGCGTCTGCCACGCGAATCTATGAATTACGCGAACCGGTACTGGCTACGTACCAGCAGCAGGGTACGTGCGCGGTAGTTTCAGCAAGTAACGCGTCTTTGCGATACCGCATTGTGCAAACTGTTTACGCGATAATCGCGCTATTCTATTCTCTTCTCTCTTAATTTTGGCTACGAGCGAGCTATAGATGGATCGTTTATCCGCGACCTCTTCCGATAACCATAGATCGTTCGCGCGGTGCTTTTTATACGCGAGCTTCGACGACGTCCACTTCCAACTCCGATTTCCTCGCTTCCGTTCGTCTCGCGTATAAAGATGCTCGCATCGGAACATCAACGTCGAAACGAACTTACGATGCAACCTCGTATCGTTGGCGAATAGGAGTTGCGCGGTAGTATGCACGTACGTAGCGAGTTTTTGTTAGGAGAATGGCACGCGATAAATCGTTTCCAATGTTTTTGGATTGCGACGCGCAACGATTACACGTCCGCTTCGTGCAACAACATTCTGCTTGCAAAATTTGCCCTCTCCTTTTGCCAAGCAATATTCGCAATGAAATTCCCACGGACGTTCGAACAGCGATCAAATCGAGATGCAACGGCCTCTTAAACTTTGCACCGATCGCCTGAAATTATGTCGCGAAATTATGTCGCGAAAGAGACGAGCACATGGTACCGTATACCAGGTGTATCAAAAAATTAAATAATCGTACTGGCAGATTGGCAAAAACTATCAGCAGCAGATACGTACGCCGATACGATAGTACGTAACCGATCTTGGCAAAGTTTCGGATAGAATTTCGATAGATCGGGTTAAAAGAGTGGCGATCGCGTGAAAACTCGACCGACGTTTAGACTTTGACTTTAACTTTTCAGCTGTCGCCGTGTTCCATGTTGGAAATATAATCGACGACGATGCCGCAAAAACAGAGCGTTTTTTTCGCCGCACGGATTAAGAGAAATGGAACTAATCGATATTAATTTGCATTAACGATGCGACGAACGTTGGAAGGTTGTTGTAAAAAAAATCACCCATTTGCATTTCCGTTCGTGATGCAACTACGCTACGCAAACAAACGTAAATTTTAAATACTATCGTCATTACTTTAACATTTACTCGAACAACGAAACTATTTATTTTGCGTTATTGACCGTTATCGGCGATTCTCGAGACGTACGTACGAAGAGTACACGAAAAATGGAAAAAAAGAAAAAAATCTGAAAACGTCGAGTTTCAGCGTTTCTCGGGAAACGAACGTTTATTTTTCGTTATCGCGCGAAGTTACAATTTCGTATTTCCCCTCGTATCCGGATAAAACGTAATTTTACTCCAAGTATATTCGGTATGGCGCGTGAAACGCCGAGAGCGTTACACAGCGCGTACAGAAGCGACACGAGAGGACGTTACACTCAAAATTCGTTCGCGTTCTTCTCCTCTTTCTCCCGTCAACGATAGGTCGATTCGCACGCCGAATGCGATTTTTTCGACAAACGCCTCGCTTGCGCTTATATATCGCAAATGTATCGATCGCGAGTCGCGTTCGATACAAGCAGCCTCTGTCGGTCGGAGCGTAGAAAAAGAGGAAAAAGTTTCGATAAAGTAAACGCCTGGGACATGAGATTTTATCTCTTTTATCTCGCCGTATTTATCCATCTGCGAGATGTTAATACGCAGCTTTCGGTACCGTACATCGAGTTCCCGTCGTACACGCGTTACCGATACGATCGTCGTCGTCGTCGTCGTCGTCGTCGTCGTCGTCGTCGTCGTTGACCGTTCAACAGCCCGTTGATGTCTACGAATCCCTACGAAGATCGAACGTCGGAGACGCAAAATGGATCGTTGCGACTTTCGTCGCTCTTTCGTTGTTCGCGACTTTCGTTGTTCGAGGCGATTAAACGTCTCGCGGTGCGGCAACCGGATTATTATCGCGCCATTGACCCGATCCAGATCGAAAGGTAATACCGATGGATCGCCGGTTACGCGTATAGGAAAAAGTAGTCGAATACGTCGAGTGGGACACCCTATAGATATGGAAACCGATATCGGCGTTGCGTCATGGTCGCTGCTCGACGGTCGACCACCATACAGCGAGAACAGTCGTATAGGCAAAGGTCCGTACAGACGGTTTTTTATCGATATCTCGAAAATTGATAAATCTCGGAAACTAGAATTCAGGTCGAGTTCGGCGATATTTCGCGACGACGAACGAACGCTAGAAATCGATGCCGCGTTCGCGACGTTTCTACAAAGGTAACGAGTACTCGGGACAGTGATCGGGAATGGTGCAAAGGAGAAGTCGCGCGTTTTTTGAGGAATGCGCGACGTCGTTATTAATACTCGTAACACCAGTTGCACAATATTCGTAACGCGCGATAAAAACGGCAATTTCGCGTTTCAGTCGGGTGTACGAAAAAATGTCGCTCGCAAAGGACGATTGCTTTCTAACCTAATTTTTATTTACACGCTATCGCGGAACACCTTAGCGACCAACGCGTCTTTCAGTACGGTGGTTGGAAAATCCTCTCGCGTTTTTCTTTAGTCCTCGGTATGCTCACGCGGGATGCTCACCCTCCGAGAAGAGATATAACCTCTTTGACAGCAAAGTAATAACGTTTCAAACTTTCGTGCGGTGATACGCAGCGACGTGGGGGGGCAGAGAACAAATTAAATTCGTCATCGAGTCGGTAAGCAAGAACGGGCGAGTCAAACGAGAAAACTAGGCTGTACGATAAACAACCTTTATCGTTCGTAGCTTCGCATTTTTAACGATATAAAAATGAAATCGTAATTTTAACCTAACATATAAAAATATATATATATATTTTTTTTTTCGTGCGCACGAACGAAAAGAGTTAACGACGATTGGCACAAAAAAAACTGGTTATAGATCATCGATATATGTAGCTCGAAATCAGTAATTCAAATTATTACGAAACGCGTTCTGGCAACAGCATCGTTGCAAGAGCCAACGATGCAGTCGACGTATTTTTTTTCCCTTTCGTTTTTCATATCTCGCTGCGCGATTCGTCCCTGGAGACACGTCGTCGACGCACGACAGCGAAATAACAAGATCGGAAGCGAATTACGAAGAATATATCGAAAATCGAACGTCGTAGCAGGATCGGAGAGACGAAAGAATCACGACGTAGCGTAGAAAGTAGATAAATCCGCGAGAAAACGTGGATCGGTTGGATGTAAAATGCGAAAAAAGAAGGACGAGCAAGCCTTTCACGAATACAGCCAGTTGTTTCTTCGTGTCGCATCCTATTACGTTCGGTGGTACGGATCCACGTTTGTTTTCATTTAGACGTAACAGAAGCGAGTTACGTTGTGAAAGCGTTCGCATAACGCTCGGAGTAAAACGAGCGCCGGTGTGTACGAACGGATGTTAAGTCAGAGCCGTGGATCTGTCCACGGCGGAGAAAGTAAGCCGTTTCCTCTTCCTGGTTCGCGTGCATCGATTTTTCCTCGATACGTTCATTGATAATCCGCGACAACGACACCGGCGTCAAATTTCGCTCCGTTTGTTCCTTTCTTCTTTTCGTTTGATCGCCGCCTTGTTTCGTCCAAATTTCCTAAGGGAAAACGTGCAAGCCGAAATACGCGCGCGATTCGCTCAAAGTTACCTCGAACCTCGAGCAACGGAACGTATCGCTTTCGTCGCGTCTTTCCGTGTAACGTTGTCCGACCCACGAACGATATAACCTAACGAACACGAAGATGGTACCCCAGATGGCTACTGGGGGTAGCCACCTACGCGATAATCAAACAGCCAAAAAATTCTACCGAATGTCCAAATCGGACAAATTGCGAATGTAAACAACTAAATAAAAAAAAAAAAAAAAAAAAACGTTGTCCGACCGACGAGAACAGACTGAACGCGCCGCGTGGTCCGGATTAATCGATGGACGCTCTTCGTCAAATCTTCGTACCATCGCCTTGGATCTTTCCAATCTCGCCATTTACGAGTCCACCGGTCGATCCGATGGAACCGTGTCTAATGGCACGCGTTGTTTTTACGCGTATACGGCCGAAGCCTCGGGCGATATGGCAAAGTTAGTCTATCGGGAAAACGGTGCATCCCGTAACTATGGAGAACCATGACGCGCGGACGATGACAGAGAAAGTGGTTGGGGATAAAACAACACAGATATCTTCTGATTTTCAATGTATTATTATCAGCACATGATAGTTTCGCATCCATCTCACAAAGTAAGAATCGGACAAAACGTCAACAATCATAAATAAGAAACAAAAAAAAAAAAAAAAAAAAAAGAGAGAAACGGACGTTACAGGCCGCCGGAGAGCCGCGTTATCCGCGGCGTTCTAAAAGTCAGCTTCTAACACGTCAAAAGAGCAGTAATTCGTTCGTGTAATATAATTCGTAATACGGAGGCGACTCAACGCGAGTAATCGTTACAATATTAGAAATTATCACAACGTTAATATCTGCCGGGTGTTTTTCGCGCGACTCCTGCATGGAAAAAGAAGGAAAACGACGCTTAAACGAGAATAAGGCCGAACGGTCCAAGGTAAGAGGGGAATAAAGAAAGAAAGAAAGAAAGGAAGGAACGCAACAACAATTTTTTACCGCGTGTGGCGTGGCGACCATCGTCGTCGACCGCGTCGTCCGACGTACGCGCGAGAGAGACGCGCGCCTTTTACCTCGAACTCTGCGGACAGTCTCGAGAATTTCCACCGGACTTCGGAAGCATAAAGAGCGGCGTGGTGCCTGTCGCGTTACAAAAGACCGGACCGGGCTAACAAAACGCGTTAGAAACGCCCGTTCCTACGAAAACTGGTTATTCGAATTCGAAGGACTCCTTTTGTTCGCAGGGAAGAACGTAACAGCGCGAAATCGGCCGGTGAAATCACGTACTCCCGCGACGTTCTCGGCCCGACTTAGACCTCCACATACCTAGGTCTTCGACGCGTATTTCGCGATCGGGACACGAGCCATCCATCGAACGAACCGCTCGATGCTTGGACCATGGACTTCGAGGCGAACGATAACACGCTCGTTTCGCTCGCGCGTCCGGACTCGGCCGGCTGGAATAAATTAAAAGAACATCCACGCGACGCGAAAGAAGAAGAACGCGAACAGGTAGAACCGCGAAGGGATTTGCGCGGGTAGAACGAAGCGACGCGGCGCGCGGATCGCCGAACGGCGTGCGTCTTTTTTAAATAAAAATTTGTCTCCTCATCGACGTACGTTGAAAAAATAGCGTAGGACGCGCGTCGATCGGCGACTCGCGCCTGTTTCTCTCTGCCGCCTAAAAACGAAATCGGCCAGCTCGCAGCGAGACTCGGGAACAACGCGACGCGGCGATCGTAGGAAAGTCGGACGAGCATCGGAGAAGAATACCGCGGCGAACAGCGCGATGGAAAAGAGGCAGGAACGGAATGATCGTAGAGGAGGAAAGATCGCGGGGGGCAACGACGGAGTTACGGGCTCTCGATTAGCAGTTTCGTTCGACGTCGATCAATCGCGCTTACTCGCGTTGGTCGGGCAATTTTTTACACCGTTCGATAGACGATTCGCGTTATCGCGGGAAATAGCAGGTAGAGTGCGACGGAACTCCGACGCGTACAATTATCCAGCGCGTCGTTAAGTAATATTGGTTTTTCCGTTAAGTAATAGGTTACCGCGTCGCTCTGTAACGTCCGTAAAATATCGCCGTTGCAGCGTCCGATCGGATCAAACCGTATCGAGTAATTCACCTTCCGAGCTTACAATTTCGACTTGGCGACTTACACGCGAGCCCGTAATATCCATGACAAAGTAGAAAAAGTAGGGAATCGTGGACAGTGATCGTAGCGATACGCGCGTTAGCGAGAAACAAGCGTAGGCGCGAATACTGTTGGTTCGTTTTATCGAGAACGTCGAAGATATGCAAACTATCAAACGCGAGTCGAGCTAAAATAAAATTGCAGCGCGAGAACGATGAAACGGTTAAAATTAGCCGAGAGCTATCTCGCTCTGGAAGCTCGTATAAAATAGAGACGAGAAACAAAGAGGCTAGACTCTCTTCTTTAGAGCGAAAGCTTTTGATTTTTACGCGCGCGATTGCTACCATCGCGCTTGTCTTAATCGTTACTTTTTCTGCTTCGTTTCTTCGCTCGGTTCGTTAGTCTACTGGCGAAATGGAGCGGCTGGTCGCGAGGCGTCGCACACGTAGCGAACAAGGAGCAACGTTTCCGTCGTTCTTCTCCTCTTTCTTCTTCCTCCAGCCGTCTTCTCGACGGCTTCCTCGTTCCTCCTTGCGTACTGCGATTATTCTCTGCCGTCTTTCTCTCTGTCTCTCTACGAGTCTCATTCACACTCGACGTATTCAGGCACGCTTATGTACACGAAACGTTGTCGTCTTCTCGCTTCTAGCCATTTTTCTTCGTAGACGCCGTCCGGCGTTCCGGTACGCTAGCAGCAGTTACAGGTAATTCGAGTAGTGATCGAGGGAGAGGACGAACGTATACAACACCAGCCATTTACCTACGTAACGATTACTACCGCTCTATATACAACGAATCACTAACGCGGTCACCGATCGCACCGGATAACCAAAAAAAAAAAAAAAAAATCAAACTCCAGCTTTCTTCTTCGTCTTTCCTCCTTCCTTTCTTCCTTCCGTGCGTTTCTTTCCCCTGTTTTCGCTTCGTATCTCTGGCTTAACGGGACAGCGGAAAAGGTACGAGGACGAGAATACGACAATTATAGAGTAATATCACGAAAAACTGTCCAGCCTCGAAAATTAAATAATGTGGCACTTGATGAATCTCGTTTCTCCGATTCCAAGTGTCTCTCGTACAATGGAATCTCCTCTCGCGACAGCGAGCAGGAAACGACGCTCTTTTCTCTCTCTCTCTCTCTCTCTCTCTCTCTCATACACGCAACATACAAGCACGCATACGCAAACGGCCGCGCGAACGAGTGCAAAAAAAGAAACAAGAAGAAAAAGAAAGGAGCCGGCATAAAGGCTACAAAGTACAGACCCGTCGCGACAAAATTCAGTTCGCGAGAATATATTAGACGGAAATACGTACTACAAAGTGGAGTTAAATCCATGAATAAAAATAAATACATCATCGAAACACCGACGGAAACGTCCGACGCGGAATCCGTTCGGTTCCAGCGAACCAACTGAACGACAGAACGCTATATATTTGTATATCTATATCTATATATATATATATATATCTATATATATATACACACACACGCACACATACACATATATAGATATACATATGTGCGTGTATATATATATGAACATACGTACATACGAAACGCTTGTACCTTAAACGATAGAAAAACTCGACGAAAAGGAAAAGTATAGCCGAAATGAATCGTTCGAAAATGTTTTTTGTACGTTAGCGCGCGTGCAGCGGGTCTACGCTCGCGAGACTCGCGCGTTTTCTCTTACTTTATTTTTTAAACGTTGCCCGACGTCGAGTATCCCTCTCGAGGATCGAAACGAACGCGCGTGATTTCGGTCGTGGTTTTACAATATACCGCGCGGTCGTCTACGCGAACGACAAAGGAACCGTGAACACAGGTAGCAAAAAAGAGAAGCGTTGGTGCACGCGCATTGTTCGACGCTACTCGACATCGAACGGTTAAAACGTTACGCATTGAGCGCCGATCGCGCTTCGTCGTATTTTCCTCTTTCTTTGTCTCTCTGTCCGTCTGTCTGTCTGTCTGTCTGTCTCTCTTTCTCGTTCTTCTCGCACATCGATGCGCGCTCTCTAATACGCTATATTATCTCCGATCTCTGTCTTCGTTCAATTACGCGAACAACGCTTTCCGATTTCCTCTCGAAACACGGTCGACGAGAAGAAAATTGAAAAATAAAAGAAAGGAAAAAAAAGAAAGGAAAAAGAGGAATCATTTTGTATTGTGCTTCGACTTGGCGGAAGAGAATACGCGTCGCGTGGTCGACGAGTTGCGTGCACCCGTGCCGGCCGGTTTTCATCGACCAAGCGTCCTGTACGACTCGAAGCGTTTCGTCCCGTTTGAATTACCACGGACCGCGAAATTAGTCGCATAAATTTAGATTCGATATATAAAAAGGAAAGATTTAGCAACGTTTGAGCGCAAAGGACGATCGATCTGGTTACCGGTACGACGTACGAGAAGCGTAAAGCGCCGAACGCCGATAGGGCGGATAGGCGACCGAAACGAATAATTTAGATAGGAGATGCAGGTGCACCGGCGTTAAGTCCATCGTCGCCGCGTTCACCGTCCTCTCGACGATTCCCTCGTCCAGCTTCGTTGTCCTCGCAACTACCGGGGCTCGTAGGCCTCGTAGACGAGCTCTGGCACCAGGGCCAGCGAAAACGTAGCGCTGGCCTGTCTCGCGTACTGTCTTCTCGCCGCCATAGCTTCGTGTTACCTATTATTCTCTTCCATCACCACCTGCTTGAACACACCCGCGGGCATCTGACTTTTGATCTCGTGGCTACCGAGCGCGGTCGTCCCGTCTTTCGCTATGAATAGCTGGAGTCCGGTTGCTGCGAACATCCATAATCAGAAACATTAGACGCCAGGCATTAGACGTACGACGTTAAGAAAAGAAAAAAATAAAGTAGTCGATAGCTTTTTTCCCCGCAGACGTGATTACGCGTTGTTTGTATCGCGTCTCGTTGACGTCGAAAAACAAATTACATTTAATCGACCACTTATAACTTTTTATATCGCGTTTCAACGAGACCGTTCGTACTCGTCGATGAAAGAGAAAGAACGGGGTCGAGTACGAAATAGAACAGAGGGTGCATAGCGACGTACTCTCGGAGCTCTCGAGATCCGTCTGCTCCAAGTTCGTTGCCTTGATCAGTTCGTCGATCAGGGAATCCGGGTTTGGCCTGGTCACTTCGACCCTGCACAGGATCGGATTTCCCGCGCCGTCTTCCGCTTTTTTCCTACGCTCCAACGCCGCCTTTGCTCGGTCCAGAGATCCCGTTTCGCTGAGACCGGAACCACCGGAAGGATTTCTAGGGAACAAACGAATCCACGATTACCATACACCGTTTTTCTCTTCCTCCTCGATCTTCCAATTTCTACCGTTTCGAGCACCGGCACGGAATAGTACGCGCCTCTTCTTTCCGTTTCCTCTTGGATTTTCCAAGAAGTAAATCGCCGCAAAGGACATAGTCGTTGGTCGGACGATCGACAAAAAAGGAGGGGAAAAAAAAAAAAAAAAAAAAGGAAGAAAACACGAACATCTGGCCATGAAACGTATCGAGACAAAGTTGATAAATATTTATCATTGCTCCTAAGAAACGCGGTCCTTGGGTCTTTACAATTTTACGACAGCGTCGGCTTTCGCGAAACGACGATTCCGTGCCAGCGCTCGTCTTCCTCGCGGGATAATTGGGCGCGAATGATTTCCACGACCACGCCTCGTGCAAAAACATCGTCACGTTCGATACAAAGATCAAGGAACGGCGCGACAGCTGTTTTGTTGCTAGCGACGCTAACGAAACAAAAGCAAAGGTCAAAAGCGAGTGGTCGGTTTTCGAAGGCGTCTCGTAACGATCGAACACGGTAGACGTTTTGGGACGAGGCTGAGATAGATGAGAGCAAGCGAAACAGGAAGGTGTGTGTCAAGCGGCGAGATTGCTAATTTTTCTGATCGAATATGTGCCAAGGCGAGTATGCTGGGTTCGCATGCAACGAGCCAACCGTCACCAGATCGACGTTACGTTACGAGTGGAACCGGCGAATCGAGCCAGCCCTGTCCAAATTCGCCGCTCTTACGCCGTCCTTACTTTTCGCCGAAGTAACTCGCAAAAGCGACCGGAGAAGTTGACAAATTTACCGCTCGGTATAAATCTTATAGACGTGGCATATTAAATATTCTAAATGTCAGAGATTTGTTACAAGGTGAAATCTGGTTACGGACAGATCCGAGTTACGCAAGTGCTCGACTCTTCGCGCTTGCACTTTTTCCTCGGCAAAACTTCGAAATATCGTAATTGTGGCGAAAGAAAACGAATGGCCGATAGTTTCGCGCGAGATATGTAACTCGAGCGGTTCTTTCCATCGCAGGAAAAAGCGATCGATCGATCGATCGATCGGGATTAATAGGCGACTTTATCTTGGTCTAATGAAATTACGCTTTTATATCGTTTACAACTGATAAAAAATATGCGTGCAAAAAAGTGATTACAAGTATCGGTAGCATGGAATCGATCGAGAAACCATTTTCTCGATCGAAGCGCGACAGATAGAGAGAGAGAGAGAGAGCAACGCGTTCGGAACTTGCCAAAGCTCGTTCGCTTTTTAAATTCGATCGAATTTAAGAAATATTCTCGGATAATTTTTCTAACAGTTCTAGAAGTTTCGCAGACGGACACGTGGAGACATCAACGTAATACGTTTGCATATATTTCTACGCAGTCATTCAACGCCGATCGTGAAAACGTAAAAAATTCAACCAGACTGTCAGCTTGGCGTTTTTTTCTTTTTCTGTAACGATTGAATTAAACTCATTAAGTATCGCATAAATCGAGTTTACGTAATTGTTTTCCTCGTATTTATCCGTAATCTCGCTGAATCACGACTTTATGCAAAAGTACGTGACACTGGTATGTCATTTTGTACGTTTAGCCCGCTCCTTTGTGGAACAGCGGCTGAAACATCGCAATTCCGATACTCGAAACACGCTTCGACTTTCGCAACCTCGTCGCGGAACGAAGGACGGGCACGCCAGTTCCGATTCCGACTCGAGCGTCGACGTCGTCTGTATCCACGTGTCCGCGAGTCGCGACGAAAGTGCAAAGCGAGAAAGAGAGAGAGAGAGAGAGAGAGAGAAAGACAATACATACAGAGACCAGACAAAATGAGAAAAGAAAAGAAAAACGAAGAGAATTAAGTCGAAAGCATGGACTGACGGTGGGGTTATGCTGTTTCGGTGCTGGGAGCTCGGTGGAGCGACTTCCGGTACCCCTAAGGAGGACTCTTCGGAGTCCGCTGGGCTGGTGGCGACCGTAGCCAGCTTGCCCCCCGCCCCGTCCAGCAACTTCCGGTGACTTCCGCCAATACCCCTGCAAGGATTCACAAAGCCATCCAAACTGCAAGGAAAGCTACACCTCCTCTCATCCTTCGTTCAAGTTACTCGCTTCGTTCCCCTATTTTCTTTCGTTTTCCCTTTTTCCCTGTACACCCGTTCACCTCCTCGGTGTCTCTTCGATGTACGTCGCGCACGCTTCCACGGTCGCAGCTGCCTTTTCTTCGAAAATCGTTCGTCGTAGCTGTCGTTCGAAACGACAGTCGAGAGTAGCCCGTCGACCGTGGAAGCGTTCGGCGAAATACACGTTCGACGCAGCTTGTCGAAATTGCTCGATCGCTCGAGATCGTCGTGTTCGCTTTATCAACGGATCGTTTATGACGTTTTCCAACCATCGTCTATCGCGCAACTGTATCCGACACATCGGATACGCGAGTCGTTATCCATCTTTCGGCCGACCGACGTTCTTCGTTCTCTGGAATTAGTAAACACCGAGAAGCAGAAATTTCGATGCAAACAGTCCCTTCGAGCGCGTTTAACGAAACGCTGTTCCAACATCCTCCTTCTAGTACGTACGTCGCGTTCAGGTACAGTCGCGCCTTCCGTAAACTTTTACGCGCGAGAGATCAGAGAGAACGTCTTACGATTATACGATACTAAAGTCGCGGTTAACGAACAGGCACGGCGTACGCCGCTCGTTCGAATCGTCGAATTTTAGCATCCGTAGAGGGAAACTCGGGCGATCGAGGAAGCAAAGCGAAAGCTGATGTCGCAGCGAGTGTATCTAACGTGTTTGTCCGATGCGTCGTCGATAACGATGTTAAAAATCGTATGGATCGGAATGCCTGTGACGTTGAGTGTCGTTAATTTCGAGCATCGTTTCGAGGAAACGTAACGATAGAATAGGAAAAATCGCGTATACGTTAAGAATACGCGACCAGAGTTTACGTAAAAATATAATTGCGATAAATTATAAAAAGAACAACAAACTGAAGCGTGTGCTCGTGACCGAAAAAATTAAGAAAAACGCAGGGAGAAAAGAACCGTCAGTCCTTGTTCCGTAACCCGAGATGCTACGACGTACGATTCGGATTTCGACGAGTCGCGTCAACTTTTAAACGAACGATATCTAAACGCCAGACATCGTCGATTTAAAAAAACGTACTCGTCCATCCAGAAATCGAGTTGACGCGCTCGACGACTACCGCGGGTTGCTCGCGCGAAACCTATCGAACTACGCTACGCACCGGTTAAACGCAGAACAACGAGCAGAGGGAGTGATAAAACAGATCGAACGCAGAAAATCATCGAACGCAAGGACAGGGGGATTTAATTAAAAAGAATTATAAGAGAGAAAGTCGCTGATGAATGAAACCTACCTGAGGGTCTGAGCGGTCGTCGCGGAACGTAGCGAGGCTCTGGGGTTATCGGGCCTATGAAGGGGATCGGGAGAGGATACGGCTCTGGCCTGGTCAGCTAGCCGCAAAACCGGGCTGATCTTGCCTTTCTCGATGCAGTCGCAGGTTTTCGAGATACTTCTCCAACCTGGCTGACCGATTCTCGGTTTCGCGGTCGGCACGATCACGCTGTTCCATTGTTCGTTCCGATCGTTCGTCGCCGAATTCGTCGCGTTACGTTCGTTTCGCGCGTCGAAGCTATTCCTCTCGACGTTTTTTCGCAAGTGCCGCGGAACGTCCTGTGGTCCAGGCACTTTGAACACGCCAGCGTCGTTACCGACGTTTTCGTTAAGGCTCGAAGCGACGCCGTTCTTCCATCGATTCGTTTCGCTTTGGTCGTTCGATAGAGGAACGGCTGCTATGCTCGATCTTAGAGGATTCCGCGCGATCGATTTTCCCTCGCGCGACGAAAGAGGGCTGGACGTAGACCAGAACCTATTTCGTGGGTCCAGCAGCGTGGAGGAAGACGAGGATGGGGATTCGGAGTCGAGAGAGGTCTCGGGTCTGGCAGGCTGCTGGCTCGAGGACTTTTGGGAGACATTGGGGATACGTGGAGCCCATACCGGCCAGGAGGGTGACCTATAAAGATCACAACACAAATATTCAAGCATGCAAAAATAATAATAAACTCATATACAGTACGAAGTAGAGACGAAAATGGGAAGACGTGGGAGACGCAAAGAAAAAAAATAAAAATAAAAATATATGTATGTATATATATATATATCTGGGAATAGAGAAAATCCAGAGTCTCAAGAAAGTAACAAAAAAAAAAAAAAAAAAAAAAAGAAAACAAAATAAAAAAAAAGAAACAGATCTAACGTTTCCCTCGTAAATCGTTATCGATGCCTTCTTGTTAACAACCGTTCAACGAACACGCGTTAAGATGATAAGAGTCCGAATGGTAAGTTCGATAGAGTAGAGAGAATTCGATGGTGTACGCGTTGACGTTCCTTTTGTTAAGAGGCAAGCACCGAAACTTCTCCGAAGAGAAATTTCTAAAAAGTTACCGATAATGAAATTTGAAAAGATTCTGTCGAAAGATTCGATTAAAATATAGACGTAAGCGTAGAGTTCGAAAGCAAAATCGCAAGCGCGACTGCATGGTATTTAGTGGCGCGCGATTGAAGAAATTGTTAGTGAATGTTACAGAGTGATGTTCTTGGTTGCGTTCTTATTCGAGGGAGGTATCCCGTGACTCGTACGAACGACTGTATTTCCGTTAAGAGGTTCCTCTTACTCGATCCCATACAAAATACCATGCGCACTCATCGTCCAAGTAAAAGCAAAAAGACAGTTGGAAACACGCTGATCGCGACAATGTCTATCGAACGTCGGGGCAAAACGATTTTCAAATTAACGAAAGAAAAAGAAAAAAAAAAAAAAAAAAAGAAAAAAACGATTCGTTTGAAAGAGATCGACGGAGCGAGGACACGTTCGAAGATGGTAGGATACGTATCAAGCGATTACCGAGTAGTAGAAAAGTATTCGACGAGTACTTGTTATAGAAAGATTCGAGAAGAGAACTCTGGACATCGATCGGGGCTTAATTTCTCTTTCTTCGCTCGAAATTCCCGAAACTAATTCGAATCTCCGTCTCGTTTACCCTAAACAAGAGTTTTCTATCGTTTGCGTATTCGTCTGTCTCGTTCGTCATCCTGGGGCGACCGCGTGGCCTTACCTAATGTGGCCACTGTCACCACTACTGCTCTGCCTACTGTGTTGACTGTGTGAATTTAAAGATCCATAGCCGGAGCCTTTGCTCAGTTGGCTGGTGTTGCTGCTATTGCGAGAATGGCCTGACTCTGTGTGCGCTTCGGTTAGAGTCTCCACTGGAAGAGCCGACGGTACGATCTCGCTCAGGGTCATTGGATCGTAGGACTCCGCCCCGCTGAGAAGCTCTGAAAAACCAACGTTGTGTTAACCATTCGTGAAACCGCACCACCCATTACCATCCCCGTTCCTGTCATGTTCTGTCACCGAGTTTCGATTCCCTATCGTTTGTCCGCGAATCGTCGTTCTTCGCTTATCTTACTCGCGTCCGATTTGGCGAAAGAACATGAAAAGATGGTGAAACAAGATTCGTTCGTTACCCGAGGAAAAGAGGGCAGGCCTCTTTTTGGGAAGACTACCAAAACCGCTGCTAGCACTAGCTATACTTCCAGCTAACGAACCAGTGGACACGTAATCTTCTCGATTGGTACACCTCTCGGATGCAGTTTCGTCCGTCGTCACACCGGAAACACCTGGTACGCCAGGTACTGCGAGCTGCGTTTGCTTCAACGACGGAGACGGCCTAGAAAATGCGATTCAGCTTTCGTCATTCCGTCTAACCACGAGTATGATCGTCGAGTTTAATCGTTAAGTTAGATTACAAAACGACGACGAAACACGTCGATTGCAACTTACACTTTGAACAGAATATCTCCGGACAGCATGTTCATCTTGATGGCAACGCGTAACATGGAATTGTCCTGTCTGTGTCTCGAGTCGTAGCCTTCCAGAAGATACCTCGTTCTGCAGAGTCCAGCTCCTGCGAATTCGGCGAGGTTCAGGTCGGTGAAACCAAGCTTCTGGAAGGACCTGCCTCCCTTCAGTTCCTACGAAAATGATCTATCGTTAGAACAGGTAGAAAAGGGAAACGCTTGGGGTCCATTCAGGGGCAAATTCAAAAGAGTCACCTTTCTCACGGATATCCTTAAAATACACGGATCGAGAACACCGGTGGACGCATTGGCACTCATTTTGCATAAAAACTCGAATTTAGCGTCCCATCTGACGGTATGCTCCTGCACTTCCTCCCTGAAACGAAAAAGAAACACATGAATATGCGTGCAGAGACAGGGCGGACGTGACACTTAATTGCATTTTCATTTTGCTACGCGGTTACGAGCGACGCATCGAAACGCGAACGAATTTCGGTGACCAGTTTGCAAGTGGTCGCTGTTGGAACAAAGGGACTAAACGAAATTCACGGTCAACGATGATTCACGGTCTCGCGCAAGACACCGCTGATCTGGCAAGTTCTCACCGGCATCTACCAACCGGTCGTTTAAATGAATATTCAGACCACTTTGCTTCCGGTAAGGGAACATCCGCTCGGCGGTCGCGTCATCGTCACGTATCGAATCGTACAAAGGGCTGAATTGTGCGCCGTCGTTGTTTATGTCTCGCGCGACGAATTCCATATAAGTCGCAATGTAAGTACGCGTAGAGCCAAAGCTAGAAAGCGGCTCGTACGTGTTTGGCGAGTAGCGTGTGATAAACCAGCCCTCCTATTCTATTTTCATTCGAGGACAGAGAATTCTGTCTCTCGATGGCCTTCGGTCGAGTCGTTGCAATCGAACTAGATAGATAAAGATATACCGTGTGCGCGTTGTTACGTTTCACGATCAATTGCATTACCTATGCAAAATACGCAGAAAGAAGAAGAAGAAAGTTGCTCGGCCTGCTACGAAATGCAAATTCTCGGATAACAACGATTTTACGACACGCTGTTCCAATGGCAAGTAAATGCAACGGGGTTTTCGTGGATTTTCCCATTTGCCTGGCGCTCCTTTCGAGCACACTCCGGCTCGTAAACGCCATTCACGTCACACGCACCCTCCTCGCTCGTCCAGACCCACCCCGTCGTATCGACCTTGCACGGGGAGCGGAAAAACTTCCGAGGAACAAAACGCCGTCGAGGAGAACGCAATGACAAAGGCGATCTCCAAGACGCGCGGTCGTCATCCTGTTGAACGATGGAAATACCGAATCGTACTTGAAGTTTTCGCAGAATCGACCAACGGATGACCGACATCGTCGCCTGTAAACGCATCGGTCGACCGTGTGTACGTTTGTCGCGCGCATTTGACTCGTTAACGAGATCGCACGGCTTAACGGGTTTGCCTTAGTCCACTGTTATCCGGATGCGCGTATCGGTCGCTGGAAAAGTCACCCTGTTATTGCTGTCTGCGATAGGATTGCCGTTTCAGTGGAATCGGCAGTTTTAGTTATTCGCCAACAGATTTTATCAAAAATGTCTGGCAATTAATCACGATGAATACTTTACTCTTTCGCGACATGTAGCAGCTACTGCAGGCTCAAAGAATAAATAGTACTTGGCAAAGGAAGCGGAAGATCGATGATCGAGTAAAAATGTCTTAGCTTCGTCACGCTTAATTTCTTTTTTAAACGAACTTCCGTTGACCGGAAGGAAGACGCGTAGACGAGACGAGCCGAGCGCGTCACGCGCAATTTTCGAAAGTTTCGATGAAACGCGCATCCTGTCGCGATTAAATGTCGGATAGTGGGTTATAGGGACAGGACGCGAGCGACGACGCGGCCTGCTGATAACCGATAACGAATGAAGCGCGTGGTCGTTTTCTTTGTTATTCTCGCGACGGTCTGATCGCGCAACGTGTCCGACTCGTCGACTCGGCGCACGACCAAAATTTTCAAACTCGATCGACGAAATACGAGAGACCGCGGCTAATTATCGAAGCGACGTTTTCAAAATAATCGAACCGTGATCGCCCGCTAGCGTACAATTTCACGGTCACAGTGTGCAAGGTTAATTACGTTTAACGATCGTACGGAGCGTAAGAATCGCAGATAAGCCGACGAGTAGTAGTCGTCGGAGAAGCTGGGCCAACGAATCGCCGAGGAAATTCGAGTCCTCGGTCCTCCCGTGTTTTCACCAAGGTGAAGGCGATTTGGTCGCACTCTACCGCGCGAAACGCGGAATTTACCTTCCGCCCCCGCGCAACGTCGCTTTCGTCTTTAGCTCGATCAAAGGAGCCACTATTTCCGGAACGTATCCCGACCGGCGGAAAAAAAAGGATTTCCCACGAACTACGAACGTGACGAGGCATCCAGTCGAGGAATTACGGTCACGTAGGCTACCGGCAAAAGCATTCACGAGCCCCTGAATATCGATATAACAAGACCGACCTCCTCTCACCTTTCTCGACGACGAGAACGAGAAAGAAGAAGCTTCGTAACCCTGGCCGAGCCACGCTCCGTATCGCGATACCAGCCGACCCTAATTCCGTCATGCTTTTCATCTGCCTCTGGTGCACACAGTCTGCCGTAAACTTTCGCGATACCGCAGTCGTCGAGTTAAACGCGGATCGTATCTCGCGACGAGCGTAATTTCACGCGCGAAAATCGACGTCATCTAGGAATAAATTTCGCGTAAATTTAGCATTTATCCGCTGGATCTGCAACTGCGCTCTGTAATCCGACGAACAACGAGTAGTCGTTGCAATTACGCGCTGTTTGTTCGGCCCTAAAACCTATCTTTTCCTCTTTCCGGAGATGGAACGAACGCGAAGCAGAATCGACTACTTTTCTTCTCGGATTCTGGCGAAAGGTCCCTTAGCGATGCTTTTGATGAAAGAACGTGTTTCGCGGTTTCTTCCGGCTACAGCTACGTCCTAACAGAAGCTCGAGTAGCTATCCGACATAACGTACAGAATATCGTCTCTAACGTAGGCTTTTCGTTTTTCACGATAAATTCAAGAATCTGAGGTGTAGTTGTTGTCCGTGATACTTGTAGATGATGCTGGCTGTAGATGTAGCTGCCGGGGTACTGCTATTTTTCTTCTAATTTAGATGCGTGGAAGAAAAATTGAACTATGAGCGGTCGGGATTCGAACCCGGGTCCCGAAGAACGTTCGCAATGTAAGGCGCTAACCACTGCGCTACCGTCGTCCGGTGGAAGTTAGCGCCGAGTGGCGGTATTTCTCGTCGAGTGCCGCCACAAATCGAAGGATAACCAGAAAGATCGGATAAACCGACGATCGTTCTTTCTCGCTATCGAGTCGATTATCCGGGCAACGAATTCCGTTATCCGAACGTAACGCGAGGATATCGTGGCAGCTTGCGAAAGCACGGCAGAGGCGTTCAACGAAACCACGCAGCGAGACGGCCGCCCAGCTACGGGATTCGCACGGGTCCGGAGACAAACCGTTGTCCGTCGGGTGGGAAGCGCGAGCCAATTACCGTGGAAACCGGGTCGACCTATCCTCTGACGTGTCCAAAAATTTAGATAGCCACAGCCCTGGGAACCGACGAATTTTCAGTGTCAACGCGAACACGAAATTCGCCACCGTTGATCGACGTTCCATCGAAGAGAATCGACAAACGTGGACCGAACAGCGTCGTAAAGTTTTCCCTCTGGTTAGAGTTCGGTTAACGAGAAAGCTGTAACTTTTGCCGTTCCCGCTTCTCGGATGGATGTCGAATTTCCAATCGAACGTTCGCTCGACACCTTGTCGTTGGTCTTTGGTTATTTAATTAAGGGCGCGTTGCTTGGCAACGGTTTCGCAAACAGAAAGTAAGCGGCACACGGCTACAAAACTTATCGATTCCTTGATAAAAGACACGTGTATCCAGGGAATCGACGCAATCCGGAAACACGATTTAACATGGTTGCTCGCGTGCCGGACGATAGTCCATCCAACGTACGTCGCGCTCGTAAAACGATATTGCACAGCAGCTTGGGGAGCAAGAAGCCTTGTAATCGATTCTCCGATTACAGGGACGAAACTTTGTACGCGAAAAAAAGAAACCGTAAACGGCGTGAAGCGATTTCCCAAGCGAATCCGTATTTTCCTTTTGCTACGCATTTCGTCCGACTCGAGCGATCCGGTTGCTCGATTTAACGTTCGTTTGGTAAAATTCAAGCACCCGCCGATCGTGGTCGTCCGTCGAAGACGATCGTTCAGGAGTTGGCGTCTACGGCGAACTTTCCATCGTATACCCACAATTTTCAGTTCGACGGACGAAGATAAGAGCTACGGAATGAATTTAACCCGTGGACCGAGTAGATCGAAGGCGAAGGCGACGATTAAATTCAACCACCGTGCGCGCTCGGTAATTTGATCGTCGATCCTGCTCTTCCTACGACGATTCTACCACGGTTGATATCAGCGTGGGATGTCAACAGGTCTTCGTGGCCGTGCTCCGCGACGAATCTCCGCGCTCCTTTACCCTCTTCGCCGCTTTCCACTTTGCTTTTGTCTCTCTACGTACGATACGGATAAAGAATAACGTACCGTCTTGAATATTTCATGAATTCGCTCCGTGGTTTCGTCTCCTACGCCAAGTGCAAATTGCACCCAACGATATCGAACCTGTAACTATGCAACTATCTATTATTCGCTCGAACGTACTCGGTCGTCCTGCAGTTTGCGTTTGATCCGATCCAATAAGAGAAACCGTGCCATCTCTTCGATCTGGAAGAACGATATACGCGACAAAGCGGCTCTGTCCGTGTCCCATCTTCTACCAGCAAGCGGAATTCATTTTTCGAATAATTGTTTCGATCTGGCGATACGGAACGCGTTAGATCGATAGCAGGCGACGGAGAAGCGAGAGGCGGGGAGACGGAAGAGGAGGAGACGGGAAGAAAGCAAGTGACTGGAGCACGGGAAAAAATCAACGGCGAAAGATAGCCAGCGCTGCAACGACGATGGCTCGGCGGACAATTGGACCGAGTCGTTGCTCCAAATATGTCAGCGGTCGACGCTCGTGGCGCGCCGCGACGCCGAAAAAAAGCGACGTTGCTTGTCCAACCGGCGGAGTCATCGGTGCTTCGAAAGAAAAACAAGCGAGCGAAACCTTCCTCTTCCACGCTTTTTAAACTTCTGATCTTTCGATCAGATTTGGAAAATCGAAATAAACGATAAAACTGGAATTGCAGAATCCGATTCAAGAATCTTTACAAACACGAAAACGTTCAAATTCGACTCGGAGATTCGATTACACGTCGAATTCGTCGAATACGTTAGGAGCGAAAATTTCAAGTACACGGCAAAATAAAAATGAATCGGAAGAGCTTTTCCCCGATAATGGTAAAATCTTCGAACAGCCCGAACGGAAAAAAGCCATCGGCCGTGTTCCCCTGATTTTGCGCTTTTCCGGTCGATCCGAGTATTTCGTGAAATCAATTCGCGTACACCGGACAATGCGTACGACGTCCTTGTCGGGATTAAGCACTGTCCATAGAGACCTATTAAGCTGATTATGGTGACCGCTTTGTAGTAACCTTTAAGCGGTCAGATTCGTAAGCGGGAACATGGAGCGTACCGGTGGACCCCTTAAAGTTAACGACCGAATCGACGACCAACACCGACGGAACCTTCGATTAATTTCTTAAACACGAAGCGATAAAGACCGCCGTTGCCACGGCTACAATTACGAGTTTAATAGGTCGAGCCTCGACTGCAAACCATCCGTACGTTTCGATCTAGCCTTACGACGGCGATGCACGACGAAACGAGGTCGTTTCTCCACTCAGACGCGTTTCAAAGAACGAAATGCAATTTTCCCTCGGTCGAGATACGAAATCCCAGCGCGCGTGGATTGGAAAAATCGCAGCAACGAAATTTCTTCTCGCGTATGCGTGGAACGCATCGTGATTTCGCGAAACTGATCGCCGAACGATCGATACGAGGATCACGGGTATAACTTTCACCGACGTCACCGGGTATAATTCACGGATCACGAACGAGCTCGACCGTTGCATTAGCCGTGGGCAAGGCTGCTCCAAGGCTGTTCGGATTGTGTGTCATTCGCAGTTTCGCAATCGAGTTCGGATGAAAATGCAAGCCCATGTTCTCGCGTGTACTTAGCTATTCGCGAGCGAACGGTCGGCTCTCGTAGCACTTTCACGCACAGGTGATCGCTCGGTCGTGTCTCGTAATCGGCGATACGGTTGCCAAGGTAGTCGCAAACGGTCGAATAGCGTAACGCGGTTCGATTCGATTTTATTCGCGGCTATCGATGCCTCCTTCGAGCCACTCTGTGACTTTGCGTAGGATGGTGGACGCTTGGGCTTTTTTTCCACGATAAAAGCTGTCCGAGTAACTTCGATAAATACGAATGACGAACGGTATATGCGTGAGATAACGTTCGCACAATGTGAAATTTACTCGCACGTGGTGAGAATATGCGCGTAAGAAGAACGAGATAGTCTTTCGCGAGTTATCAGAGACTCGATGAGGATAAAAATTAAAAAATAGATAACGTTCCTGCAGTAGCGTTCTAAATAACTCGATACTCGATACATCGAACGTGCTTCGCCATCTTCCACGTACGATGTGCATACGGATGCGTATACGTAGATGCGCATACATGGTATAGAGCAAACGCGATCGGATGACTTCATAAACGAGACTGACTCGAAAAGAATATCCTGTGATTAAGATTCTCCGCGGAGGCGGTTTTTTTCGATGGATGCCAGTCAATCGACTGTTTATTCAGGCCGAAGGCGGATCACGGTTATTTTCGTTTTGATCGATGCATTCGCGTTTAACCGTCCGGCGTAATCGGCGAAACAACGAATCGATTGATATTGCGACGGAGGGACAACGAAATCTCGCGATTATTTCTGATTCACCTTGCACGCGAGCCTTCGCCGTCACGCGTCACGCGCTACACAATCGCGCGATATTTCACGGGCGGACACAATTTCCCCATTGAATCGAGAACCGCGCCTTCTCCTCAAATATTCCGTCTTATCGACCCCTCGATCCGTTCTAATAAATTAACGTCTAACGTCTAACCAACGATAAATCTCCATCTGCCGCGACCAATGTCAAACGGTCTAAGCTAAAAATAATTCCTTCCGCGACATTTGTTTGAAATTGTTCGATCGAGCGAATTTCAAAGCTACCCTGATAAACGTTTCACGATTTTTTCCAGAAAGTCCGGAACGGTAAAACGAAGAAAGAAATGGGCGTGGGCATAACGACTCCGTCTCTTTGCAGCGGGAGGTCAACGTATTCGATAAACGTTTTCTTTTTTCGACTATTCCGAGTTTCTATTAGCGACGTTCTTACGATCTTTCGCGTGGATCGATCCGGTTAACGAGGAATCGCGTTGAATCCTTGCGAGAATCCTCGTACTCGATCCGCGATCCATCGGATATGGTTAACACGCGCGGATTACGTAACCTGGAAGCAGTAAATTCCGAGCAGCGTTTGCTCGTTGAACGCCACGGCCCGTTAACTAACGACACGGACAGTTTGTCACCGTGTCTGACGAATGCACGCGCAAACCCGCTGCCAAGCTTATCGTGGTCGTACAGGAGGACTATCGCGAAGAATCCCGAGCAAAGTTGGGCTAAAGAACATTTGGCGAGGGTTGGTGGTGAAATTTTCCAGGACCCACGAGGATTAATTCCACTGGAGTAAAGTTCGAGCGACGCTCGCAACCGATAACTCGCTAACGTACGATAATTACCGCTTACCCGGACTTGCGCCCGTTTCGCAGCTTTTTCTCCGAGGTAGCTTCATCGTCCCGCTCGACTTTAGTTTTTAGTCATAGAGACGCAATCGGTGCGGTCATTTGCAAACGAACTTATTTGGAACCTCGTTCCGGCCAATCTCTAAATTCAATTGCAATTTACGCTCGCAACTGCGACTGCGATGGTTCTTCGGATAAACGTTCCGCAGAATATATATAAAAGTACCGCAACGACGACTCGATTCCAAACGTCGATCGACGAACGTGCCATGACGAGGACCGTTTCTCTAACTGGAGAATGCAAGTAACTGTAAACGAACGGCTGCCAGCTATCGGAATTTTGGTTCTGGCAGATTCGCAATTTCGTTACGTTCGAGTCGAAAAGACGCTTCATTACCGCTGAGGAAATTAATAAATCTCCGTTACGATCACGTCCAAGGCCTGCCACGGATGTTTTCAAAGAGCCAAGCGGAAAGCAGCGTCGTTCCAGCACGTGAAATTTCGAATTAAAGCATGTTCGCTCTTAGAGACAAAAGGACGCGCTGTCTCCTTGTTTTTCACCGTCCTCGCGTTTAATCCGTTCCGATCGGCACCAAAGCAGTGGTGAACTAAGCGGATTTGATTAATCTCCGGAACGAGACGCTTATCCACGCATTCGCGTCGTTATAACGTCTTCCTCGTAAAGGAACCTTTGAATTGTAAATTGCTCGTGTCGACTACAAAACACGGGAAATAATAAAACGAAATCGATAACATCGCAAGGTCACCGTACGCATACGATAAGGTCGCTAGACCAAAGTTCAAACGATAAAAACCAACGACCGGATGTTAATTTTTCGTTTGCCGATAGATGAAAAAATATCCATCGCCGACCTATCGTTGAGGGTAACTAACAGCCACGACGATTCGTCTCCCATCTTTGGAATTAGAAACGAAACTGCCGAAGAACGACGAATTTCTAAACGATCAAAGTTTCTTCGCCCCATGGCCAACATCCGAAAACTGGAAACGAAGGCCCGCGATTTTCTCGATCTGAATCGCAAGCGTTCGATGTTTGGACGCTCGATGAAATTCGGAATCGGTCGAGGCGACCAAAAGTTGATCGCGAACCCAGCAACGCGTCTGTTATCGCGTGATTTCGCGTAATCGATGCTCGACGGGGAAGGAAGAAAACGCGCGACGAAGCTGCTGGATTTTCTGGCCAGAAGGATACGCGCGCGTCGTACAATTTCGAATGGAGTTGGAAACACCGAGAAAGCAAATGGCACGGGCGAGGCGTAAGTGGCGCACGATTCCGGGCTGACCAGTTCCCTTAGCCAGAAGAACGCGATCTCGTTTGATATCCTGGGACGAGCTTAAGCTTGCTGTTGGTAATGGGATCGCGCGTTGATAACGATTCACTGTTTGCAATCGGTCTCACACGCTGCAAAAGGAACTGGACGAACAAGAATAGAAATACCGTGGCGACGAGAAGATGTAACCATCTAAAAGCGCAGCTAAAGAGAAACTCGAACAAGTTGTTAGATACAGTAGCGGCAACTTCGCATCTCCGACATCATCGTACTTAGGAATTATCTTAATGGAGTTATATTATCGGACTGCGGATCTTTCTGCGAATTTATATCTTTGTGGACACAGCCGAGAAACGGAAATAAATAGAGATTCGTGTTATCTACTAGGAACGAAACCGAATATTCTACGGATATTTTGTGCACTTTTATCTGTGGCGGCACGGGACACGGAACTTTCCAACGGCTCTGGATACAAAGCGCGACGCCGTCAAAACGCAACACCGACGTGCCCAATGCACCATCGATATGTTCACGCTCTTTCCGCCGAATTCTCGAAAGAGCATACGCGTGCCAGCCGCGGCGGCACATCTAACGAATGCACGCTAATGGGGGATATCGATGGGCAACGAAGGGAAGAATCCGTTCGATCCGGAACAAAAGGGCAGTCAGTCTGTCTTACGCCGTGAAATAAATAACTCCTCAGTACCATTGCACAGCAACGCGTCGATAGAACTCTTGGTGTCTATTGTTGCTTGTTAATCGTATCTGTTAATCGTTATTTGTTGACTCTGACTGTTAATTCGTTCTTAATAAGCAATTGTTCGTTAAAACATCTGAGTATTCCTTACGCACGCCTACACAATTATATGCACAAATGTTGATTTTACAAAGTTCGACAATTAACCGTGGTGATTAGACACTCTTAGATGTTAAAGACAATGTTCTTAGGTTCGATAACGAGAACCCACGGTCAACGGGGAGAACTCTTTGTCCGGTAGAATATATTTTGAAACGCAAAGACAAGACGATGCGTGTAAACTGTCCAAGGTGATCACAAGAATAAAAGACCGATACGATCGCATTTGTCAATTGCATATTGACCGGGGATATCGACAAAATCCCAGGCGCCGTTACTACGCAGACCCGCGTAGACCCGATATTGCTCTTGCCCGGGACTTGTTTCTTAATACAACGTGTGTCCCTCGATATTGGTACTTCTGTTAGGTAAAAACGTTCATCCCGTGACCGTGGCTACGTTCGGCGACCAGTTGTGTCACCTCCAGTCCAAGCCCACTATTCTATTATTTAAGTACAGCTATAACAAATAGTTTAGACCAAAGTATTGAGAATCTTCCCAAAATTTCAAAAAAAAAGGCCTGATGTCCCTTCATCTCCGACATTATACGTTCTGTGCAAATTTCGTACAAACGCGGAAGAACCCGTGGTTATACAGAAATCTAGCAGGGACGCGGAACATCTGCGAGACAGAAAGATAAGTCTCTCCCGGACGATTCTCGATCGCTTTATCCACCGCTCTGTCGAAGAATCGATAATCGACGCGCGTTCGTTTACGTTATAACGCCATTGGAAGACGATTCTATGCTTCCTCGATTGCTATTCTAGGTAAAGACGAAGAGAAACTTTAACTTTGAAGTAAACGTAAGCCAGTGGAAACGTAACAGCCAAGACTAGGACTCGGTGAATACGCGAGCAGCTGGTATCGAATGGTAGATGGTCGGACAGAAAGCGAGAAGAGGCGAAACGCGTCGCATGCTTCTTTCGTCTATATCGGCGAGAAGGGCCGCAACAAAGGAAAGTCGGTGACTGCCGGGGATCGAGAATCACGATTGAGATCGACACGAGCCGGAAGAATTCGAGTCGGCTCGTCAAGACGGACGATTATCGAGTTGACTTCAATCGAAACGCAGGCGTCTAAATTGTCGAAGGGAAACGTCGTCGTGGGAGACCGTTATACGTTAGATCGGAGGCGGGTCCGTGTAGGAAAAGGTACGCGGCTTTCGAGCACCGTTTCCGCTGCTAGGAACACGTGTACGCACTAATAATAAGACGCGCTAACTATAAGCTGACAATTAACCGAGACCTTCCGTCCGAGATCGCGGTCACAAGCAGGATCTCGAGGTTTCAAGAACCGTTTGCTTTCCAGTATCGACTTTCAACGCGGAGAATTCATTGAAATTAATGCAGCAGTTGGTAACAGGTTGAATAACCACACCAGTTTGCTAAGAGGACAGCTTCTCTTTAAATAGAAAGAGCGCGAACTTCGTGGTTATCGGTGTTACTTGGAATACGACGATGTAGGACGTCGATAGACGATAAATAAAAAAGTGCAAACGACGAGAGATATGGACATTTTTGGAAGCAACGCGCGTAGGTGCTAGAAGAATCGATCGATCGATCGATCGATCGTTGTATGTTAATTCGTCGAAAACAATTGTCTTTTTGATACGTTTACTTGCGTCTAAAAATCGCTTTCAAGTACATATTTTGTAACGTATATTATTAACGTTATACGTTACGAATCTCTCGTTTAACAGCGTGCTTCTATCGTCGCAGGGTAGAATCGACAAGATGCGGACAATTAAATGCACCAGACTCGCATATTTCGAGACAGAATACCTACATCTCGATACTGGAATACGATCGTAATGGCGTAAAGTCAACGCGATATCGCGTATGCATAAACGGTAAGCTTGAAAAGGTTAAACGGTATAAATTAACAGCGTTCCTTCTTCGACGCTGTACCATGCACGCATTAGTCGTTACGACGTTCGAACTGTTTTCTATCGGTAAATTTTCCGATTCGCGTTCGAACCTCGCCAAACTCGATCAAGATCGTCCTGCTTGGTTGGCTGTATAAGATTTAATTGCGCGATAGTTTACGAGGTTCGAAATAAAGACGATAACAGCGTGGTAAGTACAATGTGTTTTCTTATCGCGTTATCGGCGGTTATCGCGAACAACCACCAGCCACGCTAATTATCAGTAACAACGGTCACATGCCGCATTGTTCGACACATAGGCGGCCGATGTGCTCGCTGGCAAACGAACGATAATTACCATCGGTTAAGGTACACCCGCTGCCGCGCGACGTCTGCGCGTTATTAACGTAACGCAACAATTGAATGTGTGAGACATTGTTGTTGCCCAGGTTCGCACGATCAATACGAATCGACGACTCTTTCTCACGACACTTACCGTTCGCGACAACAGCGATGGACAAATCTTCGCGTGTTCTCTGTCTTTGCGACACGCGTAACGGATTAAATTTATCGATAAAGGCGATGAAAAGATAAAGCGGCAACAGCCAGGCCAAAAATTCTACGTCTGTCTCGTTCGTTCTCGTCGAATCTATTCTTCTTCGTCGTTAAGGTGCTTAAAAACATTCCTGGAACGCAATCTGTCTCGCTGGAATTACGATAACGATTCGTTGGAATTGAAGCGCGCGCTGTCGTAATTGCAAGTACTCGAACAACTCTTTAATTTCGTGGCTTCTACCGGTCTTTTAGTGGCAGATTGCGATTGCCCGTTGGTCGGGTAAATACGTTTGGATTTGCGGTTAGCTTCGAGCGCGTACGCTTTCCATCGTCTTCGATGCCACAGCTTATCCCCGAGACTATCCTCGGAACTCCAACTTTGAACTTACCGCTACGTTGATGCGAGGAACTACGTTATCCCGCCCTTCGACTCGTTTAAAATAAAAGTTTGCCACCACTTTTAAACCACTTCTGAAGCAGAAAGTCGAAGACATGCCTTCCGGTTCGGAGCAATTGCAAGGCACGCGCGATTCCAAGCGCATCGTTTCGCCACGGCCAATGCTTCCGGGCGAAATTCTAACTATTCGTTCGAACCGCTTACGTAACGTCGCTTATGAATACGTAACAATGCAAAGTGAAGGTACTCGGGAAGAGCAGAGTCGAGACAGATGGAAAGCCCGCTGTTGCGAATTCCTCGATCGATGCTAATCGGGATATACCTTTACAGCGAGTTTCCTTTGCGTATCTACCGTTGCTTTCTCGCTACGGAGCACGTCGGAAACGATACTTTTCGTATACGAGATACGCAGCGAATAGCACGGAGCGCGAGACATTTTGCGGTGAAACAGAGGCGAGAATTGACGACGCGCGTATAAATTATCGTAGAGAGCGGCCCGCAACGCGAAAGCGATAGAAACGAACGGGTGGCTTTGGGACGAATGCCAAAACGGTCGGTGACATTCTAATCAAGGCTAAAAAGATCGGCTGTTCGCACCTTTGGCCCGGTTTCGTCAACCGAAAATTCCCCGATCTGTTTTAGATTCAACGCGAGTGTTTGGCCGAGCCGCTATCGCGAGTACGACGCAGCGCGTTCTTTCGCGCGAATCTCAAGGAAACCTGCGACTAGCACGCGAATACGCGACACGAAAACGTTTCGCGCGTGTTGTCGTGAAACCGTTGCGTGTGCAATTAACCAATCTAACCCCTTGACTTGCTTCTTTTCTACCTCTAATTATCGTTCTCGTTGTTAAAATAGGAAGACCGTTATTTTCTCTTTCCTGGCTTAAATCGATATTCGACGTCCTTCTCTCTCCTCTCGTTGCACGTGTACCGCTGTATTTTCTGCTTCCTCTTGTCTCAATTGTCCGCAATTCTTTACGAGTTCGGTCAGTCGCGTTTCGCAAACAAAAGAACGATAAAAATACGGCTTAGCGAATAATCCGGCTTTGCGTAGTTTCCGATCGAGTTGTACATTCGTTGAACGAAAATTTGTCTGTTTGCCGAGAAATGCAGGTTGCTGCCGTTCCGTTCGCTGTAGCCGGCGCGTATCCACGCGAACGCTATCAAAATGGAAATTTCGTGGAACGTCGAAGAGATTGGCAGAGCCGTACGACGAACGTACGCATCGGACGCATGCCTCGATTTTACACGACGATAACACAACAGACGTAAAAACAGGTTAACCTTTAAACGTCTAGACTGGATATATTGAATTTTCAGAAGCATCTGGTTCGCGAGTCAGATCGATAATTTGCCGTCGCGAAACTGTTTGTCTGTTTTCGTTGATTCCCAGACGCTACACCATTTGCCAGACCGTTCAAATAATTCACGCGGTTATCGGCAAGTACCTTCGCACGTGCTTTATAATCGATCGCAACTTCTTAATAAATAAAGCAAACAACCGTCGAGACTCGCAGCCGAGATACGATTTTCTCTCCACGAAAACGATTTCCGACAACGTGGCAATTCCTGGGCTACCTTTTTTAAACATTCACATCCTCGAGAAAAGTAGCGGCGGATTTTAAGTTGCCAGAAGGCTACGTATCTCGAGTCGGAGCCTTTGGACGCTCGTTCTTAGTACGAATTTCTCGACGAGCGTATCGACCGCAGGCTGGCTATAAAAATATCAGCGCTTGTCTTCTGAAAAATCTGAACCTCGTTATTCGCCGAAGGTTTTAACGTTTAGGTATTTTTAACGAAAGTTCTAAATTTTCCTACTTTCTTGCCGATACGTTTTTCACGAATACGCGTGATACGAACTGCGAACGTTTCCGTAGACACGGTGTTCTACACCGATGTCGCGCGATCGTGAAAACGACAGCGATGCCAATGACAGAAACGTTTGCGAGAATCGTTGAATTATCGGTGGCTCGTGGAACGCGATACGAAAGAGCGGAGTCTGAGAGGAAAAGTTGCCACGCGAATTCATTTACGATAACGTTCACCCACGTGACCGTGACACGAACGTCGAACCGAATCAATAACTTTCTCCTAATGGAACCTCGTGGAAATTACAATCCTCTGTTCTATCGTGATATGATTGTTATTGATGTATATACCGGTGCAGGATAGATAGCAGTATCGTTCGCGTTTGAAAAAGAAATTCGATACATCAGGCTGGCACCTCGACCACGTCAAAGAACTTTCAGACGCGTGTTCTACCGTTAAATATCTCGTATCCGATATACCTAAGGTGTATTACACGGAACGCTATACAGCGCATTCTCTCTTTCTCTCCTCTTTTCTATTTCTTCGATAAAATACAAAAGTATGGAAAAATGGAACGCGCCTGCGGCCCACGAAGGAGAGTTTAACCGAGTCGAAGAACTCGTAAAATATTGGTTGTAGATTTTAGATGACTCGGATGGAAATATAAGAAGAGATACAGCCTGGCAATTTCTGTGAGATATCAATCTGGCAGATTTTAAAGTACGATGGTAATAGCCGCAGCACGTGGGAGGTAATCGCCTCTATCGAACTAGAAAGCCTTTGTTTCCGCGCGTAAAACCGCGAAATACCGTTGCATTGTTCGCGAAACGCGCACGAATAGTTCGTTTCGGAAGAAAACAGAGAAATAAAACGTGAGAATCGAGTTACTATTCGCGCGATATTCGGAATTCTTCGAGAATAATGGGGCACGCGTCGCGTGGCGCAGGCAAATAGAAGTTTACTCGTCGATCGCTCGATTCCGCAACCTTGCGAACACGAAGACTATCGGCGATCGGGAGCAACGAGAAATAGAAAAGGAAAGATATCTACCGGTTCGGACGAGTATGTGTGTAATTGCCGCACGAAAAATAGACGATCTTCGAGCAGTCTATGATTTAATCGTTACGTAATCGACTCTTTACCGCGTAATACCGCTTGGCGTGCGAATCGTTGCATTCTTCGGAACGAACCTTCGATTCCACTCTGTTCCGAACGCGGATGACAACGTTACACGCCTCAACCCTGTCGGGTCCAACTTCCTTTTCAACGACGAACGCGATATTTTAACACGTGTTGTTGAATGCCACGCCAGTTTTACAAGGTTTGGCCAAGGTTGACGGTGAATTTGTTATTACGCGATGAAATATTATCCGCAAGAGATAAGTTACAACGTATAATCATCGTTAATGAATTTATCTCATCGTGGTCACCGGTGACCCCCATGGCATTCAACGTGTTAATATCACAGGCTGTACAATATACTCGAGTTGAAAAATTTGAATTGGAAATTGTTTGTTTATAACGAGATCCTACGTGCCGATAAAGCGCGTACTCTTTGAAGCAGATAGTCTGTAAAATTTTCCTTCGGTTTCGTCTCGTTACCAGACTAACCGATCGCCGCAAGAAGCATCAGAAAATATCCTTACGCGCCGTTTTAGTATGTTGTCGATAAAATCTATTATTATCGAACTGCGAGGCAAAATTGTTGCGAGAGTTGCGTAACGAAAAATTACGCGCGTTTCAATAATTCTGCAATTTCACGTAATTGCCGATACGATAAATGTCACGGCGGGGCACGTGCTATTTAATACGTGGCACGTAACGTGTGCATCCTTGCTACTTAAGGTCAATGTCGCACCATAAAACGATACCAAACGTTCAATTTTTAAACGAACGCACGGTACGTCTCGTTTATTCGCGGCAGAGGCAATCGATCGTGTTTAAAAAACGAGAAACGTATCAAAGTTTATTCCACGTTGCGCCGCTACCATACGATTACGAGCCTATAATTAGCGTTACGCTGGCACGCACGGTAACTTTGTACGATCCAGGACAACCTCGCTCAACCACCAACGAAAAACGAGTTCCAAGCTTCTTTAACGAAGCGTTCGCCTCGCTTCTACGCCGGAGGTGTTTTCCAAATCGGCTTCCGCGAATCCTCGGCGAAAGCTGATTTTTCCATAAATTCTTCGTCGGTTCGGAACGAAAGAAACGGGTTCCTTGCGATTCTTGGAATTGCACGTGCGACAGGTGTTTTACATGGCAAAGATGCTGCAACTATAGGTATACGGTGTTGAATGAAGAAAGACGCGAGACTCGTATATACTTTGCGACGTTACACAAATCCTGACGAGTTATGAAAACGTTATGCGGTCCTTTCACACTGTGCAGACCGCGGAATGTCATTCGGAGCTTCTCCTCGACTCGACTCGACACGACTCGACTCGACTCGACTGGAAGAAAAATTTCGCCTAGCCCGACATTAACGACTTTCAAGCGGATTTAATAAGCGGTTTCTCGTCGACGACGGTCGGAAACGTTTGCGGCGAGAAGCGAGGACACCAGAAGAATTCGCCCGACGACAGTATAGATTGCCTTAAGTGCTTTCAAGTGTCGGTAAAACGCGAGCGGTGGCAACGCTTAAAGTAGAACCCCGTGGCGTTCGTAGAGAGCGTGGCCCAATTTCGACGCAGATTCCAGTCAACTACCCGCGCCGGCCACGATACGCATAATTAGCGAGACGAGTCGGCCAAAGCAATAGAGCGAAACCTATTCGTAGCAGGTAAAATGTCCTCTAACGATCGAACTTGATTATCTCGTTACACACGACTGAGACACTTCGTTCAACGTCGTACGGCGAATCGTACGATTTCGTCGCAGCGAGTTGATTAAAACCATCCGTGAAGCTCATCAACATACGACCGACCTACTTTCCACCCATTAATTAGCCATTCGATCCCAATGTTTTTCGACTAGAGCGCGGCTCCTAATGGAACATCGATCGTACAAATTAATCGAAGGACGTCGTCGTTTGCTCGTGAGCGTTTGCAATTTAAGCAAGATCGGAATACCAAAGAGACTGAAAATGCGACGAACAACGTTCCGTAAGAAAAGTACGGTTTCTTGGGCCGCGTCAGGGTTACGTGCAGACTCGGACGATATATAAAAGCACTGTTGTTCGTAGAAAATTCCAACACGATTGTGTCAAGTCCGCAAACAAACAGCGCATCGGCGGCCTCCGCTAGAAGAGCACGGCCTACGTAAGATCTCACAATGTCGCCACCTATTAACGGTAGTCGTCATCGTTTATGCAGCAAAGACACGTGCAAAGGAGACTCCTTAATCGCGATTCAAAGCCAGTTGACGCTGGCTATGAAAATATTTCCTCGCGAGATTCGATTGCCTCTCCTTAACATCTTACGACAGCCGGTTTAGAACGACGTCGAAGCAACGAAAATTACGACGACGAAGCTAATTAAATTATGAAATCAAAGGGACGATGATTTTCAGGCTGTTGTTGCTGTTGATGAATCTTTACGGTTAAATATACAGAGTGGTTGGTAACTGGCGGTACAAGCGGAAAGGGGGTGATTCTACGCGAAAAAAGAAGTCGAAAATACGAAATAAAAATTTCTTTTTCCTTTTTTTAATTTTTCCATCAAGACAACGATCTACGGTGAGATCCGTTACAACGAGACGCGATAAAGTGCACGCGTACCGAGCAAAAATTCAAGGTCGATTTTCTCGAAAACAAAGCTTCGAACGAAAAATGTTTACTCTATATTTTCGACTTCTTTTTTCGCGTAGAATCATCCCCGTTCCGCTTGTACCACCAGTTACCAACCACCCTGTATATCGTCGTTGAAAGCTCCACCTGCGCACCAGAGCTGATTGCTCTATCGCGTTCCCCGTTAAACTTGGCGGTTAATTTGGCGTTAAATAAAATTGACGGTGAAACGAAGCGTACATTTTCGGTTAAACGTCTGGCAGCCTTTGTTCTCGAAAGGAAAAGAAAAAGGCAGGAAGAATACGAACGAACGTGGAACAAATCGGCGGTGGTTGTGCGTGAATCGACGTCGAGGCATTCGTCGCTCTTCCGAACGAGAGTGGAAAATGAACGGAGAAGGAATCGCGATGAGAAACGGGATGCCGAATTGGGTCGTGGCGCAGTTTTATAAAACGAACAGGAAAGAAGGAAGAAAAACGCGACGAGCGAATCGTTGATCGCGAAACGGGAAGAAATAAACGCGATCGAGTAAAAACGGATGCCCGAAACGGCGCGCCGTTCGTGCTTCGATCTCTATTTCCGTCTGTCTCTGATACCACAGCCACGCCGTGTTTCTCGATTAATCAGCATTTCGATTTGCCGCGACGAGACGCCGCGTTCAAACTGAGCTCCGAAAATGGAGCGGTCTGGAACGAATGGCGACGATTCACCGAATAGCGAAGGAACGTTCGATCGACGACGCCGAGATTCCACGACACCTCGAGACAGCTCGATAATAGGACTTTTGCGATTTTTCCTCTCCGTAAACCGGTTTATCTTTCGGTAAACGCGAGAAACGCATTTTCGCTGACCATTATTATCACTATCGTCTATATTTTTAGATTTGATTTCTGCTTATGTCGGCCATACACCAAGATTATTATTATTATTATTATCGCCATCACTATTTAACAATGTTAGACACTCGTGTATATAGATATTACACAATTTCATCGATTACAAACCTATCGAAGAAGGAAGTTTTCGCATCGGTAAAAGACTTAAACGATCTACCGCTTCGTAAGTGCGTTACATAATAGCATTCGTTTAAACGCGCTCGAAGATAATTCGGATAACAAAAGTCAGATTCGATGAATAGTAGCACGAATAGTAGAGCACATAGTAGAGCAAACGTTCTCACCGATAAATTGATAAAGACGTGTCGTAACGCGTGCACGTAGAACTTAGATAGGAAGAACGTATCCGTCGTTCCGGTGAGAAATATCGCCAGAACCCGATGTACGCGAACCTTCGTCCCTCGTAACCGTGTCGTATCCGATTTGTTCCGTAGAACGTAGAATATACAGTTTTCTCGTGAATCTCTGGCGATCGAGAAACAGCGGCTCGAATCGAAAAAGTTTAAAGCGAGCGAAAGGTGTCGAGGGGAAGAGAACCTGTTCGAATACGTTTCGTTACGTGCCCGTAACACCAGCGCGGACGTAATACGTTACGCAAGACCGATACAACGAAACTCGAACGGCCACGGTATGGTCATCGGTGAACAGGATTAATTAAACGCTTTCTTCGAAACGCGGTAAGCCTTAACCCGTTTCACCGATATCGAACGTTCGAAACGCGATTCGAAGAACGATTTCGTTATTTAATTATAGATCGACGACGATGACGACGACGACGACGACGACGATCAAGGTAAGACAACGCAAGAACCGATCGAAAAAGAGAATCGTCTGGTCTCGTCTCAGACACTGGGCTTGTTTGTAATTTCGCAGCTGCGAAAACCATTCGTGTATGTTTGTTCAGACGATGTCGACGATGTGAAGAATTCGCTGTTCGCCTTAGTGGTTCGTTTATTTGGCGGTATATTTCACAGCCGGTTGGCTGTTCTATTTTTGTACGTTTCATAGAGAGTCATTTGTCATTTTATTTCCGAGAATCGATATATTAACTCGATAGCGCGAGTCGACAACTTTCCGCGATTAGACAGAGCGAAAGAAGTCCTCGATGAAACCCAGATGAGATAGTGCTCGGAGATAATACATAATATTGATACGTTTGTAAAAACATTTGATACTAGCAGCGACCATGTTCGTCCGAGTAACAGGCGCGAATCGATCGGAATTTTTATCGGGCAATGATTAAGAAGACGATACTTCTCGCGAGGCGTCAAGGTTTCCCCTTGAGAGGCCGAATAAGGCGGACTACGAGGTGCAACAAGTGCAAGGTAGAGTTAGTTTCGTCTTTGAGCGAGGCGGAGAAGAAACTCGTTGGAAAATAGAAGACAGTGGATATCGAGGAAAGCGAGGCAGCCGGTAAACCGACTACAAAGCGGACAAATCAACAACGTCGCGGCAATACGCCGTCATTATGGAATAATTAATATCCGATCCGACGACTTCTGATCGACTTCGCGTTGCTTCCTTCGTTTATATCGCGTCGTTCTTGACGCGAGCAAACCGAGGAAAATCACCTAGAACGGAATCTAGAACAGAGGAAATTCCCTTCCGTAGAATTCAGCGAATAAGTCGGTGACGGCTGCTTCAAAAATGTTATTTCTGGCTGACGAACAGCTTCGAAGAATATCGTTGACCCGTTGTAGAACTAAAGATCCTCTCGTCGCAGATATAACACGAGGACGCAAGAACCGTCCGTACAGCGGTTACTATTTTTTAATAAACTTCGCAGCTGAGATGTAGCGTCAGGTTGTGTAATAAGTTTGTTCGCCCCTTGCGAATTTGAAATTATTGGAATATTTGCTGCACTGCGTTGGTATTCGAATGTTATTATATACTGGTTGAATATTTGCAAAATTTTTTCTACAATAATCATTAGCCAAGTAATTCGAAGAATAGGTAAATAGCGTAGGTAAATACCGGAATTTCTTAATTGTTAATTTTCGCTTTTTACTTCGTTAATTACATTTTTGCTGCATTTTTAAAGAAACGTGAACAAACCTATCGCACATTCCAATACGTACGACTTTTTGGCGAGTACTTTGCCAGTTTTTAAAATTCGCATAGACTCGAAGCAGCATCTCGCTCATACGTGGAGACCAGCTTTATTTTCCGAAGAATATCGTTTCGAAGGGAAAACGTGTACGGTACTGTTCGGTTAAATGAGCCGAACACGCACAGAAACGCACGGGAAGGCGAAAGAACAAAACATCAAGACAGGGAGAATGGACGTGTAGCGGCAAGGCAAAACGTACCGAAAATAGCTTATCGTTTGCGTTTAAACACTGGTTTTCCGTTAGACGCGTTTTCTCGGTGAATTCTCGGCTCGAATACGAGACACGTTGGCTGGTATATACGCGAGACGACAGGTAATCGAAACCGCGTCGCGGTTTCAGTCACACGACGTTATTGACGTTCCCCGAATGTTCACCGCGATGGAAGGCAAAACGCACAGCTCTGACATTAACGTAATCGTGTTATCAATTCCATTAATCATCGCGTTTCGCATTCCTTGAACGGGTGCTATGCCGAAGAGGGAGAAGAAAATGGCGCGATTTAGTTTAGGAATGCGTCCTTTTTTAAATAAATTTTTCATAGAAATAAGGATAATTAATTTCACTGCAAATAATCAGAAAAATTTTGGAGCCATTTCATAGATTTTGTATGAAATATATAGAGAAATGCTTGTTCTTCTTCTCGCATTACGCAGGTACCACCTTCTATCCCAATTTCTTTGCAACGAGATTTATATTTCGGTCGTTGCTAGTTCCCTGCGTTACAGCGAGAGATCTACTATCAGAAAAGTAAAAATATCTTTTTTATTGCGCGTGGTGTACAGCACGACGAAAAGACGGGACGAGGAAACGTTTCAATTCCGTAAAGCGGCCCACTGCAAGAGGAGGAGCTCGCAATTCCCTGAAGTACGCGGCCATCTTCCGTATCCTCGTTTACTTCAGAGAAACAAAACAAAAATGGAGCTTCTCGGAACAAGCGCGGCTCCCTTGGTCCGAAAGCCAGCGACTCGGGCTAAGTCCTAGGTAGGCTAATGTATTTTAATTGCGCCAGTTAACCGGCTGAAACTATACCAGCGCTCGTATTCTTTCTCGTTACCGTTGAAGCAAAGGGCGAGGGAAGGTTGGCGAGCGTGTCTCGTTAAAGACGATATCAAACGATGCCTCGGTCTCGAGAAAACCGAGAGGATGAGGATATCACGAGAAAGGCGAGACTTTGTTAAAACGAAGGAAAAAATAAACGTAGAAGAATGGGAGAACATGGCAGAACGTTAACACGCTCGAGACGAATGTATTTTGTCAAAATTGTTTCTAGCGACTGAATTATTTTTGCAACCGCGATTGGTATTTCAATAGATGATTGATCCTAACGCAATTTAGAATCGCGCTGCTTTATGCTTTACAGATATTTAGACACGTTCCTTTGCGATTCGTTCCATTATTTGAAAAATAACCGACAAAATAAATCGCTTCGTCCGGTGATTCTTTGCGTATCCCGGAATCCATACCTCGGTCGAGGCGGTCGCTCACTACGTCAATATAATTAGTTGGATCGTAATAATCATAAGGAACTGTCGTAAAACTAAGCATTTCGATTTGACCGTTAAGGCTGTTAAGTGGTATAAAGCACCTTCGAGTGAAGATTTTCTTACGGTTGTTGCTCCATCAGGTAAAAAATGGCGAAACATGGCCTTTTCCATGTTTCCTGGGATTTTCACCCGTAAGCGACCGGTGGTGGAGCGACCAACACCCAGCAAGGGTTTTCCTCTGCGACAGCATCATCACCGAACTTTACTGGTTCTACGACTATAGATCAGTCAACATCTCTGCACTGGGTTCATTACCCAGTCATTACTTAACATAGTTTTGTTGCATCTAGATTCCTCGTAGTCCCCGATACTCCAAGTGCTTCTTCTTCCGTATATTTTATCGTATGATCTCTTATACGGTGATCAATGATAAGACAAAATGCTGTCTTTACTTGTCCTTTATGCCGTTAACCATATCCGTAAAAATATTATGAACCGATGTCTTGCCAGATTTGGGACTTGCATCTATTTCTATCCAAACTGTCCCATCGGACCCAGTTTCGATACGTTGTTTCTGTACATCAGTCTCGCCCTTTGCCGTCAACGATAATTTCTTTCCTTTTTGCCCTTGAGTAAACGCTTATTTATAATATTCAACTCCGATTCGGTTGTAAATAACTCCCCGTGTGTTTCCATGCTGTTTTCAATTGCTCAAGTTTCTTGCTCATCGCACACTGAACGGTCTTCCTCTATGTCCGTTATTTTCTTTTTTATAATTTTTTTTTTTTTGAAGTCTTGACATTTCTAGGGTAAATATTTATCAAAGAATAATACCACGTACGGAATACAAAATTATTGTTAAATTTGATATGCTTTACTTTTCCTTTTATAACAACTTTGCGCAAAACGCTCCGAGATGCTTTCCGTCTGAGTTTTACAGATAACAAGTTTAGACGTCGACTAATTGTCTGGCAAACTGAGATGTATTCTAGTCGAAAGAACAATAGCAAGTAAGAATATGGTCTGTGACGGGATATTTACACGAAAATATTGACAAGTATTGGCCGTTCTTCACCAACGGTTACTCGAGGGTGAAGTTGAGAAATCTTTCCCCGGGTTTTATCGCAATGAGCAATAATCCTAAGAAACCTCTCGATTTTTAAAATGTTCGTAACAATAGACTGTAAAACATGTTAAATTTTATGGCGGTTCCTTAGGATCATCACGGACCTAAGTTGATAAGTCTTGGCAGCATCTTGACCGAGGAATTTCGTTTGTCATTTAACTTTGAGATAGCCTTTTCTTTGTACCGACTGCATTTATTTTAAGAACAACTAAAACATTTTGTCGGGCGGTCAAAATGACCGCTCACGGTAGGCAAGGCAGAATACAAATTTTTCTCTATAAAATAAAAGAGCAAACTAAAAGTAAATACCGAAAAATATATCGTACGCATGTTTTAGGAAAAGTCGGAAATTACGAAGCGATATGATAAAGTTTAAATACGGTTAAATTTGTGTAGAAGTTGGAGAGCGGTGAATTCGACCGCCGCTGGTAGGTTTAGTGTTAATCGTTTCGCACTTGCTTGAAACGCGCGGAAATGACGGCATAAGAGTCGAATGTACGTGGCCTTCTAAAACGAGGAATCAGAGAGCTGGCAAGCCGTGGGAAGAAGCCACGTAAACCGTCCCGTTGACAGAGGAAAAAAAGAGGATAACGCACGTGGTGTGCAGCCTACCATTTCACTGGCCTCGCCGGAGAGTCGAAAACGAACGAGACGACGAATCAAAGTTAGGGGAACGATCGCGGCAAAGCATCGATGTCGAGCGAAAGTAAATCGCTCTGTGCAGAGAATTTGCGGAGGGGAGAGACCGCGGCGGCCGAAGCTCGATTTTCCGAGATTTTTACATTTCAAATTTCGCCAGAGGCGCTTGAAACTCGCCCCGTCTACTACTTCCGTGGAAATGGATTATGTATTAAGGTCGATATCATAAATCGGGGTAACTGGTTGACTTTGCGAATTTGCCAATGTTACCAATTAGGAATTAACCTAGTTGATTCCTCGCCGGTGAGATTGCAGGAGAAACGACCGTAGACAGTTCTGTCTAGAACTTGCATTGCGCGTTACCTTCAATTTTGCTGTCGATGGCTTCGGCCGACCTTGGCTATTTTAAAAGCCAGATAAATTATGAATTACCGTTCGACCCGCTGCACCTAGTGTCTAGATAACCGTTGTCGCAGTATCTATCCGAAACGGATTATCGGTCGAGCGAAAGCGATAAAATTCATATCGTAAAAACATCGCTTTTAATTATAGGCGCTACTTAATTCAACGTACTTAACGTAGCGAGATTGGAAGTAGTTAAGCGACGATAGCTGCCAACGAGTCGCCTGGACTCACTACGGTTGTTGAAGATCAAGCAGACGTTTTTGGAAGACACGGGAAGTGACAGTAGGAGACAGCGTCGAAGAACAACTGGGATCTTTATCGTCCAAAATCCTGCCAACTGACTCCACTTATTTACGTTATAAACTTCCATAGTACGAGCTAAGTAATCGCGCGTATTTAGAAGGATCTGCAAACTCCTGCTAAACGAACCGTTTGTCTCTCGACGAGTCCGGATAAATAAGATTCGTATTGGATCCACGATCTCGTTGCCTCTCTTCGATCGTTCGTATCGCTTTCGAACATCGAAAGCGTTAATTACGTTCGATCTATTGTACGAGTCGAGACGCCGTGCATCTCGCCGAGCATTCAACTTGCAAGTCGCTGGCTCCTCCTCGGGATCAAGCCGAATCGATAGGCAAAAAAAGAGGCAGAACTCGCGATATGGAGGTGATCGATGGAAATAGGAGGACGCGAAACGCTCCAGTTTCGTTCGCGGAGTCGGGAAAATAGGCGGCCCGTTAACTTCCAGCTGGCATCGTTATTGGAAACTCTTTTCGTGGAAGGAAACTCGTTATCTACCGTCTGGCTGAGTTTGCGCTTGATACGCACACGGTCGAACGAAAGGGATGCACAAGAGTTAAACGGAAGGAAGGGGGTATGTGCGCGCGGCCACCACCAACGCTCGAAATCGAGTCGAACCATATGCACAGGGGCGTCGCGTGCGTGTGCGTCGCACTGATCGATAAGTTTCTCGACTGTTGACTAAACAATGTCTAGCACTCGGCTTGCCGTAGCTTTCAAAGAGATTTCTCGCGGTGGCTCGTCAGGTTGGACCTGCAGCCATCCTAGGATCAATCGGGCGTTCACGAAAAAAAGGAAGAAAAAAGAGAAACGGCGGCGAGGCTGGATGTTTGCGCGCTGGCCGGGAAATTGAAACCGAAATGAAGGCTCGATGCCGTCGATCAACGCCCAGCACGCGATCGTTATTATCGGTAACCTTTTGTTCGAATCTGTTGGCTGAAATTGAATCGGACCACGTCCGAGAGAATGTCAATTAGAATAAACGACCGAACTATTCCGTTCGGTGGAAAATCTTGCCGAGTTTCTAACGACTTTATCGGTATCATGGTACGGTTCGCCTTCGATGTCGAATCGTTAAAGAAGAAATTCCTTTAAAACGTACGAATTTCCCTCCTTCTCTACGCTTTTTATCCTTACGAGTCGCGAACACGAAAGTCACAAAGGACGTAACCCGCTTCGAGTTGGAGCGAATTCGTATCGCTGCGAGTTGCCCGAATATCGAAGGACGACCGGGGGTGGAAGTATCGGTCAAGGTCGAGCAATCGATGCTGGAAATGCGCGTGGTGCAAATAATAGGTTGGAACCGGGCTCTGGCGCGACCGGCTACGCCCCTGCGATGAAGGGGCACTCGCGAAACAAACAACCCTTTTTGCGGAGGGCCACGAGAAAGTTTCAGCGTCGCTGAAAGCAATTCTGTCTCGTGTATCGCGTGGAGAACAATCGACGGCCGAAACCCCGCTGCGTTACTGTTCTCCCTTCCCTGGCGAATATCCTCTTTACCGTTCTAGCGCGATTTATTCCGTCGTAGTAGTCTCTCGGAGAATAAGCTCCTTGGGTTTAGAACGATAGGATGGGCCGATAGCGACAGGAGGCGAAAATTCATTTCCACGGGAATTTCAGTCTGTCGAGGATGAGTTGCGCGGCCGCGCAAACGCTGAGCACAGCCGCGAGTATTCGGTAACAGAGACGAACGGAGGTTCGGTCAAGGTCGAACGATCGACACTGAAAATCCCTCCGACCCTGCAATTATTTGGCATTGCACTTTGTCGAGCGACCCTGGCTTCTCGTTCCTGGCGTGGCTACCTTCCTCTGCCTAGTCGAAATCTACGCGTGGGCTTTGGCGTGGTTCGTTGACTGAAGCAATTTTGGAAATGCGAGAGGAAATGAGGACACGAGAGATGGACGGAAAGGTGGAAACACCGGGAAAATTCCAGCAGAGAAAAATTGAGAAACAGGGAAACTCTGCAAAAGGGTGAAAGTACCGTTAATGAAAATACCGTGAACGGGACCAGAAAATAACGCGAACCTGAACGGAAGAGTCGGTATATGACTGGGGGGGGGGAGGGGGAAGAGAGAGGAGAGGATTTGTAAAATTTGTAAGGGGAGAGAAAGGCTTCGTTTGACGGTGTCGGATCGCGAGCTTTGCTCGTGAGCACCGACGAAGCTCGAGCTTGAAGCACGCACGAGTGCAAACGAAGGGTGGGCTCTGAGATAAAGGAAGCGAAGTATTCGCGAAACGAGTTCATTCAGACTTGAATAAACACGAGCCGACCTATAACGTTGCGGTTATTTCAAATAAATCGTCGTGCTATCTATTTAAAATGGAAATCTCTGACTCGGAAATACGAGCTCCGATTTACTCGATTATCACGTTGAAATCAACGAAACAGAATTTATTTCTCTCGTTATATCGTAAAAGCAGACGCGGATAAACGAAAAGACAATTGGTCGTTATAATCGTATCGCTTAACGCAGCGAATTAAATTCAATTAAGAAATTAGACGGTACATTTGCTGCTCGGTTTGAGACGCGTACCGATATGTGTATCTAATGAATATTCAAAACAGGAGGAACGTTTTCAGGAAGCCGTGCTTCAACCACCGAGAAGAGCCACGTATCTCGATTCACACGCTCGTTTGCGCTCCGATTTTTCGAGCTGCCGAGGCATTAGCAAGGAAAATTGCACAACAGGCGAGCCGCTCTCTCCAACGACAAAAATTATCAAAGGTAAAACGCTTTTGCGAGCGCGCAACCTGATTTCTCGTCCCATGTATTAATCGTGTTTCGTAAAGAAATTGAAGGAAGGTAGCGATCGCGAGTTGATACATAGTCCAGGAGATAGAGGAGAGTAATCGAGGCTCGTTTAATCAGCCCGAATAAAAATAAGCTGATTATTTTATCAAAAAGATACGCTCGTAATCGTACGCTTTACTCGCGATTAATAAGCAGAGCAAAATACCTTTCGTTAGCATCGATTTTGATTTCTTGTAGAAAAAGGAAGAACATCGAATCGCGTTGAGCGGTTGGTTGCGGCTGCGAGAACGTACAATCCTTTTTACTCGATCGTCGAAGTCTACATGTTTTCGCCAAGATTCTTAGGAAGATGAGTGGTCAGCCGTGTACTGTATTTTTCTTCTGCCTTTTAATTACTTCTTTCTAGAAAAATCTTAAAATTTCGGCGCCATCAGTCTTTTATATTCTTCCCTTTTATATCCTTTACTTGCACAAAACAGGGCGACATCGGAACAATTTGAAAAATAAATTCCGATACTTACAGAAGTTAATCAATCACTGATCGTGTCACGAATGTGGTTTGCAAATTTTATAATCCGATTTTGTAAGGATTTCAGCAATTCCTTAGTGTTTCCCGCTCTTTAGAAGTTATCGTGAGATTCAGTACCCTATTTAGAGTCTGCTCGCCAAACAAAATACGTTCGATCAATCGAACAAGACAAGATAAATTTCCGAGATGGCCCTTACGTACATTTTCTTGGCTCGAGACGAGCATGGAAAATCGTAAGAAGGTGGCTGATGATACGCTCTTCGTGACCTTTATTTCAAACTATCAATAACTTTATCTACTGTCCTACGCTTCTCCAGCTTATACATTTCGAAGCATCGATCTTTCATTTTGAAAGAAACATCGGATTTAACAAATCACGATTCGTTAGATCGCCGGTTAAACCGATGCAGCTCGGAGCAACGGAATAACTGAACAGAAAGGGAACGCGTCGGATCTACTTTCGTGTTACGGCCTACGACTTTTAAAAGCGAATAAAACGTGCTTCCTAGGTGCGGGCGTTATTTCAAGCCGGATGTGACAAGTTCCGAGAATGGAAGGAACGACGCTGCCAACTTCCCCCGATAAGAAGACGACGAATTTCCAGGGCCGCGAATTACGCAGAACGACCCGGCACAAAGCTCCAGAAAGAAGAACGAGAAAGGGAAATCATCAGGCCTGCGAGGGAAAATGGGAGAAGGACACGGTGAAGAGGAAACGCGAAGAAAAAGAAAGTCGAAGAGGGGAAAATGTGGGGTAACAAGTTCTGCCTCGAAGCACTTCGTTCCCGACAGACGAACCGGACGAAAGCGAAAAATCGAAAAAGCCGACGCGTGTCCAACGTGTACGTTAATTGTTATAGTGGCAAGAGATAAACGTCTCAGAATAATTCTGTGAGAAATACTCGCAGAAGAAGTGCATTTTAAACGACGAGATGTTCAACGAGTGTTCAATTTTCTGAAACAAAAGATTCTCTCCTATGGAAAAAGGAAGAAGAACGTTACGTCCGGTGACTCTACGGTCGAGGCGACCACTAGCTGTGCACATAGAATTAAGCGGGCCGCAATAATCCTAAGGAACTGTCATAAAACGAACCTTTTCGATTTACCGTTAAGGCATTTAGTTGGCATAAAACCTCTTCGAGTCTAAAGGTTCCTTACGGTTATTGCTCCATCGGGTAAAAATAGGGGTAAGGTAGGTTTCCCATGTTTCCCGGGATTTCACTCGCAGGCGACGAATGGTCGATCACCACCGAGCAAGAGTTTTCACCGATTCGTCATCTTTAGAACAATCAACATCTCTTTACCGGGTTTCCACCCTTCGATCAGTCATCTACTTAACTTATACCTTACGCATCAGCGTAACTATCTTTTCTGCAAAGTTGTTGGAAACATGTAATATCTTTGAACTGTTGATCAGGCACTCTACTCGTTAAAACCACCTCTATTATCCTAATCGAAATAGAGGATCGATGAGTTCGTGGCGTCGATTGTCTAATCGTATCGGGAATTTACGACGCGCCTCCTCGCGATCGCGTCTCTCCGCGAACGGTCGAATAAACAAAGAAAAAGAAAAAGGAAGAGAAACGAAGAAGATGAAAACTCGAGAAAAATCCAGTTTCGCGTACCTATGTATTTCGAGGACGTTGAATATTTTCGTACGAGCGAAACGACCGAGTGTCCAATTAGCTTTTTTCCATTTTTCGAAGTAACTGGAATTTCCTCGTTACCTACGATTATCCACGTCCATTCTCCCGACCATTTCGCGGACTTTCTCGTCGCGATGGGAAAATTCACGGACGTGATACTAGTCGTCTGCCTCGCGTGCCCGAGCTGGAAGCGTGCGTAACGCGTCACGCGAGACCAGGAAAAACGATGCAAAAAAGAGTGAAGCCGGTTTGGGACAACGGTTCTTCTCTCTGGCTCGGAGTCGTTCTTCAGGGCGACCGGATCGATCGAGGTCCACCTCGATGAAATCTCCTGCCAACTCGGCCACCGAATACAAAGTTCCCGACCGTTTCGGATCTCGCGTCATTCTTCTAGTTCGGTGAAGTAACGCGAAATGTAGGCTAACGTGTCCCACCCACACCTCTTTTTTCCCTCTTGCCGAAACGAGAGGAGCCTCCGTGGAAAAGGTGAATGAAGAGGAAGACAGCAGAGAAAGGAGAAGGGGGAAAGATAGGAAAGCGGCTGGTGGACGGTCGTTGGCGCAGACGCGAGCATCGCGGAATTTCAAACGATCGAACGGACCACCCACGCGAAACAGCTCCTCTTCTGGTTGTGACGCTCAATCCGTACAAGAGGCACGTGATTTCCTGAGGACAGTGTCACCGATAGTTACCGCCGTTGAGTGTTACGATCGTTACGATTAGTTCCTCGGCCACGATCGTGTCACGACGTATTAGATAATTCCAGGATGAACGGAACCATCGTGACAATTCCAGTAATATTTCAGAAAGTAACTACGTGCTCGACAAAGAGATGGAATTTGTCGATAATAATAACAAGTTGAAATGATCGAAACGCGGATACGACGATCACGCGCCTGTTCACAACGGAGCTACAAGTTAGCAAATATCGGAAGAAAGGAAGGAAAGCGGTTGTTGCGATGTAAATTAAGGCGAAAATTACGCCGGCGTTTAAAGGTGAAAAAGTCGGCAGCACCTTTTTCGCATAATATTATAGATTAATCTCGATTTCACCGTTACGAATTTCAACGATGCAGATTCCACTTCCATTCGTGGCACTGAAATAGATTCGCGTGCCATTCCAGCCAGCACGCTAAGCGTGCAGATGCACAAAATTTCACCGACCTGCTTGTCATACAGTGGCTATTTTTCTTTTTTTTTCTTTTTTTCTTTTTTTTTTAAACAGCCGGTCACCCGAGCAACACGACACGTTGGTTGATTCTTCTGCGTTTTATACTGGACGCGTAGTAGCCGCATAATAATCGATTTTACGCTTCGACGTATGAATATGCGCCAGGCACTTTACCTTTCCGGTTACGTAATTCGATACAGATTTTGGTTATACGTATTTCGACTAACGACCGCGCGATAACACGCATCGCGAAAGAGTGCGTCCGACGATCCAGGAAATACGAAATAATAGCTGGCCGCCGGCTGGTTTTTCCGCTTGATGCCGCGTTGTCGGATGCACGCGCCTCGTATTCGAAATTTATGTCGCGAGCAAGAACGCGAGCGTTCCAAGAGCTGGCCCATCCTGACCAGAGTTTCGACCAAGAGTCGCTGTAATTTTTGCCTGACTTTCAAACTGGTTTTACTGGTGTTACGCCGTGCGCAGCTTTAACAGCTATTCGCGCAAGTTCGTCGTCGAACCGAGATACATCAAACGCAGGTATTCGTATTCGACAGCCAGGAGGCGAGACAAACTTGGAAAGTTTCGTTTCGTTGCACGACATCTTCCGTTTAGATTTTCATGGTCGACGAAAAGATGTATCGTAACCGGAAGACTCTTAACAGGAAGCAACCGCTTGCGAAGTCTTTTCGAATTTCAACCCTCGCGAGTCGTCGATCGGATACGACGATCCTAAATATAAACGGTGATCGGCGTTTGCGAACAGTTAGTACGTGAGAGCGATTAAAGCGGCGGAACACTTTCGAAGACACTTCTATAACGTGACCCCTCGAGTCGATAAAAATCAGGGTAAGCTTCTCGTGACACGTTGAATCCCTCGATATCTGCGACCCTATGGCTCGTGCTGCTCTACCCCCTTCTCGGCAAATATGTGCATGGTTATACGAGCCAATGGCGCGACGAGTATCGACATAATCGTTCCCGTGGATACACGCAGAAATATTCCGTGCCTCGGTCGGAGCGTTGTAATCGGGTGTTTCCTCATCACGACACATTGAGGCGGTGTCAGGTCCTCCAACGATGGTCACTCGTTTCCATGCCCGGGACACACCGGACGACAGGACATTGTCCATTATCGTCGTGCCCTCGTGTATCTTCTCCTTCTCTCTTCTAGTCAACTACCTCCGCTCGTTTCATCTCCGTCTCTTTCCACCTCCCTTGCTCCGTGCCTCTCCTCGACACGATCAACTACTGGTTCGCACGTTCCCCGATTCCTTTCCTCCTCACCCATCCATCGACCGACCAAACTTTTCTCTTTCAATTTTCGCGCCTCGCGAATCAGGACGAGAACGAATCGCCGTACTTTCTAACGCTATCGGTGGCGAGAGAATCGCGTTTCTCTTTCGACGTTTCCCACTGTCGCTTTTCTTTCGCGCGGCTTTCGAGTCTCGTTATTTATCCAGTCGCTTCATCGACCGACCATCGATCGGTACCGTCGAGAAATTAGCGAGAAAAACTCTACGATATCGTATGCGAGACGTTTCGAGGCGCTTTCGATCTCTTAAAGCGGATATTTTGCTAAATTTTAAAGTGAATAGGACTTTCGCGTATCGACGCATTCGAAACCGGGAAATTCGTGCCGTCTTCCGCTTTCCATCGTGTTTTCGCCGTCAATCTCGTTGCCCGATCGTCGTGGACGCACTATTTCCAGACTTTTATTCGGTGCTCGGCGGCCGATTCCGAGGAAGGTCATGGTTCAAGGTAGACCTTGTTGCCGAGAAACCAGCCGACCGTCTCTGACGTTAAATCGAAATCGCTTATCTCGATCTGATTGCGCGCACCGCTCCCTCCGACGATGAATCGTATCGGCCTTGCCAGTCGTTCGTTGTAACGCTGTTCCCCTCGATTCGGCGATTACGCTATCTCGTACGCTCGCATCGGCCAGTTCGAGTTTCCTTTACTGGAAAACGAAACTGGAAAACGAAATCGTCGAAACCCTGGTCCAAGCCGAAATTTTGGAAAATTTATAACGTTTGAAAATGTGTTTAGGAACTATAAGCGCGAGATGTTGTTCTTGAAGCGACAGCGTCGTTGGAAACGAACGATTCGGATATTCGAGAGATTCGTCTTGCAAGATAGCGTAAAATCGACGATCGAAAGTGTTCCCGCCGCTAATTTTCGTTAGTTCGCGAGATGTAACAACATGGACGGTAGCCAAGGATTCGTCACCGGCTGAAATCGAGAGGGTTACACACGGCAGGAACGCGGAGAGAAATCTCTTAGAAACTTAAATCGTTCTCACTGACATAGATCCAAAGGAACAGTGTTTCTCCTGTAATGACTTCTTCGCGGATACGCTGTCTTTTCACGAACGCTAGAGAGTGCTGAAAAACACGGATTCCCTAGCCTACTTTGCATCATTTTTCGTAGAGAGATCAAAGAATCGACAAGAAACTTGTATACAATTAGATCAAGATCTCGTTATCAACCGTGCGGAATAGCATCCATTGCGAATAAGCTGCAGATCTTCCAGATATTGAGATATCGAGGTAACAGGATTTTCACGAGGAATTTCCATCGAGGGAACCAAAAAGGCTAGGAGGGAAGACACGCGATGTATCTCGTTGATATTCAGCAATTTCGTTAAGGCGTGATGATCAGTTTACGTTCGTCGCTTAGACCCGATCGATCGACGAGGGATCGCCGGAAACGCTGCTTTTCCGCAATACCGTTGCTTCTGTTTTCCCAGATAATCCTATCACAGAAACATCGGCAGCGCGACGCGTTCTCGCGAGAACGTTCCGAGATCCCCCTCCTTTCCTTCCCTTCTCTGGTTCTTTCGGGAAAACTCGGTGGAAAGTCGAGCGAATCGATCGAGATCACCTCGAGGTCGCACGCTTCTGGGACTAGCGGCGAGCAAGCGGTTAATTACGTGCCCAGCTATCGCCGATTGCCGCGATTAAACTTGTCAATCGGAAAAAAGACCAAAAACGTGCTGGTTTAATTAATCGTTGATCGTTGCGACATCGACTGGAGTCGAGTCGCGTCGCCACGGAAAATGCCAAAGTTGGCTCGTTTCGCGAAAAATTGCCCAAGCTGCGGTAGGTTTATATGGCGAAAAAATGGGAAAGCTATGCGAACGAACACCGATCGCGAAATAATAAAACGATCGGGTCGTTCGCCAGAGATGTAGAGACCGTTCTGGCACCGATCCAGCCAGCTTCCGGTATTTTCAAAGGCGTCACGAGCGAGGGACGAAGGGGAAGACAGACGGTCTGAAAAGTTGCAACGGTGAACAATATACTCCGTACGTGACTCATTTTCATCGCTGATTTCATAGCCGCGAAACGACGATTCGCGTTGATTCAACCCTGTGTCGAGGGATTATAGATAATCCGGAACAGGAGTTTTTGACGTATTCTTCTCCGCAGACTGTGCTAATTTCTTCTTCGTACAGTCTTGATTCCCTCGAACGTTGTCTCTCCGCTATGGAAAACCTAATCGTCCTATGCGCCTCTCGGCGTTTAGGAGCGAACGGTTCGCAGAGCAAAACACGTTCATCTGTGATTTACTTTTCTCGTTTAAAGATTCAAGCAAGTTGCTACGCGTCTCTGGAACCAAGCGCCAAAAGTCGCGGTAAGCACGTCGTCGAGGGTAATAAGGAATTCCCTTCGTTTCAACTTGTTCGTTTCGAAACGATCCGCTAACAAATTTACTAGCGCGTCTACGTATTACGTTGTACATCGTACGACGACAGGATGTTTTACGCAAGCTAAATAAACCAGATACGCATAAAGAGAAGAGAGAGAAGAAGGGAAAAATCGATCCTTTGCCGTGAAACGTCCGCGCTGGTTTAAACGAGACGCGCGTCCGCGTCCGGCAGACCGCGGCTACCGACGAAATATGGTTTACGAACCGGTACGGCCGCTGGAATTTATGTCGCGTGCATCTTGCACACGTGCGGGAACGTTCTATTCCCAAGAGAATACACGATGTCGTGCATAACGCGCGCTCGATGTAAATACCGTGCACTCCGAGCTCGGTGAAATATCGCAGCTGGATATCGACCGACAATGGACGGAAGGTAGAACACGATCGAATCGTGTCTGCGAAGCGAAGATATCGATATACCGTCGCGACACGGCCCGGAGGAAACGTTAACGTCGCGTTTGAACGTTCCTTCGGGTTGCCAGTTGCGCGTAAGTACGCGTTACGTCGCTCTGGCGATTCTGTTCAGTTTTCGCCCTGAGTTTGGGTTTTTTACTAAATTAAAAAATATCGAGCGAGATAGATTCAACCAGCGGACGATTCTTCTCTCTCTCTCTTCTCTTCGTCTTGGTTAATAATCGAATTACCCGAACTAACGTTCCACGTTAGAAAACGATCTATTGTTAGACAGGCGCGAGGAAAACAATCGTGGAGTAGCGCTACCGCTATCAGCCAACTGTTGCTTTGTAACACCTGATCAGATGCCAACGCGTAGCTAGCTACGGGTACGGTTCTTCCACGAAAATTTATCGACGCTTCTACGAGCTTCTTCGAAGTCGATCGATCGCGATCCATCCTACGCTGCTACGAAATTTATTACGTTCGATGTACGTTTCGATGGAAGTAGCTGATGCATCGGAATAACGCGAAAGATTTCGAGAGATCGTGCAAACGAAATGGTAAAAGATTCCCCTGAAATTCTGGTTTCTGCGAAGCAAAAGTAGAACGCAAAGCGCGTAGGTACTCGGGGCAGTCAAGGCACGTTCATCGAACGGGAAGAAAAGAAAAGCCAGCTGTGGATAAACTGCAAAAGGTTTCTTTCTCCTTGGGAGAGCACCATCGAATTTTTCGCTCGTTCAAGGTCTATCGCGGTGACGATCGTCGGAGAAATTTGATTAGTCGATTCGGAAATCCCGGGCGAGTTCCGAGAACGCTAGAGAAATTCCAGGACGAATTTAGAGTTGGCGGGCGTGGGCGAAATGTATGGTCGACACACGCAACTGTCAGCTATTTAAAAGCGACTACATCGTAAACACCGTACTATTTTTCGCCTTGCTAGGAAGTAGCGAATCGAGGCGGATCCAGAAAATCGCTCGTTCGATACTCGCTAAAACCCCTTACCGCGTACGTACGTATCCCCCCCTATCATTAACGAAGCAAAGTACGTATTATACGTTCTACGTTAGAGCTCGTTAATCATATCCAAGTTGGTAAAATGGCGAAATGCCAAGGTATATGGAGACTTTGCGGCGCTGGGTCAGCTTCTTCGTATTCCACGTTTGCTCGATAAAGTGTCAACGTTACTTGGTAATTAAGAATAAAAAAGAATCGCAACACGCGCGGAACCTTGTTACCGAGTTTCGGATGATCCACGCTTCGTTCAAGAGAGCTACTAATCCGCGTCCACGGCACGCGTTTCATTCACGGCCGATACGGTTTAAACGAGTTTCCGTCACGCTTTCGTAGCTGTCCTTTCAAGTACGGAAACTAAATAATCCAATAGACGTACGCGAGCTTCTTCGCGGCAAACGTAAGCGTGTCGTTCGACGCGTCGTAAAACGCGTTGTTCAACGGTGCACAGTAGCGAACGTTCGTTCAACCGGCACACCGGTTATTTCGCGATAATTGTTTGTTCGCTCGTTAAATTTCAACCGTCTACGCTCTCTGATATAACGAAGTTACCGTATGGAAAAATGAGAGAAAAGAACATGCGGCAAAAGTAGTTCTTTTTTCTCGAGAACCGAATTATGCCTGTGGTCGTTGAGCACGTAAACGAGCTTTCAAAAAAAGATTAAGCGAAGATCGGACGAAACGCTTTGGAACAACTTTCGTTCTCGCACGAAACAACCGCCTCCTACGGAGTAATTACTCTCCGGACTTGGTTGAAAAAGTAATTTTAACGAGCTGTACGGCTGCACAGACACGCGATCGTTATTGTATCGCGAATTAAAAAATTCGCCGCCCGTTGGACTAGACACGATCGCCGTTCGTACTTCCAACTACGACACTGGGTCGCTGGAACGTGTTGGCGGATCGAAACGAATCGATCGTGATCATCGTCGCGAAACTTCTCCTCCTAACGCGACAGTAGCATCTCGCGCGAATACCAAGAGGATTCTTCGTACTCGCGAGAAACGATCGCGAACGTAGAAACGAGAGAACGAAGGAAAATTTTGGTGATCGCTTACCTGGTCGAATGATCGACGAAAGATCCACCGTCGAGAAGTCTGAGCTTAGCGAACAGCACTGCGTTCACGAATGGCACCGCGGTCAGCTCCTCCAGGTTCACCTCCACCGAGAATTTGTACTTCTTCTTCTTCATCATGAAGGCCATGTCACCGAGACCGAGACACTTCACTTTCACCACGAGTCGCTTAATCGTGGTTAAATTCGACCGGAGAACGTTCGCGATTCTCCAGCTTCTTACTCGGAAATCGTCGATGATTTTCACGAGCAAACAACGAACACGGTACACGGCACGCGCGAGAAAAGTAGAAATTGTGCGCCAAATGCGACCATTTAACGTGGTTTTATCGCCGATAGCGACTAGTCGAGTCTCGCGCCGTGATACCGTTTCACCAATTACCTAAGATACTATTTACCAAAATATCTCTTCGCGTTTTCTACTCCGCTACGAAAAGGCAGTACCACGGCCCTCCGTTTCTTTTTGATCCTCTTTGTCGAACAACGATCATCCAACTTTTTTACAGGCTGGTCGATCCCGAGGGACGAAGCTGAACACTTGAAGCCGGCTGGGCGGATCTCGTTCGAAGCTTCACCGACATCGCTGCTCTTCTCTCGTACCAACACGAACGTGGCCTTCCGCGATCCTCTCTCTCGGCGCCGACACTCACAAACGGCAATTATTCGTGCTCGCCATCCTCGTCGAGACTGCAAATTAAACGAAATTCAGTGTCTTTCTATAATAAAAGCTGCGAAGAATCGTGACCGGGTTTCGCGTATCTATTACATACGCGACGCGCGCGCGTGCGTGTGACATTAATACTCGAGCTTTGAACGATAATGCCCGCGGTAATCCCAGGGCCACGGGCATCTGGAACCTTTCATTGCACAACTATAAAAAAAAAAGCGATCAGAGACGTTGCTACATAGGTCTCTGGGTCTGCTTGTGCAATTTTTTCCAGATAGATGCTCGCGCCTAGCTCGTGTCCATTCTAATTTCAGGCATTATTTTTGAATTTATAGAGCCAATCTGTTCCGCTTAAAGCAAACAACAACGAATATTTTTACACCGAATATTTTGTACGTGTCTATTTTAAACAGCGAATTACACGGTTCGTTAAGTATCGCGATTAGGCCGCGTGTTTGATCCTGTAGCGGTACTCGACAATAAACTTTCCAACGGTTTCTGTCCTATGGTTCGCTACACAAAGACTCTGTTCTTCGGATAACACGATTGCCAGATATCGATACATCCTCACAGAATATTTTCAGCTAGCCTAAAGATCCGCTATAAATCTTAGGATATGTTTAGCTAAGATTTTCCAAAGGGACAAATAGTCTTTCCCTCAACAGACCCTAAATCTATCACCTACTACGGAAAGATACGAGAAATCTGTTTTCTTAACGCACGATGCTTCCCGCTATCAACTTTCTCTCAAGGACAGTTAGTATCCTTTTCCAACCACACACACAAAATTAGCCAATTAACAACGACGTCCATTTCCTTCACTTTCCGAACTAAGGCTTTCCTCTACGAATCCGATGATCTCGCATCCTTAGACCGCATCATAGTTTTCCTCTGTAGCATCATCGTGACGAAAACTCAGTCGTTACAGTCAGTCAGAGTCGTTACACGTCGGTCCGAGTCCAATAGTTCGCAATAATCGATCAGAGTTCCTCGGCATCTTAAACAATCATCGCCCGAACTTGTACCGCGCATCAAAACGCATCGACCAGAAGTCGAACTTGTGATCGCGAATCGCGAACCGCTAATAATAATCGCGAGTTCTACGCAAAGTGTACGTATAGAGTATATCGTAATAAATATGTCGGAGTCAGGTTGGAATTTTCGGGCGTTCGATGAACCTTTCCATCGCGGATGTAACTAACGTTTATCGGCACAAATGTGGTCGCTACAAGAAGCTATAAGTAACAGCGGCGATCGGATGGTCGCGATGTTGATGACAACGAATTCAGGTTCGATAAAAAAAATCCACAGTCAACGGGATGACGAATGCGATGAGATACACGTATAACACAACACAAGTAAACGTACAACGTAAAACTTACAAGTAAAAGTTTCTGCATGAACTGACATGCAGTCCAAGTGGAACTGCCCTTATATATTCTTCTTCCCACCTCTCTTTATTTTTAAGGAGAGCTATATAATTATTCCATACCTGTGTCAGGTACACGTCCTTCCCTTGACCGTGGCTACGTTCAGTGACCCGTTATGTCAGTTTGAGCCCAAGCACATCGTCGTAAAATCAGATTAGAACATTACAACTATTTCTTAGTTTTATTACTTAAGTGTAGCTATAGTAAAAGTCTGGACTAGGGTATTGGGGGTTTTCCCAACATTTCAAAAGGGAAGCCCCGATGTCCTTTTGTCCCCGACATAAATGTCGGAGATGGAAGGACACCGGAGCCTTCCCTCTGGAACCTTGGGAAAATCCGTAAAATTGTAATTAAAGTTTACAGTTGTAATTAAACAATTTGTCGTCGTTCTACCCAATTCTACTTGTTTGCGATTTGTGATAAACTTGGGCTCAAGGCGACCATTAGCCGCCGAACGTAGCCGCGGTCAATGGGACGAGCTCTTCATCTAACAAAGGTATGGAGCGATAGTATGACCCTCGTTAAAAGAAATACCCATAGAGGTACCTGGCAGTAAAACATTCCAACGGTTCCTTCGGACAATGAATACCAGATATTGAGGCACTTACACAGCACAAGTTTAGTTAGCCCGAGGACCCGCTATAAAACTTGGGTTTCTTCGGTAATTAAGATTTTTCAAACGGACGGGCAGTCTTTGTCCCAAATTGACCAATTGACAGCGACGTCAATTTCCCTTACTTTCGGAACGAGGCCTATGCTCGACGAATTCGATGACCTCGTGTCTTTAGGCACACCCCATCATAGTTTTCCTCGGTGGCATCATCGGGACGAAAATTCGTTACGATCTGTGAGTATTGTGTGAGCAAGTATATCTATCCTCCCGTTGACCGTGGATTCGTTATGGAACCTAAGACCAACGTCGCTAGTATCGCCAGTGCCCAACCACCGAGGTTGATCGTCGAATCGGTAGTATCCATACTCGTATTACCAGGCCGTACCGTCGTTATAACACAGCGATGGCCAATTCCAATGAAGATCTAGCAAACGCCCACAACCCTATTGCTGACGCTTCTCCGACATATATATTGTTAAATATACTCAAGTATTTCTTCCTATCACTGTCACGACCTATCACCTCAATCCTACTACCTTTTGTACGAATTATTTACATCCTGTTGGCTGATAATATATAGTACTTTGATGATATTCTTCGGCCTATATAATCTCGACGTTATTCGTACTCTAGATCCACGCTTCGATATCCTATTTTTCTATGAAACATAATCTAAGGATATTTATCAAACGACCATAGACGACAAACATTCGCGTTGTACGAGCAAAAGAGCAAAGTTCCAGGAACTAAAAGCGCCAGTGAACAAATAACAGAGTGTAGCAAGCGTTAGCGGGTGAACGTTCGCCAACGAATGTCACTGAACCTTTATCGACATTTCCAATAGGCACGTTCACGCGACTTGAAGACCTATAGCAGGATCGAGCGACCAGTGGTCGCGAGACCTGTCGCCGTCGGCGCAACGTCGATTGTTTTGAAAACGCTAATTGCGGCTGGGAACGCGAGCAAGCGAAAACGAGCACACTCTTCCTGGTGTTGGGTTTCAAGTTGCGAAGTAGGTGACCGCAGCACTCGACACGACCACCGGAGCTCTCCGCCTAGTACTACGAATTACGTATTAACGGTCCTCGATGACTCTTTCGTCAATCACGTCCGACCATTCACACCGAACTCGCGGTGTATAGTTGGCGAGACAGACGTAGCAGAGCTACGAAATCGATCAGACGTTTAACCGATGAAGACGAGTTGACCCGTCACGCGTTTCGTCAATTTCTTTCGTACGATGATCTTTTTTTCCTTTAGCAATCCCCTGCTTCTTTGCGTGTCCCATCTTTCCTTCAAATAAAGCATATATTTAAATATTCTTGTCAATTTTGATTCGGTTCGTTACACCAATCGAGGATCGAATGAGAGAATCTCGCGATCCGACTTGTAGTACAAAAAGTCATTTTTCGCTATATCGTTTGCACCAACAATACTATCGCATACACGTGTCATTATGCTGTGTAGATAGCGTGAAATCGAACGCGGTGTAAAGTTAAGTAAAAACTAACTTTGGCTTAAAAAATCTTAGTTGGAGACATAGTTTGAAACGATAAGTTTCTTGAACCGGACGTATACACGTTGGCGAAAGAGAATCTAGTAACGTCTCTAATTAATCGCGCGAAAATATAACGTGTTGAGAAATGCGTTGAGAAATGAACGATGAATGAATGAAGTTTGTCTTTTGATCTGTCCTATGAGAACTTACGCGCGTGCAAGATCATTGAACGACGTTCGTCTAAGTAGTTTTGATTCGAGGGCAACAACGACGTCCACGAGCGAATAAAACTTTACACGCGAACTCGTTGCTCGTTAACGAAGAGCAAAAAGCGAATTTAACGCGATCCACTGAAATAAAACTGAAGTTGCAACGAAACGATAACAGTCTGGAGCAAGGCTGAAGGCACAAAATGCGGAGGAAAAATTTATACTACTTGGCGCGAACGATATTAGAATATTTATACTCGGAGGAAGGAGGCGTGGTTTTAATTTAGAACGATAAGATAAGAGGCAGTTTTTTAGAAACTGCTTCAGACCTTCGGATTTGTTCCTTTCTTTGATTGTTCGTGTCTTATTGTTATCGTCTCTACAATAAATAAGTTTCCACGTAAGCACTGCAAATGACGAAATCCTTCGATCGATCATAAATAGATCATCGTGACCGATCAAAGATAAAGAGCAACTTGAAATCGATCGATGCATCATCGATAACAGCAACAAGGAGCAATTAACGTTTTCTTAGATCCTACATTATTTTTTGATAATTACAAAAAATCATTACCTACGTTCATTTTATCAAATTACTCGTAATAATTTCCTCCTAACTTGGGTCTAACTGATATAGAAAAATAATAAACTTCACTCCCAGTTTTACTTATCGCCTGTCGAGGAAAAAAGTATTATCAAATTCGCGTAGTAACTTTATACGTACTGTAAAAATATACCGGAAAAAGAAAAACGTAACAGTTTCGTTACAGATGGACCACCCTATAGAACCGTATAGACGAAGCTCGATCCCGGGACAAGAAGCGCATTCGTTCGAATCGAATTAAACGAACCCACGCGCCTACAAATACTTGACCGAACTAACAGAACCCTCTGGGCAATGTATATTTGGCAATTATAATAATGCAACAGAGTCCTAATTAGAAGATCGCGAATTACGAACGAATCGTTTAATTTCATAATCACACGCAACCGCCAATATGTATATATTATATATTATATAAAAAGCGACGGAAAAAGATAAAATTTAGGAATCGTGCGTCTCGAAATCTATCTCTCGACGTTATCTCACCTACCTGTTTTATTTTTCGTGCGCCGCGTTAATGACACGGATGCGCCCGTTTCCACCGATGCGTTTTGTTTAAACAAACTGGCTGTCACGTGTCACTACTACTACACACCGTTTATACACACAAAGGTGCATACACGATCGAGAAGAACGCTAGACGAATATGCTCTGCCACGAATAACCTACTAATGAGTATGCGGGGAGGAAAAAGCGCGAAACAAACGATAACCGTGTACACCGTACGAATCTGATTTCGTATTATTTTCGTTCGTTTCTGTGTCTAGAACGAGGAACGGATAGAAGCGACGTGTACACATTCGCAGTGATATTTGCGAACAGACATCGAGCTTCTCTACGGATAAAATTACGCGACAATAAACAAGCGATATATCGTCTATTCCCGTGACAAATCAACGGGTATATATTTTCGGAATTTTCTGATGGATAACACACAACGATACGTTATTCTACCACCTGTCAAACGATTTTATCCGTGATACATCAAATATAACGTCGGCACACTGTACGTAGCTCGATTTTTTTCAGAGCAAATGCAAACAACGCCAGGCGATCTACCGTATTGTGACAACAATTTTTTTAAGGGTACGCCAATTTCGAGGCACAAGTTGAAAAGATGAAGCGCATCGTGACAAGAAACGATACGAAAGACAACGCGATTCGATGGTTCACAGTAATCGTCTCATGATGGCAGGTGCAGAACAATTTCCGTCTTGACTTTATAACCTCTCCTTTCATCTCGCCGATAACTTTCCAACGAGTGCACGGGCTTTATCTCGTGTATCTGTCAAACTGTAACGTAGCACGGAAAAAGAAAACATCCCGACGCCAGTAAAATCGTAACGGACCGCGAAATTATCAATGATATGCGACGCCCGTTCCAAAAAAGAAGCAAAAAAGAGAGTCATCAACTTTGAATTGTACTCACTCGTCGTCGGCTCGTTCTCGCTTTTATCGATGTTAGCCAACCTCGCACAGTCTTACACTTTTCATGATTACAAAATCATTCCTTCGGGAAACCACGAAATTACAAAGTCTCGATGCGAGAACTTGACAAATTTACGGACAAAAAAGTTTCCTCACATCCGACGGAACGGAGGTCCTCTGTGAACTGACGCGTCTCGATATCAGCTTGTTCACTAACGTTGCAACTCCACCTGTCGTCGACTCTTTGCAGTTATATTCGAGCGGAAATTCTATTGGCCTCGAGATTACCACGCGGTGAGCGAAACGCATTTCCTGATTGGTCACTGCCAAAACGACCAGAAGAATTTCTGACAAACCGTTCCACTATTCTGTCGCTAGCATCGAATAACTTCCGAAATAACGGGCAATATTTTAACCAATAGAAACAGACGTTTAGAAAGAAAGTCGATACGTTTTCCAAATTCAAGTATTAAACGACATTATACGAATTAATATTATTTAAAAAGTATTATCGTCAAGTCGGTCGCTTTTAAAATACTTTAAATGTAAACTGATGATTCTATGTCATTTACATAGTAGAATGTTGCACCATGTCACATAGTATAATAAATATTTGAATGCAATTATATGTATTATTAAATTTTGTATACAGATATTATGACAGCATGTGAATTTATTCACGTAACTAAGTTATAGGTGCTTGAAGTTAGTAATTTAAAAAATGCTCTAATTGAATATAAGAAAATAGACGATAAATAGATCATCGAACGTATAATGTTTGAAATAAACGTTCGCTATCGCCGTATTATCATTATTATTTTATTCTAATGTGCAAATAGGTAAGATAGTAATATCGGATAAAAAACTCCACATTTGCCGTTCAAATGGTATTATCTCTGAATATTTTTCCAGCACAAACTAGTATATATATATATTCTTCTTCCATAATTACATAATAGAAAAACCTACGGATGTGATTAAGAAAAAGAATCTTAACAAGTATAGGCGAGACGGTAACTAAAGTTAGTTCAAAGTTGTTGCGCGCTTGGAGGTGGTTCGCTCGCAATTCGTTGTAACAAAGCAGACTTCCGGCACCTTAGTGCTCGAATGGCCGACACCAAGGTTGTCTTTTCTGTCAAACGAAATTATTTCTGACGTGATCGAAATCATGTAAATGTTCACCGATAACTTGGAAAAATCGTTGGAACGTGGGTAGATCGATGCGTGGATCGTGGAAACGGGGTGTGTCCGTGATTTTAATCAACAACAACGTAGGAAGAGGCACCGGTGTCTCTTCAAATTTTGGATTCACCAAGAGGGTAATCCCTGTTCTTTGCTGGGGGTGTAAATAGAAGCGGGTAACTAAAACCGTACGACACCGAGAACCGAGGCACAATAAGTTCGCTTAAGAATGCAATTCAGATGATCCGAAATACTTGACAAACCAAATCGACATTATGAATTCGAGTTAGTGTGCTTTTAACGATGCCGTGTCGAACTTTGTACGCGCGAAGCTTGTTTTGCTTATCAATCTCGATCCACTGAATTATTTTCTTCGTATTCGAATGAATCGTATTGATAAATTATGAGGTTGACGCTCGATTGTTAGGAAATTCTGTCACAAGTGAAATTCTTCCGTCCCGGATTCCCATTCCCGAATTTATTACTCAAATGGTACTCTCTGCTTATTAAAAATAAAAATTAAATTACATTCGAGAAATATAGTGAGTAGAGTGCAATCATTTGTGGGAAACATATCTGTTTTTTGATTTCACGACATTCTCTAAATAGAATACGAACAATGTGCATCTTCTATGTATAGTGAATACATGCAGTTAGTTTTATCTTTAAATTTATCATGCAGTTGTGTGTAGTTGTTAATATTAATTCAACTCATATATT